>NC_064821.1:150629848-151229848 GCF_024166365.1 Elephas maximus indicus | reverse complement strand
TGCTTTGTAATATTTCAATGTTTTGGACTCTGCAAAGGTTTGTTTTATGACCTAATATGTGGTCTATTCTAGAGAATGTTCCATGTGTGCTAGAAAAAAAAGTATATTTTGCAGCAGTTGGGTGGAGAGTTCTGTATAAGTCAATGAGGTCAAGTTGGTTGATTGTTGTAATTAGATCTTCCATGTCTCTATTGAGCTTCTTACTAGATGTCCTGTCCTTCTCCGAAAGTGGTGTGTTGAAGTCTCCTACTATAATTGTGGAGGTATCTATCTCACTTCTCAATTCTGTTAAAATTTGATTTATGTATCTTGCAGCCCTGTCATTGGGTGCATAAATATTTAATATGGTTATGTCTTCCTGATCAATTGTCCCTTTTATCATTATATAGTGTCCTTCTTTATCCTTTGTGGTGGATTTAAGTCTAAAGTCTATTTTGTCAGAAATTAATATTGCTACTCCTCTTCTTTTTTGCTTATTGTTTGCTTGATATACTTTTTTCCATCCTTTGAGTTTTAGTTTGTTTGTGTCTCTAAGTCTAAGGTGTGTCTCTTGTAGGCAGCATATAGACGGATCGTGTGTCTTTATCCAGTCTGTGACTCTCTGTCTCTTTATTGGTGCATTTAGTCCATTTACATCCAGCGTAATTATAGATAAATAAGTTTTTAGTGCTGTCATTTTGATGCCTTTTTATGTGTGTTGTTGACAATTTCATTTTTCCACATACTTTTTTGTGCTGAGGCATTTTTCTTAGTAAATTGTGAGATCCTCATTTTCATAGTGTTTGACTTTATGTTAGTTGAGTCATTACGTTTTTCTTGGCTGTTATCTTGAGTTATAGAGTTGTTATACCTTTTTGTGGTTACCTTATTATTTACCCCTATTTTTCTAAGTAAAAACCTAACTTGTATTGTTCTATATCGCCTTGTATCACTCTCCATATGGCAGTTCAATGTCTCCTGTATTTAGTTCCTCTTTTTGATTATTGTGATCTTTTACCTGTTGACTTCCATGATTCCCTGTTATGTGTATTTTTTTTTTAATTAATCTTAATTTGTTTGTTTTTGTGATTTCCCTATTTGAGTTGATATCAGGACGTTCTGTTTTGTGACGTTGTGTTGTGCTGATATCTGATATTATTGGTTCTCTGACCAAACAATATCCTTTAGTATTTCTTGTAGCTTTGGTTTGGTTTTTGCAAATTCTCTAAACTTGTGTTTGTCTGTAAATATCTTAACTTCGCCTTCATATTTCAGAGAGAGTTTTGCTGGATATATGATCCTTGGCTGGCAGTTTTTCTCCTTCAGTGTTCTGTATATGTCGTCCCATTCCCTTCTTGCCTGCATGGTTTCTGCTGAGTAGTCTGAACTTATTCTTATTGATTCTCCCTTGAAGGAAACCTTTCTTTTCTCCCTGGCTGCTTTTAAAATTTTCTGTTTATCTTTGGTTTTGGTGAGTTTGATGACAATATGTCTTGGTGTTTTTCTTTTTGGATCAATCTTAAATGGGGTTCGATGAGCATCTTGGATAGATATCCTTTTGTCTTTCATGATGTCAGGGAAGTTTTCTGTCAGGAGTTCTTCAACTATTTTCTCTGTGTTTTCTGTCCCCCCTCCCTGTTCTGGGACTCCAATCATCCGCAGGTTATCCTTCTTGATAGAGTCCCACATGATTCTTAGGGTTTCTTCATTTTTTTAAATTCTTTTATCTGTTTTTTTTTCAGCTATGTTGGTGTTGATTCCCTGGTCCTCCAGATGTCCCAGTCTGCATTCTAATTGCTCGAGTCTGCTCCTCTGACTTCCTATTGCGTTGTCTAATTCTGTAATTTTATTGTTAATCTTTTGGATTTCTACATGTTGTCTCTCTATGGATTCTTGCAACTTATTAATTTTTCCACTATGTTCTTGAATAATCTTTTTGAGTTCTTCAACAGTTTTATCAGTGTGTTCCTTGGCTTTTTCTGCAGTTATCCTAATTTCATTTGTGATATCTTTAAGCATTCTGTAAATTAGTTTTTTATATTCTGTATCTGATAATTCCAGGATTGTATCTTCATTTGGGAAAGATTTTGATTCTTTTGTTTGGGGGGGTTGGAGAAGCTGTCATGGTCTGCTTCTTTAAGTGGTTTGATATGGATTGTTGTCTCCGAGCCATCACTGGGAAACTAGTTTTTCCAGAAAATCCACTAAAAAAAAAATGCAGTCAGACCCCTATCAGAGTTCTCCCTCTGGCTCAGGCTATTCGGATGTTAATGAAGCCGCCTGGGGAGGGTGGGGGAGGGAACAGAGAGATAGGAGAGTAGCACCTCAGAATATAGCCAGAGTTGCTTGTCTTGCTTGGAATGACTATTATATCTGAGATTCCCGCGGGCACGTCACCTATGTGTGCTGGCTGTGTGGAGATTGCCCGGGGGGTCTGGCCCGCTGGAGTCAAGGTCAGATCCTCCGCTTCCAGCCCCATGCCCAGCGTCAAGGCTCGCCTATTGGGACGGTACACTCTCGACTCCAAAATCAGTCGCTGCCTCCCGGGGACTTCTCGTCCCTCCAGCCACGTGGCCGTGCCGCCCCCGCAAACCAGGTGGGCCCCCTCCCGGGGTTAGTTCAGATGGGTGGAGCAGCTCCCCGTGCTTGTGCCGTGACCGAGTGTCCTGGCTGGGACGCTGTTCTCCCCGCTCCAATACCAGTCGCTGCCTCCCGGGGACTTCTCCTATCGGCTGCATCCCATGCCTCCCGCACGACCCGGCTGGGCCCCTTCCCGGGGTTAGTTCAAGGGGGTGGAGCAGCTCTCCGTGTTTATGCCGTACCTGCGTCCAGTCCAAATCCCGGCGAGACGGTTCCCCGGCTGGGACGCTGCTCTTCCTGCTCCAAGACCAGTCACTGCCTCCTGGGGACTTCTCCTACTGGCTGCAGCCCACGCCGCCCGCGGAACCGGCTGGTCCCCCTCCTGGGGTTAGTTTGGGGGGGTGGAGCAGCTCTCTGTGCTTGTGCCGTACCTGACTGGTACGCTGGCTCCAGGCTCTGGAAACAATCGCTGCTTCCCCGTATTAGTTCGTTCTCCATCTCTAAATCTGTGTTTGTTGTTCAGGGTTCGTAGATTGTTATGTATGTGATCGATTCACTTGTTTTTCCGTGTCTTTGTTGTAAGAGGGATCCGAGGTCGCGTCTGCCTAGTCCGCCATCTTGGCTCCGCCCCTCGTCCTTAGATTTTAAAAAGGATAAGAGAGGGGAAGGAGCTCATGAAAGGACAGGCTTTTTCTATATTTAGGAGCCCTCACTAACACTCCATCTCTTACAAGGTCTGAAAATAAATGTGAACAAAGTGGACTTGTGATGAATAAAGGCAAAGCAGAGAACTTTTGCTGTAGTGCCCCTCTGGTTTTTGATCATTAATCTCTTGGATTATAGGAGCAGTTTGGGAAAGTTATTTCAATCCAATTCATTGGAAAGCCAATGAATGTAGCTCTGTGCCATGACCCCAAAGGTGTTCATTGGTTTCCTATTGCCACTGTAACAACTTACCACAAATCCAGTGCCTTAAAATAATGCAGGTTTATCATTTTACAGTTCTTTGGGTCAGAAGTCCAAAAATCAGTCTCACTAGGCTAGCATCATGGTTGCTTGATTTAAAAACCCAGGCCTGCCTTTCTTCTGGTGGCTCTAGGAAAGAATCCATTTCCTTGTCTTTTTCAGCATCTAGAGGCTGCCTGCATTTCTTGACTTGTGGCTCCTTCCTCCACCTTTAAGGCTAGCAGCATAGCATCTTCAAATCAATCTCTCTCAATTTCTAGCTCTTCTCTCTCTCTTTCTCTGACTCTGACTCTTTCTGCCTCCCTCCTTCACTTATAAGGACATTTGTGGTTACATTGGGCCCATTCAGATAATCCAGTTGTGATGGCTAATATTGTCGATTTAGCTTGGCTGTGGTTCCCAGTGGTTTGGCCTAACACTAGACTTGTTGCTGTCCCATAATGTAATCAAATGCAGTGTAATGTAATCACCTTCCATAATGCAATCAATGTAATACAATCAATCAATCAGTTGAAAGGGTAGTTCCTTAGGGTGTGGTCTACCTCCAGACTATAAATAGGTATTTTGGCTGAACTTGATCTCTCTGCACTCTGCACTCTTCTCGTCATTTGACCTAGGACTACTGGGATACAAGCCTGCTGAATCTCCAGCTTGCCGCCTGACCTACAGGTTTTAGACTTGCCAGCCCCCACAATCAAGTGAACTAAACCCATGAAACAAATCTCTCCCTATATATACATATATTACACTTGCTCTGTTTCTTTAGAGAACGCTGACTAAGATACAAGTATAATCTGTCCATGTCAAGATCCTTAACTTCACATCTGCAAAGTCTCATTTGCCAAATATGGTAAAATATTCACAAGTGTTGGGGACTGGAACATGGACATCTTTGGGATCCGTTATCCTGTCTACCACAGGTGTAGATTATACAGTCTTCCCTCAGTCATAGGGCCCAGATGTTATCAGTCCCAGTTTATATTTTGCAGTCAAGACTTCTAATGGGACAAGTTGGCATTCAGAGAAACTGAAGTTAATCAAATAAAAGCAGGTATCAGCATGCGCTTTATCACATCACCAAGAGAATCAGAACAGTCTGATAGTAAATTTGACTTCTTGTCGTCTTGAATTCTTTCAGCGCTCTGTTATTAGAAAGGGGCAGCATTGTTATAATTTATATAATGCCTTCCCCTGAGTGATGAACAGAATATTCCTCAGTACCCTCAGAGAATTAGTCTATCTTTTTTTTTTTATCCCAGCTCAGCCACTACGGCAATATAATATCTGAGTGCAAGAAATAAACTAGACTCACGAAATTTAAGGATGTTCACTTAAAGGAATTCATTTTGGAGTTTCATATTTTTCTCCCTCTCTCTCTCATTTGAAAATGCTCTTCATTGGGTACTATAAGGGCACTGACCCACATTAGATTAATTAGCCATTATATAGTAATTCCAGTCAGATGGCTTTGAATAATATCCTTAATAAAGATGTGCCTTAAAAAGGGATTAACAACTTTAATTCCTGCCACATAGCAGAGTTAAGAAAACATGCATTTAGCTATTATGTCTGCAATGTGGCTTTGGGGACAGCAATGATATTGGGTAGATAAAGCTTAAGGATTTTACCCTGATGAGTTGATTATTCACATGCACCCTTTGTTAAAAGCCACACAGGTATTTTCCATCCAGAAAAAAAAAAATTTTTTTCTTTTTTTTCTTTTTTTTTTGAGGCTGCTGGTAACCCTGAGTGCTGCGCCTAATTCAGGGCAACTCCCTCTCTTCCTCTAACCTGTCAGTATTAATTCCCACCTTTTAGGCTTACATTGGCCTCGTCACTTAACTTCAGATTCACCAACAAGCCATCAGAACTATCTGAAATTTATTGCTATATTCTTCTCTCTTTCAACAACATCCCCATATTTTATCTTATTAATGACTTAATGAGCATTGGCTAGGTTCCTGGCATTTTACATTCTTTATTCCTAATTGTGAAGCCCTGGTACTGCAGGTCAGCAGTTTGAACCCACCAACCTCCACGGGAGAAAGATGTGGCGGTCTGCTTCGGTGAAGATTTACACCCTTGGAGACCCTATTGGGCAGTTCTACCCTGTCCTATAACGTCGATTATGAGTCAGAATTGACTTAACAGCAATAGGTTTGGTTTAGTTTACTTCTAATTGTTACCTTGAGTTAACTCACTCACAAATATTTGTTGATATATTTGCTCTAGATACTGGGATACAGCCAAGTGGATATCCCTATTCCCATGCTATAGATGAGAAAATTGAGACTTAGAGGGGTGAAGTGATTAGCCCAAGGCCCTGCAGGGCATGGGAACAGACAAAGCCCAGTTCGACTGGGTCCACAGCTCGATTCCCCCTGGCCCAACAGAGGCCTATCTATGGAAACAGCACTTATGGCAATTAGTTTTAAATTGCTAAATGATCACTCACAGCTGCAATTGAAACTGTGATGGCCTATAGGAACTACTCATTGGGATCCCCCTGCAAGCGGCACCTGGGGCATGCACCCTACCTGCCTTACATTAGATACACCTCTGCTATGGCGTTGGAACTGGTGAATGACTTGTTTGCTGTGTTTGAAAACCCATTTGACTATTTGGGACATAAGGTTACCAATGAAGTCAGAACCTTCAAGAAAAATTAAAAGGCACTTTAGGAATAAGGTGGAAAATAGAAGATACACCATTACTCAGAACACAAGACAAACTATTAATAATCAAAGGCTTTCTTTTTTTTAACTTCTGGATTCTGATATGTATGTGAAACTTAGCGCAAAGGAGTTGATGTACCACTGAAGCGAATACATATAAATAGAATGAGGGGCAGCTCTGGGCACATCACTTCTGCTTTCTCTTGCTGGTGTTCACTCAGTCCCTGATGTTTAGATCAGGAGAAGGCAATGCTAAAGTGTCAGTTGTGAACTAACATTGGTGTGTCTTTTAGCGTCTGATCCCATATAACACACTGGACATGAAGGACTCCGTGAGTAAATTCACTCTTTGCCAAGAGCTGGACATCTGGATGGCCTGGAATATGCACATTTTTTTTTTTTTTCTCTCTCTTACTGGTTTGATTTGCAAGGGTTTGAAGTTTTAGAACCTTGTAAGAATCAGAAAGTTCCATATTGGGAATGTAAAAATGGTACAACATTTCTGGAGGGCAAATTGACAATTTGTTCCAATAATTTAAACGTGAATTTCCAGTGAAAGGCAAATAGACAAAGATGTATGTATAACTGTTACAACATTGGCTGTAACAAGAAATTGGAAATGATCTAAAGAAATATCAATAGAAAAAAATAGAGGATTGGTTAAATAAATTATGCACAACTATGCACATACTTCATGAAAAATGATTATGTATATCAATTCATTTATGCTGTATGCTTAATTGAAAATAAAGACAAAGACAGATTATAATCACATTGTAAATTTGTGTGTCCGGATGGCTTCATGCCAAAACACGCTAATCGTGATTATGATCAAGTAATTGGACTGAGGGTGATTTTAACTTCTTTGTACATTTCTGCATTATCAGTAATTTCTCCTTTTATTCTCTTTTATCCCCACTTTCCACTTACATCACTCAAACACCATAATACACACACACACAGGCAACTATTCAGTACATATAGTGTAAACCTTTTTGTTTGCATGTGTTTGTGTAAAATATATTTTTGTTTTTTGTGCAGATATTTTAAATTTACTTAGACAGTATTTCATCCTGTTTCTTACATTTTTCATCTAGCGCTACGTTTTTAAGATTTATGTTGCCATGTATACACCTAGTCTATTGCATATGACTGCTGACTTTTTTTTTTTTTAACGGGATAGGTGTTATAAATTCTATATAAATAAGCCTGTGCTTATTCATAGAAAAATAAAGCTATTTTTATTGTGAAAAAGAAAGAAAACAACCTTCCACCTTAAGTCTGGATGTATGTATCTTCTCACTAGCACACAGCATAAGGGTGCATATTCCTTTAAATAGTTTTATCAATGGAACTACCAAATGGAGAACTATTTATTACACTGGAGAGTCTATTTTACTAAACACCTTTACATTAGGAAAATACTTAGTGTTTCACTTTGCTGAAAAGTATTTGGAACTGTTTTCCATAAGTATAGAAAATTCAAAGAGAATGTTTCTTTCAATGAAGACTCTAAACTCCTTGACTTAAGAAGCAAAAATTTCAAAAGACAAAGTTATTTTGAAAGTGAAAAGTAGTGAAATGAACTTATTACAGTGTGTTCTCACTATATATTAAAAATGAAATTAAAATCATTTAAAATAAAAGAAATATGATATTGTAATACAAACAGAAATTGAGAAAAATCCCCAAAGAATACGATACGGTTGATGGACAGCACAGGAAAATGAAAAGACAATCAGAGGAGGCAATAAAGCCTATTGGGAAAAACCTGAAATTTATATATTGAAAGTTCATAATTTTTAACATAAAAATTTAATAATAACTGCTAATCCCTTTCCCTTTTTTAAACTTTAATTTAAGGATAAAAATAGAACTTCAAGAGTAACTTTATTCAAAGCCATATTTTTATATGATAGATATCAAATGCACTCAGTAAAGATTTGTGTTTAACTTTCAAAGTTTTCTTCAAAAACAATATCATATTCCTAGATGAGAGATGTAAAAAAAATCATATAACTATATATTATGAGAAAAAATGGCAAAATAAAACTCATTTTAAAGCAGATGTTACTGAAGTCCTATGACCACAGAAAAGGTCACAAAGAACTGTGTTTCTTCTCTTCCTTACCTAAGCAAGTTTTCACTAATAACAACAGAGCAGGTTTATAACATAGCACTGACAGACAAAGTCAAGCTGCCTTTACTAAGTATTTTGTTGAAAATAGACTCCTTTTTTTCCTCCAGCATCTTGGGTTTCTGGAGACAATGAAGTTTTCGTCTTAGGAAAGATAGGTCTCAAAAGCAGGTCAGAAAAAAAGGTTGAAGTACAGAAGCTTAAGTGTGAAAAAACAAAATTGTGGTTTGATGGTTCAGGGACCAATGGGAAGAAGAATATGTATACTAATGTTGATAGGTGATCTGCAAAGGGGAAAAGCCTAGTACAATGATTAGATCATCTAAGGAGAAGGTCAGAGCAGTCTTGCTTCTTTGGAAACTAAAGTTAAACTAGAAACTGAGACTGTAATATGTGTCTTGGCTAAGAGTCCTCTTAAATTTGCCTTAGATTTTCCAATGGAAAAAATCTAAAGATTAGAAAGGATGTGGGTTTTGATGTGAAAAGATGTAGTTAATATTCATTTCTGGGCAAAGAAGGATAGTGGTTAGGTTACACCCTCTTCAGTCTCACAAGGTTCAAGCTTTGGGAACTTGGCTAATTTACTCAGCTTTCTCATGTATAGAATATATACATACTAAGAAAATTTACCTCATAGGATTATTGAAAGGATTACTAGTTCATCTAAAGGGCTTAGGGCAAGTCCTGGCACATACTACATTTTTAGTAATTGTTAGCCCATAATGGTAGTAGTTGTTGCAGTTGTTATTATTGTTGTTGGCTGCCGTTGAGTTGTTTGAGACTCGGAGATCTCATGTACAGCAGAAGAAAATACTGCCCGGTTCTGGGCTATCCTCACAATTGTTGCTATGTTTGAGCTCATTATTATATGCAGCCACTGTGTCAGTCCATTTCATTGAGTGTCTTCCTCTCTTTTCCTGACCTTCTACTTTACCAAGCATGACGTCCTTCTCTAGGGACTGGTCCCTGCTGATAACATGTCTAAAGTACTTGAGATGAAGTCTTGCCATCCTTGTTTCCAAGGAGCACTCTGGCTGTACGTCTTCTAAGAGAGAACTGGTCCTTCTTCTGGCAGCCCATGGTATATTCAATATTCTTTGACAATACTATAATTCAAAGGCATCAATTCTTCTTCGATCTTCCTTATTCCTTGTCCAGCTTTCACATGCAAATAAAATGATTGAAAATACCATGGCTTGGGTCAGGTGCACCTAAGGTGTCCAAGTGACATCTTTGCTTTTTAACACTTTAAAGAGGTCTTTTGCAGCAAATTTGCCCAATGCAATATGTTCTTTGATTTTTTGGCTGCTGCTTCCATGGGCGTTGATTGTAGATCCTAGTAAAATGAAATCCTTTACAACTTCAATATTTTCTCCGCTTATCATGATGCTGCTTATTGGTCCAGTCGTGAGGATTTTTGTTTTCTTTATGCTGAAGTGTAATCCATATTGAAGGCTGTGGTTTTTGATCTTCATTAGTAAGTGCTTCAAGTCCTCCTCACTCTCAGCAAGCAAGGTTGTGTCATCTGCATATCGCAGGTTGTTAATGAGTCTTCCTCTAATTCTGATGCCACATTCTTCTTCACATAACCCAGTTTCTTGGATTTTTTGCTCAGTGTACAGATTGAATAAGCATGGTGAAAGTATACAACCCTGACACACATCTTTCCTGATTCTAAACCGCACAGTATTCCCTTGTTCTGTTCAAACCACTGCCTCTTGGTCTATGTACAGGTTCTGCATGCACACAATTAAGTGTTCTGGATTTTCCATTCTTCTCAATGTTATCCATAATTTGTTATGATCCACAAAGTTGAGTGCCTTTGCATAGTGAGTAAAACATAGGTAAGCATCCTTTTGGTGTTCTCTGCTTTCAGCTAAAATCCATCTGACATCGGCAATGATATCCCTCGTTCCACGTTCTTGTCTGAATCCAGCTTGAGTTTCTGGCAGTTCCCTGTCGATGTACTGCTGCAACCATTTTTTAATTATCTTCAGCAAAATTTTACTTGGGTGTGATAATAATGATATTGTTCAATAATTCCCACAATCTTTTGGATCATCTTTCTTTGAAATGGGCACAAATATGAATCTCTTCCAATCGGTTGTTCCAAATTTCTTAGCATAGGTAAGTGAGCACCTCCAGCACTGCATCCATTTGTTGAAACATCTCAGTTGGCATTGCATCAAATCCTGGAGCCTTGCTTTTCGCCAATGCCTTCAGTGCAGCTTGGGCTTCTTCCTTCCGTACCATTGGTTCTTGATCATATGCTACCTCCTGAAATGGTTGAATGTTGACCAGTTCTTTTTGGTACATTGACTCTGTGTATTCCTCTGATCTTCTTTTGATTCTTCCTGTATCGTACAATATTTTGCCCATAGAAACCTTGAATATTGCAACTCAAGGCTTGAATTTTTTCTTCAGTTCTTTCAGCTAGCAATGCCAAGCATGTTCTTCCCTTTTGATTTTTTAACTCCAGGTCTTTGCATATTTCTTTATAATAATTTACTTTGTCTTCTTAAGCCACCCTTTGAAATCTTCTGTTCAGCTCTTTTACTTCATCATTTCTTCCATTTGCTTTAACTA
Organism: Elephas maximus indicus; assembly: GCF_024166365.1. Classification (NCBI taxonomy): domain Eukaryota; kingdom Metazoa; phylum Chordata; class Mammalia; order Proboscidea; family Elephantidae; genus Elephas; species Elephas maximus. The sequence goes on along the minus strand of NC_064821.1, from coordinate 151,218,925 downwards.
TTTTACATTTAAGAGCAAGTTTCAGACTCTTCTGACACCCATTTTGGCCTTTTCTTTCTTTCCTGTCTTTTTAATGACATTTTGCTTTCTTCATGTATGATGTCCTTGATGCCATCCCACAGCTCGTCTGCTCTTTGGTCATTACCGTTCAGTATTGTCAAATCTATTCTTGAGATGGTCTCCAAATTCTCAAGGGATATCTCAAGGGATATACTCGAGGTCATATTTTAGTTTTCTTCAGCTTCAACTTGAATTTGCATAGAAGCAATTGATGGTCTGTTTCTCAGTCAGTCCCTGGCCTTGTTCTAAATGATGATATTGAGCTTTTTCATCTTCTCCACAGATGTAGTCAGTTTGATTCCTATGTTCCACATGCATAGTTCAGGTCCATGTGCATTGCTGCCGTTTAAGTTGTTAAAAAAAAAAGTATATGCAGTGAATAAGTTGTTGGTCTTGCAAAATTCTATCATGCGATATCTGGAGTTGTTTCTATCACTAAGGCCATATTTTCCAGCTACACATCCTTCTTTGTTTCAAACTTTCATGTTCCAATCACCAGTAATTATCAACGTGTCTTGATTGCATGTTTGATCAACTTCATACTTCAGAAGTTAGTAAAAATCTTCAATTTCCACACCTTTGGCATTAATTGTTGGTGTGTAAATTAAAATAATAGTTGTATTAACTGGTTGTTGGTGTAGATGTATCGATATTATGCTGTCACCAACAGCGTTATACTCCAGGATAGATCTTGAAATGTTCTTTTTGACAATGAATGCGACACCATTTCTTTACAATTTGTTATTCCCGGGATAGCAGACCATATGATTGTCTGATTTGAACTGGCCAATACCAGTCCATTTTAGCTCACTAATGCCTAGGATATCGATCTTTATGTGTTTCATTTTCATTTCGCTAACTTCCAATTTTCCTAGATTCTTACTTTGTACACTCCATGTTCTGATTATCGATGAATGTTTGCAGCTGTTTCTTCTCAATTTGAGTTGTGCCACATTGGCAAATGAAAGTCCGGAAAGCTTGACCCCATCCATGTCATTAAGGTCGACTCTACTTTGAGGAGGCAGCTCTTCCTCAGTCGTATTTTGAGTGCCTTCTGATCTGAGGGGCTCATCTTCTGGCACTATCAGATAATGTTCTGCTGCTATTCATAAGGTTTTCAGCGGCTACTTTTTTCAGAAGTACACTGCCAAGTCCTTCTTCATAGTCTGTCTTAGTCTGGAAGCTCAGCTGAAACTTGTCCACCATGGATGACTCTGCAGGTATTTGAAATACTGGTGGTATATAGCTTCCAGTATCACAGCAACAGGCAAGCCACTACAGTAGGACAAACTGACAGACGTGTGGCGGAGTTATTGTGGTAGTGAATGTTGAGGTGGAATCCGTAGTGAAGACTGTGGTACTGATTGATGTACTGCTGCAATTATTTTGAATTATCTTCAGTATAATTTTACTTGCATGTTATATTAATGATGTTGTTCAATAATTCCCTCATTCTATTGGATCATGGATCATCCATGAGTCCCTTGAAACATGATCTGGTCATACTCATTCTTCTAGCACAAGTTCATGAAACAATGGGTAGCATATAGCAGCTCTCCAATCACTATTTGTGGGATGAAAGAACAATATTACATATTAGGCTGTTTTCAAACAACAATACATACCGGCACCATGCTAATCTGCATATACATACAATTTGTGTCTGTTGTGTTGCAGAAGTGTAAATGTAGCAACAGCTGTGGGTAAACTGTATTTAGGATTGAATTATCATAGTTCATAGCTGGAAAAGAATTCCTTAATAAATTTAAAGAAGAGAGTGAATAATGTACATTTTATGCTTCTGGTCAAAAGATAAAAAGTTTACAAGAGTGGGCATGAGATATAACCCTTAAATTTAGGAACTGAAATAAGAAAAGCAGGGAATCAACCTGAGTTCCAGTTCAGGTTCTATCAATAATTAGTTGAGCAACTATGGGCAAGTAATTTAGTATTTTGGACACTAGATTTTCCTTTCTGTAAGTTGAAATTTTGAGCTAGAATCGCTAAGGTTTTTTCATTACTATCTAAATATTTCCCTTGTTTAAAATATATCAGATAGCAACAGAAAGAATTAATTTTTTTTAATAAATAAAACTCTTGTGTAGATTAGTCATTAGAAAAGATGGTAGTAAAATTCCTTTTACTTATTTTTTTCCATTTTCTCATTTTAAATGGTACAAAATTTGAGTTTCTAAACTGGTCAGTATAGGAACTAAAAAAACAATAACTTTATTGTATGTAAGGATTGAAGCCATCTACTGTCATAAGGAGGCAGTTCAGGCAAAATGCTAATGTCAGCTTTATTTTAATTCCTTTTTTAATAAAAAACTACAGCTACAACATATAATATGCAAGTGCAGGTTTATGAACATTTTTGTAAATCTTTGAGAATGCTGTGGAGTTTTTTGTTTCTGTTTTGTTTTGCTGAAGCATGTAGAGATTTTTAAGGCATCTCTTAATTCCAAATTGAAATGCAAAAATAAAGCGCCTAAATGCCTCTCAAGCTGCATAAAAAATACCCAGCTGATGCATGAGAATTATAAAGATAATTTACACAGTTGGTGAAGAAAACAACTTATACTGAAAGGCAATTAAACAAGAGCTATATCTCCATAACACATTTAAAATAGGAAATATACAGGCAGAAAATCAAGTAATCATCGTTACTCTTACAATTGTCTGCCGGGATAGATTCTCTTAATATTCTGATATTGCTGCTTTTTTCTTGCCACCTTAAACAAGTCTTCTCAAACTTCCACATGCACATAACCACCTGGGGATCTTGTTAGAATGCAGGTTCGGATTCAGCGGTTGGGGTGAGGTCTTCGATGCTGCATTTCTAACCAAATCCCAGGAAATTCCCATGTTACTGGTCTTTGGATCAGATTTTAACTTTTGACAGCCAGGAGTTGAAACGGCAAAAGGCAAGAAGTACCAGGGTTGTCCTTTCTGTTTTGTTTTTTTTACCACCTAACCAAAACCCACACTGAAATTCTTAACTTACTTTGGGCTCTCCTCTTTGTTCTGACTTTCTCCTCACTAGAAGTATGCTTATTCCCACAAAACCAGAAGTTCATAAATACAGACACCTGTCATTATCTAGGATGCCACAGGTAAATATTATCTATGTAGCCCCCAAGCTACAACAAAGCAAAACAACCAGTTGCCATGGAGTCAATTCCAACTCACAGTGACCCCATGTGAGTCAGAGTAGAACTTGGCTCCTTAGGGGTTTTAATGGCTGTGACCTTTCGGAAGCAGATCGCCAGACCTTTCTTCCAAAGGGCTTCTGGTTGCCAAACTTTCACCAAGTGTTTAACTGTTTGTGCCACCTAAGTACTCCACCTTTAGTTTAAAACCAAACCCATTGCCGTTGAATGGATTCCGACTTACAGGACAGAGTAGCGCCAGCCCACAGAGTTTCCGAGGAGCAGATGGAGGATTCAAACTGCCACCTTTTGGTTAGCAGCTGAGCTCTTAACCACTGTGTCACCAGTGTCCAACCTAGGTTACACCACAAAAACACACACACCCGCCCCCAGTGCCGTCAACTAGGTTAGCAGTCCTTAAAAGAGTGGTTCCCTACCATGCTTGATGAGTTTTTTTTTTTTTTTTAATTGGGTCATGACTCTATTAAGGAGTAAATTGCACAAAAACCTAAAATGGTGAATAACTCAACAACCATTTCCATTTGGCTTTAGAATGTATTACAATAGAATTTCAGAAGACTTATTTTCTAATTACATTTTGCTTAAGGTAATATTAAAATAGATTTGTATGCTCTGAACATATACCAACTAACAGTGCTGGTGGAGGGGATGGGGGCAGGGGAGGTCTGCCTGAAAGCATGAGGAAGTATATGTAGGAGGTAGGTCTAGGATAAAATTTTTTCTATGGATGATACATCTGTGGAAAACCAGGATTTTGTTTGTCAAGTCCTTTGCAACTGGGTCTCAAATAATACAAATGAATATTCAATTATTTTACCTATTTCCAATGGGTCATTTGAAGTGCTGTTGTAGACCTTCCTGATTAAGACAAAACTTTTGGAAAAACTTAACCCAACAAATATTTTTGTGAAAAGCTCCACTGTATGTTTCGTTCTATATGAATAAATAAACCCACTATATTTAAAGCTTAACATATATAATGGAAAACCGTAAGATTATTACTCACTTCATAAAAAAAATAGCCAGTCATTGGACTGCTTTAAGTGGTTCATATATGTCACAGGGTTTGGAGTTACATATATTTAATTTACACATAATTTTCCAGGTAAACTCTTGCTCAAAGTGAAGCATATCTGTGGTAACGCTGCCAATTTGCCTTTTTTTTTTTTTTAATTACCTAAAAAGAGAACCTATTATCTACCCGAGTGTTTCCCAAATTGGCTTGAAAGTAAGAACCTCCTGAAGTGCTTGTTAAGACTATAGAGTCCCAGTCTCCTCCCTTAGAGATTCTGAATCAGTAGCTATGAGGTGAGGCCCAGGAATTTGCATATTTATTATCCATGCATTTTTTATGATTAGGCAAGTTTGGAAAACACTCATCTACTGAATAACGCTAGAATTTCTTAGCTTCACATCTAAAGCCCTCCATAGTCTGGCCTTAAGGTATAGTTCAAACTTATATCCTACAACATTAATGTATGTCTAAATTTATCTATTCATTATTCCTCAAATAGGTACTTTCCTCTCTTAGAGTTCTTCTCAAGCTGATCCCACTGCCTAGAATATCATACTTTCATATCTTTGTCCAAGTCCTATTTATCTTTCGAGGCTCAGCTCAAATTTTAACTTCTCTATAAAGGCTTCCCTGACCACATGGCCAGGATTATATTCGCTCTCTTATGTATTCCCAAGACTCTTTAAACTTCTATTGCAATGATTCTCAAAGTGTGGTCCCTGGACCACACATCAGCATCTCTTGGGAACTTGTTAGAAATGTAAATTCTCAAAATGAGACTAAAGAGGCACACCAGCGCAGGGGGAAGGGACTAGGAGGGAACAGGAAAGTTGGTAACAGGGAATCCAAGGTTGAGAAGGGAGAGTATTGGTATGTCGTGGGGTTGTTAACTAATATCATAGAAGAGTGTGTGTGCTGACCATTATAATGAAAAACTAGTTTGTTTTGTAAGCCTTCATCTAAAGTACAATTAAAAAAAAAAAAAGAAATGTGAATTCTCAGGTTCTGTAACACTCTGAAGTTTGAGAACCATTGCTCCAATGTATTCTACATTTTATTATTACTTTAACATATGTCTTAACTTCTCTACTAGAATGTAAAGTAAGTTCCATGAGAGCAGAAAGTATTTTCATCCTTTGCAGTGCCAAGTATCATGCTTTTCACTTAGCAGACCACAATAAGTCTAACTGATTTAACTTGATACTTCTTAGTGTCAAAGTCTGTGTATGCAAGATGAGTATACTGCGGTATACCAATTTTTCACTTTAATGGTGTTTAATAACCTTTAAAGGTTGTAGTATAATTGATTCAGTGGCAGAAACATACCGATTTGTGAAGATGGCTTATTTTTCAACATAGAGATAAAGCCTCTAATTTTTGTTCTAAGCTTCTAATCTATGTTTAATACATGTGGTGCTTCATAAATGTGTACTAATAAGGACAACAGCAATCTCGTCTGGGAGTTTTTTTTTTTTTTTTTACTTCTCTTGTCTCTAAGGCTTTTATGCTTACAGAATTTTTTTTTTCTAAAATTCCTTGAGTAGACTTCAACTTCATTCTGTAGCTATAAACAAGTTAGATAATAAGCATTGCTTAGATTGCCTACATGCTATTCAGTAACAAATAAAGTGTTGAGATATAATTTATTGGAAATAACGTGTAGTATTTTTTTGCTATAGTCAAAGTCAATGTAACAAAGTTTTGTTGAAAAACAAGCTAAAGGAAAACGGCAATCTATATCGATTCACGTTTTATTGTTGCTCAAAGTTATGTAACAACAGGTTCAGCAAGTTGTTGGATTGTTAAAGATCATTAGTAAAATACAAGAGAACAATATTGATGAACAAGCCATACAATAAGTACAGTCACTAACTAGCATTATTTTGCTTTTACAGAATACTTTTTTCTTGTTAAGAAAATATAAAAATGAGATTTTAAATTAGTTCCAGTCAAAATCCAGTTAATAACCAAAATAATTAATTCTAAGGGCAAATTAATTATCAGCTTACTAACAACAACAACAACAAAACCTGTAAAGTACTTTTCAAGAAGTTACAATATAATGGGAAAATAAATCTATCCAAATATTTTGTTGTAAAAAATTGGCAAAACTGATCAAATTCAAGAGAAAAAAATTGAACATTATGAACTACTTTTTAAAAATAAAAAGCATGTTTTGTGATAAGGTTCCTTTACACTTTATCTTACTAACATATGAGGCATTTTTATGTGTTTGTTTGCTTTAGAAAATGCCATCAAATATTCCCAGGAAAGACTTCATTTCATCAGCTGCATCATTAGGATGACACCTACTGGGAAAAAAGCAAACCTAAAAGTAATTTTTTGTAACATAATTTATTTTAAAAGACATAATAAATAATGTAATAATGAACATAAAATGGATAAACTTGAAGACTGTTATAAGGTTAATATAACAAATTAACTTCAACATGCATAACCTTGTAAGATATCTAGGAGGGGAGAGGGAGGCGGAGGGGATTAGACTTTGTAAAATGGTGGCCATGTGTCAGAGTTGACTCAAAGGCAGCAGGGGTTTTTTAAATGGTGAAAAGTAGGGACCAAATCTCTTAGATATTTCTTTTAACATACTGGAAATTAATGCTATTTAATCCAACTGTGAACATGTCTCTAATCTTTGACTTTTCAAGAAGGAGAGGGAAATTGCTACAGCATTACCCATAAAAATGGTTAGCATCAAGGGCACTGATTAAACTTAATCTGATTTTTCATTGAACCTTTTAAACTGTGAAAGAACTGGTTGGCTAAAATACAAATTGAACTTTGGAAGAATTAACTGACCTCATGTGATTTTGTACTTTATATAATCAATTAACTGTTTTGAGTGACTTTACACTTCAAATAATCAACTTAATGTATTTAAATTAGTAAAAAAGTTTATCAACTCAATATGATTTTAAATAACAACATTAAACATATAAATTCTCAAAAATCCAGATATTTGATGTTGTAAATCATTGTAAGACGCTTAGCTTACTATGGGTCCAACATTTCAATGTCTTTATTAAATAAATTGTTTAGGCTCTAATCTTTAAAATGAACCTTGGAACCAAGGGAAAAGGGAATGTTGAACTTCTTTGTGAAAGTTTTTATTGGTATAGCCTTGAAATATCTTTAAAGAGTTCTTACCTGAAATCAATTCCCTTTTTACATTCACTGTTTCTAATAAAAAAGTCCACTTTCTCAGCAAAATTTGAAGAATTTGATTTATTTTCAGAGTGAGGAAAGTATAATCTTTTAATCTCTGGTGAAAGACTTTGTTGTTTATTTTCTTGTAAACAGACCTATATTTTGAGGTAAAATATAGCAATTATTGAGAGTTTAACCATTCAGGCAAAATTTAAAAGAAAAACAAAGACATGTATCTTCTTACCATATTTGTACTTCCAGCTTGCTGAGGTAATTTTGTCATGGAGGATGCACTGAAATTGGAAATAACTGGCTCCTCATTTGCTGAAACAAAGCTAAAAATTAAAGCCAATTATTTATAAAATATAGCAAACGAGAAAAACCATTCTAATTTGGATCAATAATTATTCCTTTGACAATATGATTAAAGTTTATCATATTTACCATAAAAAACTGATGCTGTGTTTCTTAGACTCATGTAGAACTTGGTTTATCTCTTTTCCTTTAGACCAAATCACAATTTATATATTCCAAATAGGTAAGAATACCATTTTTAAGGGAATACAGAAATAATCATCCAACAATTTTTTTTTAATTAATTTTCATTAAGCTTCAAGTGAACATTTACCATTCCAGTCTGTCACATGTAGGTTTACATACATCTTACTCCCTTTTCCCACTTGCTCTCCCCCTATTGAGTCAGCCCTTTCAGTCTCTCATTTCGTGCCAATTTTGCCATCTTCCCTCTTTCTCTATCTTCCCATCCCCCCTCCAGTCAAGAGTTGCCAACACACTCTCCAGTGTCCACCTGATTTAATTAGCTCACTCTTCATCAGCATCTCTCTCCCCCCCTGCTGACCAGTCCTTTAAAAAATTAAGTCTTATGCTTAATTATCTATCCCCCAGAAATCTGTATATCTTTTCTAAATCTCACTGGCTTAACTTCTTTTTTTCATTGTACATACTTTCATATATTTTGAAAATTTTTAAATAATAATTCTTTAAGTATATATTATACATATATATTTATTAACATATATGATATATTGAAAAAGACAATTAGGAACTCCTAGACATCCCATCTTCCCTCAATAATCAGTTATATATTCATTCCCAGGAAGCTTAAAATTTTTTTTCAATTGTATTTTAGTTGAAGGAAGCTTATAATTTTAACCTAAACCATCTCTAAACGTAAGTTCCCTGAATTTCGTCTCATTGGATGAAGCTGAATTTATTTATTTTTTTGATATTTTTTTGTGTTTTAGGTGAAAGTTTACACAGCAACTTAGATTCCCCAATAATTCATACACAAATTGTTCTGTGACACTGGTTACAATCTCTGTATGTGTCAGCACTCTCACCATTTACACCTTACCTACCAACCACCCCTCCCCATTTCCATCCATCTTGTTTCCCTGTCCCTCCTGCTTTCTTGTCTTTGCTTTTGTGTAAATGTTGATTGTTTGGTTTCATATAGTTGATTGTTTAAAGGAGCACATTCCTCACGGGTGTTATTGTTTATTTTGTAGGCCAATCTATTGTTTGGCTGAAAGGTGACCTCTGGGAGTGGCTTCAGTTCCAAGTTAAAAGGGTATCTTTGGGTGATAGTCTCAGGGGTTCCCCCAGTCTCTATCAGTCCAGTAAGTCTGGTCTTTTTTATGAATTTGAGTTTTGTTCTACATTTTTCTCCCATTTTAACCAGGACCTTCTATTGTGTCCCTGGTCAGAACAGTCAGTAGTGGTAGCTGAGCACCACCTAGTTCTTCTGGTCTCAGACTAGAAGAGGTTGCGGTTTGTGTGAGCCACTAGTCCTGTGGCCTAATTTCCTCCTTGAAGTCTTTGGTTTCCTTCATTCTCTTTTGCTCTTGACGAAGAGACCAACAGTTGTATCTTACTTAGATGACCACTTGCAAGCATTTAAGACCCCAGATACTGCTCACCAAACTAGGATGTAGAACATTATCTTTACGAACTAAATTATACCATTTGACCTAGTTGTCCCCCAAGACTATGGTCCTGAGCCTTCAAATCCAGTGAGTCAATTCCATGAGGTATTTGGGTATAACTGTGTCCCCTATGTGCTGCTCTATTATATATATATGAATATATATGCAGCACCTACAAACATATATATACATAAGCCCACAAATATACCTATATATGCATGTGCATGTACACCTATGTAACAACTCATATGTTTTTTGCTTATTACTGTTATTGCAAAATTGTATATGTTATAGCATTTACTGTAGCTCTCTGTTACTCTTACGTACCTTCCAATGTCTTCATTTGCCTTGGTCAAGTTGTATTGACTTCCCCCATATTGTGTATTGCCTTTACTATCACCAGAATTAACACGTGTCTACTATCTAATGATTCCCCATCCCTCCCTCTCCCATATCTGGTAACCATCAAAGAATGTTGCTTTCTGTGTGTATACCTACTCTTGACTTTTTATAAAAGTGGTATCATGTAATATTTGTACTTTTGTGTTTATCTCACTTACCATAATGTCCTCCATATTCATCCATGTTATAAAATGTTTTGCAGACTCATCATTATTCTTTATTATTGCTTTGCTTAACTTTTAACCTCTTTTCCCTATTCCAGTCTTACTGTAGTTGGACATCTCTAGTTATCTTCTGATGTATAACTGCTCTGTACACTAGAATCCATTCACCCTTAACCTTCTATATTAAATTCATTCATTAAAAACATTCATTGTTCACAACCATATGCCAGATATTATACTAGGAGCTGGGTATAAAGTGGTAAACAAATCCTCAGGAAGTTACCATCTAGTAGAAGAGCAGACAATGAATAAACAATAAATATACACATAAGTATAAATTCTTAAATGAGATGAAGGAAATGAACTGGTTAATGTGATAGTATGGAGACATAAACCCTCTCTGAGGAGGTGACAATGTAAGTTGACAGTTGAAGGCTAAACAGTGACAGCCATGCAAGGGGCCAATGAAGAGTAGGCAGGGACAGGGGAGAATTGCATATATTCATAGGATTGTTATCTTTTTTGTCTTTGGTTAATAAATATCATACATACATGGCATGGAATTAAAATAGTAAAACAAATATAAAATAAAAAGCAAGTCTACCTCCCACATCAGATCCTCAGGTCCCACAAACCCTCTTCCCAAAGGCAACTTCTGGTACAAGCTTCTCAGAGCCTTCTTGATAGGATCTGTTTTTAAATGCACTTACCTTCTGTTGGTCACTTCTAAACTGTTTCAAAATTATTTGTACTTTTCTAAAGGTTTCATGCACAAAACTTGTCACATGCCTTGCTATAGTCCTACTTGTGTACTACCTATTTTTTATTTCTCTACCCCACAGCATTTGTTTCACTTACATCTGTTTATTCTGTATGACTCAGAGTTGGAACCAACAAATGGGAGTGGTAAAAAGACAAATTTTAGGTAGATAATTTACAAAGTTCTGAATGGTCTGAGAGATCCAAACATGGAACAAGTGACTTTGGAGCGAATGAGCTCCTGGTCCCTGGAGTTGTTGGTAGAGATGGCGTGACTACTTGCCAGTGACGTTGGATGGTGATTCGAGGATCCAGTGGTGGAGGTACTAAATGGCATTTAAACTTCCCTTCAGCTTGGAAATTCTCTGAAATCTATGGTTCTGTTATCCTGATGCTAATGATCAGTAAGATGATTAAATAATAGCAATAATTCCCTGAAACACCACAAATATAGTATTTTCCAAAGGAGAAATAAATAATTCTTAATTAGAAAATTGGACCCTGAATAAGAAGTTGTCAGTATTTCCTCTCTTTGGGGGAAGTGTTGGCTATGGCTACAATTTATCTTGCTTGACTTTTAATCAAGTGCAATGTTGCCAAATGCATTTTGGACTTTGGCAAAGGTACTCCAAATTGACAGTTTCTAAAACCATTATTGCTTTCCTTTCCAAATCTCTTATGCTTTCTATATCCTCAGATAATAACATCTCCATCTATCAGTTGCTAGGCTAAAAAACTTGTATTCATCATTAATTCTTCCTTCTTCCTTAATACCAGACATCAACTGCCAAATCACATCTGCTTTATCTCTGAAATGTTTAAAAAATCCAACCCTACCTCTCTATCACTCTGCCTTAGTTTAGGTCTCATCGAAGCCTGCCTTTCTCACTGGCTGCCATGCTTCTGGTGGCTCCACATTCTAAAATTCACTCTACATATTGCTGCTAGAATTTTTTCTGATGTAATTGTTTTTCCTATGCTTAAATATCTTGGGTAGCTCATCACTCTCTACCATGGAGATCAAAAACCAATGGCCCATGGGCTATATCAGGTCTACAGACTATTACATTTAAAAAAATCAGTTGTCAAAAATTTAAAAATCACAATAGATAAGTGGTAACATTGGTGAAGGGTAAGACAGTACACAATGCTTGGGAAGTTAGCACAGCTTGACCAAGGCAAGATCTTGGAAGATTCATAGACACATCCAAACTCCATGAGGGACCAAATTACAGGACTGAAGGCTAGGAACCATGGCCTTGGAGGACATCTAGCTCAACTGACATAACATAGTTTATAAAGAAAACGTTCTACATCCTACTTTGGTGAGTAGTATCTGGGGTCTTAAAAGCTTGTGAGTGGCCATCTAAGATACTCCACTGGTCCCAACCAGTCTGGAGCAGGGTAGAATGAAGAAAATCAAAGACACAAGGGAAATATTAGTCCAAAGGACTAATGAACCACAACTACCACAGCCTCCACCAGACTGAGTCTAGCAAAACTAGATGGTGCCCAGCTACCACCACTGACTGCTCTGACAAGAACTACAATAGTGGGTCCCAAACATAGCTGGAGAAAAATGTAGAACAAAATCCTAACTCACAATAAAAGACCAGACTTACTGGTCTGACAGAGACTGGAGAAACCCCAAGAGTATGGCCACTGATCACCCTTTTAACTCACTATTGAAGTCACCCCTGCAGTTCACACTTCAGCCAAAGATTAGGCAGGCACATAAAACAAAATCAGACTGAACAGGCACACCAGCCCAGCAGCAAGGACAAGAAGGCAGAAGGGGACATGAAAATTGGTAATGGGGAACCCAAGGTCAAGAAGGGGAGAGTGGTGATATGTTGTGGGGTTGGCAGCCAATGTCACAAAATGATATGTGTACTAATTGTTTAATAAGACACCAATTTGCTCTGTAAAGCTTCATCTAAAGTAAAATTTAAAAAGGGTGAAAAAAAAATCAGGAGATTGTCATGTAAAATTTCTTATTTCTAGCTTTGTTGTCAGCTTGTTATCGGAATATTTGAGAACAATGGACTCACATTTCCTGTACAGCAATAACTGGATGGAGCTGAGCAGTGGTTGCTACCCTTAGATGGGGCTCTCTAGATTTGGTGTTGGCCTACCAAATCCTAAAGGCACATGACCTTGTGACCCTGACCTACTGGATATGTTTCTGTCTAAGTATGGTGTTCAAGGCCCTTCCCAATCAGGTCTTGGAGATCTTAGCCTTAATGCTGTAGCCCCACATACTGCACTTTACTGATCCTTGAGCTTGGTATGCAGTTTGAAGCTTTATTCCTTTATAGATACTTCTTTCTACCTGGAATGTTATCCTCTTCTTTTCCATCTGTCAAACTCTTATTCATTTTTCAAGGCTTGTAAAATATGAAGATTCCTGGGGTCCAGCTCCAGAGACTATAATTCAGCAAGTATACAATGGGTCCAGGAATGTGTATTTTAAATAAGCACCCTTAGGGGATTCTGATGCAGGTGGTCTGACAACAGCACTTAGAAAAACACAGCTCTAAGATTAAGAGGGTTTAGGTTGGCTAATACCTTATAGCTTCTCTGACATCTAATGACTTGATCTCCAACTCCAATTACATGTCAAGAGGATATAAAATCGGAATTATTCCAAACTAAAGTTCTAAAACTTGCCTTTTTGACATTTCTCTTTGGAACTGGCTCTTTGACTCTTGGAGGGTTAGCTTATGTCCTCTGGTACTTGAATTCAAAGTGTTTCCAAATCCTATATAAAGAGATAACAGGTTGAAACAAAACACCAGGAAACAGCTAAATAGCGCTTTTTACAAGTTTTACAAAGGCTCTCTCTAACTGATATGATCTGATTAGGTGTATAAGGAAAGAATAAATAATTCTTGTCAACAATCAAATTTAGTTTGCTTAGAGAAATAAGGGATCAAACCTAAGGAAGCCAAACTACAAAACACATAGGTTAGCTTCTTTGGGTTCAAAGGATGCAAAGCTACTATTATTTTTTTTTAATTCATATAAATAATCAAGTATAAGATCACTCAATATTTTCAATGATCTGGATGTAATAAGTTCATTTTAAGTGCTATAAATGCGGGGAAAATAATTTACTGAGGCTGATTTTCCCAGTGCCAAAGCTATGCCCTCATAGAAGGCTATCTCCAAGCATCAGTGCACGTTGCCTACTAACTTGCAATACTTTTGAACTTTTAACCTAGGGTAGGTTAAAACTGGTAGTCCAATGACATAGGAAACTGTCTCTATTGACCCCATGTCATGGAGATTTTCCAAGTCGGAACTGACTGGATGGCAATGGGTTTTTTTTTTTTTTTTAATTTTGTGAAGGTGGATAAATCCTGTTCCTTTGGAAGGAGTATTCACTCTTTAGGTCATTCTTAAGGCCTGAAACAAAAATATCTGGAACTCTAACTGCTTCTCTTAGAAAGATTGTACTTAAAAAAGAAAAAAAGAGCATGGAGCATATTAGGAGGTAACTATAATTGTGGGAATAGGTGTCTGCACTGAAAAAGTTGAGGGACTGATTTCCTTCTGTCAGTCCTCATGGAAGAGAGGATCTCCAGCCTGTCATATACTTACCAAGACTGTAACTTTTCTATTTTAGTGAAATAGAGTGAATGAGCCCATAACTCAAAGAATTAAGTCTCATTATTTTTGGATTGTATATGGTTTACATACAATATCCAATACAGGAGAAACTAATCTTTTTTTTTTCTAATACAAATAAAAGTTGTCTTTTATTTTCTTTGCCAGCAGATGAGTCATTTTTAAAATGAAATATTTTTGTCCTTCACAAATATTAACAGACCATTGTGTTCTCAGAATGAAGAGCAGTAAAGTTTGTTTTAGGTAAGGCTTCGAACCAGTTCTTTGCGGCTCAATCATGGCCAAGGAAGCCACACTGGTCCAGACCTGAATTTTTAAAATTTGGGTTAGCTGGAACCATAACCAGAACAGGAAAAATCATATGAGCTGAAGCCCTGTTAGAAACTTTATTTCCCTCTTAGAAAACAAGGGGGCAGCATACGCGTTGCATGGGCAACCAAATCTCCCACCTGCGGAATACTGCGTAGAGTTGGAAACACCGGTGCCCTACTCAAAGATGATGGCTGACTGCGCAGTTTTGAATGTGTGTCCCTTCCCTCAGTTCTGGAAATAATCCAATCGCATGCACCAGGCTCCTGAAATGGCTCACTATGCCTCTTCCGAGTCTCCCATTCCAGGCTACGACCCATAATTTTTCCCTTTTGCTTTCGGATCACCCAAATTAAAAAAACACAGGTCTGTTCCGGTTTTGCTTTATGGTCATGACTGAACCGGTTCAGAGCTCTGGTTTTATGAGAGAAAATTCAATCAACAATCTGAATTTGAATACTGTGTCAATAAAGACTTTGCATTAGAATATAAAAAGCTCATTTACTATATCATCGTAATGTAAAAACCTTATTTAATAACCTGTAATGTCCTTGGTAGGGAAGGGGAATGCTGTTTGTGGAAGGGTCATATTATCAGGTTTGCTAAAAATTACAATATTAAGAAACCCAAGCTAATTAAACAAGCACACATAAAAGGCAGGGAAAATTAGTCCCGGAAGCCAAACTAAAAATATCAAAAGAATTTCTCATGAAATTATTTCATGCTAAAATACAATTTTACCTGATGTGTCTGTCTTGTCAGTTTCAGTTGAAAAGCTAGTCGCTTCTATTAAATTTTCATCATCAAAATCATCCCAAACTTCATTTCCCAATTCAAAGTTCACATTCAAAACTTCTGAAAATGAGGAGTTGCTTTTAGCCACATCTGTCAAATTTTGGTTTCCAGATGCAAAATTTCTGTTAGACAGCATTGTTTGAGGAGCTTTCTCATTTGAAGCTCTAGGATGGTTCCATCTAGAAAAATCTGTTATGTATAGACATAAAAGGGTATAGGTATTTTTTAAAGCACAAGCATCATTATTGATACATCAAACACATCTTTCAAATACTAAACAGATGTCTTGAGCAGCAGTTCTCAAAAGCGTTGGGTCAAGCATTGTTGAATATTGTGTTAACCAATTCTATTTACTGTATTTACATGTACTAATAGTTGGACTACTTAATTTGCAATGAATTCTTTTAAACAGAATTAATTTTTCCTCTTAACTCCTATACAGAATGATCCTACTCCAAGACTGGATTAAAACAGCTTCTAAAATGGTCTTCCTCCCTCTAGCTTTTCTTGTTACAAGCTAATATGAATATTGTTATGAAATATATTTGTCCAAAATATAAAATTTATTTTTCTCCTCTTAAAAAATCCTCAGTGCTCTCCACTGTTTATAGCCTTGTTTTAGAGAAAACTAAAAAAAAAAAAAAAAAGAACCACCAGGTGCTGTTGAGTCAATTCTGACTCATCACGACAGTACTGGACAGACCAGAACTGTTCCACAGAGTTTCCAAGGAGCACCTGGCGGATTTGAACTGCCGACCCTTTGGTTAGCAGCCGTAGCACCTAACCACTACGCCACCAGGGTTTCCTAGAGAAGACTACATGGGTAAAAATTCCACCTCTCTCATTTACTAGTTATATGATCTTGGACAAGTAATTTAAACTCCCTAAGTCTCGTTTTCTCTTTTGCAAAATGGGAATAATAATAGTATCTACCTCACAAGACTGTTATGGAGACTAAATGTCTGTACTTGCGCAGTTTCACATAGTAGTGTGTTGATAAATGTTTAATAAACACCTCTCCAAAATATATATGCATATACATTTATGACTATATAAGTCTCTCATAAATTTTACTGATATAAAAGATACACAGCACACAATTTACAAATAATCATAAAATATACAGTACGCTTTTTTTTTTTTTAACAGCAAATTCTATATATCTAATTGATTCTCAAAGAATGCTCTCACTGAGTTTTGCCAAACTCCTGTAGCTGTGGTCAATCAATGGCTGCAACTGACAAATGAGTGTAGTTCTCATATGAATACTATCTGATATTTTTGTCGACTTTAACAAGTAAAATGAAACAACAGAGACATACACTGCAACTTCACTCATTCATCATGGATTTAAGCAACTTCTTTTGCTGAATTAGTAGTTTTCAAATACCAGAAGAATATTTCCTCAATTTTTTTGTGCTATTCACAATGTACACAATAGACACAAAACAGTTAAGTTTAATGGGCATTATTAACATTTTCTCTACGACTGCTTAAGTATGGAGTCCTGGTGGCACAGTGGTTAACAGCTTGGCGGCTAACCAAAAGGTCAGCAGCTTGAATTCACCAGCCACTCCTTGGAAACCCTATGGGGCAGTTCTACTCTGTTCCTATGAGGTTGCTACGAGTCAGAATCGATTTGACGGCAAAGAGTTTGGTTTTGGTTTTAGTCTTAAGTATAAACAATCAAAAAACCAAATCCTGATTTGTAGTGTTTGCTGATTCCCATGATGTAAACACACCTACCATAACTGATTTAAAGCTACCAATGTGGCTTCCCTGAACTCAAGGCTGGGAAGAGATGCACAGTGGCACGCCACTATACAGGAGGGATAGAGAGCAAAGAACAGATACAAGAGATGTTTAGCAGGCAAAATAGAAAGGACTTGGTGATTAATTAGATGTGGGGTAAGATATTTAAGATGACTCTTTTTCTGCCTTTAGCAGCTTGGAAAAAGGAGGGCTCATTCACTGAGCTAAGAAATATGAGAGAAGGAGCAGGGTGAGGTAAAGAGAAGATAAGAAGTATAAAGATGCTGACATGTTAACTTTTAGGTGTATATGTCCGAGAAAGTGATTGTATAGATAGGACTAGGGTTAGACAGAAGACTCTAGATGGAAGACACAGATTCAGAAATCATCAGAATATAGTTAGTAATAGAAGCCATGGGCTTGGGTAGTGTTGTCTAGGAAAAGTTTATGGAGGGGCAAGAATTAAAAATGCAAAAATAATCCTTTTGCAACAACAACGTTCAGAGGGGTAGGAAGAAGAGCCCATGCAGTCCAAGAAGTGGTAGGAGAACCGGTAGAATGGTTTTATTAAAACTAAAGGAAGGATTCCCAAAAGAAGGCAAGATCAGAATCATCACATACTACAGAGGTCAAAGAGGATGAAACTTGAAAAGGGCTCACTGATTCAGCAATTAGGAGATCACTGAACGACTTGAGCAAAAAAATGGAGAGACAACCCAAATTTTAGCGAATGGACAGTGACTACGAGGTAAGGAAGTGAACACACTGACAGTAAACTGCTCTCTTAGGATTTTTTTCAAGGGAAAGCAGAAGGTAGAGTGTATAGAGACTCTCCAGTGGCTCTATTTTTCTGTCTGCCTGGCATGCTTTCCCTGTTTTAGTAAGAATACTCACCTTTTCCTTTGGGGGAACTACCCCCCCGCAATTCCATGTGATCCTGTGAGGCTGTCAATCATGGTACCCTGTCTTCCTTCCCCGGGGCCACAAGGATGGAACACATGACTCCATCCCAGAGTAAAGGGACTGATCAACGGATGAACACATGACTCAAATGAAGCCAATCAGAGTGAGCTCTGGTCTGCCAAAGCTGCCAAACCTCTACTGAGGTTGCTAAACTGGGAGGATATGAGTTAGTGGTTGCTGGCCACCATCCTACCTGCCATGTGAGAAAACCTGTTTCAAGAATGAATCTAATTATCAGAAGGCATAGCTACAATACTGAAAGAAAGCCAGAGACATGATGAGATCATTTGAGTCCCTGGGTCTAGTCAAGATTAAATTCAGGTGCCTGTCTGGACTTTTCTGTTTACATGAGACAATCAGTTTCTTTCTTTTTTGTAAAGTCACTTTGAATAGAATTTCTGCCACTTGCAATCAAAACTAGCTTAAGGGGGACATGGAGTTGAAGAAAAGAGCCTTGAGCGTATTTATATGCTGCCAGGAAAGAACCAATAGAGAGGAGAGACTGAAAATATGGGAAAGAAGACAGGGATAAATGGTGTTCTAAAGTTCCAGAGGAGGGCAGGATTGGACAGTACTATGATTTATAGGTATAGAGATTAACTGTGAATAGGACAAAGGGTAATTTTTCCTTTAAGATGGGGAAAGAGTTAACAATGGGTGTGAAGATAGAGTAATATATAGTTGGGGCGTGGAAAGTTGAAAGAGTTTACATAGTATATGCTCAGCTTTCAATTCTCCACTGATAACTAAAAGTCACCTTTGTTTTATAAAAATGGCATTGGACTGGGAATTAAAAGATATGGGATCTACTTCTGGCCCTGCTACTAATTAGATATGTGATTTTGGGCGAGTCATTTAATCTCTCGGAATCTTGGCTTATTTCACTTTAAAATGAGAAATTGCACAAAGGTCTCTCCTAATTTAAATTCTATGATACAACACACTTTCTCAAATGGTTTCTGACATTTTTTCCTCCGCCCTTTCTTGAAATTGGGATACAGCTGATAAAAATTGCCATTTTTTCTTAAAACATTCTCAAAAGCAGTGTTTGAGTACATTAAAAGTATGTCTTGCTACCAAAAACTAGTGTGTGAAAAATATAATGAATATATTCAATTACTAATAATAGTACCAGACACTATGTTAAGAGTTTTCATATATTATCTCATTTAATCATCAAAACAATCTTAAGAAATAATCAGATGAGGAAATTGACACAAAGTAATTTACTATTACTGTGAAAGTTTACACACCTACTAAATGTTAGAGCCAGGAGTTGAACCTAGACAGGCTGTTTCTAAATTCTGTGAACTTAACTACTACAGTATATGGTTCCTTCTTTAAAAAAAGAAAAGGAAAGGAAAGGAAAAAGTAACCCATTCATTAAAACAGGGTATACAGTTATTATCACAGGTCAAATATCTAGATGAGACTTTTATGCCATAATATAAATTGAATTTGGAATATTAAGTGGAAAAGAAATAAAAGTAGGAAAAACTAAGTAAAGGAAACAGAAAGGTAAACAGAAAGAGGAATAAACTCTGACATGGAGAAGGCAGGGAATAAAGCAATAGCACATGGAAAGAATAAGCTAAAGGGCTATACATTGAAGAGAGATAAAAATAAGAGGGTTCACAATCATATACCTTTTATCCATGTTGTAATGATAGGTATGTTTTGAAAAATTTGGTTAAATGCTTTGATAAAAAAATACTCTAGATGAAATTAAGGAACTCTTCTTTATCTTATATCGGGCCTAATGGCTGTGGGTACTCCAGCTCTTGCCTGCCTGAGATATTAAATTATGGCTAGGAAAGCAGAAAGTGATAGCATTGGAGGAAAGAGTAGCAATAGAAGCTAATTCTTTTTTTTTTTATTATTAACTTTTATTGAGCTTCAAGTGAACATTTACAAATCAAATCAGACTGTCACATATAAGTTTATATACACCTTACTCCATACTCCCACTTGCTCTCCCCCTAATGAGTCAGCCCTTCCAGTCTCTCCTTTCGTGACAATTTTGCCAGCTTCCAACTCTCTCTATCCTCCCATCCCCCCTCCAGACAGGAGATGCCAACACAGTCTCAAGTGTCCAACTGATATAATTAGCTCACTCTTCATCAGCATCTCTCTCCTACCCACTGTCCAGTCCCTTTCATGTCTGATGAGTTGTCTTCGGGAATGGTTCCTGTCCTGGGCCAACAGAAGGTTTGGGGACCATGACCGCCAGGATTCCTCTAGTCTCAGTCAGACCATTAAGTATGGTCTTTTTATGAGAATTTGGGGTCTGCATCCCACTGATCTCCTGCTCCCTCAGGGGTAGAAGCTAATTCTATGTACATAAAATCATTTTCAGAAAACCTCAAGCTTTCAATTTAACATACAGCCAGTTGAACAAACAACTCAATAGTCAGGATTATTTCTCCTACATTTTAACAGACTGGGTTAGCATGACTATTAACAGCATGACCCAGGGAAATGAACCTATGAATAGCAGGATCCAGAGTAGTGATAAACCAGGCACAGTGTTGAAGAATTCATGACAGACACCGATATAAAGCAAATCTAGATTACCAACCAACTCTGCCCCACAACCTAGGTTATATTCTCATGTCATCATAGATATAAGAATCATAGGGTTAAGTACTGCAGCGATATTAAAGGTCACGCAATTCAATTACCTCATTTTAAAGATAAGACTAAAGCCCAAAAAGGTTAAATAATTTGCCCAAGGTCACACAGCTATTTTGTACAATAGGACTAATTTTATAAACACGAAAATAATTTTAAATAATTTTAAAGGTATACAAAAGTAATAATTCAGCATTTTAATACTTTGGATACTGAAGGATCCCTTATTTTTTCAGTTTTTTCTCACAGTATCTTTTTAACTAAAATACACCTCCTTACTTATTAACTATCTTGTTATCCAACATTTCACAATTATAACAGTAAAAAATCTACTATCCGACTATTTTGTGCATTAACGACATATATCTGACAGTAACAAACAGTTAACAAATGCCTAGGTGAGAGGTGAGAATAATGCTGGCTTTGATGGTTAAGGTTATGTGTCAGCTTGGCTGGGCCATGATTCTCAGTGGTTTGGCCGTTCTGTAATAATGTAATTTGTCAGTTGCGTAATGACACAGTCATACTCTGTTTTGTGATCTGATGTGGTCATCCTCCATTTTTGCATAATACCAATTTTGTATAACGAACTTATTGACCCAACCATGTCAATAAGTGAGGAGAGGGTGTAGTTCAACACTATGTGGGGAAGAGATTTTTAAAAAACTGTATGTCAGACATAGCAGGACCATCTGAAATAACAGACCCAAGAATTTAAAGCTGGTTCAGTAAGCTGAGGAAAATGCTGCCAAGTTAATAATCACAATAATTTCAGATGTTGGGATTTCAATAACATTACTTGTCAATCTGAAGTAATGATAAATTATATTCTTTCTCAAATCACGTATCAATAGTAATTTACCTTTGTTTTGATATTCAGATGGTTCTTGTTGGTGAAATTTTTCACAGATTTCATGCTGATCCCACTGTTCCATTATAGGCAATTCAAGTGTGTTTGAATATTCTGACCTTTATAAATATAAGTAAAACCATTAAAAATGCTTAAGAAAATATTAATCTGACTTTGAAGTGTCCTTATTCATACAAATGAAAAAAATACGGTCTAATCTACTCAACACTTCTCTGACTAAACTGTATCAGCTGGGGTAGCAATGGCTAGAAATAGGTGTTTAAATAGGTGTTTACATGTCCCCAGTGGATATCTGCTATCTGGATATAGCCTAAAAAAACTATTGTAATGCTACTTTCAGTTAGATAACAAAAGCTAGGATCTCTAGAAATAATGTTGGCATCTGTTCTGATTGGTCAGTGCTGGTTCTGTACTGGTTGTTAAACACACTGAATGTCATCCCTATTAAAAAAAAAATACTATTAACTTATAGGCATCATGATATAGGGAAAGAACACTGAGAATTGAGGCCTTCTGCTTACTTGGTAAGAGTATGAGCCTTGGTCTTTTAATCTATAAAATGGGATAAAAAAAAATCTAATTTTATGAGTCAGGTTGTTGTTAAGGTCAAAAGAGATGATGCATAAAGTACAATTTAAACAACAAAGTATTTTTAAAATTTGAGATATTATTAGCCCCCTAAATGGAAAAGGTTACACTTCACACACCATGATTTTCCTTTTCTAAGTACCCTCTTGTTACCTGATAAGTTTAGACAGCAGAGAGAGCCTGAGGGGAAGACATAGGAAGTGCAGTTTCTCAGGAAAGAGATGATATAACGGATGTTAAAGTATTCTATAACTGTAGAGTTCTAAATACATTTAGGGTATGAAAGAAATGAAACCCTTATGGTGTCATTGCCTTGTTAAGGAACTAAATGATTACTGTGATTTGAGGGTAGTGATCATCCTTTCATGAGTAAGTTATTACGTGGAGAAACGGAGTTTATGATGAAATTTTTACCTAGATATTAACATTATATTTGTACCTTGATATACCGGGAAGGGAAGATTTTGGAGTAAAACCAAACTCTTTAAGGTTCACACTTTGAGATTTATTCATCTGCAGCTATTAATGGGGGGAAAAAAAAACAAGTTCAAATATCAGTTTTATGGCAAAACATTTTAACAAATGAGCCAAACAGCAAAATTCCTGCTTGTACATAAAGTTCAAAACTCAAATTGAGAGAAACTCAGGCTGGTTCTAAACTCAAGTCCCCATTCTCAGGCCTTTCTTCTTCTTCTTTCTTAATCATTGTAAAAGATATATATAACACAACATTTGCCAGTCCCACATTTTTCACATGTATGATTTAGTGATGTCAAGTACATTAATCTTGTGCAACTATCACCAATAATCATTGCCAAATTTTCTATCACCAAAACCAGAAACTCATTTCCTAAACAATGACTTCCCTTTTCCTTCTCCCTCCTGTCCCTGGTAACCACTAAAAAGCTTTGATCTCAAAAAACCTAAATACCAAACCCAGTGCCATTGAGTCAATTGAGACTCACAGTGACCCTACAGGACAGAGTAGAGCTGCCCCATAGAGTTTCCAAGGAGCGCCTGGCAGATTTGAACTGCCAACCTCTTGGTTAGCAGCTGTAGCACTTAACTACTATACCACCAGATTTCCTACCTTTGTCAAGCCCTTCTTAAATGCTGGGATTCCTCATGATTCTTTACTAGGCCTTCTCTTTCTCTACACATTCTCATACAAAGATCTCATTACTCCTATGGCTTCAATTATCATCTCCAGTGAACATCTCTCAGATCTATATCTACAGTCAGCTCTCTCCTGATTGTCAGTTATATCCAACTGTCTGTAGGATATTTCTACCTACACAGCTTGCAGGCCTCTAAATTCAGTATTTCGAAATTGAACTTATCATGTCTCTATTCCCCCAAACTTACTTTTCCTTTAGAGTTTCCATTCTAGTGAAGCCCGCTTCAAGCCAAAGAGCTGGGCATCATCTTTGACTATTCCTTCTACCTCACCCCTCATAACCAATTAAGTGTGAAGACAGCTGATTCTGTCTCTGAAAAATATTTTAAACCCAGTCACTTCTCTCCATTACTCTGCTGCTCCATTCTCTGTCACTACCCTAGACTAGGCTATCATCTTGCTTGGATTATTGCAAAAGCCATCTAATGACTCTCTATGTTCCTATTATATCACCCTCTAACCCATTCTCCACACTGGAAACAGACAAAACTTTATAAAATGCATTTCCAATCATGTCACTGCATAAAGCCCTTCAGTGCCTTCCCAATACTTGCAGGAGAAAGTCCAAATCCCCCAAATAGCAAAAAGGTCTTAATGATCTAGCTCTTGCTTACCTCTTCAGCCTCATCTCTCTCTACTCCTCTACTTATAATTGAACTTTAGACATACCGTATTACTTTAGTTCTTTTAAAGATTCTCCTCTCTTTCTCTCACCTCTGGACCTTTGTATATTCTCTATGTCTGGAATACTTTTCCATTCTGCTTACCACCATTCTAATGCCCCGCCATACTTGACTTATGCCTAAACTTCATTCAGGTTTCAATCATGTCTGCTAGGAATTCATTCCTGACGTGTCAAATATAGATTGAGTACACTTTCTATCAAAACTCAAGCATTTTATATTCTGCTGTCGCAGAATCACTTATCACTCTATAGTGAAAAGGCCTGTTTACTTACTTGTATCCTTTACTCAACTATAAGCTTTATGAATTGAGACTAAAACTGTCTTATTTATCACTGTGTATTTTTTTTTTTATTAGCACCTATCATAGTGCTTGACATATTGTTGGTGATCAATGAATATGGAAGGAAGGCAAGAAGGAAGGAGGAAGGGAGGGAAGGAGAGAGGGAGGGAAGAAGGAAAGAAAGAAAAGGAAGGAAGGAAGGAGGGAGGGAGGGAGGGAGGGAGGGAGGGAGGGAGGGAGGGAGGGAGGGAGGGAGGGAGGGAGGGAGGGAGGGAGGGAGGGAGGAAGGAAGGAAGGGAGGAAGGAAGGAAGGAAGGAAGGAAGGAAGGAAGGAAGGAAGGAAGGAAGGAAGGAAGGAAGGAAGGAAGGAAGGAAGGAAGGAAGGAAGGAAGGAAGGAAGGAAGAGAAAGAGGAAAGAAAGAAAGAACGAAGGGAAACTTGGGCTACTAAATTAAAAAAAAAAATCGCAGAGAAAGTGGTGACCATTTCAAACTTCATGCCTCTCCCTGTTTCTCAACATTCCCTTTGTTTTAGCCCATGACTTAGAATCTTCATCCTTATAAAAGCTCTAGAAAAGAAATGGGCACTCTCCCATTTTCTTGGTTCTGTTCTGGCCCGATCAACTATTTTGTCCTGGTTATGAAGCCTTAGACTTAGGATAAACAGCAACTCCCATTTCTTTATCACTTGGAAGGGAGATTCATGCTCAGTACTCATCTAGGTGCATGAATCAACATCAGCTTCAGACTTTCCAGCCCAGCACTGATGTGTCTAGTTCCCCCTGCTGAACAAAGCCAAGCTACATGTCCCTCTCCTTTTCCCTCTTCTGGTTCAAAAAAAAAGCTGATGAGGGAAGGATCTGGATAACTATGCTCCAAAGTAGATGCACTGGTTGGTCATTAAAAACTAAAAATATCTTACCCTTTAGAAACAGTATTATGAATAATGGTCATATTCCTAGTCAAGCCCACAATTAATTCTAAAATACACCATGGATACCTACCTGATACACTAAACAAAATAATATTCATATACATTTAATTATAGATCAAAGGGACAAATGCTATGAAAACTAACCTTGAGACGCTTAACTGGAGGAAGAGATGAAACGGCATTCCTGTTTCTTAAATCAGATAAATATGAAGAGATTGTTGGCTCTTTAACGCCTGACTTCTGTGCAACTCCAACTTTACCTATTAAAAGAAATTTTTGTTTCTTTAGGTTAAATTTTAGTTATTGTTTACATAGAGCCAAATTTCTTCAAATCTAATATTTACTTTTTTCCATGTTGCCCACAAAAGAAATAAAATTACTTGAGGGTTATAAGATACATATATAAATATCATACACCAATAATTAGAATGTTATTACCATTCATTAAAGACCTTTTGATTTTCAAAGCCTGAAATAAACTTGTTTTATGGAACTCACAGCAGTCATGTCCACATGTATGTTTATTTTTACAGTGATGATTACATTCTCGGTTTCCCAGTTTTTTGTAGGCAGTCGTTCCTAAATATAAGAAAAACAAACCTATTTGTTACTACATCTGCTACTGTGAGTTTGACATAATTTATTTTTATCCAGTCTCTTTCTTTTCGGATGGTACAAAAAGGTATGATTTTCATGCTTACTCAAATGTTAACCCATTTAATATATAATTTAAAAAAGATATTTCTGACAACAGTCCCTGCCCCACTATTAGCCTCATAGCAGTTTTTCACAAGGAACATCTAGCCACCTAGAAGCTTCTCTCAGCCATTATGTTGGTATAAATAAATATAGCAGAATATCAGTAACATGTTCTCAATGAGGTGAGAATGAGGGTGGGGCTTTGAAACATTTCTGTTGCTTTTAGACTTAAGTCTGGAGAACATGAAAAGAAGTAAAACTTTATGGTATTTTCACAGCACCACTGACAGCAGCTAGCAGATAAGGCTCTAGTCATATTTAATAGATGTTAGACATAAGTGCTTTAGGGATATAGGAAATTTGCTACATGAATTCTTAGACAGGAGGGATTGCTTCCAACTTGATTCCTCTAAGTTAAAATTAATGTATCCAAATACATATCTTACACTTATTATATTTTAAGTAAGCTTTTTCATCTTAGCTCTCATTAGTAACATGGGGTATGGGAGAGATATTTGAACTGATCCTTGAAGGACAAACAGTGTTTGGACATGAGAAGAGGATCAGGGAAACATATTCCAGTTTAAACCCATTGCTGTCGAGTTGACTCCAAATCATAGCAACCCCATAGGACAGAGCAGAACTGCCCCATAAGGTTTCTAAGGCTGTAATCTTCATGGAAGGAGACTACCATCTTTCTCCCATGGAGTGGCTGGTGGGTTTGAACTGCTGACTTTTTGGTTAGCAGCCAAGCACTTTAACCACTGCACCACTAAGGGCTCTTATATTCCAGGTAGAGGGCATAATTCCCAAAGGGAGCAAACCTCAGATTGTAGGAACAGAAATCAGCTTTTTTTTTTTTTGCTGGAGCATAGATTTTAAGTGAACTAGCCATGTTAGAGGTAGCAGAAAACCCAAAAAAATGAAACACATTGCCTTTGAGTTGATTCCCACTCATAGCAGACCTATAGGACAGAGTAGAACTGCCCCACTGGGTTTCCAAGGAGTGCCTGGTGAATTCAAACTGCTGACCTTTTGGTTAGCAGCCGAACTCTGTACAACCGTGCCACCAGGGTTTCCAGAGATAGCAGAGAGCTTTGAAAACCTTTACCATCTTTCTTGGTCCTCTATTCTTTATTTTCAGTGTCACTGCTCAATCAACCCTTTCAAGTCATGGCACACCTAAACAACGATAACATATGTATAGCACCCTGGGGTAAATGGATGAGGTTGCTCACCATATGAGGCAACTGGCAGGTCACCTTAAGGGCTGAGCAGATCAATATATTGGGTACTGATAAAGTAACAAAACATCACTGGCAGTTGGAAGCTGACAGTTAAACCATAGTATCCCCAACTGAGCATAAACAACTTTGGCAGAACATAAACAATATTCAGACAAGGCTACTCTGTGACCATAGTAGAAAATGACATAGACTTGACCACTATGTAACTGTTTCTGAAACTAGAAAGAGACAAGGACACTCAAGAACCACAACAATAACGAAACATTCCCCTCTTCCATCTAACACAAATGACTACTATTTCTTTAATTTTCCCACCTCAAGATTAAATATGCCAAAATACTCAGTACCCTGCTTTCTGAGAACACCTAATCTAGAACTAACCTCTGCTTTCCTAATCCTCTTAAGAATCACCCAGTACAAGCTGAAATCCTCAAGTAAGCTTCTCTCCAATCTCTGAGATGACCCACAGTTCTGGTATTGAGCCCTCCTTTGCTGCAGCAAGTTAAATAAGCCTAACTTTCCTCATTAAGAGCTTGACTGCTAATCAAAAGATCAGCAGTTTGAATCCACCAGAAACTCCATGGAAATCCTACGGGGCACTTCTACTCTGTCCTATAGGGTCGCTATGAGTTGGAATTGACTGGACAGCCATGGGTTTGGTTTTTGGTTTAACTTTCCTCAAGTACAGGTGTGTTCCTAGTGGTCCCTGGCTGAAAGGCTTCAATATTACACTTTGTAAGGTGAGCCAGGACTCAGTAGTTGAGAAGTTTTGCCCCAGTTCATGCTCTCATTACCTTTCACTTAAACCATAACTGGTTTCCTTGAATACAGCCCTACTATGCTACAATTGGAAATGCTGGTGGCATAGTGGTTATAAAGCTACGGCTGATAACCAAAAGGTCGGCAGTTCGAATCTACCAGGCACTCCTTGGAAACCCTATGGGGCAGTTCTACTCTGTCCTTTAGGGTCGCTATGAGTCGGAATTAACTCAATGACAATGGGTTTTTTAAATGGGTTTATGCTATAATTTATTCAATACACCATTGCTTAATTAATCCTCCTAAAGTTCAACTGTGATCAGATCTTTTGCCTACTTAAAAAATGTTAGTTGTTTCCTACTGTCATATTCAAAGTCCTCCACAATCTAATTCCAACCTCCCTTTCTAGCACCCATACTAACCCTATATCCATCAAAACACGTCTTACTTACCGTTCTTCAAATAGTCTCATGCCTTTCTATGACTGTACCTTTGAGACTACCTCTTGTCTTAGAAGGCTCTTGCATCTTTATCTATCAGAAGACTATCAGCTCTCAAGGCCAATTCAAATGATGCTTCTATCATGGAGAAGGAGTCCTGGTGGCACAGAGGTTAAAGCACTTGGCTACTAACCGAAAGGTCTGTTGTTTGAACACACCAGCTGCTTCATGGGAGAAAGATGTAGCAGTCTATTCTGTAAAGATTACAGTCTTAGAAACACTACGGGGCAGCTCTGCTCTCTCTTATAGGGTCACTGTGTGTCAGAACTCAGTTGATGGCAACAGTGTTTGTTTTTCACCCCATCTGATGTGATTTCTCCTTCCTTGGGCTGCTATAGCATTTTCTTTGTGCCTTTGGCTTACTGTATGCTGCCTTATATTTAATGTTCTTGCATGAAAAACAGTGGTGAAGTACAAGGCACACAACGGTAAGAAAACATGAGTTCAAACATGAGTTCTTCACTGTTAAACACAGGGTATCTGTAATACCTGTTCTGTACAAAAAGATAAAATGAAATTTGCTGCTGTTGCTGTTATACGCTATCAAGTTGGTTCTGACTCATAGTGCCCCTACAAAACAGAGTAGAACTGCCCCCATAGGGTTTAAAAGGAGCAGCTGGTGTATTCGAACTACCAACGTTTTGGTTAGCAGCTAAGCCCTTAACCACTGCACCACCAGGGATCCAAAATGAAATTACGTATGTGAAAATATTTTTTAAATTGTTAAATGATAAACTAATATACTAGTTTATGTAATAACTCTATTATTAAATTAATTACAGATTATATAAGTAAATATCAGTCCCTGGAGAAGGACATCATGCTTGGTAAAGTAGAGGGCCAGTGAAAAATAGGAAGACCCTCAACAAGATGGACTGACACAGTGGCTGCAACAATGGGCTCAAGCATACAACAATTGTGAGGATGGCACAGGACTGGGCAGTGTTTCATTCTGTTGTATGTAGGGTCACTATGAGTTGGAACTGACTAAACAGCGGCTAACAACAACAACGACATAAATAAATATTGTTCTGAATGATAAGGAGAGAGATACGTTAACAGGAGAAACTGGCCTGGTCAGAAATGTCTTGGAAGGCTTTCCCAAGGAAGTGACAAGTGAGCTTAGGACTGATGGGAGTTAACAAGGCAAAGAGGTGGGAGAAAGGGTGTTTCAGGCAGAGGGGATGGCACCTGCAAAGGCTCCATGACAATGGACAGCACAGCACACTGAAGGAACTGAAAGAAGCCCAGTGCTCAGAAAGTAAGACAGAGAGCACAAGATGAGACCGTAGTGGTAGAACTGTCAGTTATCCTGTGTGTGTAGGGAAATGGATGTGCCAGGCAACTTATGTCAGATAGACCATGCAGGCAAGGCCCAACTGTTGGTGGAATGTCCTGTGATCCTTCTTGGAATATGGCAAGATAGGCAGTCTTGTGAGGAGCTGTTAAAAGCCATTTCTCATCTTGCAAGAGGCTCCCTATCTTGTAGAAAGCTTCCACGAGGTAGTTACTCATCTGCCTCCCTGGTTCCAGTCAGGCACTAGACTTGCCACCGAAAGTTTCAGTTCAGATTCTATGTACTTGATTTTTTTTTTTCCTGGCTTTTTCTGTTATTGATTTCTACTTTTATGGTTTTATCTTCTGTGCTGAGTTATTCTTTATATATTTTCTTTTCATCTTTTTAATTGCTGTTGATTTTGTATTTGCTGAGTCTTTATGTTTTTCTTGTTTTTTATTTTGATGTATAGGATTGCTAGTTTCCTTAGTGATTATCTTAATAATTACTTGTATTTTTCTGAGTTTAAATCAGTCTTTTATTTCTTGATATCAACTTGACTTCTCCATATGAAAGTTTTATGACTACATTATTTAGTCCCTCTTTTTTGTTTCAATATTATCTTCTTTTACATATTGACATCTGTTTCCCTATTTTCAGTGTTTTAGCCTTGATTTATTTTTGTATGTGTCTATGAGATCAAGTTGGTTGGTTGTGGCATTTAGATCTTCCATGTCTTTATCAAGTGTCTTTCTAGATGTTCTGTCCTTCACCGAAAATGGTGTACTGAAGACTTCTACTGCTATTGTGGAGCTATTTCTCTTTTCAATGCTGTGAGAGTTTGTTTTATGTATTGTGCAGCCCTGTCGTTGGGTGCATAAACATTTGTTGTGGTTATGTCCTCCTGGTGTACTGACTCTTTAATCATTATATAGTGTTCTTCCTTATCCTTTGTGGTGAATTTTACTTTAAAGTCCATTTTGTCAGAGATTAATATTGCTGCTCTTGCTCTTTTTTGATTGTTATTTGCTTGATATGTATTTTTTTTCCTTCCTTTGGGTTTTGGTTTGCGTCTTTGCATCTAAGGTGTGTCTCTTATAGGCAGCATATAGATGGATTGTGTTTTTTTTAAGCCGTTCTGCCACTCTATGTGGCATTATTGGTGCCTTTAGTCCATTTACATTCAGCATAAGTATTGACAGGTATGAGTTTAGCGCTGTCATTTTGATGTATTTGTGTGTGTGTGTTGCTGACAGTTTCTTTGTTCCACTTAATTTTCTGTGCTGAGTCGTTTTTCTTTTTCATTGTTGTTGATTTTGTATTTGCTGATTCTTTATGTTTTTCATTTTGATGTGTAGGATATTTAGTTTCCTTTGTGATTATCTTAGTATTTACCTCTATTTTTCTGAGTTTAAACCAGTCTTTTACTTCTTGATATCACCTTGAGTTCCTCTCCATATGAAAGTTCTATGATTTTTTAGTCCCTCTTTTTGTTTTAATGTTGTCATCTTTTACATATTGACATCTCTTTTTCCCTATTTTCGGTGTTTTAGCTTTGATTTATTTTTGTGACTTCCCTATCTGGGTTGATATATGGTTATTCTGTCCTGTGTTCTAGCCTTGGGTTATCTGATATTACTGATTCTCTAACCAGAGGACTTCCTTTAGTATTTCTTTTAATTTTGGTTTGGTTTTTACAAATTCCCTTAACTTCTGTTTATCTGGAAATGCCCTAATTTTGTCATTAATTTGAGAGACAGTTTTACTAGATATATAATTCTTGGCTGGCAATTTTTATTTTCTTCAAGGCTTTATATACATCATCTTATTGCCTTCTTGCCTGCTTTGTTTCTGCTGAGTATTCACAGCTTAATCTTACTTTCTTTTGTAGATAATTTTTCATTTATCCCTAGTCATTCTTAAAATTCTCTCTTTAACTTTGGTTTTGGCAAGTTTGATTATGTCTTGGTGACTTTCTTTTGAGATCTATCCTGTGTGGGGTTTGATGAGCTTCTTGGATAGACATCTTCTTATCTTTCACAGTATCAGGGAAGTTTTCTGCCAACAAATCTTCAACAATTCTCCTTGTATTTTCTGTTATCCCCACTGTGCCAGCACTCCAATTACTCATAAGTTATTCCTCTTGATAGAGTCCCACATAATTCTTAGGGTTTCTTCATTTTTTAAAACTCTTTTACCTGATTTTTCCTCAAATAAGTTGGTCAAGTACTTTACCTTCAATCTCATTAATTCTGACTTCCATTGCCTCAATTCTGTTCCTATGACTTTCTATTGAGTTGTCTAATTCTGAAATTTTAATGTTAATCTTTTGGATTTCTATTTGCTATCTCTCTATGGATTCTTGCAGCCTGTTAAATCTGTCATTACGCTCTTGTATAACATTCTGAAGTTCCTCTGTTGCTTTGTCTGTGTGTTCCTTGGCTTGGTCTTTGCCTGATCTCCTTCCTGATCTCTTGAAGAGCTCTGTATATTAATCTTTTGAATTCTACCTCTGGTAATTCCAAGATCTTATCTTCCTCCAGGAGGTTTCTTGGTTCTTTGTTTTGGTTGTTTGCTGAAGCCATTATGGTCTGCTTCTTTATGTGATTTGATATTGATGGTTTTCTCCAAACCATCAATAAGTTATTATATTTATTTATTTTATGTTTGTTTACTGGGCCCTAGCTTCTTGTTTTGATATGCCCATATAGGCTGCTCGTGTGAGCTAGTTTGATTATTTGCATCTTTGAAGCTCTCACATCCTGTCACCAGGTGGTTAGAGCTGTTACTAGGTATGTGCAGACTCTCTGCCGTTCGGTTTCTCCTGGTGTGGAAAATGTGTCCCAAGCACTACTGCTTGCCTCAGCCCGTGTGCACCAGCCAATCCAGCCTGCAGGTTGCCAGCCAGGTCAGGTCTGGCAAATCCTCACTGCTTCTGAACTCTCTCTCCTTCCCCCTGCCACTCAGTCTGACTCCTCAACTTTGTCTTTGATGTTCAGGGCTCCTAGATTGTCATATATAATCAATTCACTTGTTTTTTCAGGTCTTTGTTGTAAAAGGGACCACACAAAGCATCTGACTACTCCATCTTCCACATGTCTATTATGTTTTATGGTTGCAATTTAATCTTTAATTTCTCCAAGTTTACAAATTAGAATTTTAATCTTACTACATTTTGGAATTATCCTGTTGCTCTAACATTCATACTCTATTTATTTTGGACTTTCTTTTATGTGTTTCAGATGTTCTTCAAATAACTGGTTATTCTTGGTTGTCTGTCTATAAGGCAGTCTTATTAAATCTCCATTTCCCAGATGATAAAATTAATTAATACAAAGGTTAAGTAACATGCCCAAGACTATACAGTTAATAAGTAGCTGTACAAACCCAACCCATTGTAGCTGTAGAGTCTACTTATATTAATAGTTTGAGATTCTAATTCATGTAGTCTAATTCCAGAGGCTGATCTCTCAACCATTCTGCCTTCCTAGTTATAGTAAGTACCTTAGTTATTCCCAAAGAATTCATTTAATTTAGAGAAGGAAACTTTTTTGGGGGTGAGTAGACTAAGAGGAAATGCCTTGCAGGTTGTTGTTTTGAAAAAAGGGCTAAATCATTTGCCCTCACATCATGGCTACCTCAAGTGTGTCAGAGTAGAACTGTGCTCCACAGGGTTTTCAATGGCTGATTTTTCAGAAGCAGATCACCAGGCTTTTCTTTCAAGGCACCTCTGGGTGGACTCAAACCTCTAACCTGTTGGTTAGCAGCCAAGCGTTTTAACCATTTGCAATGGTTAATTCAAATAAGGGATAATGAGTTGTCTTTGTCCTTAATCCCACTTCCACAAAGATGCATTTTTAGATGTAACCACAAGATGGTGCACAGTGACTATGCACATTTGTTTCCTGTGATGAAAACTAGGAGCTGAGTCTTACAGACTCTGAGGGCTCTCAAAAATTTCAAACCAGAGTTGGTGAATCTTTTTAGTAATAAGGACTGTATGTAAGTTTGTTTAAATGCCAGCAAATAGATACTATCTAAGTGACAAAAACTTTGGACTGTTATTTCTGTTAGATATGGTACTTAAAAAAACAAAAAAACCAAACCCAGTGCCGTCGAGTGGATTCCAACTCGTAGCGACCCTATGAAATGGTACTTAGAAAATATAAATGCTTCCCCTCTCCCTAATCCTTAGAATTGTCTGAATTTGTCTTATTAACAAACATACATTTACAGAGATTGATAACTGGAAGAATAAGGTTCTTGGGGAAAATTAACCTAAACTGTAGTCTTTGGTGGAGCCCTGGGGGTGCAGTGATTAAGTGCTCAGCTGTTAACCAAAACGTCAACAGTTCGAATCCAGCAGCTGTTCCTTGGAAACCTTATGGGGCAGTTCTACTCCGTCCTATAGGGTTGCTATGAGTCGGAATCAACTTGACGGCAACAGGTTTGGTTGGTTTCTTTTTATACTCTTCGGTAAACTTTAAGGTTAACAGATTCCATACTCTGAAATGCATATATTTTCATAGATTTGCCACATATTAATTTATACGTTTTAAAGCCCCACTTCCGAGTATTTAAGGTGAATTTATGAATGACATCAAATAGAAATGTGTTGAAATAAAATATTTAAAATTAGTTTAACAGGGTCACTAATGGCTCACAGGGCAAGAGGTAAGTGCTTAAAAAAGGCCTGGGGCTCGGAGGGAGGGGCGAAGAACAGCAGGCATCCCTGATACACTTAGCCTCACATCCTAGCTATAAATTCAAATCATTTGGTCTGTGTAAAGGCTACTAGAGTTAATATTTCTAAAAGAGTATTACTTTGACATTTGCAGTTCTTAATTTATGCTAATCATGAATTTATGCACTTCATGTTTTTACTAATTTTTCCATCAAATGCTATATTATCTTTTCATTCTTTATTTATAAAGAAAATGATCACACTGGTGAACTAGAGTCCTCGAATTTGCAATTTAATGCATGTTTATACCAAAGAGTATAAAAAAGGGGTAGAATTGCCTTTTGACTAGTATTTAAATGTGCACATTCCAATGTGCTTGCACACTGATATTATCCTGCACGTTCTTCCA
This sequence comes from Elephas maximus indicus, assembly GCF_024166365.1. Taxonomy (NCBI): domain Eukaryota; kingdom Metazoa; phylum Chordata; class Mammalia; order Proboscidea; family Elephantidae; genus Elephas; species Elephas maximus. The sequence goes on along the minus strand of NC_064821.1, from coordinate 151,184,052 downwards.
AGTACATTAAATTTTCATACTGAGAATGGCATAGCAAATGCAAATGAATTTATTAATCCCAAAGCAATTTTCTTCAAATTAAACAAAGCTCATACTTTTTATTGAGAATGCATTTAAAGGATAAGAAGTTTGAATATCTAAACATAGTATATAAGAAGGAACTGACCTGAAAAAATCATCTAATTTTTGTTTTTACAACTAAAAAGTATATTTCTCACATTGCCATATCTTAAAAATAAAAAAAAATTTTCTTCAATTAAAAAAATTACCTTTTGTAATTATAACCATATATGAGAAGCTGCAGTTAAAAGAATGTTTTCACAGTTATAGGAAGCATAAAAAGAATTTTCAATTATATTATGTGCACTAAGGTACACATTTTTTGTTTTTTCATATAGACCTATAATTTGACAATATACAATATTAAAATATTTGTAGAACTTGCAAGCACATTGGAAACAAGCATTTAGCAACTACATCCTCTGAATTAAATATCAATTCACGTTATTAAATAACATGGTCTGACAAGAGATCAGAACAACTAAAATTTGGATAGTTTTGGGAAAAAAAACAACAAATTTTGTTGTCACATGTTTCGTAGGGTAAATCTATGGCTCCTTCTTTGCATTGGTCACTGAGAAAGAAAATGCAGAGTGTGTGTGTATATTTCAAGGTATAATGTGTATCTTTATGTGGTGCTATAGTACATAAATTTGCATATAAGAATAGAATTGTACAATCAGGGATGTGCATAAGTTCAGAAGATTTGGTATAATGGTTGTGTACACATGTATGTGTAAGGTGTGTGTATGTAACAGAACATTATTTGTCCGATAAGAAAGCAACTTTAATCTGCTTTCCACAGAAGTGTGCTGAATATGTGGGGGAATTGCCCTTATAAAAGGCTGATGCTAGTAGGAAGTACTGCAGATTTTCCCAAATTTTCACTACAGTTGCAAGTAACAGAAACAATTCAAGCTAAGGGCAATGTATTACGTGTATATAGATATTTCACAGAATCCAAAAGCAGCAATGCACCTAGGCTTCAGAAGGAACTGGAACCATGACGTGGAAAGTCATCAGAACCCCAGCTCTGGTATTCTTATCTTTGCTTCTCTCTTTACTTCTACTTGATTCTTCTCTTCTGTAGTCCAGCTATCTTTGATTCTTTCTGCACGTGGTAAAGGATGGCCACTAACAGCTTTGAGTTTATATTATTCTAGTGCAGTCCTAATTACAAATTAAGGAGCTCTGGTAGTGCAATGGTTAAATGCTAGATTGTTAAATGAAAGATTGGTGGATTTGAACCCACCAGCCGCTCAGGCAGAAAAAACCTGGAGATGTGATTCCGTAAAGATTACAGCCTAGGAAGCCTATGGGGCAGTTCTACTCTGTCCTACAGGGTCACTATGAGTCAGAATCAACTTGACGGCACACAACAACAAATTCCAAATTGTCTCTCTTAAACTGAGGTATTTCTTCCCTTCTGGGAATTTGGACTTGGGACAGAAAGAAAGAAGGTCACTGTGGCTCCTGATAAATTTGCAGTCAGGAAAATCGTGGTCAGAATGTATGTTGAGGGGAATGTAGTATAAATTAGATAACCATAGCCTTCTTCTGTGATATAAGAGACAGTTCTAAGAGACACAGAGTCATTGAAAGTGAGGCAGAAATCTTTCTTCCTTTTATTCCTCCAAGATACCCTACTTCCCCCTCCATATACAAACACATACACCATATTTATTTTTCCTCAGGAAGAGAAAATGAAAATACTCCTGTCAGAGAAAAAAAGATGGCATTACATCAACAATGGCCATATTTAGAACGTACTATATTATTTTGGTAGAAGTCCTAGTGGTGCAGCAGTTAGAGCACTCAGCTGCTAACCAAAAGGTCAGCGGTTCGAACCCACCAGCTGCTCCATGGGAAAAAGATGTGGCAGTCTGCTTCCGTAAAGAATGACAGCCTTACTCACGATCATTAGCCATTAGAGAAATGCAAATCAAACTACAATGAGATGCCATCACACCCCAAGAAGGCTGACACTAATCCAAAAAACACAAAATAATAAATGTTGGAGAGGTTGTAGAGAATCTGAAACACTTATGCACTGCTGGTGGGAATGTAAAATGGTACAGCCACTCTGGAAAATGATTTGGCACTTCCCTAAAGGGCTAGAAATAGAAGTACCATTTGATCCAGCAATCCCACTCCTAGGAATATATCGTAGAGAAATAAGAGCCGTCACACGAATAGACATGCATGCCATGTTCATTGCAGCATTGTTCACAACTGCAAAAAGATGGAAACAACCTAGGTGCCCATCAACAGGTGAATGGATAAACAAACTATGGTACATACACACAATGGAGTACTATGCAATGATAAAGAACAATGATGAATTCTGCAAAATGTCTCACAACATGGATGAATCTGGAGGGCATTATGCTGAGTGAAATTACTCACAAAAGGATAAATATTGTATAAGACCACTATTATAAGAACTCAAGAAAAAGTTTAAACACAGAAGAAAGCATTATTTGATGGTTACGAGAGGGGGGAGGAGGGAGAGGGGAATTCACTAACTAGACAGTAAACAAGAATCACCTTCGGTAAAGGGAAGGACAACACACAATAGAGGGGAAGTCAGCCCAGGTGGACCAAAGAAAAAGCTAAGAAGCTTCCTGGACACATTCACACACTTTGAGGGACAGAGTAGCTGGGGGTGGGGTCCAGGGACCATAGTTTCAGGGGACATCTAAGTCAACTGGCATAACAAAGTTTATTAAGAAAATGTTCTGCATCCCACTTTGTTAAGTGGCATCTGGGGTTTTAAAAGCTTACAAGTGGCCATCTAAGATGCATCAATTTGTCCCCAACCCACTTGGAGCAAAGGAGAATGAAGAACACCAAAGACACAAGGAAAATATTAGTCCAAGAGACTAAAGGTCCACATAAACCAGAGACACCACCAGCCTAAGACCAGAAGAACTAGATGTGCCTGGCTACTACCAATGACTGCCCTGACAGAGAACACAAGAGAATCCCTGATGGAGCAGGAAAAAAGTGTGGAGCAGAACTCAAATTCATGTAAAAAACCAGACAATGGTCTGAAAGAGACTGGAGGAACTGCTGAAACTATGGCCCCCACATGCTTTGTTAACCCAGAGCTGAAACCACTCCCGAAAGCCACTCTTTAGATAAACATTAGGCAGGACTATAAAACAAAAAATAATACATGTGAGGAGCCTGCTTCTTAGTTCAATCAGACACACGAGACCAAATGGGTAGCTCCTATCTGGAGTCAGGATGAAAAGACAGGAAGGGACAGGAACTGGTTGAATGGACACAGAGAACCTGGGGTGGAAAAGGAGAATGTGCTGTCACATTGTGTGGATCGAAACTAATGTCACAAAACAATATGTGTATAAAGTTTTGTATAAGAAATTAATTTGAGCTGTAAACTTTCACCTAAAGCACAACTTAAAAAAAAAAGAATTACAGCCTTGGAAACCCTATGGGGCAGTTCTATTCTGTCCTATAGGATCGCTATAAGTCAGAGTCAGTAGGAATCAGGAATGACTCCTGGGTTACTGGCTTGAGCAATTTGGTGACGGACAGATGGTAGTACTACTAACTGAAATGAAGGCTGGGGAGAAACAGGTACAACAGATGGTGGATGGAGAGAGAAAGGGAGAAGAAAGCGCAAGTTTAGATGTGGATATGTTGAATTTTACTGGCCTTTTTTTTAAGAAACATCAATATGGAGATGTTCAGTTGTTGTTAGGTGCTGTCGAGTCAGTTCTATACAACAGAATGAAACACTGCCTGGTCCTGCACCATCCTCACAATCATCGTTATGCTTGAGCCCACTGTTGCAGCTACTGTGTCAATCCATCTTATTGAGGGTCTCTCTCTTTTTCATTGAAATTCAAGCCAGATTCAGAAGAGAATGTGGAACAAGGGATATCATTGCTGATGTCAGATGGATTATGGCTGAAAGCGGAGAATACCAGAATTATCTTCAGCAAATTTTTACCTGTGTGTGATATTAATGATATTGTTCGATAATTTCCTCATACTGCTGGATCACCTATCTTTGGAACAGGTACAAATATGGATCTTTCCCAGTCAGTTGGCCAGGTAGCTGTCTTCCAAATTTCTTGGCATAGACAAGTGAGCACCTCCAGCACTGCATCCATTTATTGAAACATCACAATTGGTATTTTATCAATTCCTGGACCCTTGTTTTTTGCCAATGCCTTCAGTGCAGCTTGGACTTCTTCCTTCAATACCATCTGTTCTTGATTATATGCTACTTCCTGAAATAGTTGAGTATAGACCAATTGTTTTTGGTACAGCGACAGGGTATTCCTTCCATCTTCTTCTTCTTTTTTTTTTTTTTAAATAATTTTTATTGTGCTTTAAGTGAAAGTTTACAAGTCAGTCTGTCACATATAAACTTATATACACCTTACTACATACTCCCATTTACTCTCCCCCTAATGAGTCAGCCCGCTCCCTTCTTCCAGTCTCTCCTTTCGTGACCGTTTCGCCAGTTTCTAACTCTCTCTACCCTCCCATCTCCACTCCAGACAGGAGATGCCAATACAGTCTCAAGTGTCCACCTGATACAAGTAGCTCACTCTTCATCAGCATCTCTCTCCAACCCATTGTCCAGTCCCTTCCATGTCTGATGAGCAGTCTTTGGGAATGGTTCCTGTCCTGGGCCAAGAGAAGGTCTGGGGACCGTGACCACCAGGATTCTTCTAGTCTCAGTCAGACCATTAAGTCTGGTCTTTTTATGAGAATTTGGGGTCTGCATCCCACTGTTCTCCTGCTCCCTCAGGGGTTCTCTGTTGTGCTCCTTGTCACGGCAGTCATTGGTTGTGGCCGGGCACCATCTAGTTCTTCTGGTCTGAGGATGATGTAAGTCTCTGGTTCATGTGGCCCTTTCTGTCTCGGGCTCATAGTTATCGTGTGACCTTGGTGTTCTTCATTCTCCTTTGATCCAGGTGTGTCGAGACCAATTGATGCATCTTAGATGGCTGCTTGTTAGCATTTAAGACCCCAGACGCCACACTTCAAAGTGGGATGCAGAATGTTTTCATAATAGAGTTTATTATGCCAATTGACTTAGAAGTCCCCTTAAGCCATAGTCCCCAAACCCCCGCCCTTGCTCCGCTGACCTTTGAAGCATTCAGTTTATCCAGGAAACTTCTTTGCTTTTGGTCCAGTCCAGTTGAGCTGACCTTCCCTGTATTAAGTATTGTCCTTCCCTTCACCTAAAGTAGTTCTTATCTACTAACTAATCAGTAAATAACCCTCTCCCACCCTCCCTCCCTCCCCCTCCTTGTAACCACAAAAGAATGTGTTCTTCTCAGTTTATACTATTCCTCAAGAACTTGTAATAGTGGTCTTATACAGTATTTGTCCTTTTGCATCTAATTTCACTCAGCATACTGTCTTCCAGGTTCCTCCATGTTATGAAATGTTTCACAGATTCATCACTGTTCTTTATCGATGCATAGTATTCCACTGTGTGAATATACCATAATTTATTTACCCATTCATCTGTGGATGGACACCTTGGTTGCTTCCAGCTTTTTGCTATTGTAAACAGTGCTGCAATAAACATGGGTGTGCATATATCTGTTCGTGTGAAGGCTCTTATTTCTCTAGGGTATATTCCGAGGAGTGGGATTTCTGGGTTGTACGGTAGTTCTATTTCTAACTTTTTAAGAAAACACCAGATAGATTTCCAAAGTGGTTGTACCATTTTACATTCCCACCAGCAGTGTATAAGAGTTCCAATCTCTCCGCAGCCCCTCCAACATTTATTATTTTGTTTTTTGGATTAACGCCAGCCTTGTTGGAGTGAGATGGAATCTCATCATAGTTTTAATTTGCATTTCTCTAATGGCTAATGATCGAGAGCATTTTCTCAGGTATCTGTTAGCTGCCTGAATATCTTCTTTAGTGAAGTGTGTGTCCATATCCTTTGCCCACTTTTTGATTGGGTTGTCTTTTTGTGGTTGAGTTTTAACAGAATCATATACATTTTAGAGATCAGGCACTGGTCAGGGATGTCATAGCAGAAAATTTTTTCCCAATCTGTAGGTGGTCTTTTTACTCTTTTGGCGAAGTCTTCAGATGAGCATAGGTGTTTGATTTTTAGGAGCTCCCAGTTACCTGGTTTCTCTTCATCATTTTTAGTAATGTTTTGTATTCTGTTTATGCCTTGTATTAAGGCTCCTAACATTGTCCCTATTTTTTCTTCTATGATCTTTATCGTTTTAGTCTTTATGTTTAGGTCTTTGATCCACTTGGATTTAGTTTTTGTGCATGGTGTGAGGTATGGGTCCTGTTTCATTTTTTTGCAAATGGATATCCAGTTATGCCAGCACCATTTGTTAAAAAGACTATCTTTTCCCCAATTAACTGACACTGGGCCTTTGTCAAATATCAGCTGCTCATATGTGGATGGATTTATATCTGGGTTCTCAATTCTGTTCCATTGGTCTATGTGCCTGTTGTACCAGTACCAGGATGTTTTGACTACTGCGGCTGTATAATAGGTTCTAAAATCAGGTAGAGTGAGGCCTCCCACTTTCTTCTTCTTTTTCAGGAATGCTTTACTTATCCGGGGCTTCTTTCCCTTCCATGTGGTGATTTGTTCCTCCATCACTTTAAAAAAGGTAATTGGAATTTGGGTCGGAAATGCATTGTATGTATAAATGGCTTTTGGTAGAAGAGACATTTTTACTATGTTAGGTCTTCCTATACATGAGCAAGGTATGTTTTTCCACGTATGTAGGTCCCTTTTAGTTTCTTGCACTAGTACTTTGTAGTTTTCTTTGTATAGGTCTTTTACATCTTTGGTAAGATTTATTTCTAAGTATTTTATCTTCTTGGGGGCTACTGTGAATGGTATTGATTTGGTGATTTCCTCTTCGATGTTCTTTTTGTTGATGTAGAGGAATCCAAGTGATTTTTGTATGTTTATCTTGTAACCTGAGACTCTTCCGAACTCTTCTATTAGTTTCAGTAGTTTTCTGGAGGATTCCTTAGGGTTTTCTGTGTATAAGATCATGTTATCTGCAAATAAAGATACTTTTACTTCCTCCTTGCCAATCCGGATGCCCTTTATTTCTTTGTCTAGCCTAACTGCTCTGGCTAGGACCTCTAGCACAATGTTGAATAAGAGCAGTGATAAAGGGCATTCTTGTCTGGTTCCTGTTCTCAAGGGAAATGCTTTCAGGCTCTTTCCATTTAGAATGATATTGGCTGTTGGCTTTGTACAGATGCCCTTTATTATGTTGAGGAATTTTCCTTCAATTCCTATTTTGCTGAGAGTTTTTATCATAAATGGGTGTTAGACTTTGTCAAATACCTTTTCTGCATCAATTGATAAGATCATGTGGTTTTTGTCTTTTGTTTTATTTATATGGTGGATTACATTAACGGTTTTTCTAATATTAAACCAATCTTGCATACTTGGTATAAATCCCATTTGGTTGTGGTGGATTATTTTTTTGATATGTTGTTGAATTCTATTGGCTAGAATTTTGTTGAGGATTTTAGCATCTCTGTTCATGAGGGATATAAGTCTGTAATTTTCTTTTTTTTGTGGTGTCTTTACCTGGTTTTGGTATCAGGGAGATGGTGGCTTCATAGAATGAGTTAGGTAGTACTCCATCATTCTCTATGCTTTGAAATACCTTTAGTAGTAGTGGTGTTAACTCTTCTCTGAAAGTTTGGTAGAACTCTGCAGTGAAGCCAACTGGGCCAGGGCTTTTTTTTGTTGGGACTTTTTTGATTACCTTTTCACATCTCTTTTTTTGTCATGGGTCTATTTAGTTGTTCTATTTCTGATCGTGTTAGTTTAGGTAGGTAGTGTTTTTCTAGGAATTCATCCATTTCTTCTAGGTTTGCAAAAATTTGTTAGAGTACAATTTTTTGTAATAATCTGATATGATTCTTTTAATTTCAGTTGGGTCTGTTGTGACATGGCCCATCTCGTCTCTTATTTGGGTTATTTGTTTCCTTTACTGTATTTCTTTAGTCAGTCTAGCCAATGGTTTATCAATTTTGTTAATTTTTTCAAAGAACCAGCTTTCGGCTTTGTTAATTCTTTCAATTGTTTTTCTTTTCTCTATTTCATTTAGTTCAGCTCTAATTTTTATTATTTGTTTTCTTCTGGTGCCTGATGGATTCTTTTGTTGCTCGCTTTCTATTTGTTCAAGTTGTAGGGACAGTTCTCTGATTTTGGCTCTTTCTTCTTTTTGTATGTGTGCATTTATCAATATAAATTGACCTCTGACCGCTGCTTTTGCTGTGTCCCAGAGGTTTTGATAGGAAGTGTTTTCATTCTGGTTGCATTCTATGAATTTCTTTATTCCCTCCTTAATGTCTTCTATAACCCAGTCTTTTTTCAGGAGGGTATTGTTCATTTTCCAAGTATTTGATATCTTTTCCCTGATTTTTCTGTTATTGATTTCCACTTTTATGGCCTTGTGGTCTGAGAAGATGCTTTGTAATACTTCGATGTTTTGGATTCTGCAAAGGTTTGTTTTATGACCTAATATGTGATCTAAAATGTTCCATGTGCACTAGAAAAAAAAGTATACTTTGCAGCTGTTGGGTAGAGTGTTCTGTAGAGGTCTATGAGGTCAAGTTGGTTGATTGTAGCAATTAGGTCTTCCGTGTCTCTATTAAGCTTCTTATCGGAAGTCCTATCTTTTTCCGAAAGTGGTGTGTTGAAGTCTCCGACTATAATTGTGGAGGTGTCTATCTCACTTTTCGGTTCTGTTAAAGTTTGTTTTATGTATCTCACAGCCCTGTCATTGGATGCATAAATATTTAATATGGTTATATCTTTCTGGTCAATTGTCCCTTTAATCATTATGTAGTATCCTTCTTTATCCTTTGTGGTGGATTTAACTTTGAAGTTTATTTTGTCAGAAATTAATATTGCTACTCCTGCTTTTTTTGATCGTTGTTGGCTTGATATATTTTTTCCATCCTTTGAGTTTTAGTTTGTTTGTGTCTCTAAGTCTAAGGTGTGTCTCTTGTAGGCAGCATATAGACAGATCATGTTTCTTTACCCATTCTGAGAATCTCTGTCTCTTTATTGGTACATTTAGTCCATTTACATTCAGTGTAATTATAGATATGTGTTTAGTGTTGTCATTTTGATGCCTTTTTGTGAGTGTTGTTGACAATTTCATTTTTCCACTTACTTTTTTGTGCTGAGACATTTTTCTTTGTAAATTGTGTGTTCCTCATTTTCATAGTAGTCGAATTTATGTTTGCTGAGTCGTTATGTTTTTCTTGGTTTTTATTTTGAATTACGGAATTGTTAGACCTCTTTGTGGTTACCTTAATATTTACCCCTATTTTTCTAAGTAAAAACCTAACTTGTATCATCCTATATAGCCTTGTTTTCCTCTCCATATGGCAGTTCTATGCCTCCTATATTTAGTCCCTCTTTTTGATTATTGTGATCTTTTACAGAATGACTTCAATGATTCCCTGTTTTGAGCATTTTTTTCTTTTTAAAATTAATCTTGATTTGTTTTTCTGATTTCCTTATTTGAGTTGATATCAGGATGTTCTGTTCTGTGACCTTGTGTTGTGTTGTTATCTCATGTTATTGATTTTCTGACCAATTTCCTTTAGTATTTCTTGTAGCTTTGGTTTGGTTTTTGCAAATTCTCTAAGCTTGTGTTTATCTGTAAATGTTTTAATTTTGCCTTCATATTTGAGAGAGAGTTTTGCTGGATAAATGATCCTTGGCTGGCAGTTCTTCTCCTTCAGTGTTCTATATATGTCATCCCATTGCCTTCCTGACTGCATGGTTTCTGCTGAGTAGTCTGAACTTATTCTTATTGATTCTCCTTTGTAGGAGACCTTTCTTTTATCCCTGGCTGCTTTTAAAATTTTCTCTTTATCTTTGGTTTTGGCAAGTTTGATGATAATATGTCTTGGTGATTTTCTTTTTGGATCAATCTTATATGAGGTTCGATGAGCATCTTGGATAGATATCCTTTCATCTTTCATGATGTCAGGAAGTTTTCTGCCAACAGATCTTCAACTATTCTCTCTGTATTTTCTGTTATCCCTCCCTGTTCTGGAACTCCAATCACACGCAAGTTATTCTTCTTGATAGAGTCCCACATGATTCTTAGGGTTTCTTCAATTTTTAAAATTCTTTTATCTAATTTTTCTTCAACTATATTGGTGTCAATTGCCTTATCTTCCACCTCCCCCACTCTGCATTCCAATTCCTCAATTCTGCTCCTCTGACTTCCTATTGAGTTGTCTAATTCTGTAATTTTACTGTTAATCTTGTGGATTTTTGAATGCTGTCTTTCTATGGATTCTTGTAGCTTATTAATTTTTCCACTATGTTCTTGAATAATCTTTTTGATTTCTTCAGCGGCTTTATCATTGTGTTCTTTGGCTTTTTCAGTAGATTGCCTTATTTCATTTTTGAGGTCATTCCTGATGTCGTGAAGCATTCTGTAAATTAGTTTTTTATATTCTGCATCTGGCAATTCCAGGATTGTATCTTCATTTGGGAAAGATTTTGATTCTTTAATTTGGGGAGTTGTAGAAGCAATCATGGTCTGCTTCTTTATGTGGTTTGATATTGACTGCTGTCTCTGAGCCATCTATAATATATTGTAATGATTTATTTTATATTTGCTCACTGAGTCTTCTCTTGTTTTATTTTCTTTCAATACACATAGATGGGCTACTAGATTGTGCTGTCTTGATTGTTGTAGCCTTTGAATCACTTATGTCCTCTTACCAGCTGGTTTGGGCCATTACCAGAAATATAAGCCTAAGAGTCCATTCACTATTCTTAAGTAGAATCTGATTTTGGGTCATCAAGTGTGTGGGGTAGACTGTCACCTATTCACTTAGAGGAGTAGTGGTGATAGATGTGTGCACCAGATTCTAGTAGCAGCAGGGGGTCACATTCCAGGGGGGGCAGGATGCTGACAGGCTTCCCCCAAGTGCCAGTGAGGTAGGTGTGTCTCTATTCCTAAAGCACTTTGGTGGGTGGGCTCTGCAGCTGTACCTTAGCCACCCAATGCATGTACCTCTACAGACTGATAGATGTCACTATCCTCAGACCCCTATGGCAGGGGGTTAGGTGGTTTGGGTGGAGCTTCAGCCCTCAGTTCCCCCTTGTGGGTCAGTAAGGGCTCTGTTTAATAGGCAGAGATATCAGATCTGGGAAACTTGTCTTTCTAGTAATCTGCTAAAACAATTACAGTCAGATCACTATCAGAATTGCTTTTGCATTATAATAGCCACCTTGTTCCCTGTAGGGATGAAAGCCCAAGACTGTGGATCTCATATGCTTGGCTGGAGCTGGTTCTGTATTTTTAGTCCAATTTCAGGAAGTCAGGGAGGGATTCTTGGTCCCTGGGTTTTTTGTAGCTGCTTCTCTCAGGCCAGGAGAATGGATTAGGAAAAGACAAAACAAACAAACAAGGAAAAAAAAAACCACAGAGCACTTCCCTCTCTGGCCCAGGAAATTCCAATGTTAATGAAGCCGCCTGGGAAGGGGAGGGGAGAGATCAGATAGATAGGAGAGAGTAGCACCCAGAAATATAGACAAAGTTACTTATCTTGCTTGGTGAGGACTGTTTTATCTGAGATTCCCGAGCGGTGTGTAGCCTGTGTGCGTTGGCTGGGTCAAGATTGCCCCCGAGGGTCAGGCCCACGTCCTGTGCGTGTGCTGTCTCAGAAGCCGTGGTCAGTTCCTCCGCTCTCAGTCCAAAGCCCAGCACCATGGTTCCCTGGCCGGGATGCCACACTCCAGGCTTCAAAATCAGTCGCTGCCTCCCGGTTACTTCTCCTCCTGTCAGCTGCGTCGCTGCGCTGCCTGTGTGCACTGGCTGGGCTTCCCCCCAGTTCACTTTTGGGGGCTATGGCTGTGTCCCGTGTTTGCGCTGTCTCAGGATGCTGTGCTCAGCTCCCCTGCGCCCAGTCCAAAGCCCGGTGCCAAGGTTTTCTGACTGGGTTGCTGGCTCCAGGCTCCGAAAACAGTCGCTGCTTCCCCATGGTTGCTCGTTCATTCTCTCATTAGCCATGTCAGTGTGCAGCCTGCTTGCACTGGCTGAGTCTCTACAGAGGTTACCCCATGGGGTTAGGGGTTAGGGCTGTGTCCCGTGCCTGCCCCGCCTCAGCAAGTTGCTATCAGCCCTGCCACTCAGCACCAGGGAACTTCGAGGGCTCAAGGCTGTGGAGCGGGTTGCGGGTTCCAGAAGCAGTTGCTGGTTCAGGGTGCAGCTTTTCACTCCCCTGTCACTCAGGTCAACTCTTTAGATCTGTGTTTGATGGTCAGGGTTCATAGATTGTCATGTATGTGATCGATTCACTTGTTTTCCCGAGTCTTTGTTGCAAGAGGGATCTGAGGTAGCGTCTACCTAGTCAGCCATCTTGGCCCCGCCTCCCTCCATCTTCTTTTGATGCTTCCTGCATCGTTCAATATTTTGCCCATAGAATCCTTCAATATTTCAACTTGAGGCCTGAATTTTTTCTCCATTTCTTTCAGCTTGAGAAATGCCAAGCATGTTCTTCTGCTTTGGTTTTCTAACTCCAGGTCTTTGCACGTTTGTCTTCTTGAGTGGTCCTTCGCGATCTTCTGTTTAGCTTTTACTTAATCATTTCTTCCTTTTGCTTTAGCTACTCAACATTCAAGAGCAAGTTTTGGAGTCTCTTCCGACATCCATTTTGGTCTTTCCTGTCTCTCTTGTCTTTTTAATGACCTTTTGCTTTTGTCATGTATAAAGTCCTTGATGTCATCCCACAACTTGTCTGGTCTTCGGTCATTAGTGTTCAGTGCATCAAATCTATTCTTGAGATGGTCTCCAAACTCAGGTGATATATACTCAAAGTAGTATTTTGGTTCTTGTGGACTTGTTTGAATTTTCTTCAGCTTCAACTTGAGCTTGCATATGAGCAATTGATGGTCTGTTCCACAGTCGGTCCCTAAGCCTTGTTCTGACTAATGACATTGAGCTTTTCCATAGTCTCTTTCCACAGATGTAGTCAATTTGATTCCTGTTTTTTCCATTGAGTGGGTCTATCCGTACAGTCACTGTTTACGTTGTTGAAAAAAGGTATGTACAATGAATAAGTCGTTGGTCTTGCAAAATTCTATCATGTGATCTCTGACATTGTTTCTATCACCAAGGCCATATTCCAACTACAAGTCCTTTTTCTTTGTTTCCAACTTTCACATTCCAATCTCCAGTAATGATCAACGCATCTTGACTGCATGTTTGATTAATTTCAGACTTCAAATTCAGAACTTGGTAAAAATCTTCAATTTCTTCATCTTTAGCATTAGTGGTTGGTATGTAAATTTGAATACCAGTTGTATTAACTGGTCTTCCTAGTAGGCATATGGATATTATCCTACTATTTGACACAGCTGGTCTTGAGATGTTCTTTTTGACAATGAACATGATGCCATTCTTCTTCAATTTGTCATTTCTGGCATAGTAGACCATGGTTGTCTGCTTCAAAATGGCCAATACCAGCCCATTTCAGCTCCCTAATGCCTAGGATATCAATCTTTTTGCATTCCATTTCACTTCTGATGACTTCCAGTTTTCCTAGATTCATACTTCATGCATTCCATGCTCTGATTATTAATGGATGTTTCTAGCTGTTTCTTCTTATTTTGAGTCAAGCCATGTCAGCAAAGGAAGGTGCCAAAAGCTTGACTTCATCCACGTCATTAAGGTCGACTTCACTTTGAGGAGGCAGCTCTCCACCAGTCATATTTTGAGTGCCTTTCAACTTGAGGGGCTCATTTTCTGACACTATGTCAGACAATGTTTTACTGTTTCACTGGCTTTTTTTTTTTTTCTTTTCAGAAGTAGACTGCTAGGTCCTTCTTCCTAGTCTGTCTTAGTCTGGAAGCTCAGCTGAAACTGGTCCACTGAAGGCTCTGGTCTTTGATCTTCATTAGTAAGTGCTTCAAGTCCTCTTCACTTTCAGCAAGCAAGGTTGTGTCATCTGCATAACGCAGGTTGTTAATGAGTCTTCCTCCAATCCTGATGCCCCGTTCTTCTTCATATAGTCCAGCTTCTCGTATTATTTGTTCAGCATACAGATTAAATAGGTATGGTGAAAGAATACAACCCTGATGCACACCTTTCCTGACTTTAAACCAATCAGTATCCCCTTGTTCTGTCCGAATAACTGCCTCTTGATCTATGTAAAGGTTCCTCATGAGCACAATTAAGTGTTCTGGAATTCCCATTCTTCCCAGTGTTATCCATAGTTTGTTATGATCCACACAGTCGAATGCCTTTGCATAGTCAATAAAACACAGGTAAACATCCTTCTGGTATTCTCTGCTTTCAGCCAGGATCCATCTGACATCAGCAATGATATCCCTGGTTCCACGTCCTCTTCTGAAACCAGCCTGAATTTCTGGCAGTTCCCTGTAGATATACTACTGCAGCCATTTTTGAATGATCTTCAGCAGAATTTTGCTTGAGTGAGATATTAATGATATTGTTCTATAATTTCCACATTCGGTTGGATCACCTTTCTTGGGAATAGGCATAAATATGGATCTCTTCCAGTCAGTTGGCCAGGAAGCTGTCTTCCATATTTCTTGGCATAGACAAGTGAGCACCCCCAGCGCTGCATCTGTTTGTTGAAACATTTCAATAGGTATTCCATCAATTCCTGGAGCCTTGTTTTTTGCCAATGCCTTCAGAGCAGCTTGGACTTCTTCCTTCAGTACCATCAGTTCCTGAGCACATGCCACCTCTTGAAATGGTTGAATATCGACTAATTCTTTTTGGTATAATGACTCCGTGTATTCCTTCCATCTTCTTTTGATGCTTCCTGCATCGTTTAATATTTTCCCCATGGAATCCTTCACTATTGCAACTCAAGGCTTGAATTTTTTCTTCAGTTCTTTCAGCTTGAGAAATGCCAAGCATGTTCTTCTCTTTTGGTTTCCATCTCCAGCTCTTTGCACATGTCATTATAATACTTTGTCTTCTCGAGAGGCCCTTTGAAATCTTCTGTTCAGTTCATTTACTTCATCAATTCTTCCTTTTGCTTTAGCTGCTCGACGTTTAAGAGCAAGTTTCAGAGTCTCCTCTGACATCCATCTTGGTCTTTTCTTTCTTTCCTGTCTTTTCAGTGACCTCTTGCTTTCTTCATGGATGATATCCTTGATGTCATTCCACAACTCGTCTGGTCTGTGGTCACTAGTGTTCAATGCGTCAAATCTATTCTTCAGATGGTCTCTGAATTCAGGTGGGATATACTCAAGGTCATATTTTGGCTCACGTGGACTTGTTCTGATTTTCTTCAGTTTCAGCTTGAACTTGCATATGAGCAATTGATGGTCTGTTCCACAGTCGGCCCCTGGCCTTGTTCTGACCGATGATATTGAGCTTTTCCATTGTCTCTTTCCACAGAAATATATATTGTATAAATATATGTAGCGCAATTTTTTTTCTCTTATTCTGTAGGTTGTTTTCACTGTCTTAATGGTGTCTTTTGAGTAACAGAAGTTCTTAATTTTTACATACTCAAATTCATCGTATTCTTATAGTTAGCACTTTTTGTGTCCTGTTTAAGAAATCTACCCATTCCGAGGTCATGAAGACCTGTTTTCCCCTAAAATATTATTGTTTTTCTTTCACATTTAAATCAGCTATCTATTTGGATATAAGTTTTGTGTACAGTATGAGGTTAGGAATAAGACAAATTTTTTTCAATATGGACACCAAATTGTTTTAGTACCAATTATTGAAAAAAACATCCTTTCTCCACTGTGGCACTGTCGCCTTTGTCATAAATCTACCCATCTGCCATGGATTGAACTGTGTCCCCCCAAAATATGTGTTAACTTGGTTAAGCCATGATTTTCAGTATTGTGTGGTTGTCCTCCATTTTGTGATTAATATAATTTTCCTGTGTGTTGTAAATCCTAATCTTTGCCTGTGGTTAATGAGGCAAGATTAGATTATGTTAAAGAGGATTAGGATGGGATGTAACACTCTTGCACAGGTCACATCCCTGATCCAATGTAGTTTCCCTGGGGTGTGGCCTGCACCCCCTTTTATCTTGTAAGAGATAAAAGGAAAGGAAAGCGAGCAGAGGGGGGAGAATCACACCAGCAAGAAAGCAGTGCCAGGAGCATAGCGCATCCTTTAGACCTGGGGTTCCTTCTAGTCCAGGGAAAGATTGATGAGAAGGACCTCAGAGCTGACACAAAGAGAAAGTCTTTCCCTGGAGCTGACACCCTGAATTTGGACTTCTAGACTGTGAGAAAATAAATTTTTCTTTGTCAAAGCCATCCATTTGCGGTATTTCTGTTACAGTAGCACTAGATAACTAAGACACTGTCTATCTGTCTGTCTACCTACCTACCTACCTATCTACGTATCATCTATCTACCTATCTATCTAATCTAACTCATTTTCTCAGCTCCTATCTATTCCACTAGCCAGCATGTCTATCCTTATGTTTACATAACACTATCTTAAGTTTGCCTTAGTTATTCTCATTCCTTTGAATTTTCATATGAATTTTAGAATCAACTTCTTGTTTCAGGAAAAAACAAAACAGAACAAAAAACCCGTTGGGATGAGGATTGCACTGAACCTATGCATTAATTATTTGGAGAGAGCTAACATTTTAATAATTTTTTGAAAATGAGCTCTCTCTCTCTATTAATTTATATTTTCCTTGATTTCCACTTAATAAAAATTTTTAGTTCTCACGTAGTGGTCTTGAACATCTTTTGTTAGCTATATTCCTAGGTATTTGAGGTTTTTGATGCTGTTGTAAGTGGTATTTTAACAATTACAATTTCTATCTCTATAAAAAAAACTAAAAAAAGTTTTTTTTATCTCTATACTTGTTGGTAATACAATTCATTTCAAATTATTTTATTGAAGTACAATTTATGCCATAAAATTCACTCTTCTAAAGTGTACGATTCAGGGTTGTGGATTTTTTTTGGGGGGCGGGGTATATTCACAAGGTTGTGCAACCATCAGGAAACAAGTAAACAGACCAGCCAAAAAACAAATCAACACAAAAAACAAAACTAGTTGTTGTTGAGTTGATTTTGACTTATGGCAACTCCGTGTATTCCAGAACACTGTCATCATCCCAAAAAGATGCTCTATGGCTACTAACAGTCACTTTCCATGTCCCCCAGCCCTTGGCAACTACTACTACTAATCTATTTCCTGTCTTTATGGATTTGTCTATTTTAGACATTTTTGTAGGAAATCATCTGTAGAATCAATGTGTATAGTAAGGGTTAGCAAAATGAATTGGAATCATACAATAATGGCATCATATAATATCTGGCCTTTTGTGACTGGCCTTCTATCACTTAGCATAATGCTTTCAAAGTTCATCCATGTTGTAGCATATATCAGTACTTTATTCTTTTTTATGGCTGAATAATATTCTATTGTTTGAATACATGACATTTTGTTTATCCATTTATCAGTAGGTGGATATTGGGCTGTTTCTTCGTTTTGGCTATTGTGAATAATGCTGCTATGAACATTCACGCACAAGTCCTTATGTGAACACGTGCTTTCAATTCTACTGGGTATATACCTAGGAGTGGAATTGCTGGGTCACATGGCAATGCCTTTTTGATTAAAGCCATCCTAGTGGGTGTGAGGAGCCCTGGTGGCATGGTAGTTAAGAGTGTGGCTGCTAACCAAAAGGTTGGCAGTTCGAATACACCAGCTGCTCCTTGGAAACCCTATGGGGCAGTTCTACTCTGTCCTATAGGGTCACTATGAGTCTAAATCAATTCAATAGCAATGGGTTTGGTTTTGATTTAGTGGGTGTGAAGTGGTATCTCATTGTGGTTCGTTTTGAATTTCCCTATTGACTAATGATGACAGGCATCTCTTTATGTGCTTATATACCTCTGTCTGCTTCTGTGTATGTTTGAAAATTTCCATAGTAAAAAAAAAAATTTTTTTTTAATTGTCACCCTGGTTTGCCTTATAAAATCCATAGATTGTTGTCATCACTTGCTCTCCCCCTGGCAGTGGTCATAACAGTGAAATGGGCTTGGAAAAGAGAAAATGTTTATCAAAAGACTAGTCAAATAATTTGTGCCCCAAATGTTACCCTAATCTGATAAATATTAACCCTTAAGAGAATTCCTACTATATTTTATTAATGCAATTTTTATGAAACCTAAATGTCTAATTCTAGAACATCAACAATCTGAGTGAAGCAGTGCTATACTTCTCCCTAGGTATATCTTTGCTTTAACGCAAAACAGGAATTAATATAGCTATTTACCTTTACTGAGTCCTGCTACAGATCTATCTGAATGTTTAGAATGGGAAATCTCTGTTTCTGATTTTCTTTGCATAATTATTTCATTGCCAAACCTCTTGGGTCCTAAGTAAAAGACTGTAAATTTTTGCTGAATATCAAGTCCAACTGGAAAAAGAAAAAGATATTTTAAAAGTGCATATTTAAATTATATAAGTTCATATGAGACCATTTATTTATTTTTATATCTCTCATATTCTTATAACTTTTTGAACTAGAAGAGTTACAGAAGTCCAGAAAATAAAATTAAAAGGTTAAAAAATAAATTAAAAATTATACATCTATCATCATAAAAACAATGCCCCTATAATAACTGAAATTTAACTACCTTGGAAAATAAAATATCTGGCATAAATGCACAGGTAAAATTTTAATCGTGTTATCCTAGCCCATGTTATCTTTTACATATCTGAATACAGGAAACATCCTTTAAAGTTTACTCATATTATCTAAATATATTATTTTTACATAATATCATTTTTAATATTTTTCTGTTTTAGCATAAAGGAAATAATTTTTACATGCTATTATACATTCATGTATTCATTACTTTAATGAACTTACCATATTCAGAACTAATTAGATTTATGCTAAGATCTTCAGATTTATGAGTTCTTTTCACATCAATCTTTTTGGTCCAATTTCCAGCTTTTAGCAAAACAGAATCCCTGAAAAATAGCAATGCATCATTTAAAAATTGATCTAAACACTAACTGAACTAATATATTAATTTTTAAAGGCAGATTGTTCCTAAGATAGGTCCTTTCTGGTAGTAATTATCAGTGACTAAAACCTGCTTTTCTTCAAATTCTGAGGTGACAGAAACAGTGTATCAATGAAGTTTTCTCAACCATAATTTTCTTAACTATACATTGATCCTACAGATGATTCTCAGTTGCACTGACTTATTTCTGGCCTACTTGGATTATACAGTTGCCATCACTAACCCAGGAAACTGCCCCCAAATCACTACCAATTTAAAAACTGGCTATACATAAACCCTGGTGGTGTAGTAGTTCAGAGCTATGACTGCTAACCAAAATGCAGCAGTTTGAGTACACCAAGCGTTCCTGAGAAACTCTATGGGGCAGTTCTACTCTGTCCTATAGGGTCGCTGTGAGTTGGGATGAACTAGATGGCAACGGGTTTGGTTTTTTTGGTTTTATAGATAAATTACGTGTATTTGTGAGAGTAACTTCAGTATTACCTTTACGATTGATATGAACCAGTTTGTATCTCATAATATCACAAACAAACCAGAGACAAATTTTTTGATTGACTTATTTTAGTCTCATATAGACAGAGCTGTCATTAGATTTAGCAGTCACAGGAGAACAAAGATTTGTACGATGGCATATTCTCTGTAATTATGTCATGGCTAGTTGCAGGAGAGCAGTTGCCAGTGAATAGGATATCATCCTATTGATCACTTAAGCATCTTTGGGAAACTTCCAAGTGATATTTTTGGAAGGTACTGACAGCAATTAGGAGATTCCTGTTTCAGAGTCACTGCCATTCTTGAATGGGTAGTTGTATAGGCTCTAGAGTCAGAATGCTTGGGTTCAAATCTAGATTTGGCTATTAACTAGCTATATGACCTTGGGCATACTGATTAGGTTCTCTTTGACTCAATTTCCTCCTCTACGAAATGTGGATAAATGATACCAAAAAGAAAAGAAAGAAAAAAAAAAAACCCATTGCCATTCAGTTGATTCCAACTCATAGCAACCCTATAGGACAGAGAACTGCCTCATAGGGTTTCCAAGGAACAGCTGGTGCATACACACTGCCAACCTTTTGGATAGTAGCCAAGCTCTTAACCACTGCACCACTGGGGCTCCGTGGATAATGATAGTAACTATCTCATACGAAGATTAAACAATTCAACACTTACAATCTACTAAGTGCTCAAAAATATTAACTACTGCTGTTAACTGATATCCTTGCAATTTAGTCATACATAGTATTCCTGGGAGAAAATAATAGTACTAGAAGAGCAGCAGAAGCAAAAATGACAGAATGTCATGCTGAAGAATTAACTATAAGGGAAGGTAGCTTCTTTATATATTTAGTTTGGTTGTCTAGATCCTATAATATAGCTATAGTAATTTGTCAGATTTTAATTTGGTAATAGAAGATATTTTGAGGTAAGTAAAAACAAGACTGCACCCAAAGAGTAGTAAGGCCATGAATGACTGGAAAAGCCAGCAAAATAGGAAAGTTTAGCAATGGTGGACTACAACTTACTCCTAAGTGTCATCTATTCACTTGTTTCAGATCATGGTGATAGACTTTACACTTTGTCCATTGAAGTACTAAATATAACAACCTAAAACCTCAGAAAACCCATGTTAAATCTATGTGATACTTTCTTTAATAGACAAACAGAGAAACCACCTCATCATGGTCTCAAGAAAATATGACTTAATTGATCCCATAGTGATCTTACTTCTCTTTTTTTCAGTGGAATTGTTCTTTTACAGTATATGCTTAGAAATAAAATATCAGAAATTTCACACTTACAAAATTTTGTGTTTAAAAACCACTTGATTATCTGCATCACCTATTATCAAGGTAACATAGTGAGAATCCGGTGCTGTTCTTTTAGTTTGTAGCTGTTCAAAGTTTCTTAACGTAATGGTAACTAATATTTCTGCTGTTGTATCACTATATCTTGCAACCTTTAAAAAAAAGGATAGACACAAAAAGTGTTAAAAGGTAACCTTATTACTGATACTCAGCTCCAAGCCTAGCTATGGTTAGCTTTATTACTGAAGAAACAATAAAAACATTTAAGAAATGGAAAACATTTACCTGTTCCACTTTAAGTTCGTATTTCGGTAGATGCATCACAGTTTCTTTTATCTGGGTTCCAAAAGGGGGATGCCTATTTAAAATCTAAAAATATTTATATCATTCTATTTTTACCGCAATACTAAAAATCATTTTAGTAAAATATTTTTTTAGAATCAGTAGTTTTAATAATTCTCATCATCCAAAACTTTAGTAAGTTAAAATATTTATGACTATGAGAAGGAAAATTTTGAATAGATACAAAGGTATAAAAAGTAAGCTTTAGAATTTAGACAGAATTCAGGTAACATCAAGAATAAATGAATGTTAAGTACCAGTTCAAGTTCCCTTGCATCTGTTTCTTCTATTTTTTTAAAGGAAGTCAAACCTGCATTTACCATTGCATTTGACAATGTTATACCTGTGGAAAATTAAACAAATAGCAATTTTTAAACAACTCATTTTAAACTAAATCCATATATTTAACAACTATATTAGAAAAAAATTAAGATCCAGTTAAATAATTAATTTTTAAAATTTTCAAAAACAGTTTCTAGTTGGATTATTTGGGTTGTGGCATTCTTCAATTGTTTATTTTTTCAAAATGAAAGAAAATATGTATTTGTTTTTATGTATGTGGTAGTTTGCCTCTTGTGCTGCCTTCAATATTCTTTTTCACTGATTTTTGAGAGTTTGATTACAATATGCTTTGGTGTGGCTCTGTTTGGATTTATCCTACTTGGAGTTTGTTGAGCTTCTCAGATATGTAAATTTGTGTCTATCAGTAGATTTGGTACATTTTCAGCCATTATTTCTTCAAAAATTCCTTTTGTCCCTTTCTTTCATTCTCCTTCTGGAACTCACATAATGTGTACATTATTCTGCTTGATGATGTCCCACAAACCCTTTAAGCTTTGCTCATTATTCTTTTTTCTTTTTGCTCCGTGGATTGCATCCTCTCAACTGCTCTATCCTCAAGTTCATTGATTTGTCTGCCATCTCAAATCTGCTGTCAAGCTCTTCCAGACAATAGTTTATTTCTGTTATTGTACTTTTCAGCATGAGTATTTGTTGGTGTTTTTTCTCTTTATTGAAATACTTGTTTGTTCTTGTATCTTTTCCCCAATTTCCTTTAGCATTTTTGGGTTTTCCTTTAACTCTTTGGGCAGGCTTATTTACTGTTGCTTTAAAGTCTTTGCCTAGTAATTCCATTATCTGTTCTTCCTTGGGGATGGTTTCTGTCTACTTCGTTTGATCTTTTGCTTGGGCCAGTCTTTCCTGGCTCTTCATATGCTTTGTGATTGTTTGTTGTGTTAGGGACATTAAACTATTTTACTGTGGTAGCACTGGAGATTAGATTCTTCCCCTTCCTTAGGGTTTGCTTTTCTTTCACTTTATCATTATCATTTTAATTTATTGAAAGTTATGATTCTTTGCTTTAGCTCTAGACTCCTTGTGTAGGTGCACCTACTGTTGTCCTTTCCTTATTGATCTCCCTGCCCATGGGCATTGGCCATCACTGCTTCACTTCTAGATTCCCTGACTGCAGGTGCTGGCAGTGCCACTGTAGCACCAAACTCTATGGCTTGTAGCACCTGTTGTCGCTTCAACAACAGATATTAGGGACACTGTCTATGTTACTCTGGCATCAGATTCCCCACGCAAAGTCACTGGCTATACCCCTCCAGGGTCTCCCCTTCCCCATCTGGGATTACTGGCTATCTTTGATTGCTCATCTCAAATATTTCCCCCTGTGAACACAGGACACGTGACTCTGGCCCTAGGCTCTCTCCCCTCCCGGAGCTGTAGCTGTCAAAGACTCACTACAATTTTCCCCTCCCAGGGGTGTCAGCTGGACAGCACCAGCCTCAAAGTCCCACACCAAAAACAGCAGCTGTTGCCAATTCACCATATGTCCTCACTGTTCAGGAATTCAGGTTTGTGCTGTGCTCACATGATGTTTTTTTCTGGTACTCACTGGGATTCTGGTCTCTGCTGTTCTTGCCATGCCACCCTGACCCTAGTCTGTCTGCCTGCTCAGGTGTTCTGGCCTGTGCTGTATTCACTGTGTCTCTCTGTCCTAGGCCTGACTGCTAATAAAGTCTGGCCCACACTGTGTTCACCACTTTGTTCTTTCCTGGGATACATGGAAATTCTGGGCTGCTCTGCACTTCTCATGCTGCCCTTTCCAAGGTCTGCCCACTTGGGCATCCCGCCTATGCTGCCTTCACCCTGGCCTTCTCCTATGCCTGGCTATTCACAAAGTCTGGCCCATGCTGCACTCACTGCTTCCTCCAGGTATTCAAGGTGGTTCTAGCTCATGCTGAACTCACCATGCTGTTCTGTCCCAGGTCTGCCTGCCAGGGTTCCAGCTTGCTTTGTGCTCCCAGAGCCTCTTCAGCCCTGGCTTCACTACTCAGGTGGCCCAGTCCGCACTACGGCCACTGTGCCATTCCATCCCAAGACTGAATACTCAGTACTTCCAGTCCATTCTGTGTCCTCTGTGCTGCTCCAGCCCTGGGCTCCATCCCTGAGGGTGCCAGCTGCAGCCACCCCAAGATGGCTGTGCTAAACTAAGGTGGGGATAGGGCGAGGACACTCTGCTCTCCCACTGTCATATGCTATCTTTTTCTTGATTCAGTGTTCATTGTTCACTTTGGTCCTCCAACCCTTTAGCTAATGTGCAGAGATCTGAGATTATCGAGTTCATCAATTTTTGCTTGTTTTCTTCTAGAATTGTTGTGGGAGAATGAGAGCATGCAAATGCTTATACCACCATCCTGCTCCCTATACCTTATTACTTTTTTATGATGGTCAATAAGAACTTAGATTTGCCTTTTTGTTTTGATTTCTTCATTTTTCTATTATGTAAATTTTACCAGACAATATTTGCTTCTTTATATTAAGTTGTCCTGTATATGTGGAAAAAACAAGTTAGTGTTTGATGATCTGGAAGGGACAGAACACAACTGACACCCAGACTGACAATATTCTAGAAAGTCAAAAATAATGCCTTTTTTTCAAGTATAATGAAAATTTTATTACTGATCATTTAATCTGATTTCAAAATTTTGCTGTAAGTTGCTACTTTCTAAATGTTATATGGAACCTCTTTTCTAATTCATAACTTTCGCCTTCGTGAGATGAGTGTGGCATTTGGTTTCCCAGGTGTTCTGCAGGAAGGTGAACCTTTCTATCAGAAATTTCTCCCCTACTTTGATGTTACTTTCACCAACCAATCCCTTTCTTCAATCCAGCTCCAAGGACTTCCTGGTCAGTCCTCTGGCACCCCACTGATCTCAAACATCACAGAAATAAAAAGAAGACTTCTTCACAAAACAATTGGAGACTTGTGTTATCTAAAGAATAACAGGTCTTTAAGACAAGTCTTAAAGACTCATTACATAAGTTTTTAATGTACCCAAGATGCATACAAAATTGTAAAACTAACAAAGCTTGGAATAACAACTCTTTTTTTGGAGTTCTGGCTCTCTAAGAAAGCAGTATAAAGTATGGTCACGAAGCCACAGGCACCACAGTGGAAAACTCCAAAGTGCTTTATTGATATCTCAGCCTTTGCAAATGGTACCTTATGGAGTTTTCCAGTGCATAGCCTGAGATAGGTCCCAATACACAGGAAGTAACCAGGTACAATCTTTTGTCTACAGAATCTCTATGAAGATCAGTATTGATACCCTACTGTTACTGAAAAAAGAGGAAAAAGTTAAGATATAAATAACTGACATAATTTTCTGTAATGAATTAGGAATGGTGGAACTGCTAGCTCTGTGCCTTGTCACTGAGATTAAAACAAAATATTGGTCATAAAAGTGGAAGAGACAGCATCACATGGCAACTTTTTCAATTACTAAAGTAAAATTTTATTCTTGGTTTGGCAAAAAATTAAATGAGAATATTAATTTTTATTAGGTTTCTCATGCACTATTAATTTGATTCCAAATCAAATCCTTTAAGTAGAAGCAAATGAAAATCAGATTTTCAAAAGAAATAAAGTACAGTGCCTTATTTATGTCTACAAACACGTTTTCATTTGAAGTCTATAACCATCATACAATAATTTTCTTAACAGTGAAATAATGAACTAAAGACATTGATAAACTGCCCACCTGTATTCAGTACCTACCAATTTTTTCCAACTGTTTGGATACATGCAGAGAGTTTTCCCAAAGTTTACACCTAAAACACTTAGCTAAAATCAAACTGTTCAACAGTGCAGCAAAATTCTTTTCTTGAGCAGCCAAAACATCTGACAACCCTAAAAAAAATTTTCCAATATTAAATCTAGTATACTAATTTACTGAAAAATATAGAAAAACCACTATCCTATAACATACATCTTGTAATTCGTGAGCCATTTCTGAAAATCTTCGCTGTATCTTGTGTCAAAGCAAAGTCTTGTATGGGGATGCATCCTAGGTGAGCCTGAATAAGACTGGGGAAAAGAAAAAAACTTAAATGTTTCTTTTTAAAAACTATTATCTCACAGTATTTGACATCACCAACTGAAATATCACTTCTTAAAATTTCTTTCCACCTTAATTTCTGTGACACTAGGTGATTGTATACCTTGCATCATTACATTTCTGTCTCTTCCTAACCTCTAAAAGTTCAGTCCTTATTTTTCTGCTCTTCTTTATTCACTCAGTCTTTCTTTCTCTCAAAACTCTGATTTCTTCTCAAAACTTTTATTATAATCTCTAGGTTGATAAATTGAGTTACCTGAAACTCAACCTACATAAGCTGTTCTTATATTCTTCACCAATACATCTCTGTTTTTTGGGTTTAACATTTCTTTTCAAGGTAGTAGAAAAAAAAAAACAATACAAATTGTTCAATCATTTTTTTTTTTTTTACTGAGTGCCAGTCAGTGTCAGGAGTTGTAGATTATGTTCATGGTAGTTAAGTAATGGCTAAAGCAAGGTTACTGTAAGAATCAAAAGAAATAAAATACTGGTTCAGTTAGGATTAGGTTCAACCATGACCAGACTATAGTGATTTAAACCACAATGGTTTATTATCTTGTGTAAAAGAAATCAGAGTTTGGCAGTCCAGGACTTAGTATGATGGCTCCACGAGTCACAGAGACTTAGGTGCTTTCTATATTTCTGTTCTGCCATGTATAGCTTCCATCCTCAGGCTATCTCGTGGTCTAAAATAGCTGTTGGAAATCCAGCCATTACATATTTATTCCATGTAGCATGTAGGAGGAAGAGGAGGAAAATGATGCCTTGTTTCCCTCTTGACTGCTTTAAGCAGCCCCTAAAAAAGACTAACACAACATTTCTGCCTACACCTAATTAATTGTCCAAATCAGAGTCACTGGCCACAACAGCTAAAAGGGGGCTGTGAAATGTAATCTTTTTTCCTGTGTAGGTGAGAACAGATATTGAAACAGTCAACTAGTAGTTTCTGCCATAGGAATGTAAAGCATCTAATGTAGTGCTTGGAACACAGTAAATGTTCAAGAAATGGTTCTTACTATTTATTATTATATTTGCTGAGCTATATAAGACTTGTTCTCAGCTTCCGCAGTCATCAAACAAATAAGAATGATACCAGAACTTCTTGACAGGCTTCTGTCCCTGGCCAACTTCATAAAATGAAGCTTTGTTCAGAATAGGTCTGTGTACAGAAAAAGTAGAAATCCTTAAACTGAAGAAGAGTTAAAGGTGCATTATGAAGCTGTTCAACTCTCCCTGGAGAGGAGAAAAAACTAACTCTGAGGTTATTTTTGCTGTCTAAATATAAAATAAAAATGCCCAAAGAAACTACTGAGAAATAGGATCAAGACAGCACATGAAATTGGTGAATAAAAAGTTTAAGGCTAGAAATCAGACAGGATCAAATCTATGAAGACAAACAAAAATGGAAGAGACCATGCATAATACATGCACAAGAATCAATGGATCAGGAAGGAGAGGTCTTGGAGTATTTGTCTGAGTGGTTCACTGAAAAGCTACATTCTGAGCAGGTAGGCTAGTCTGCCCCTGATACTCTCTCACAATTGTGGAAAACACTAGGCAGTTGTGGTATATATTGCGAGGTTAGAGTAGGGAGTGTGGGCCCTGAAGCCAGGGAGGCAGAGCAGTGCTCTACGTAGCTGTCAACTCCCCAGGTGAGGTGGGAGACTTTATTCTCAGACTACAAGATATTACCACATTTCTATGGCAGCAAATCTGATTGTGTCCCCTACAATCATCAGAAATACTAAGTAACATAATAGGCAGGCAAAAAGATATCTGTAAGTACAAAAGCAAACAAGGAATATTTGAGGAAAAAACACCACCATAAAAAAGACATATAATCTTAATAAATAAAATAACTACAAATTGAGAAACAGTTAACAGTGCATACAGAAAAAGCTTCAAATGAAATATTATTGGTTTTTTATAACTAATATTTTCAGAGATTAGAAATATCACACACGTTTTAGAAAGTCAACTAGAAATATTACATAATAAAACTGTGATCACTAAATTAAATTTAGTAGGGAAAGTTAGTGGCTTTCTGCCCTGAACTCAAACATGTTTTTACAAACTCCTGAGAAGGAGGTGGATGGATCTCAGAACCTAACCCAAAAGTGTGAGAAATCCCTTGGAAGGGGAAAATTTTAAGATCAATGTATGAGAACACAAATACAGTATAGAGTGAGAAGAGTGAGGACCATGAATGCAGGACCACCCAGGAGACAATTTTCTAGCTGTACTCTTTCCTCTCCTACTTTGCCCTAGGCCAATCAATACTTTCCCTATTACTAAATTTACTACAGAATAGAAAAACAGAAAAGACTGACAGGAAGAGTACCTGTTTAGCTGGGGTAAATGATGAGCATCGGGGTTGCACC
Organism: Elephas maximus indicus; assembly: GCF_024166365.1. Classification (NCBI taxonomy): domain Eukaryota; kingdom Metazoa; phylum Chordata; class Mammalia; order Proboscidea; family Elephantidae; genus Elephas; species Elephas maximus. Next base: position 151,156,013 of record NC_064821.1, on the reverse strand, counting down.
TGCCCCTCTCCCAAAAAGAGCAAAATAAAAATGAATTCTTTGAAAATACTAACTGTATAAACAAACTTCTGGTACGATTAAGAAGAAAAAAAAAAAGGAAAAAAGTACAAATAAAAAAGACAAAAAAGGTAGACGTAACTACAGAAATAATGAAGATTATTTATGCAATAAAGGAGTATTTTATGACATTACATTGGGAAACATAGCTAAAATGAATACATTTCTGGGAAAATATAAAACACCAAGACTGAAACAAGAACAAACAAAAAAATTTGAGGAGACCAAAACCCATTGTCATCAAGTAGATTCTAACTTACAACGATGCTACAGAACAGAGTAGAACTGCCCCATAGGGTTTCCAAGAAGCAGCTAGTGGATTCGAACTGCTGACCTTTTAGTTAGCAGCCGAGCTCTTAACCACTGTGCCACCAGGGCTCCAGAGATGAAAAGGCCAATAACCATTAAAAAAAATTTAGAAGATTAGCAATTACCTGCAAACTTCGAAGAAACACAGAGCCAATTATATAGTACACAGGCTGTTCAAAGTGAGATGCTGAGAGTGAAAGAGGGTGGGATGAAAGGAGCTGGGGGAAATGGTAGGGAAAGAAGAGAAAGTTGACCAACTCATTTTATGAGGCTACTATAATCTTGTGCATGGGTTCAAACAGGCAACCAAACTCATAAAATGTAATAGGCTTTAATCTAATACTATGTTTACTTCTTTTATGGTGTTGTTAGGTGCTGTCCAGTTGGTTCCAACTCATAGTGACTCTATACATAACAGAATGAAACACTATGGGTCCTGTACCATCCTCACAATTGTTGCTTTGTTTGGGTCCATTTTTGCAGCTACTGTGTCAATCCATCTCATTGAGTGTCTTCCTTTTTTTCGCTGATCCTCTACCTTACCAAGCATTGTGTCCTTCTCTGGGGACTGGTCCCTTCTGATGACACGTCCAAAGTAGGTGAGATGAAGTCTCACCATCCTGTCTTGCAATACGCACTCTGGCTGTATTTCTTCCAAGACAGACTTGTTCATTCTTCTGGCAGACCATGGTACATTCAATATTCTTCGCCAACACTGTAGTTCAAAGGCATCAATTCTTCCTTGGTCTTCCTTACTTACTGTCCAGCTTTCACATGCATATCATGGCTTGGGTCATGCACACCTTAGTCCTCAAAGTGGCATCTTTGCTTTTCAACACCTTAGAGAGAGATCTTTTGCAGCAGATTTGCCCAATGCAGTACATCATTTGATTTCTTGACTGCTGCTTCCATGGGCATTGATTGTGGATGCAAGTAATATGAAATCCTTGGCGACTACAATATTTCTCAGTTTATGATAATGTGGTTTATTGATCCAGTTGTGAGGATTTTTGTTTTCTTTATGTAGAGTTGTAATCCATACTAAAGGCTTGTAGTCTTTGATCTTCATTAGTAAGTACTTCAAGTCCTCTTTGCTTTCAGCAAATCCTCTTCACTTACTTTATAGAAGGATACATGGATACCTATCAGGTAATATAACACGCACAGCACCTTCAACTCATTGGAAGTCCCAGCACCTACTCAAGTACACTACTTCTTCGCCCTTCACCCTTACCCACCTGGGGCATGTGAGTCAAAGTGTGTGTGGGTCACCACGACACAGAAGAGCCTCTGTCTTGGCTTCTCACCAATCTTTTATATTATGCTAGCCATGCATGGCAAAGGCCTACAACGAGTGCCTACAAGCCAACTCACAGATCTCCTAAACCAGATTATTTCTATAGACTAGGACATCCACAGTAAACAGGGAAGAGAAAACATTCCACATTCTTCTTAACTAGGCAGTTTCCAAGCAAATAATATCCTAAGAAAATAGATCCTGAGGTCATTTCCCAGGAAGGCCTAAGTCAGCCTAAGCCTGATATTAACCCTTCAGTTACAACTTGATTCCAGATAAGAAGGTAGAGAGAAATTTATAGATTAAATTTTCACTTGTAAACATAAATAAAAATTAAATAAAACATTAGTTAACCAAAACCTATAGCATATTAAAGAAAATATTTCATGATCACGGAGATTTCACACTAGAGAAAAAAAACTGATTCAACCTAGAAAAATCTACCAATTTAATTCAACTCATTAGTGAAAAGGGGAAAATACACTTGAACATTTCAATAAAAGAAAACTAAAACTATATAAATTTTAGATACCAAAAATCTACAATAAACATCAGAATGGTGGAAGTTTAGACAAATTACTTTCAAGATAATAAATAACATAAAGATGATTGCCATTAGCAATATTATTCATCATCACACTGAAGGTCATATTTAAGACCATAAAGCAAGAAAAACAGTTACAATAAATAGAAGAAAAGAAATAAAATGCTATTATTTACAGATGATATAATTATATACACAGAAAATACAATATAATTAACCAATTATTGGAACTAAAAAGAGAATTCAGCAGGGATACTCAATGTAAGATCAAGTTACAAATACCAGTGGTTTTCCTCCATATCAGCAGTATCCAAATTGTTATTGTTTTGTTAGGTGCCCTCAAGTTTGTTCTGACTCATACCAACCCCATGCACAACAAAACGAAACACTGCCTGGTCCTGCACCATCCTCATTATGGTGCTATGTTTGAGGTCACTGTTGTAGCCACTGTATCAATCCATCTTGTTGAGGATCCTCCTCTTTTCTGCTGACCCTCTATGAGTTGGAATTGACTCAACAGCAACAGGTTTTTTTTTTTTTTTGGTTTCTACTTTATCAAGCATTATGTCCTTCTCCAGGACTGGTCCCTTCTGATAACATGTCCAAAGTACGTGAGACAAAGTCTTGCCATCCTCGCTTCTAAGAAGCATTCTGGCTGTACTTCCTCCAAGACATACTTGTTCATTCTTCTGGCAGCCCGTAGAATATTCAATATTCTTTGCCAACACCATAATTCAAAGGCATTAATTCTTTTTCATTCTGCCTTTCTCATTGTCCAGCTTTCGCATGCATATGAGGTGAACTGAAAATACCATGGCTTGGGTCAGGCACACCCTAGTCCTCAAAGTGACATCTTTGGTTTTCAACACTTTAAAGAAGTCTTTTGCAGCAGATTTACCCAATGCAATAACACATCGTTCGATTTCTTGGCTGCTGCTTCCATGGGCGTTGGTTGTGGATGCAAGTTAATATGAAATCCTTGACAACTTCAATATTTTCTCCATTTAACATAATTTTTTTTATTGGTCGATTTGTGAGGATTTTTTGTTTTCTTTATGTTGAGGTGTAATCCATAATGAAGGCTATGGTCTTTGATCTTCATCAGTAAGTGCTCCAAGTCTTCTTCACTTTCAGTAAGCAAGGCTTGTCATATGCATATCGCAAGTTGCTAATGAGTCTTCCTCCAAGCCTGATACCGTATTCTTGTTCATATAGTCCAGCTTCTCGGGTTATTTGTTCAGCATATAAATTCAATAAGTATGGTGATCAGCTACAATCCCGACGTATACCTTTTCTCATTTTAAACCACTCAGTATCCCCTTGTTCTAGTTGAACAACTGCCTCTTGGTCTATGTACAGATTCTGCGTGAGCACAATTAAGTGTTCTGTAATTCCCATTCTTCACAATATCATCCATAATTTGTTATAATCCACACAGTTAAATGCCTTTGCATAGTCAATAAAACACAGGTAAACATCCTTCTGGTATTCTCTGCTTTCAGCCAAGATCCATCTGACATTAGCAGTGATATCCCGCATTCTACATCCTCTTCTGAATCCAGCTTGGATGTCTAGTAGTTCCCCATAGATGTACTGCTACGACTGCTTTTGAGTTATATTGTTTGATAATTTCCGCATTCTATTGGATCACTTTTCTTTGGAATGGGCACGTATATAGATTTCTTCCAGTCGGTTGGCCAGGGAGCTGTCTTCCAAATTTCTTGGCATAGATGAGTGAGCATTTCCAGTGCTGCATCCATTTTTTGAAACATCTCAATTGGTATTCCATCAATTCCTGGAGTACTGTTTTCGCCAATGCCTTTAATTCACCTTGGACTTCTTCCTTCGATGCCATTGGTTCTTTGTCATATGCTATCTTCTTTAATGGCTGAACTCTGACCAATTCTTTTTGGTACAGTGACTCTGTATTCCTTACTTCTTCTTTTGATGCTTCTTGCATCATTCAATATTTTGCCTATAAAATTCTTCAGTACTACAACTTGAGGCTTCCATTTTTTCTTCAGTTCTTTCAGCTTGAGAAATGCTGGAGGTCTCTGCACATTTCATTATAATACTTTACTTTGTCCTCTCAAGCTGCTCTTTGAAATCTTCTGTTCAGATCTTTTATGTGATTATTTCTTCCTTTCGCTTTAACAAGTCTCTTCTGACATCCATTTTGGTCTTTCTTTTCTGTTTTTTTCCCAAGTTCATGAGGGCAAAATAAAGCCTTGAGTCTCAAAAATAGATTTGATGTAGTAAACTCTAATTACTGAAAGCCAGACGAGTTGTGGGGTGATGGCAAGGACAACACATATGAACAAAGTGTCCAAATAGGTAATAAATTATTTTTCAAAATAATAACCAAATGATAATCAAAGAATTGCTTTAATAAAAATTTATAAAAATTTTATGAAAAAGTTAGTCTTTTAAATAATTTAAAGCAACAGAATAAATGAAACCATGTTCATGAAACTATGTCTTAATATTGTATGTCAATACTCCCAGTTTAATTTGTAAATTCAATGTAATTCCAATGAAAACTCCAGGGATATTTTTTTAAAAGAATCTAACAAATATATTCAACATTTATATAAAAGATAAAGGTCTACAAATAGCTAAAACAATTAAAAAAAAAAAACTACAGATTGTAGATTCACCCTATTAGATGTTATGATATACTACAGTCATAGTAATAAAAATAGTGCAGTGCAGGCACAGAACAAACAAGACAACATTCAGAATAGATAGTCCATAAATAGACCCACGTTTTAATGGAAACCTAGTATGAGAAAGGTGAAATCATAAAACTGGGAGGAAAGGCTCTATTTTTTTGGTAGATAATGTTGGAAAAATTGGCTAACTATATAGGAAAAAATAAACTTGGATGTCTATCTCCCATCATGTACGAAATACTGACAATATTAATAATGTCTATAAGAGAATCATCTTTAGCATATACTGAACACTACTATCTGTCAGTCACTATTGCATATGTTACATTTTTACAACAACCCTGTTGAGTAGGTATCTTGATTGCAGGCATTAGACCTGAGGAAATGGACACAGAGAGGTTAAATGACCTTCACAAAGTCCTAAAAAGATTAGATGATAGTAGCAAGTTGCTGGAGTCAATTAAGTGTTTATCATTAGGAGACAGATAAGCAAAATATGTATATGCATAAAATGAAACATTATGCAACAATAAGAAGGAATAAATTAAATTACATACAGAAGTCAGAGGTGTTGAATGAAAAAAGAAATAGAATTACTTTCTTTTAGCAAAATAGGGCTTATGTAACTTTAAAAATGCAAAAAAACACTATATGTTATTCAAGGATATACAAATATTAATGACACATAGAGTAATATATCCATAGCATGGTGTGAAATGGAAGTAGAGATGAGGGATGAGGTAGAAAAAATTTATAAAAAAAAAGGAAACAAGGCCCTTGCACGGACCAATGATAATTATGTACCATTAAACACAAGATTATGAGGTGATTAATTCAATTTTGTGCACCCATGATCCAGAATTTAAAGAAGGAAAAAAAAAAGAGGGGTTAAAGATTTAGCCTCCCAAATGGTACTGGCTCAGATGGTTGTATGAGAAAGTTCTACCAAAACTCCTAATAACAGAATATTCGTATATTACGTCAATTGTTCCAGAGTACAGAAAAGAAAAGATGGTAAGTTTCCAACTCATTGTAAGAGGCTAGATAACCAGATAACCCTAACAGTAAAATTATAGAATAAAAAGATGGGGTTCTCTTGCACCTACTCCACTGTAAATCAGTTCTAAGTCAGATATCTCTTTTTTTTTTTTTTTAGTTTTAATAGCCTGCTATATGGCAGTGTTTTGAACAGTAAATCATAACACTGAACACCTGCAAGTGAACATCTGAGAATGATAACATCAGAAAATTATGGGCTACAACATTGTATGTAGTACATATTACTAACAATAAGTCGTCCAAAAAAAAAAGTCGTTTAAATACAGTCAGTTCTTAAGTCAAATACCTCCTAAGTTGAGTACTACCCATACTAACAGAGATGTGCGCTCCTAAATAAAGTATGAGTGGATCAACTCCAGTAGTACATTTAAAAAAATGACATATTATGACCAAGCAGGACTTATAAAGGGATGGTTCAGTATCAGGAAATTTATTATCATAATATATGACATTAAAAGATTAAAAAACTGGATAAAAACCATATGCTCTCTAATAGATGCTGGAAAAAACCTCAGTAAGCTAATATTCAAAGGAAAATTCCTCATCAGAAGCCAACAACAAACTTTACTTGAGGGTAAAACATTGGTAAGGTGACCACTAAAAATAGTAATAAGGCAAGGATGTTTGCTCTCTGAAAATAGAGAACAGTATTCTAGAGGTTCATCTGCAGCAAGTTAAGGAAAATAAAGAGCTAATTAACTATTAGAAATCAAGAGATAAAACTATCATTCTTTACAGATAATATGATTGTCTACATAGGAAATCTACTGAAGAGTGAGATGGCCAAATAAGCCAATTAAAATTTTAAGAACAGTAGCCTTCCTATATGCCATCAATTATCAAGTATAAAGTACAATGTTATGCAATGTGGAAAAAAGGACTCTGTTCACAATATCAAACTCCACAAAGTACCTAAAAATAAATCTAATAAATATAAAACCTAAATAATGAATTATAAAATGTCACTGAAAAACATAAAGAAAGATCTAAAAGATGGAGAGAGATACCATACTTGTAGATAAATACTTCAGAGCTGTAAAAAGAAGAATTTTTCCCCAAATTAATCTACAAAGTCAATTTCAACAGGATTTTTATAGAGCTTGATGAACTGATTCTAAAGTTTATAGGAGGAAGCTGCAACAAGCGTCGATAACATTTTTTTTAAGAATAAATGGAGAGGGGCGGAGCCAAGATGGCGGACTAGGCAGACATTACCTCGGATCCCTCTTACAACAAAGACACGGAAAAACAAGTGAATCGATCACATACATAACAATCTACGAACCCTGAACAACAAACACAGATTTAGAGACGGAGAACGAACTAATACGGGGAAGCAGCGATTGTTTCCAGAGCCTGGAGCCAGCGTACCAGTCAGGTACGGCACAAGCACAGAGACCTGCTCCACCCCCCTGAACTAACCCCGGGAGGGGGACCAGCCGGTTCCACGGGCGGCGTGGGACGCAGCCGGTAGGAGAAGTCCCCGGGAGGCAGTGACTGATCTTGGAGCAGAAAGAGCAGCATCCGAGCCGGGGAACCGTCCCGCAGGGATTTGGACTGCACGCAGGTACGCCATAAACACGGAGAGTTGCTCCACCCCCTGAACTAACCCCGGGAAGGGGACCAGCCGGGTCGCGCGGGCGGCGTGGGACGCAGCCGGTAGGAGAAGTCCCCGGGAGGCAGCGACTGGTATTGGAGTGGGGAGAACAGCGTTCCAGCCAGGACACTCGGTCGCGGCACAAGCACAGGGAGCTACTCCACCCATCTGAACTAACCCCGGGAGGGGGCCCACCTAGTTCACGGGGGCGGCACGGCCACGCGGCTGGAGAGACAAGAAGTCCCCGGGAGGCAGCGACTGATTTTGGAGTTGAGAGTGCACCGTCCCAGTAGGGGAGCCTTGACGCTGGGCGTGGGGCTGGAAGCGGAGGATCTGACCGTGACTCCAGCGGGCCAGACCCCCTGGGGGCAATCTCCACACAGCCAGCACACATAGGCGACGCGCCCGCGGGAATCTCAGATATAACAGTCATTCCAAGCAAGACAAGCAACTCTGGCTATATTCTGAGGTGCTACTCTCCTATCTCTCTGTTCCCTCCCCCACCCTTCCCAGGCGGCTTCATTAACATCTGAATAGCCTGAGCCAAAGGGAGAACTCTGATAGGGATCTGACTGCAGTTTTTTTTTTAGCGGATTTTCTGGAAAAACTAGTTTCCCAGTGATGGCTCGGAGACAACAATCCATATCAAACCACTTAAAGAAGCAGACCGGGACAGCTTCTCCAACCCCCCAAACAAAAGAATCAAAATCTTTCCCAAATGAAGATACAATTTTGGAATTATCAGATACAGAATATAAAAAACTAATTTACAGAATGCTTAATGATATCACAAATGAAATTAGGATATCTGCAGAAAAAGACAAGGAACACACTGATAAAACTGTTGAAGAACTCAAAAAGATTATTCAAGAACATACTGGAAAAATTAATAAGTTGCAAGAATCCATAGAGAGACAACATGTAGAAATCCAAAAGATTAACAATAAAATAACAGAATTAGACAACACACTAGGAAGTCAGAGGAGCAGACTCGAGCAATTAGAATGCAGACTGGGACATCTGGAGGACCAGGGAATCAACACCAACATAGCTGAAAAAAAATCAGATAAAAGAATTAAAAAAAATGAAGAAACCCTAAGAATTATGTGGGACTCTATCAAGAAGGATAACCTGCGGGTGATTGGAGTCCCAGAACAGGGAGGGGGGACAGAAAACACAGAGAAAATAGTTGAAGAACTTCTGACAGAAAACTTCCCTGACATCATGAAAGACGAAAGGATATCTATCCAAGATGCTCATCGAACCCCATTTAAGATTGATCCAAAAAGAAAAACACCAAGACATATTATCATCAAACTCACCAAAACCAAAGATAAACAGAAAATTTTAAAAGCAGCCAGGGAGAAAAGAAAGGTTTCCTTCAAGGGAGAATCAACAAGAATATGTTCTGACTACTCAGCAGAAACCATGCAGGCAAGAAGGGAATGGGACGACATATACAGAACACTGAAGGAGAAAAACTGCCAGCCAAGGATCATATATCCAGCAAAACTCTCTCTGAAATATGAAGGCGAAATTAAGATATTTACAGACAAACACAAGTTTAGAGAATTTGCAAAAACCAAACCAAAGCTACAAGAAATACTAAAGGATATTGTTTGGTCAGAGAACCAATAATATCAGATATCAGCACAACACAAGGTCACAAAACAGAACGTCCTGATATCAACTCAAACAGGGAAATCACAAAAACAAACAAATTAAGGTTAATTAAAAAAAAAAAAATACACATAACAGGGAATCATGGAAGTCAATAGGTAAAAGATCACAATAATCAAAAAGAGGGACTAAATACAGGAGGCATTGAACTGCCATATGGAGAGTGATACAAGGCGATATAGAACAATACAAGTTAGGTTTTTACTTAGAAAAATAGGGGTATATAATGAGGTAACCACAAAAAGGTATAACAACTCTATAACTCAAGACAAAAACCAAGAAAAACGTAACGACTCAACTAACATAAAGTCAAACACTATGAAAATGAGGATCTCACAATTTACTAAGAAAAACGCCTCAGCACAAAAAAGTATGTGGAAAAATGAAATTGTCAACAACACACATAAAAAGGCATCAAAATGACAGCACTAAAAACTTATTTATCTATAATTACCCTGAATGTAAATGGACTAAATGCACCAATAAAGAGACAGAGAGTCACAGACTGGATAAAGAAACACGATCCATCTATATGCTGCCTACAAGAGACACACCTTAGACTTAGAGACTCAAACAAACTAAAACTCAAAGGATGGAAAAAAGTATATCAAGCAAACAATAAGCAAAAAAGAAGAGGAGTAGCAATATTAATTTCTGACAAAATAGACTTTAGACTTAAATCCACCACAAAGGATAAAGAAGGACACTATATAATGATAAAAGGGACAATTGATCAGGAAGACATAACCATATTAAATATTTACGCACCCAATGACAGGGCTGCAAGATACATAAATCAAATTTTAACAGAACTGAAAAGCGAGATAGATACCTCCACAATTATAGTAGGAGACTTCAACACACCACTTTCGGAGAAGGGCAGGACATCCAGTAAGAAGCTCAACAGAGACACGGAAGATCTAATTACAACAATCAACCAACTTGACCTCATTGACTTATACAGAACTCTCCACCCAACTGCTGCAAAATATACTTTTTTTTCCAGCGCACATGGAACATTCTCTAGAATAGACCACATATTAGGTCATAAAACAAACCTTTGCAGAATCCAAAACATCGAAATATTACAAAGCATCTTCTCAGATCACAAGGCAATAAAACTAGAGATCAATAACAGAAAAACGAGGGAAAAGAAATCAAATACTTGGAAAATGAACAATACCCTCCTGAAAAAAGACTGGGTTATAGAAGACATCAAGGAGGGAATAAGGAAATTCATAGAAAGCAACGAGAATGAAAATACTTCCTATCAAAACCTCTGGGACACAGCAAAAGCAGTGCTCAGAGGCCAATTTATATCAATAAATGCACACATACAAAAAGAAGAAAGAGCCAAAATCAGAGAACTGTCCCTACAACTTGAACAAATAGAAAGTGAGCAACAAAAGAATCCATCAGGCACCAGAAGAAAACAAATAATAAAAATTAGAGCTGAACTAAATGAATTAGAGAACAGAAAAACAATTGAAAGAATTAACAAAGCCAAAAGCTGGTTCTTTGAAAAAATTAACAAAATTGATAAACCATTGGCTAGACTGACTAAAGAAATACAGGAAAGGAAACAAATAACCCGAATAAGAAATGAGAAGGACCACATCACAACAGAACCAAATGAAATTAAAAGAATCATTTCAGATTATTATGAAAAATTGTACTCTAACAAATTTGAAAACCTAGAAGAAATGGATGAATTCCTGGAAAAACACTACCTACCTAAACTAACACATTCAGAAGTAGAACAACTAAATAGACCCATAACAAAAAAAGAGATTGAAATGGTAATCAAAAAACTCCCAACAAAAAAAAGTCCTGGCCCGGACGGCTTCACTGCAGAGTTCTACCAAATTTTCAGAGAAGAGTTAACACCACTACTACTAAAGGTATTCCAAAGCATAGAAAATGACGGAATACTACCCAACTCATTCTATGAAGCCACCATCTCCCTGATACCAAAACCAGGTAAAGACATTACAAAAAAAGAAAATTATAGACCTATATCCCTCATGAACATTGATGCAAAAATCCTCAACAAAATTCTAGCCAATAGAATCCAACAACACATCAAAAAAATAATTCACCCTGATCAAGTGGGATTTATACCAGGTATGCAAGGCTGGTTTAATATCAGAAAAACCATTAATGTAATCCATCACATAAATAAAACAAAAGACAAAAACCACATGATCTTATCAATTGATGCAGAAAAGGCATTTGACAAAGTCCAACACCCATTTATGATAAAAACTCTTACCAAAATAGGAATTGAAGGAAAATTCCTCAACATAATAAAGGGCATCTATGCAAAGCCAACAGCCAATGTCACTCTAAATGGAGAGAACCTGAAAGCATTTCCCTTGAGAACGGGAACCAGACAAGGATGCCCTTTATCACCGCTCTTATTCAACATCGTGTTGGAAGTCTTAGCCAGGGCAATCAGGCTAGACAAAGAAATAAAAGGTATCCGGATTGGCAAGGAAGAAGTAAAGTTATCACTATTTGCAGATGACATGATTATATACACAGAAAACCCTAAGGAATCCTCCAGAAAACTACTGAAACTAATAGAAGAGTTTGGCAGAGTCTCAGGTTATAAAATAAACATACAAAAATCACTTGGATTCCTCTACATCAACAAAAAGAACACCGAAGAGGAAATAACCAAATCAATACCATTCACAATAGCCCCCAAGAAGATAAGATACTTAGGAATAAATCTTACCAAGGATGTAAAAGACCTATACAAAGAAAACTACAAAGCTCTGCTACAAGAAATTCAAAAGGACATACTTAAGTGGAAAAACATACCCTACTCATGGATAGGAAGACTTAACATAGTAAAAATGTCTATTCTACCAAAAGCCATCTATACATTTAACGCACTTCCGATCCAAATTCCAATGTCATATTTTAAGGGGATAGAGAAACAAATCACCAATTTCATATGGAACGGAAAGAAGCCCCGGATAAGCAAAGCACTACTGAAAAAGAAGAAGAAAGTGGGAGGCCTCACCTTTCCTGACTTCAGAAACTATTATACAGCCACAGTAGTCAAAACAGCCTGGTATTGGTACAACAACAGACAAATAGACCAATGGAACAGAATTGAGAACCCAGACATAGATCCATCCACGTATGAGCAGCTGATATTTGACAAAGGACCAGTGTCAATTAACTGGGGAAAAGATAGCCTTTTTAACAAATGGTGCTGGCATAACTGGATATCCATTTGCAAAAAAATGAAACAGGACCCATACCTCACACCATGCACAAAAACTAACTCCAAGTGGATCAAAGACCTAAACATAAAGACTAAAACGATAAAGATCATGGAAGAAAAAATTGGGACAACCCTAGGAGCCCTAATACAAGGTATAAACAGAATACAAAACATTACCAAAAATGATGAAGAGAAACCCGATAACTGGGAGCTCCTAAAAATCAAACACCTATGCTCATCTAAAGACTTCACCAAAAGAGTAAAAAGACCACCTACAGATTGGGAAAGAATTTTCAGCTATGACATCTCCGACCAGCGCCTGATCTCTAAAATCTACATGATTCTGTCAAAACTCAACCACAAAAAGACAAACAACCCAATCAAGAAGTGGGCAAAGGATATGAACACACATTTCTCTAAAGAAGATATTCAGGCAGCCAACAGATACATGAGAAAATGCTCTCGATCATTAGCCATTAGAGAAATGCAAATTAAAACTACGATGAGATTCCATCTCACACCAGCAAGGCTGGCATTAATCCAAAAAACACAAAATAATAAATGTTGGAGAGGCTGCGGAGAGATTGGAACTCTCATACACTGCTGGTGGGAATGTAAAATGGTACAACCACTTTGGAAATCTATCTGGCGTTATCTTAAACAGTTAGAAATAGAACTACCATACAACCCAGAAATCCCACTCCTAGGAATATACCCTAGAGATACAAGAGCCTTCATACAAACAGATATATGCACACCCATGTTTATTGCAGCTCTGTTTACAATAGCAAAAAGCTGGAAGCAACCAAGGTGTCCATCAACGGATGAATGGGTAAATAAATTGTGGTATATTCACACAATGGAATACTACGCATCGATAAAGAACAGTGACGAATCTCTGAAACATTTCATAACATGGAGGAACCTGGAAGGCATTATGCTGAGCGAAATTAGTCAGAGGCAAAAGGACAAATATTGTATAAGACCACTATTATAAGATCTTGAGAAATAGTAAACCTGAGAAGAACACATACTTTTGTGGTTACGAGGGGGGGAGGGAGGGAGGGTGGGAGAGGGTTTTTTATTGATCAATCAGTAGATAAGAACTGCTTTAGGTGAAGGGAAAGACAACACTCAATACATGGAAGGTCAGCTCAATTGGACTGGACCAAAAGCAAAGAAGTTTCCGGGATAAAATGAATGCTTCAAAGCTCAGCGGAGCAAGCGCGGGGGTCTGGGGAGCATGGTTTGCGGGGACTTCTAAGTCAATTGGCAAAATAATTCTATTATGAAATCATTCTGCATCCCACTTTGAAATGTGGCGTCTGGGGTCTTAAATGCTAACAAGCAGCCATCTAAGATGCAGCAATTGGTCTCAACCCACCTGGAGCAAAGGAAAATGAAGAACACCAAGCCCACATGACAACTAAGAGCCCAAGAGACAGAAAGGGCCACATGAACCAGAGACCTACATCATCCTGAGACCAGAAGAACTAGTTGGTGCCCGGCCACAATCGATGACTGCCCTGACAGGGAGCTCAGCAGAGGACCCCTGAGGGAGCAGGAGATCAGTGGGATGCAGACCCCAAATTCTCATAACAAGACCAAACTTAATGGTCTGACTGAGACTGGAGGAATCCCGGCGGCCATGCTCCCCAGACCTTCAGTTGACACAGGACAGGAACCATCCCCGAAGACAACTCATCAGAAATGAAAGGGACTGGTCAGCGGGTGGGAGAGAGATGCTGATGAAGAGTGAGCTAATTATATCAGGTGGACACTTGAGATTGTGTTGGCAACTCTTGCCTGGAGGGGGGATGGGAGGATAGAGAGAGAGGGAAGCCGGCAAAATGGTCAAGAAAGGAGAGACTGAAAGGGCTGACTCAAGACGGGGAGAGTAAGTGGGAGTAGGGAGTGAGATGTATGTAAACTTATATGTGACAGACTGATTGGATTTGTAAACGTTCACTTGAAGCTTAATAAAAGTTATTATAAAAAAAAAAAAAAAAAAAGAATAAATGGAGACTTGCCTCACCAGACAACAAAATGTCCAACAAAAGAATAACAAGTAAAACAATGTAGTGTTGTCACAGCAACAATAAATAGATTAACAGTATATAAGCATCTAGAATCAGACTCTTAGGAATTTAGTTTATGAGAAGGTAGCATTTCAAGTCAGCAGACAAAGAGATAGAAACAACACATTTATCAAACACCTCTGACCATCTTTTGGGAACAAAAAAATAATTAGATTCTTAACTCATATCACATACAAAAACTAACTTCAGATACTTCATGAAAAGTCTGCCGGTAAAAAATAAAATTATTTCAATGTATTAGAAAAAAACAATAGGAAAAAGTCCTAAAATCTTAGAATTTATGGCAGAGACTGCTTTGCCTACCCCAACATCCATTTTCCCTTTCCTTCTTAATAACAGAATCCCAATTTTTATCTAGGCACACTGTTACCAAGACATTTCTCAGTCTCCTTAATACTTACATAAACCCATGTGACTAGCCAATGAAAAAAGTTTTATGTGGGATTTATAGGGAGTTTACTGAAAAGACAGTGGACTCAGATGTAATGGCTGAAGCTCCAGCAGTCATCTTGGACAATGAGATGACCTTGGGGACAGAAGTCAGGAGCTGGGCTGGCAGAAAAGAAAGAGGAACCCAAGCACTGATGATACCATGAAGCCACCATACCTGCCTTAGACTATTTACCTTGAGTTGTCCATTATATGAGAGGAAAAATAGCCTACCTTGTTTTTGCTATTGTTATTTATTATTTTATTATTGTCTTTGTGTAGTTGAACCTAACCCTAAGAAATACAGTATAGCAAAGATCTTCCCAAACAAGACACAAAACCTAGAAGCATAAAGGAAAAGACTAATGTGTATGATTTTACGACAATTTAACATTTCTGTATAAAAACGAATAATATGTATATTCCCTAATAGACATGTAAATTTAAAAATATGATATAACTTTTCACTCATCAGTTTGGCAAAAAGTTTCAAGATATAAAACAAGTATTGATGTAGTCAGGAAATAGTCATTCTTTTTACATCGTGGGTGGGAACTATAAGTCAGGGAAGCCTTTTTGAAAGGCAACTTGGCATTAAAAAATTTTCTCATGTGTATAATCTTTCACCTAGAAAGCCTTGAAAGCACAGTGTATGTACAAGAATATTCATCTCAGCACTATCTGGCAATAGAAAAAAAATTGGAAACCATCTAAATTTTTATCAGTAAGGGAGTAGTTAAATTATAATGCATTTAAACTTGCTATTAAAATACATGAGGTTGACATGTATGTGCACTGCTATAGAGAGATCTTTATGACATATCACAAGGCAGTAATTATAGTATGATCCTGTTTATGTAGTAGAAACCACATATGGATGAAAACAATTATAAAGTCGTTAACTTTTAAATCTGACAGTACCAATCAAAAGAGTGATGACCTAATATAAGGCAAGAATAATGGAAGCACTGAAGTTGCAAATAAAATGTTCCCAAGATGATGTCTGGGGAAAACAAATTGGACTTTATTGGACTCTACCTATAGGGTCGCTATGAGTCGGAATCGACTCGACGGCACTGGGTTTGGTTTTTTGGGTATAATTGGTGTAACAGAGTATATGAGGAAAAAAAACATATTGAGAGAATCAAGAGACCTGAGTTGTAGTGCTAGCTCAGTCCCCTGTATGCTACATAATCTTGGGCAAGTTACAACCTATCTGGACATCACTCACTTCATGTGTAAAATGGGGGGACTGGGCTATATGATCTCTAATGTCTCTATGACCTCTAAGGATATCTGAATTTCTAAAGAAATATAGCTAAGAAACAGAAGATTAATTTCAGTGGTCCAAATTAGAGATCTGTCTGATGAGTTGCATACAACAAAAATTTGTTTCACAGATTTCAAGGCATTTGGGAGATAAAACTCAAGTATTCCAAAGAAAGAATGACCTCCTCTAGCTAAGGAGGAAAAAGAAATTCTTTGGCTAGCTAGTTTTACTGAGCCACATTAAAAAAAAAAAAAAAAAAAACACATCATCACCTGAAAGTGCATCATTTAAATCAAAAGATTCTAAGACTAAAATCTAAGTACTCAGAAACCCCAGTATTTATCACAGCAGAAAAGAACATCATTGCATTTGTGATCACAAACTGGATAAAACTCACTACAGCTTAGAGTGTAACTTTAGTTTACTCTTCCAATGACTACCCCTCTATACAAAATTTCCATTCTTAGTAGAATAATCATCCCATATATACACTCTTACATTCGTATTTTTGCTTTCACTATGTGCCTTTCCCAGAATGCCACTACCACTCAATATGACATTTATTACACGTGTTTTTATACTGTCCATTATTTTTATATATATATTAAATTTAACTTAAAATCTCCTGATGGTGAGAAGGTTTTCTATCTTCCACCTTGCCACAACAGAACATACCCTCAATGCTTGCTGGCAAAAAAATAATTCACAAAACTACCTAATTTAATTAAAGTCTGAGTGTTCTTGGGAATTAATTTCACATGTACATTCAGACTACTTATCTTCATGTAAATATGTAATTTTTTGTATTAAGGAAAACAAATTTTAAAGTAAGCTTTAAAACTATTAAAAACTTTCATAAATATGAATCATGAATCTATAGTGAGTATTTTAAGATTTTAATAATTAATTCTCTTACCAATTTACTTTCATTTCCCTTGTTTTAATTTTTCCTTCCATTGGAAATCTGTAAATACAAACACAGAGCAAAAGTTTTACTAGTATTTATTTTAACTAAATAAAAGCTTTTAAAAATTATTTAAAACGTATTTACTTTTTTACCTGATAGTTACCCGATGTGGATCTTTGTTCAAAGTATTCAGTGTTTTCTTTTCATTTATTCTTAACTGGATATCTAGAAATTCTTGGCAGCTGGCTATCATTGTGACCTATAAAATTTCAGCAATTGTCTAATTAATTAAGTCCATTTTTCACTTCTTGCCTCTCATCCTTTCTTAGTATTTACTTGTTTTTCCACCTGCCTTGGGATATCACAGTTTTATCAATTAGCATAACAGTGTTAAAATTTTGCTTTATACCTTTTATTCATCCATTCACTAACGAATGCTCGTAAGTACTTGCTATATGCCAGACACTGTGCTAGACACTGGAAATACACCAATAACACAGTAAAGATTAGGTAAAATTTCAAATATTCAGCACAATGCCTACCACGTAGTAGGCACTCTTAGTATATGCAGCTCTTGTTACTACTACTGCTATTGCAGTTAACCATCTATAGTTCACAAATCATTATCCCAATTGAAGTTAATTTCTTAATGGAAGGAGTGGTTTAGATATTAAGAAATCTGAATTCTAGAGCCTAGTTCTGCCAGATGACTTTGGACAAAGCACTCTCTGTGCTTTGGTTTCCTACATCTGTAAAATGAAACTAACACCTGTTCTAGTTATCTAATTATCTGCTGTAAAGATCAGATGAGTTAATGTTATGATTGGGTATCTTCTACTCTTGATTTTCTTCTTATTTAAGAATATTTGCATGAAAAGACAAAATTTCTTTTAATCTGTTTGCTCATGTGACTTTGTAAGAATAACTGGAATTCTATTGTGCTATTTTTTAGTGTAAGGTAGCCGGGTAGGTAAGCATGTGCCTGTGAGTTAACTGAAAGTTTGACAGTTGGAATCTACCAGCTACTCAGTGGGAGAAACAAACTGGTGATCTGCTCCCATAAAGATTACGACCTAGGAACTCTATGAGGCAGTTCTACTCTGTCGTATAGGGTTGCTATGAAGTTGAAATTGGCTCGATGGCACACAACATTTCTAGTGAAATACCCACAGTAATCAACTTAGATATTTTAAATAAATATGAATCATTTAAATTTGGGAATAAATAATTATTTTCTTTTACAAGTATCTTGTTGCATATTCATCTCCCCAATAACAGGAGAAAGGCCCAATACAATAACCAAGTACCAGTTGTATGGCTAGGGTTCTACTCATTGCCGCAGCTGCAAAATTTTCCCCACCGTTTATATCTTAGTATAACCTGTTATTATTCCTATTTTCTCCACAATCAGTTCTTTTTTCTGGGTCATAACCAATACAATTCTATTTCCACTGTTAATGCTATTCTGATGCAAAAAATTTGGGGAGGAGCTGCATGTATACAACTCATTGTCCCTCACTCACGCTAGATTTGCCTAATGTATTGTGCCACTTGGCTTGGAATCTTTCTCAACATATAACACTTGGCAGCCACTACCAAGGTAACCAGCATTACCACGCAAGCTAAAGTTACTTGCAGTCCCTACTTGGAGTATGTATATAAATTTCCTTAGCTCTGGCACGGAGATACAACTGAAAATATAAGGAGAAATATTCCATATCTCATGGTCAGAGGTATAAGTTGGGGAGAAACAGCCATTATTAGAAATGATTTTCTTTCTGTTCATTCATTTTTTAATTACTTTAAACACACAAATTAGGTGCTTTCCCAATATTATTCTACTCGGTATCATTATGTTTTTATTCTATAGTGAAAATTAATTTACCAGATCTGATAAAGTTTCTTTTCCACTGATTGTACAAAATTTCTTCACCGTCTCAAATGTAATATAATACCAAGCCATCAATCTTCCGATCTCTACGGGAAAAGATGGATAATTAACATCCCTCCCATCAGCTGAAATAACTTGCTTTTTCATCAGTTTAACAAACATTTACTTAACATCTATTCTGTGCCTGAAATGGCACCAGGCACAAAAGACAGATAAAAAATAAGAAAACACATTCTTTGGAACTTATAGGTTGGCTAGGGAGATAATAACATATGAACTAGCTAGACCAGAGGACAAAATTAATTTGATATTGTTAGGTGTTGTCAAGTCAGCTCCAACTTACAGTGACTCTACAACAAAAGGAAACACTGCCCAGTCCTGAGCCATCCTCATAATCATTGCTATGTTGGACCCCATTGGCAGCCACTCTGTCAATCCATCTCGCTGAGTGTCTTCCTCTTTTTCGTTGACCCCTCTACCAAGCATGATGTCCTTCTCCAGGAACTGGTTCCTCCTGACAACACGTCCAAAGTACAGGAGACAAAGTTTCACCATCCTCGCTTCTACGGAGCATTCTGGCTGTACTTCTCCAGGCACACTTGTTCCTTTTTCTGGCATTCCATGGTATATGCAATGTTCTTCATCAATCATAATTCAAGGGCATCGATTCTTCTTCAGTCTTCCTTATTCATTGTCCAGCTTTCACTTGCATATGAGGCGACTGAAAATACCATGGCTGGGGTCAGGTGCACCTTAGTCCCCAAAGTGACACATTGCTTTTCAACACTTTAAACAGGTCTTTTGCAGCAGATTTGCCCAATGCAATATGTCATTTGATTTCTTGACTGCTGTTTCTATGGGCATTGATTGTTAATCCAAGTAAAATGAAATCCTTGACAACTTCAATATTTTCTTCATTTATCATGATTTTACCTTTTGGTCCAGCTGTGAGGATATTTGTTTTCTTTATTTTGAGGCGTAATCCATACTGAAGGCTGTAGCCTTTGATATTCATCAGTAAATGCTTCAAGTCCTCTTCTCTTTCCACAAGCAAGGTTGTATCATCTGCATATCGCAGGTTGTTAATGAGTCTTTCTCACCTTGACACCACATTTTTCTTCATATAGTCTGGTTTCTCACATTATCTGCTCAGCATACAGATTGAGTAAGTATAGTACAAGCATAGTAAGTATAGTATAAGTACAGAGAAAGGCTGGTGCACGTCTTTCCTTATTTTAAACCACTCAGTATTCTCTTGTTCTGTTTGAACAACTGTCTCTTTGTCTATGTACAGGTTCCTCATAAGCACAATGAAGTGTTCTGGAATTCCCATTCTTCCCAGTGTTATCCATAATTTATTATGATCCACACAGTTGAATGCCTTTGCATAGTTAATAAAATACAGTATTTTTCTAGTATTTTCTGCTTTCAGCCAAGCTCCATCTGACATCAACAACGTTATTCCTTGTTCCCTGTACTTTTCTGAATCCAGCTTGAATCTCTGACAATCCCCATCAATGTACAGCTGCAACTGTTTTTGAATTATTTTCAGAGAAATTTTACTTGTGTGTATTATCAGTGATATTATTCAGTAATTTCTGCATTCTGTTGAATCATCTTTCTTTGGACTGGGCACATAAAATGGATCTCTTCTAGTCAGTTGGTCAGGTAGCTGTCTTCTATATTTCTTGGCATAGACCAGTGACCACTTCCAGCGCTGCACCTGTTTGTTGAAATGTCTCAATTGGTATTTTGTCAAGGAACCTTGTTTTTCGCCAATGCCTTCAGTGCTGCTTGGACTTCTTCCTTTAGTACCATCGGTTCTTGATCATATGCTACCTCTTGAATTGGTTGAACATTGACCAATTCTTTTTGGGACAGTCAATGTGCATTCCTTCCATCTTCTTTTGATGCTTTCTGCACCGTTCAACATTTTGCCCATAGAATTCTTCAATATTGCAACTCAAGGCTTGAATTTTTTCTTCAGTTCTTTCAGCTTGAGAAATGCTGATACTGTTCTTCCCTTTTGGTTTTCTAACTTCCAGTATTTGCACATTCATTATAACACTCTGTTCTCTCAAGTTGCCTTTGAAACCTTCTGTTCAGCTCTTTCACTTCATCATTTCTTGCTTTAGCTAGTCTACATTCAAAAACAAGTTTCAGAGTCTTTTCTAACATCTGTTTTGATCTTTTCTTTCTTGTCTTTTTACTGACCTCTTGGTTTCTTCATGTATGATGTCATTCCACAACTTGTCTGGTGTTAAACGAGTCAAATCTATTTTTGAGATGGTCTCTCAATTCAGGTGGGATATACTCAAGGTCGTATTTGGCTCTGGTGGGCTTGTCTGAATTTTCTTCAGCTTCAACTTGCATATGAACAATTGATGGTCTGTTCTGCACTTGGCCTCTGGCCTTGTTCTGAGCTTCGCCATTGTCTCTTCCCACAGATGTAGTCAATTCAATTCCTTTTTATTTCAGCCAACAAGGTCCATGTGTATAGCTGCCTTTTATGTTGTTGAAAAAAGATATGTGCAATGAAAAAGTCGCTGTTCTTGCAAAATTCTATCATGTGATCTCCAGCGTCGTTTCTATCACCAGCGCCATATTTTTCAACTACCTGTCCTTTGTTTTCAACTTCTGCATTCCAATCCCCAGTAACTGTCAATACATCTTGATTGCATGTTTGATCAATTTCAGACTGCAGAAGTTGGTAAAAATCTTCAATTTCTTCATCTTTGGCATTAGTAGTTGATGCGTAAATTTGACTGATAGTCCTATTAACCTGTTGTCCTCTTAGGTGTATGACTATTATCCTATCACTGACAGAGCTGTACTTCAGGACAGATCTTGAAATGTTCTTTTTTGATGATGAACACGATGACATTCCTCTTTAATTCATCATTCCCGGCATAGTAGACCACATGATTTTCCGATTCATAATGGCCAATACCAGTCCATTTCAGCTCACTAATGCCTAAGACATTAATCTTTATGCACTCCATTTCATTATAGATGACTTCCAATTTTCCTAGATTTGTACATTCAGCCCTGGTAGTGCAATGCTTAAGAGCTATAGCTGCTAACCAAAGGTTGGCAGTCTGAATCCACCAGCCACTCCTTGGAAACCCTATGGTGCAGTTCTACTCTATCCTGTAGGGTTGCTATGAGTTGGATTCAAGTTGAAGGCAATGGTATTTATTATTATTATTATTAATGGATGTTTGCAGCTGTTTTTCTCAATTTGAGTCATGCGACATCAGCAAATGAAGGTCCTGAAAGCTTTATTCCACCCATGTCATTAAGGTCGACTCTACTCTGAGGAGGCAACTCTTCCCCAGTTGTATTTTGAGTGCCTTCCAACCTGAGGGGCTCATCTTGTGGCACCACATCAGACAATGTTCTGCTGCTATTCATAAGGTTTTCACTGGCCAATTATTTCAGAACTAGGCTGCCAGGTCCTTCTTAGTCTGGAAGCTCCACTGAAACCTGTCCACCAAGAGTGACCCTGCTGGTATTTGAAATATCGCTGGCATAGCTTCCAGCATCACAGCAACACACAAGCCACCACAGTATGATGAACAGACAGACGAGTAGTAGGATATCAATTTAATGCTAATATTTACATATACAAACTTAAGTACAGAGAAAATTAAATGTAAGAGAATGGTCAATGTGTGATGGCCTACAAGAGAAAACAGGTCTTGAGAAGGGTCTTAAAAATGACTGCATGGTGTCTTGGCAGAAAGGAAATAATGCCATCGTGACCTCAGAAAAAATCAAGACTTGCTTATGAAAAGAGTAAACTTAAAAAGACTATCTTTAGAACACTGTAATGAGAAATATGGTTTGATAATTACAGATAGAGATTATGAGTTTGGGGTCAAACATACCTGGTTTGAATCTTTATTCCTCTATTTATTGGGTGGTGATCATGTTTGACCTACTTTATTAGTTTCTTAATGTAATGTGGGGATATGTTGTGAAGAAGACTAAATGCAATAATACATGTATAGTATTTGATACAAAAACATGATACAAAATTAAGTGTGATTGCAAGCATACAAAAAATGCTTTAAGAAATGAAAGGATACATGCCAAATGTTAACAGAGTCTGATTTTTCTTTTTTTTTTTTTTTTTTTAACTTTTCTATAAGCCCCTTTTCTTAAAAGTATTAATTTGGAATAATGAAATCAGTATCTTCCCCCCACAAAACTTCTAATCATGAATGTTAAAAACTACAAAGGGCTCTTTCTTTCTCTCTGCTGTTATACTCCAAATAGAACTAAAAAGAGTGACAAAGAGAGAAAAGGAGCCTAAGTAACTATCCAGATAATCAATGTTTGAATAGTTAAGAACTGGAAAAAGGATATCTACAAGAGTATAAAAAGTCTGAAGCAATCCAAAGATTTGAGCATTTCAATCCTCTGCTAAAAACCACCAGAATCAGTGAGGTAAAATTCTATGCCTGTCAAAAAGCAGCTTTATAATTTTATAAATAGAAACTCGTGTATAAACTTATCATGCTTTAGTAGCTAATAATGGTGATACCTTGTTGAGAACTGAGATCACAATTTAGTTTTACCATTATCCGGGTTTTAGCAGAACAAATTTTTAATTTACTCTTAAATAAGCAACTGTTAAATTTACTACCAATGATGGAAAAATTACCAGTTGGTTTGAAATTAACATCTTCATCCATCTTTATCAAATTTAGAGATGATAAATCATTCAAATTCTTCAAACATAATTCTGTTCAATTATAGAAAACACATTTTTATTTTAGTAAATTAAGAAAACAGAGCAAAATAGAATTTATTATTAAATACACGGAAGTTGTGTTACTATGTAATTGCTCCAGGGATAAGTATAGTCCCTACTTAAGCAGCAAGAACAAACTCATTTAAATAAAAACCAGCTAATATGCTAAAAGTTTTTTCTAATAATAACAATAATACAAATGATAAAAATAAAGATCAAGGATAAAATAACATTTACAACTATGAGCATTATAAATGCTATACATCTATTACCTTATTTAATCCTCAAAATAACACAGTAAGGTTGTTGCTGATTTTGTTTTCAGTTGCCAACAAGTCAACGTTAACTCTGGGAGACCCATGTGTGCAGAGTAGAACTGCACTCCATAGAGTTTTCAAGGCTGTGGCTTTTAGAAGCAGATCACCAGGCCTTACTTCCAAGGTCCCTCTGGGTGGGTTTGAACCACCAACCTTGTGTTTAGTAGTCCAGCACTTAACCATTTGTGCCACCCAGAGACCCCATATATAATACAGTCACCTAACCTAACCCTAACCCAGGGCTGTCGAGTTGATTCCGACTCATAGCAACCCTATAGGAGAGTAGAACTGCCTCATAGAGTTTCCAAGGAGCGCCTGGCGGATTTGAACTGCCGACCCTTTGGTTAGCAGCCGTAGCACTTAACCACTATACCACCAGGGTTTCCACATATAATACAATAAAAATGATATTAATACCTAATATACATAATACAGTAGGTATTAGTATCATTTTCATATACTGGTTAGGAAATTAGAGAATAGAGTGGGCAAATAACTTGCCTCAGGTCTAAGCAACCACTTTGCTACTTCTTTTTCACTCTGTTCTTTTCCCTTTTTATTCTTATCAAATATTTATATGTATAAAATGTAGTCAAATACTTTTACAAAGATGATTCCAAAAATCATCAGTCTAAAAAGTTTAAAAGGCTTGATTAAGTAAGGCCACAGAAGTCTTTGCTAATTTTCTTAATTACTCATTATTAAATTAATGTCCATTCAGTTAATCAGTCAAGGAATAATGCTTACAATTCTAAGCTTACAATTGTTCATTATTCTAAGCTATAGGTTTACCACAGTCAACATGACAAAATTCTTCCTCTATAGAACTTATACTTTACTAAAGAATGTCTCCAATAAATAATAGTGTGTTTTCAGGTAGTGAAAGGTACTATGAAGAAAGATTAAGCTGAAAAAGGACCTAGAGAATGACGGCAGCTTTTCTAATAAAAAGCTACATAATTTATAACATAAACTGAAATGATAGTTACCTTAAATTTCAAAATAAACTTTTCTAATAACAAGAAAAACTGCAAAAATAATGACAACATAAAACTGTTTTGCCCTCCTCTCAATAAAGGTGGTTTTAAATATAGTCCAGGAAAGTCTCTGAAGAGTTTATATTTGACCAGAGACCTGAATAAAATGAAGGTGAGGGCCATGTAAAATATATGAGAAATGCCCCAAGAATAAGGAAGAGAGTGCAAAGGCCCTGATGCGGGAACAAGCTTGGTGTATTAAAGAAACAGAGAGCCAATTTGGCTAGAATGGAGTAAGAGAGGAGAGCGGTAAGATATGAACTCAGAGAAATAGGGATATTTCAAGTAGGACTGTGGGCTCTGGTAAAAATCTGGATTTTATTCTAAATGTCATGGGGGAGTTTCTGGAGGATATTGGACAATTAATTATGGTCACGTTTAGGAAACAGCATTCTCTATGTCAAAGACCCTTCCTGAGAGATTTAAGGCAGCCTCCAAGGATGCCTCTGGGTGAAAATTACCCTACCCAAAGAATTTGGTCTTTGTCCCCATTTCCCAGGAGATAACCTCTAACCGTTGGGATTCCCTGAGTGATAGGACTATCTCTGTTGTTCATGGAGGACACACATAACAGCTTATGCTAATGAATGACTTGTGGTGGAGGCTAGCCACACCAGAACAACTATGTGTTAGCAGCCTGACCTCTAGGAGGGGAGGGGGACTGGAGATTGAGTTCAATCATGTAGCCAACAGTTTAATCAATCATGCTCATGTAAGGAAACTCCCATAAAAACTCTGAACACCAAAGCCTGGGTAAACTTCGTGGCTGGTGAGAGACAAAAATACTGCAGGAGGGTAACACATACCTGGGGACACAGATGCTCCACATTTGGGACTCTCCCAGACCTTGCCCTATGAGTCTCTTTTGTAAACAGAAAAGTTTCAAAACCAGGGCACTTATGTCAGACATAAGAATGACAGGGCCAAAATGCATTCCCAGGAAGCAAAAGGTTAGGATGTAAGCCATTTGTTCATGGGAAGAATGTGTCAAGATATAAACAATCTGTACCCAGGAAAAATGTGTTCATGACCGCTGGTGCCACTCATCTAGGTGATTACTCACTCCCTCCTAGCCAAGTGGCGAGCCTTTACATTTCAAAGGACTTGGACTTAAGCTGATCTTATCTATAATCAGTCCTTAACCCCCTACCTTTGTTCCCTATGTATATAGACCTCTTTTTCTACCTGAATGGTACAGTGCTTTGTATTTTTACTTAGCGATGCCCAGCTTGAGCTGTATTATTTCTCAGTAAAACTCCTTTTTTTCACTCCTAAGAAAGTATGAGATTTTCTTCTTTGACATTTCTTTATGCTGGTTCTGATTTGTATCCTTTATAACAAAACTATAATCATGAATATAGACTTTCCTGAGTTCTGTGATTCATTCTAGTAAATTATTGAACCTGAGTGGGTAGTAGGAACCCCCGAATCTATAGCCAGCTGGTGAGAATATGGATGTCCTGGGGACCCTTGAGACCAGAACTTGTTCCTGAAGGGGTAGTGCGAACCTTGAATTTGTAACCAAGTGCAAGTGGCCTAGGAACCCTTGAGCTTGTGGGCGGTGCCAGAAGTCTTGGGCAGACATGGAAGTCTGGAGGACTGTGCCCTTAAGGTGTGAGGTCTGACCTAACTCCAGGTAGTTAGAGTCAGAAAAACTTCACTGCAGTTTTTATCAGAATTGAACAGAAGAAAAACTGATTTTAGAATACTGAAACCTTATATTCCATTATATAATGAATTTAGCTATGCTCCTTTACAGCTAAAACTAAATTATACCTAGAATGACTGAAAATAAGAAAAATATGAACAGTGATTCTGCTAATTTAGCAAAAGATGAGACATTACAGTTAATCAGAATATAGAAAATATATCTTGAGCTTTCTGATTTATGGTGTGTTTTTGATCCACTATAATAAAAATATGTTATTTTACTTAAAAAATTCCATCACAAATGTTGGCAAAAAATAGAGGATAATACAACTACTTTATAGGTCTGTAGCTTAACTGCATCATTATGTACATACATGCCATCATTCATCCCGTGTTTCAAAAGTATATTTTTACTGCTTCATCCTTATTTTTACATTTTGTCATATATGTACATCTAATTAAAGAATAAATTAAAGTTGGCTAAATTGGTAAATACTTTTAGTGGATATAGTATTACTTTTTCTCTCACTGAAAGGGAGTCTCAACAAAATGAGAGGTAGCAATTTCTAATCCTAACAAATTCTTTACAATATTTTCAATTTTAAAAGATAGGTAATGAAATGCTAAGTGATCAACTGAAAAATAAAGCTGGGTTTTGGCAGAAATACATCACTGGCACAGGTTGGGGTAAGAGGCCCATAATCAACCTAACCTTATACGTTAATTTAAAATTAATAAAGAGTTGCGTATCTGCAAACAACATTTTCAAAGACCAAGGTAATTTATAAAGTAAAAATCAAATAAATCAAGTTAACATGTTATGAAAAGGAAGATAGCCTGATATGAATTAATAAATAGATTAATTCAGAAGAAAAAAAGTACATGTGCCAAGCTTCACTTATGTGTGAGAAAGAAGTAATTCATTGTGATTGTTAGTTTTCTTTGTCGACTTGGCTAGGCTACAATGCCCAGTTATTCAAACACTAATCTAGGTGTTACTGTGAAGGTATTTTGTAGATGTGGTTAACATCAAGGAGCCCTGGTGATACAGTGGTTAAAGCACTCAGCTACTAACCTGATGATTGGCAGTTTGAACCCGTCAGCCTGCTTTGCAGGAGAAAGACATGGCAGTCTGCTTCTGTAAAGATTTACTGCCTTGGAAACCCTACAGAGAGGGTCACTAGGAGTCGGAATCAACAGGATGGCAATGGGTTTGGTTTGGTTTTTGCTAAACATCTATCATCGGTTGACTTTAAGTAAAGGAGATTACCTTCCATAGTGTACGTGGACCTCACCTAATCAGTTAAAAAACCTTCAAATGTAAAATTGAGGTTTCCTTCAAGAAGAAAAATTCTGCCTCAAGACTTCAGCATCAATTCTTGCCCAAGAGTTTCCAGCCTGCTGCCAGCCTTCCCTACAAATTTCAGACTTACCAGCCCCCATAACTGTATAAGCCAATTCCTTGAAATTAATGCAGAATATATATATCCTCTTTCTCTGGAGAACCCTGACTGATACATTCATTTTATATATATATATTTACAAACAAGGTTATTTCTTAAAAAATAATTTTCAAAAGGGTATTCTTACCTTCAAAGTAAGTGACCTTTCTCACTAAAATTTACAGAACATAATTTTGTTTTAGAAGAAAACACATCTAACCTTGTAATTTTGCTTCAATTCCATCTTTGTTCAATCCACATGAAAAACCTGCGTAAGACATCAAAATTTATAAAAATAAAATACAATGGGTTTAATTAATCTTTATAGGCTCAGTTTATACCCCAGTTAACTTGAGTAGCCTTATTAAATGTCATATAGGAAAAAAAAAAAATAGCTTAATGAATTCAAACAAGGTTTAAATACTTATGGAAAATAACCACTGTTGTAAAATCCTTTCAATATCAACCGGTTTTTGCTTATCTTATTGTATAACAGTGACCAGGAATACTGTATTTTAACAAGGATAGTGTAGAATAAATTCCTAATGTTTTACACAGCAAATTTCTGTCCTATAAATAAGTGCTTGGTAATACAACCATTTTGGAAAACTTATTTACTAAGGTTGAACCTACACATATCCAATAACACAATAATTTCACCCATTGGCACATACTCACAGATATATGTGCACATTTATACCAACAGGCATATATAAGAATTTTAATGGTAGCATTATTAAAATTAAAAACTTCAGTTCATCAAAAGATTCTTCAAGAACGTGACTAGGTAAGCAATAGGCTGGGAGAAGAGAACTGAATGCATATGCTTGACAAAGGACTCATATCCAGACTATATAAAGAAATCCATGCATTAATAATGAAAAAACAATTTAAAAATGGATAAAATAATTGAACAGGCTCTTCACAAAATAGGAGACCCAAATGGCCAATAAACATATGAAAACATCCTTAGTGCCAGTACTCATCAGGAAAATGCAAAATGAAATTGCAAAAAGAAACCACTACACACACATAACAATGACGGAAATTAAAAGACTGACTAAGCCAACTGTTGACAAGGATATAGAATAACTAGAGCTCTCATTAAAAAAAAAAAAAAAAAGAGCTCTCATACATTGCTGTAAATAGGGTAAATTGGTTTAACCACTTTTCAAAACTACTATATTTGGAAATATCTACTGAAGCTAAGTATAGGTCACAGACTATCCCACAACACAGCAATTTTACTCACAGGTATATATCCAAGAGAAATGAAAGCACATTTCCATCAAAACATTCTATATAAAAAAATGTTCATAGTAGCTTTACTCATTATAGCCCAAAACTGAGAATGATCCATATGTTCATTAACAAGTGAATGGCTAATTAAATTGTGGTATATTCATACAACTGGATATTGTACAATAATAATGCACAACTACTGATATACCCCAAAATATCAATGAATTTCATAGACACATAACCTTAACCATCACAGCCAGTGTTACTCTCACCTTACACCTCGGCATTTGTTACTACCAGACGTACATCATTAATGCACAAAATAGAAGATTTTTTTTTACTATTGTCATAAATGTGAAATGCTGGATAATGAGATAGTCGGTAAGTGAGGAGAAGGTGTAATGGCACTCTCAAACATTGCTGCTGGCTATGTAAGCCATTAAGGTAGCAATTTAGCGATTAATGGCGCAAATGGTTTGGGCTCAGCTGCTAACGAAAAGATTGGTGATTCAAACACACCCAGTGGCATTGTGGAAAACTGCCTGGTGATCTGCTTCAGTAAAGATTACAGCCAAGAAAACCCTACGGAGCTCAGGTGTACCCTGTAATACATGGGGTCATCATAAGTTGGAAGTGACTCAACAGGCAAAGGGTTTAGACCCAGCAATTCCATTTCTAGGAATCTGATACAGGTAGACTCACATGTGAAAAATGCAAAGTTTTTTTTTTTTGCATTATATAAAAAACATAAATGCCCACTGATTGGGGATTGCTTGAATAAATCATGTTACATAGATAAAATGCAATACTGTTTAGCTGTTAAAAAAAAAAGCTTCCAAGATATATTAAGGAAAAAAGGAAGGTGCAGAAGAGTAAAACAGTGATAGTTTTACAAATATGCTCACTAATTCTTTGATACTCTTTCATTCAAGAAAAAAAAAAAAAACAAGAGGTGAGTCTAATTTCTCTTCCCTTGAGTGTGACCAGGACTTAGTGACTTGCTTCAGGTAAACAGAATAAAGCAGAAGTAACAGCATGTGACTTCTGAGACAAGGTCATAAAAAGGTACTGCAGCTTCTACCTTTGTAACTCTTGGTGATGGATCACTCGTGCTGGGGAAAACCAGTTGCCATGTCAAGAGGAGAGGTCCACATGGCGAGAAACTGAGGCCTCCTTCCAACAGTTAGGGAGGAACTAAGCCCTCTAACCAAATAGCTCTGTGAGTGAGTCTTCTTAGAAAAGAATCCTCCAGCTTCAGGAAAGCCTTTAGATAACTGAAACCCTTCCAGTGGCTGACATCTTGGTTGCAACCTGAAGAGAGACCCTGGCCCAAAACTACCCAGCTAAGATACTCCTAGATTCCTGTCCCTCATAAACTGACATAATAAAAAATGTTTGTTGTTTCAAGCCACTAACTTTTGGGGTAATCTGTTATAGGGCAATAGAAACTAATACAGTATGCCATCATTTCTTTTAAAAGTGAAAAAATAAAATTACACATTCTTACATGCTTTTATATGTGAAAATATGAGGATTATTTTTAAAAAAAGGTATACCAATGATCGTAGAGATGGGGAAGGACAGGGGAAGAGATGATAACTGAGTATCTATGTAGATGGGATATAGAAATGAAAGATTTTTAACTGCATACATTTTTACACTTTATGATTTTTGAACCAAGTAAATATATTACCTAGTCAAAAAAAATAAACTTTAAAATGATACTTAAGTAAGTATCCTTTTAATAAAAGCTTATATTATCCTTGGAGATCCGAAAGTTTTTAAACTGTGTACATTGGAGTGGTATGGCAATGAGTCAGGTTTCAATTTGCTATTCAACAATCCGAAGTATTTTTATTTTATAACTTTTACCACATGATAGAACCCTCTATAAACAACATAAACAGATGTGTGTTAGCTTTAGAAGTGGGATGAAAATTCCAGTAGTAATTTGTGTTACTTCTTATAAATTGAAAAATGAACAGTCCCAAATTCAAAAAAAGAGACTTGTTGAACACAAAGTAGAGACAAAATTCAAGGTTTTTCTTTAAATTATTTTAAATAGTTTTAGGTATTTTTATTGCTTGTATTGGAGTTGAACTCTTTTCTAAAAGTGTGAGTATTATATCCTATTTTTAATGGTTCTGATTTCAAATATCATTGAAAGACTAGAAATAAAGCACAAAAAGATTGCTCACTTTAGTCTGTTCTTGCCTCTAAATGTATTTGTGACTGTTGTTAGCTTTAGATTTCTGTTACCTATTGTGTCTGCAATCTATTCTGTAATCTATTAGGATAAATATAGGCCCAACTGGATTTAAAAAATTACTACTTTTCTAAGTCAAGGTAACAAACCATAATGAGATGGATTTTTCAAGGCTCTTATATAAAGCAAGGTTGATCGTATCCATTCCAAAGCAATGTTCACATCTGTGATAGTATGCAATACTATCTCTGCATTTAAATGTTCAATAAGATGTCTATGCAAACTAATAGGAAAAAAAAAATTGCATTAGTAATATACATTTCAATGCCAAAACTTTTTAATTTTTTAACTTCAATAATTTATAATATGCTACTACTTTGATAATCCATAAAATATAACTTTATAATAAAAAATGTAACCGGAAATCTTAAAAGGTGAGTTCAACTTTTCATAAGGTTTGAGATTCTTCTCTACTCTGTTGCTCTAGAAGACAGATCACAAGAGTATCATAATCAAATATATTACTAAAAGGTCCCAGATTGCCTATCACTCTATTACTAACCAAATTTTAAAGATGTGGAGAGATGTGACAATGATATTCCTCTTCTTACATAACAAAGACCCATGCTACTGCATGGTCACTGCTGAATAAAACTACTCTGCTTTTTTTTTTTTCTTTCTTTTTGCTATTAAATTCTTTTGTTATGGATTGAATTGTGTCCCCCAAAATACATATTATAAATCCTAACCTCTATGCCTGTGGTGATAATCCCATTTGGGAATGGGTTGTTTTTGTTGTGTTAGCGAGACAGGATTAGTGTAGGGTGTGTCCTATGTCAAACTCTTTTAATATATAAGAGATCAAACAAGCAACGAAAGAAGCAGAGATGGGAAGAGATATGGCAAGCCACATGAAGTTCACCCAGGAGAAGCAGCTCAGAAGAGACAAGAACCTTCCTCCAGAGCCGACAGAGAAAGTCTTCCCCTCGATCTGGCACCCTGAATTCTAGTATCCTAAACTGTGAGAAAATAAATTTCTGTTTGTTAAAGCCATCCACTTGTGATATTTCTTATAGCAACACTAGACAACTAAGGCAGAATTTTGTACTGAGACATGGGAGTGCTGCTCTAACAAATACCTACAATGTGAAAGTGGTGTTGGAATTGGGTAATGGGTGTAGGCTGGAAGAATTTTAAGGCTCTTAATAGTAAAAACCCGTTTGTCTTGAAGAGACTGTTGGTAGAATTATGGACGTCAAAGGCAAGTCTTGTGAGGGCTCAGAAGGAAGTGAGGAGAGCTACAGGGAACTCTATCGACTTAAGAGCATACATACGGCATGAGCCACAGAATGTTACTAGAAATGTGGACCCTAAATGTTCTTCTGGGATAGCTTTAAAAGAAAATGATGAACATGTGATTGGACAATAAAGGAAGGGTAATGCTGGTGGCGTAGTAGTTAAGTGCTACGGCTGCTACCCAAGAGGTCAGCAGTTCGAATCTGCCAGGCGCTCCTTGGAAACTCTATGGGGTAGTTCTACTCTGTCCTGTAGGGTCACTATGAGTCAGAATCGACTCGATGGCAGTGGTTTTTTTTTTTTAATGCTTTTTATGCAGTGGCAAAGAGCTTGTCTGAATGATGTTCAAATGTTTGGTGGAAGGTAGAACTTGTAAGTCATGAACTTGGATATCTGGCTGAGGAGATCTGTAAACAAGATCTTATAGGGGCCACGTGGTTTCTCCTTGCTACTTATAGTAAAATGTGTGAGAAAAGAGATGAACTTAAAACTGAACTGTACAAAATGCAAACAGAACTTAAAGACTTGGAAAATTCTGTTTACAAACTAAGGACATGTGTCCTAGAATTTTCACCAAGGACGTGGCTACACAACCTTTTGTTAAAGAGATTAGCCTGTGACTGATGGATCTAACCAAATACCACAGCAGAAAACCCATCCACTTAGACTGAAGGGGTCAGAGACAGGATAAAAGGAAAGAAAACTGTCTGCCTCTTGGAATTCTACAGGCAGGAAACAGGCCAGAGGCACTACATCTGTTATCTCCAAAAATAGAACACAGCCATCCCTGGAGCAGCTTGGAGATCAGAAGAACTGTTGGAAGGAGCACAGGAAGCTGTTTCAAAGGGTGGGGCCACAGTCTCCTGGATCTCAAAAGATGGGGCCACAGCCTCCTAGGTTCCAAAGAGCTGGATCTTCACCAACTTGGTTCTGGAGTATGGGGCTACCATTAAGGTGTGCCGGGGGATGGGACCGCTGCCCAAAACTGAACGTGCAGGGCCAACATGCCCAAGGGGCAGAAGAATGGTGCCTGCTAGGGCCGAGGGGACAGGGTGGCTGCTCAGATGTAGTAGGAGAATGGGGCCACCCAAAACTAAGAGAGCAGAGTTGAATCCCAGTGGGCCTGAAAGGCAAAGCTAAAGCCCAGGGCTGAGGGGCCTCTACCCAGAATCCAGTGAGTGTGGCCAACACCCAGAGTTTTGGACTTGCTTGGTGCCCATTATCCCTGCTCTCCCTCATTTGTAATGGAAATGTCTACCTTATGCCTGTTCTGCCACTGGACTTTGGAAACAGAAAACCTGTAAACTAGATTTCATAGGTTCAAAGATGAAGAAGAATTTTGCTCCAGGATGCAATATGCCTAAAATTTCACCCATATTCAATTTAGATGATTCAGAAGATGAGAATTTGGACTCAGAGTTGATTTAAGACTTTTGGGATGATGTGATGGGGTGAATGTGTTTTGCAAGTGGGAAGGACATGAATTTTGGGGGGCTAAAGGGATGAAATGTTATGGATTGAACTGTATCTCCCCAAAATATGTGTTACAAATCCTAACCTTTATGCCTGTGGTTATAATCCCATTTGGGAATGGGTTGTCTTTATTATGTTAATGAGACAGGATTAACGTAGGGTGTATCTTAATTCAATCCCTTTTGAGATATAAAAGAGATTAAACAAGCGGAGATGGGAAAGAGTATGCCAAGCCACATGAAGATCGCCCAGAAACAGAAGCTCAGAAGAGACAAGGGCATTCTTTCAGAGCCGACAAACAGAGAAACTCTTGCCCTGGAGCTGGCACCCTGAATTCTAGCCTCCTACACTGTGAGAAAATAAATTTCTGTTTGTTAAAGCCAACTGCTTGTGTTATTTCTGTTATAGCAAACCTAGATAAATAAGATATCCTTAAGAAGACACAAATGATTCAGTTAGATTTGTTGAAAAGTGTCAAGAAAATATTCTTAGGAAACCCCCAAACCGAATTTTCTTTTAATATTAGTATAAGAAAAAAAAAAAAAAAAAAAGACTGTATTAACATTATCTTTTTGGAATATTTTCTGTATTACCTGCTTTCTACCGTGTCACTACAAGCTAACATCTGAATGTACTTTTCTTTTGTACTTAATCGAGTCATAATAACTGCAGTAGCTGTACTGTCAAACTGAAAAAAACACATAGAGAAATTTAGTAAAGAAGACCACACATTGGTACCAGTTCTCTTCAATAACTCAGAATTTCACTTCATATTAAACAGTTCCCTTGTCTTGAACAACAAATCAAAGAGCCCTAAAAAATGCCTCTGATTTTGAAACGTTATCTGAAAATTTAATTTTAAAACCTTATAAGAGTATACCTATAAATACCTCTTTGGTTTCAGTGTAACATAACTTTGGCAGTGCTAAAATCAAAACCAATTTAGGTAATTGGATAGAACTTGCAAGATTTTGTGTAGTTTACATATAATCTAATTTATCCTATAAAAATAATAAATTCGTATAACATATTTTGAGACTCTTGGAAGAGATATTCTTCCTATATGCTCCCTTAGTACCTACTGAAATAATTCCATTATTCAAGTATTTGTCAAAGCAGGTTATGTTTTCAAATGTGTATGGGTTGATTTTTTTATTGTCATAATAATGCCTGAAGATACCTACTGGCATTTAGTGCCAGGACCCAGGCATGGTATATATTCTGGAATGCACAGTGAAAAACTATTCCATTCAAAATGTCAATAGCATCCACCTTCACAATACAAAGCAAAACAAAACTCAAAACCAAAAAAAGCCTTTTAACAGTTTATCCGTTCATAAGCCCATCCTTTCATCAACCAATAGGAGTTTAGAGGAAGTGGCAGGAGTATGTCTGGTTAATGAGACTTGTTTTACTTCTATTGCTGTTAGATTTTTTCAGTTACCTTTAGTTTTAAATCAAGTCTAACATGAAATGTTAACTTTTTGTTCACCACAAGTACATAAAAGGTTTTTTTGTTTGTTTTAATCGTGCATTTAATATGAGTTACAAAAAGTTTCTGTCACTTACTTGAGGTCGACCAGCTCTACCAATCATCTGTAGAATATCTGTTTCACTGTATTCTTCAAA
Organism: Elephas maximus indicus; assembly: GCF_024166365.1. Classification (NCBI taxonomy): domain Eukaryota; kingdom Metazoa; phylum Chordata; class Mammalia; order Proboscidea; family Elephantidae; genus Elephas; species Elephas maximus. Next base: position 151,119,913 of record NC_064821.1, on the reverse strand, counting down.
CATTCCTCCAGCATAATGCATTGTAGATTTTATAATTACTAGATGAGCAGGCAAATTTACTCCCATAGCTAAAGTACTGGTAGTAACTGCATTAAATTAAGGAATATTCATTTCAAACCATATAACTTTATTATTTCAGGAAGACATTTTCTTTTTAAGGGTCTCCCCCTCATATTATAAAAGTAATAAAAATCATATATAGGAAATTTAGAAAGGAAGACAAAAAGAACTTTGAAACCTAATACCACATCTTAAAACCAAAAAGCTATTAAATTCTAACTTTTAAATTTGCACTATATTCAGTAACATGATTAAGAAATAAACATTGCCAAAGAGTTTACTGTCACGTGTATATAAATGGGTAGTTGCATAACTTTAGATTCTTGGAAGAAAAGCAGAAATAAGTTAGAGTATTAGAGGTTTTTTTCTCTTAAAATTTTTCCAAAATAAAACACCCACAAGAATACGTTTTACTTACAAAGAACAGGCAGATCTCCAACAGTAAAAGCTCCTTCAACTACTTTTCTATCTGACAGCTCCATACCAGCATGATAATAAGCAACACCATGTATGACAATATCTACAATAGAAATACATAATGTTATTTATTGTTAATATTTCATCAGCAACTGACTTCTTTTATCTGTATCTGAAATGCTATTCAAAAGTTACCTATAAACCTACCTCTCAGTTTTGAATCCCTTATGGAATGTGCACACTTCTGTAGCCTATTTAAAAATATAATAAAATTATTAGGAGTTATTCATCATAATATCAGAATACTCTGAAATAACTTATTAACTAAGTATTTTGAAGGTTAATAAAAGATAATAAAAGATTTTTACAATATTATTAGCTGAAAACTACCTTTAAGAAGTAGGGAATTTCTAACTTTCACATTCAAAAGTCCCTAATTTATAAGCTGTAATATCGAAACTTAAATATGTGTGTATATATATATTTTTTGAACCCATGGAGTAGATGCAATCACTGTGGAATGAGAAAGAATGAACCTCAGATGGAACCCTGAGAATGTCAACATTTAAGAGTTTTAGAAGAGGTGAAAAGGGGACTGAAAATGAGAGCCCAGCAAAGTAGGAAGAAAATCAGTAGAGGATGATCATGAAAGTACAGAGTCCAAAGTTTTTAAAGAAAGCATGAGTTGTCAAATATGTCAGACGTTTCAAAGGTATCAACTAGCAAGAGCAGTTTTAGTGAAAGATGACAACAGATGTTGGATTGAAAGTGAGGAAAGAAAGGAAGACAACAATATAGACCATCTTTCAAGAAAGCTAGCAATGAAATAAACATAGGGTCATAGCTGCACTGAGATTCATTGCCTCATTTAATCTTCAAATTTAGTATTATTTTTATTTTACAGATGAAGAAACTGAGGCTTGGAGAAGTCAAATAACTTGCCCAAGGTTAAGGGACTAATTCAGTTATCTCATGTAGAAGATCCCTAAAAAGTCCTTCTACCTCCAGAACAAAAAATGAAAAAAAATGTACCTCTGTTTCTGTTCCATAGTCATAATAAATTTAGCATCTTTCACAAGAACAGAAGCAGCCTGTTGCACACCTTTCCTTGTTGCACAAAACTGAAAAGGAATTAATAATTTTTGTATTAATCATGTTAAAAACTAAGCATTACTCTAAAAATTAAGCAACGAACACTCCATACCACAAGTGTGGGTTTCTGATCAGAGTATGTTTGTATAACACTGGCGATTTTGTAATTGAGGGTTAAGTCAAACTTAAACTCAGTTTGGTTATTACTGCAGGGAAATCCAAGGACCACTTTTCGAAGTTTCACTGGTCTGTGGCTCTCATCTATTTTCAGATATACAGCAGGTCTCTCACCATCAGAAAGCCATTCTGCAATCTTAAAATAATAGACATATATACATTAAAAAAAATTTAAATAAAGTTGTTTGGCTAAAAATAACCCAATTAGACCACTTTAAAGTCAAGGTATAAATGTATTTAATCAAATAGTTTTTTTTGTATATTACATAGTCCATTAATACTACTCTATTGAAATACTGTTAAATACTATTGATAGCAGTAATTTTAGATTACAATCACTTTTCACTAAGGTAAACTTCAAATTATCGCTGTTGTGTTTTATTTACCTTCTGAGAGTTGAATGTAAAATTAAAACTGATTTTGGCATAGAAATTAAAATTTTCATTATCATTGTAATTTATTTGCTATTTTTCAGAGCTATGCCTGGAAATGACTAACACTTTTTTTGTATTGCCCTATATACTAGCTGGAGAGTAGCAAAGTAATCGTTGGCTTAGGATGGCAAGGGCTGGCAATTTTTAAGCAAAGAACCAACAAACACTTGAGAGATGGCAGGGCCAAAGGCACATTTCACACTCCTTAATTTCTGCAATCTTTACCTTCACATAGCCTGGTTGGTAATCAGGCTCCATACCTTGATACTAAACTGACCATTGCTTTCACAGTAAGAAGATAGATTCACGAATCTCTTATTATACAGAAAGAAAATACTAAAACATTTTCAAGGCTATCTTGGGTTGACTGATGATCATACAAGAATTTACAGTGTGAGAAAGGCAGAAGGCCTGGAAAGAAGATCTTAGTTTAGGGGAAAACAGAGGAAGAGGAGCTGAAGAAAGAGACTGATAAATCTCAATCACGAAAGTAGTGATTGTCACAGAATGAAAGAAAGTTTCAAAAATTAGAGAGTATTGACATACAATAATTGCGTGCAAATCAGTAAGAAAAAGTTTAGTATTCCCATGGGGAAAAAAGGCAGAGGATATGATCTGACAAGTTGCAAAAGAACTTAAAAATAGTTGATAAATATGTTAAAAATATTTCCTTCAGTAGAGATCAAAGAAGTGCAATTTTTAAAATTAAGATACCATTTTAAACAATAAATTTGACAAATATTTTAAAATTACAGTAACAATAATAATATCACTATTATACTATCCAGTGTTAGGATACAGAGAAATGGCTACTTGCAGAAGTGTAAACGAATATAATATTTGTTGAAGGTGGTATGTCCTTAAGAGTTTTATATAACCTTTGAATCAGCTGTTTTAACTAGAAGTTAATCGTAAGGAAATAGTCATGAATGTTTTCAAAGATATATTAATACAGCACTGTTTACAGTAGTAGAAATAGAAAATAATCTTTCATCAGTAGGGGGTCAGATAAATAAATAATGATAAAATCACAAAAATAGTATTGAAAAAGAATATTTAATGGTAATATTTATAGGTGAAATGCAGGTCATAAAAGAATATGTACATTATGATTTCATGAATATACCTGCAAATACATGTACTGGGTTTTTGTTTTGCTGTTTATATATACTTTAAAATGTTCTGTATTTATATTTGAATATATGAAAAAAAAGTTGCCATTTCAAAAACAAGAAAATGATTAATTATGCCAAACTAATGATAAAGACAGTATCATGAATTCAATTATGTCCCCCCAAAAATGTGTGTATCAATTTGGTTGGGCCATGATTCCCAGTATGTCCTCCATTTTGTGATTGTAATTTTATGTTGACGGGATTAGGGGTGGGATTGTAACAGGACCCCTACTCAGGTCACCTTCCTGATCCAAGGTAAAGGGAGTTTCCCTGGGGTGTGGCCTGCACCACCTCTTTTATCTCTCAAGAGATAAAAGGAAAGGGAAGCAAGCAGAGAGTTGGGACCTCATACTACCAAGAAAGCAGCACCAGGAGCAGAGGGCATTCTTTGGACACGGGGTCCCTGTGCCTGAGAAACTCCTCGACAAAGGGAAGGTTGAGGACAAGGACTTTCCTCCAGAGCCAACAGAGAGAGAAAGCCTTCCCCCTAGAGCCAACGCTCTGAATTTGTAATTGTAACCTACTAGACTGTGAGAAAATAATTTTCTCTTTGTTAAAGCCATCCACTTGTATTTCTGGTATAGCAGTAATAGATGACTAAGACAGACAGAAAAATTGCCACTAGATTAAACATGATAGAAGATGTCTGTGAAATCAATTTCTAAGAAGGAACAGGTAAGAACACCATATTATAGTAGGTCAAGTAGTAAATAGGAGTGAGCTAACAGAATGAGACAGTACTGTTTTTCAAGAAGCTTGACTAAAAATTGCTGAAAAAAATTAGGATATATATCTATATATATCCTATATAATTGTATATAATACTATATACAATTATTTCTTTAAATATCTGTTTTCTCCATTAGCCTTGAGATCCTCCTCAAGGGCAGGGTCTAGATGTTTTCATCTTTACATCTATCATTAGTGCTTACCACAACATCAGGCACATGGGTGGTAGGTGGTAATCATCTAAGCAATTACTTTTACTCTCCGCCTTACGTTGATATACAGCTAAAGTAAGCTGGGTATAAGTTTTAAAACTGAAAATGTTATAAGTCAAGTTATTATGAGGTGTCCAAAGCCCATGAAACTTAAGACTTCTAGATATTAACAAGCAACAGACTTCCACTAGTATGTTAGTAATCTTGTGCTGCTATAACAGAAATACCACAAGTAGATGGTTTTAACAAAGAGAAATTTATCTCCTCATAGTAAAGTAGGCTAAAAGTCCAAAATCAGGGCATCAGGTCCAGGGGAAAACATTCTCTCTCTGTCGGCCTTCTCATCAATGTTTCCCTGGACAAAGAGCTTCTTCACGCAGGCACCCTGGGTCCAAAGGACATGCTCTGCTCCCAGTGCTTCTTTCTTGGTGGTATGAGGTCCCCAACTCTCTGCTTCCTTCCCTTTCCTTTTATCTCTTGAGAAATAAAAAGTGGTGCAGGCCCCACTCCAGGGACACTGCCTTCACGTTGGATCAGGGAGGTGGCCTGATTAAGGGTGGTATTACAATCCCACCCCAATCCTCTTAACAGAAAACTACAATCACAAAATGGAGGACAGCCACACATGGCCTAACCAAGTTGATACACAGATTTTTGGGGGGACATAATTTAATCCATGACAACCAAGAATATGTTTTATTAAACTGGATCAACCAAATTTTATGTTAATAATATCCTTTTTTTATGAGATCTAGCCATAATTTTCTATAACACACTTTTCTATTAAATTGATTAGTTGACTGACAGAAAAACATATCATTTTCTCTAAGACCAAATGGCTACATATTTCACAAGTCATAAAAAAACCCTGAGAGATTAAAATTCTCACTTACATCTTCAACATTTGGAATTGTTGCAGATACAGCTACAAATCTCATTGGCATAATAGTGCTGGTGTTTTCTAAAGTCTGAGGTAACGACTGTACAGTTTTCATTCTGCTGACTACAACTTCAAGAATGGGACCACGATTCTCATCTTTCACAATGTGTACCTACGTAAGAAACAATCATTAGCTATAAAACTAAAAATCTATTTAATCAATTAAAATGTAAAATAACATTAACATTCTTCCTTAATAAAATGAGCTTATTTTCTGCTTGAGGAATAAAATAGATGGTTTGGCTGAAAATGTCTTGTTTCTTTCTATCCATCCTACCATCTTTTTATGCTTGTATTTGGAAGTGAATGAAGTGTTCACTACCTCATCAATGAAAAAAAGTCGAACCAGTTGGACCAAAGAGTTGTCTCTCCATTTCCTAGTCATGCTATCCCATTTTTCCTAGAGAGCAAAATGCAAATGATTTACTGTAATAAGGAATAAATATTATTAATATATAAATAAATGTTTAACATAACATGCCACAAATGATAGGCAATATTTTAGTTGACATCTTAAAAGTATCCTAGAAAAAAATTTAAAGATTAAAAATTATTTAAAGGATTCTGACAGTCTTGCAGGTATTTAAAAAACTGTGAGCCTTCATTGTTTTAAAGTTTAACCACAAAATAATATTCACAGTCTTATTACCTATTTCAAGCTCTACCAAGAGAAAAGCTTAGTATATACAAATATACACACACACACATACACATTATATATACCACATAATACTCGAGTAAAGAATACAAGCAATGAATATATAATTACAAACAGTCTAGCATTTAAAAATTATTCATATTCTTTGCTCATTTTTCCTACTTGGTCGTTTGTCTTTTGCTCATTGATCTGCATACCCTGAATACTAGTTCACTAGTTCTTTTTCTATTTTTTGTCTGTTTGTTTTACATTGCAAGTTTCTTCTACTCTGAAATGTCTTTTACATTTGCTTTCTTAGTGAAAAGAAATAGATATTTGCTAATAAATGAAATGAGTAATAAATTATAAATAACACCTACTGGAGTTGTCATAATAATATGGGCATGCTGAATCTCAAAAAGATCATCCATGACGGTATCTCCTGTGAGCTCTTTACAGTTCAGTCCTAGCGGTCCAAATTTTTCTTTCCAGTCATCAAAACGCTGGCTACACAGGGCTTTTATTGGTGCCACTATAACAATTTAAAGTATTTATTTTGAATGTCAATGCAATTTTAAAATTATCTTCACAACTCCTGCTTAATAAAGTTAGGCTAAAAATATCAATATTGTCTAATAGCAATTAATTACAAATTAATAATATAAGCATATTATTTAGAGACACAAAGATAATCATCAAAAGAACTAAAACAGAAATAGAAGTCATTGTCTCTGAGAAGTGTGACTACAAGTGAGGTATGGTAGAAGATTATTGTTTTTCACTATAAGCCCTTTTGTGATAGTCTTTTTTTTTTTTTTTTAACCATGTGCATATATTACTTTGGTGAAAATTATGTTTTTATCTAAGAAATTTGTTTATTTTGACTGTCTTTTAAAAAATAAACATGTAGATGTCAAATTTTCTTTTCAAATATTACTTTTTAATTATAGCTCTGGGAAAATGTGTTTTGAAATTAATTTAACAGGCAAAACCAATTGTGATAGGTCTTTACAAAAAATGTAGGAAAACCCAAATAATAATTCCTATGGATTGCCCTTGAGTTTATTTATTAGTTTTGGTTTGCTGTTTCTTTCATTATTATAATTAATCATCACTTTTACAATATATAAATACTTACTGTAAACAATTTTAATGTTCAACCATGGCAATGGGACTTCCATTAGCAATCTTATTATAGCTAGTTCAAACACTACAGTTTTCCCAGAACCAGTCGGAGCACAAATCACGAAATTCCTATCTGTGTAAAGAAGCTAAAAAAAAATAATAAAATTTAATCAATCGTATAATACGCATAGAATTTCCACACACATTCTCAATTTGTTAGAAAATATGGTTTAGAAAAGTCTCTAAGATTAATAGCTCAAACATTTTTACCTTGAAAATTATTAGTTATAACCTCACTCCAGACCTCACCCCCCAAATATATGTAACACTATTAATAAATTATTACCCTGTTATACTTGTCAAAGTGATATGCTAGACACAGCACAAAATCATACCTTTAACTTCCAGAGAAATTTTTATAAATCTAATAAATACAGTCATGGAAATCACGTGCACTCATTCAACATATATTTTTGAGCACCTATTGTATAACATACCAGTCACTAAGTGTAGCACAGGAGACATAAAGATGAGTGAGATCTAATCTCTAACCTTAGGACACAATTCGGTAAGAAGAGGTAGATAAATAAATATAGTAAAATACTTACATCATCAAAGGCCTTGGACTGTATATAGTTGAAATATGGGAATTCTTTGAAAATACGTCTAAATTTTGCCGCTTAGTATAAGATTAAGGAGTCAATTATTTCAGAATTTTAAAAAATTGGTTACTTTTCATTTAAAAATTCAGTTGACTTAGTATTGACTTTGAAAATATTTAATGATGAGGCTTTAACATTTGTTATTTTGGCATCTTAGGAAGAAAATTAACAGAAATTATTCTAGTCCCCAGTCACATTCCATATTCTGAGAACTTGTCAAGTCCCTATGGTGAAACAAAGGTCATACAAGGTCAACCTGAAAGTTAGATCTGATAGAAGAGATTCAAGCATATATAGGGAATATCAAATCCAAGCTTCCAGTTTATCCTTTCCAGAGTAGTACTTTTTCTTATTCATCTTGACTAAACCACTTGATTTTTATCTCTTCTTTAATGTCCTAAAATTCACTTTTTAACTGAACTTTAGCGGTGGATTTAACTGTGATTAGCAGTATATTGGAAACCCTGGTGGCAAAGTGGTTAAATGCTATAGCTGCTAATCAAAAGGTCGACAGTTCGAATCCACTGGGTGCTCCTTGGAAACCCTATGGGGCAGTTCTACTCTGTCCTGTAGGGTCACTATGAGTCAAAATTGACTCGACGGCAACGGGTTTGGTTTTTTTTTTTTAAATCAGTATATTGGCTCAACAAGAATGATTTGCATCACCCTTCTGTCAAAAAAAATTTTTTTTTTTCTTTTTTCTATCAGAAAGTTCAAAAATATTACTAGATATGAAAAATAGACTGTCCCCTTTCTAAGGTGATAAGTCTATTGCTAGTTTGGGAGGTATTTATACTTACATGATATTCCTCTTAGTCTGAGTCACAATTTGTCAACCACATTCATTAAACCCTAGATGCAGAATATATTTCTGGAAATAGAAAGCTGCAGGAAGCTATAAATAAAGAAGAAAGTGAGTTCCTATAATTGAGGCTGCTAAAATCTATTAGGAGAGATAAGACCTGATATATCTGAGAACACAAATAAACAATTATTTAAGCAATTATATTCATATGAAGACATACATACAGGAACTGATGGATTGCTGGAGTAATAGGAAAGGCAGTATAGTGCACTAATTAAGACCGCACTAACTGTAAGAAGTTTTTTAACTTCTGTTTAAGAGGAGTTTGTGATGGTTAATTTTATCTGTCAATCTGGCTAGGCATGATTCTCAGTGGTTTGACAGATAGTGGACTAGATGCTCTTGTGTGACCTGACGTAACATAACATATTGTAATCACATCCTGTGATGTGATCAACCAATCAGTTAAAAGGGGAGCTTCCTTGAGGGTGTGGTCTGCCTCCAGAATATAAATGGATATTCTGGCAGAGCACTCTCTTTCTTCTGGCACAGTGCTTTCTCTCTCTCTCTCCTGGCAGAGCACTCTCTCTCTCTCAACCCTGCACTATTGTTACTGGACCTCTGGACCTTGGGATGTAAGCCTGTAGAAGTCTCCAGCCTACCAGCTGACCTGCGGATTTGGGACTTGCTAGCCCTCAAAATCTCATGAGCCATTTCCTTGAAGTAAATCTCTCTGTAAACAATTATAAATATGTCTCACTGGTTTTGCTCCTCTACAGAATCCAGTTAAGACAGAAGTTATTAACACAACCTAGCTCATAGTAAATTATATAGTGTTCGACTCAGTGATGTTATGTGTTGTTAATTTTGACTTATAGTGGATGCCATGTGGCAGAGTAGAACTGGCCCATAGGTTTTCTAGGCTGTAATCTTTACAGGAGCAGATGTCAGGTCCTTCACCTACAGAGTTGTTAGATGGGTCTGAACTGCCAACCTTTTAGTTAGCAGCTCAGTGCTTAACCATTGTGTAACCAGGGCTCCTTGATGCAGAGATAATTTTCAATAAATCTCAGCTGGAATTCAAGTTAAAGTCCCTCTTGAAACCACATTAAAATCTCTCCAATGATGTTGTTATGTTGTTGTTAGGTGCCGTCGAGTCGGTTCCGACTCATAGCGACCCTATGCACAACAGAACGAAACACTGCCCGGTCCTGTGCCATCCTTATACAATCGTTGTTATGCTTGAGCTCGTTGTTCCAGCCATCCTGTCAATCCACCTTGTTGACGGTCTTCCTTTTTTCCGCTGACCCTGTACTCTGCCAAGCATGATGTCCTTCTCCAGGGATTCATCCCTCCTGACAACATGTCCAAAGTATGTAAGACACAGTCTCGCCATCTTTGCCTCTAAGGAGTATTCTGGCTGCACTTCTTCCAAGACAGATTTGTTCGTTCTTTTGGCAGTCCATGGTATATTCAATATTCTTCGCCAACACCACAATTCAAAGGCATCAACTCTTCTTCAGTCTTCTTTATTCATTGTCCAGCTTTCACATGCCTATGATGCGATTGAAAATACCATGGCCTGGGTCAGGCGCACGTTAGTCTTCAGGGTGACATCTTTGCTCTTCAACACTTTGAAGAGGTCCTTTGCAGCACATTTGCCCAATGCAATGCATCTTTTGATTTCTTGACTGCTGCTTCCATGGCTGTTGATTGTGCATCCAAGTAAAATGAAATCCTTGACAACTTCAATCTTTTCTCCGTTTATCATCATGTTGCTCATTGGACAAGTTGTGAGGATTTTTGTTTTCTTTATGTTGAGGTGTAATCCATACTGAAGGCTGTGGTCTTTAATCTTCATTAGTAAGTGCTTCAAGTCCTCTTCACTTTCAGCAAGCAAGATTGTATCATCTGCATAACGCAGGTTGTTAATGAGTCTTCCTCCAATCCCGATGCCCTGTTCTTCTTCATATAGTCCAGCTTCTTGTATTATTTGTTCAGCATACAGATTAAATAGGTATGGTGAAAGAATACAACCCTGATGCACACCTTTCCTGACTTTAAACCAATCAGTATCCCCTTGTTCTGTCCGAACAACTGCCTCTTGATCTATGTAAAGGTTCCTCATGAGCACAATTAAGTGTTCTGGAATTCCCATTCTTCCCAGTGTTATCCATAGTTTGTTATGATCCACACAGTCAAATGCCTTTGCATAGTCAATAAAACACAGGTAAACATCCTTCTGGTATTCTCTGCTTTCAGCCAGGATCCATCTGACATCAGCAATGATATCCCTGGTTCCACGTCCTCTTCTGAAACCAGCCTGAATTTCTGGCAGTTCCCTGTAGATATACTGCTGCAGCCATTTTTGAATGATCTTCAGCAGAATTTTGCTTGTGTGTGATATTAATGATATTGTTATATAATTTCCACATTCTGTTAGATCACCTTTCTTGGGAATAGGGATAAATATGGATCTCTTCCAGTCAGTTGGCCAGGAAGCTGTCTTCCATATTTCTTGGCATAGACAAGTGAGCACCTCCAGCGTTGCATCTGTTTGTTGAAACATTTCAATAGGTATTCCATCAATTCCTGGAGCCTTGTTTTTTGCCAATGCCTTCAGAGCAGCTTGGACTTCTTCCTTCAGTACCATCAGTTCCTGATCATATGCCACCTCTTGAAATGGTTGAGTATCAACTAATTCTTTTTGGTATAATGACTCTGTGTACTCCTTCCATCTTCTTTTGATGCTTCCTGCATCGTTTAATATTTTCCCCATGGAATCCTTCACTATTGCAACTCAAGGCTTGAATTTTTTCTTCAGCTCTTTCGGCTTGAGAAATGCCGAGCGTGTTCTTCCCTTTCGGTTTTCCATCTCCAGCTCTTTGCACATGTCATTATAATACCTTACTTTGTCTTCTCGAGCGGCCCTTCGAAATCTCCTGTTCAGTTCTTTTACTTCATCAGTTCTTCCTTTTGCTTTTGCTGCTCGACATTCAAGACCAAGTTTCAGAGTCTCCTCTGGCATCCATCTTGGTCTTTCCTTTCCTCCTGTCTGTTCAGTGACCTCTTGCTTTCTTCATGGATCATGTCCTTGATGTCATTCCACAACTCATCTGGTCTTCAGTCACTAGTGTTCAATGCATCAAATCTATTCTTGAGATGGTCTCTAAATTCAGGTGGAATATACTCAAGGTCATATTTTGGCTCTCATGGACTTGTTCTGATTTTATTCAGTTTCAGCCTGAACTTGCATATGAGCAATTGATGGTCTGTTCCACAGTCGGCCCCTGGCCTTATTCTGTCTGATGATATTGAGCTTTTCCATCGTCTCTTTCCACAGATGTAGTCAATTTGATTTCTGTGTGTTTCATCTGGCGAGGTCCATGTGCATAGTCGCTGTTTATGTTGGTGAAAGAAGGTATTTGCAATGAAGAAGTCGTTGGTCTTGCAAAATTCTATCATTTGATCTCTGGCATTGTTTCTATAACCAAGGCATATTTTCCAACTACTGATCCTTCTTCGTTTCCAACTTTCGCATTCCAATCTCCAGTAATCATCAGTGCATCTTGATCACATGTTCGATCAATTTCAGACTGCAGCAGCTAATAAAAATCTTCTATTTCTTCATCTTTGGCCCTAGTGGTTGGTGCATAAATTTGATTAATAGTCGTATTAACCAGTCTTCCTTGTAGGCATATGGATATTATCGTATCACTGACAGCGCTGTACTTCAGGATAGATCTTGAAATGTTCTTTTTGACAGTGAATGCAACACCATTCCTTTTCGAGTTGTCATTCCCAGCATAGTAGACTATATGACTGTCCGATTCAAAATGGCCAATACCAGTCCATTTCAGCTCACTAATGCCTAAGATATCAATGTTTATGCATTCCATTTCATTTTTGACCATTTCCAATTTTCCTAGATTCATACTTTGTACATTCCAGGTTCCGATTATTAATGGATGTTTGCAGCTTTTTCCTCTCATTTTGATTCGTGCCACACCAGCAAATGAAGGTCCCGAAAGCTTTACCCCATCCACGTCATTAAGGTGGACTCTACTTTGAGGAGGCAGCTCTTCCCCAGTCATCTTTTGAGTGCCTTCCAACCTGGGGAGCTCATCTTCGCTGGCAGCACTACATCAGACAATGTTCTGCCGCTATTCCTAAGGTTTTCACTGGCTAATGCTTTTCAGAAGTAGACTGCTGGGTCCTTCTTCTTAGTCTGTCTTAGTCTGGAAGCTCAGCTGAAGCCTGTTCTCCTTGGGTGGCTCTCCTGGTATCTGAATACCGGTGGCATAGTTTTCAGCATCACAGCAACACACAAGCCCCCACAGTATGACAAACTGACAGACACGTGGGGGTCTCCAATCATAGGGTTTGAAAATCCACCACCCCCAAGCCTCCTACCCTCTTTATCAGTAAGAATCAAGAGATAATCTGAAGCTCAGAGTAAGATTTAGCCTTCACTGACAGCCTAAGAAGTTTCAAGAGAAGAGACCCTCCCTTGTTTCTCTATCCTTTCCTTAAAGTAAAACATCCTCTACTCAGACTTTCTTGCTCCCATATGAAGACATGAGAGCCCTTGACACTTATCCCTCTCTATGTATCCCCCAACATGCACAGCTTCTGCACCAATATCTGCCTTGATTCTACCATACTAATTTCATTTGATGTCCTTTAACTACCATTTATATTAGTCACCACAAACACAAGAAGCCCCAGATTCACAGGTCACTACTCATCTTCTGCTCTATAATCCCCACTTTCTTCACTTGGCCTCTCTAATCTCAGAGGCTGCTTGTTCTCAATTTCTTTTGCTAGTTTCTCTTTTTCCTGACCTCTCAACATTGAACAAACCTAGAGTAGTCTTTGGACATCTTATCTTCTCTCTCTCTTTCCCTGTATATATATACATATATATATATACACTCCTCACTTACGTACTATCTCATTATCTGACATTTTGCATTTACAATAGTAAAAAAATCTAATATTGGACTATTTTGCACATTAACAATGTACATCTGGCAGTAACCATTTCATGAACAGTGAGACACATAGTGCCCACCTATGTATTCCACCTCTCGGGTTCAGAGGACATATGTGTCCCACACAATACTTCCTGATCTGATGTGGTCATCCTCCATTTTTACATAATGCTGATTTTTCATAACAACCTAATCTTTAGAACTTAAGCATGTTGGTAAGTGACGAGTGGGTATATGTGCATTTCTTTGATGATTTCATTCAATTTCATGGCTTTGGAGAACCAGATTTATATCTCTAGCATAGGTCTCTCCCTGGAACTCCAAACTCATATATCCAACTGCCCATTCAAATGTAACATACATAACTTTAAAATAATTCCCAGTCTTCCCTCCCCACGATCTGTTCTGCCTACAGTCTTCCCCATCTCAGTTAATGGCAATTCCACTCTTGCAGTTTCTCAAACCAAAAACCTTGGAGTTATTCATGACTTACTTTCTTTCTCTCACACTCCACATCTAATATTTCAGCAAATCCTATTGGCTCTATCTTCAAAACACATCCAGAATCCACTTCTACTACCCTGGTACAGTTATCACCCCTTACTTGGATTAGGTTATTACAATATCTCCTAATTTATCTCTTTGTTCCTACCCTTAAACCTTATAGTCTATTTTCAACTGAGCAGTCAGAGTGATCCATTTAAAACTTAAATCATATGACTTCTGTTCAAATCCTCCCCCCTTCCCTCAAAGTATATGAGTATAAAGCCCTATGTGATCTGCACCCCCTTTATCTTTCTGATGTTATGTCCTATTACTCTTCTCCCCCTGACTGACCTACCTCAGCTATACTGGACTCTCTGCTGTTCTTCAAAAACATCAGTCATATTCCCACTGCAAGGCCTTCTCTCTGTCTGGATGGTGCTTCCCCCACATTTCCTTGGCTCTTTCACCTCCTTCAAATGTTTAAATCTCATTTCATCAACAAGGCCTACCCAATCACCCTATCTAATTCTTCAGCCTGAACTTCCAATCCCAGCATATCCAATTTAATCCACTTTACCATGTTCTACTTTTTCCTTTTTCCATAGTACTCATTACCTTCTAAAATAATACAGGACTTATTTATTTACTGTTACAATTGGTCACATCAATCTTCTCCCCAAACTCCATCCCAAGAATGTAAGCTCCTCAAGGGCAAGGGTGCATTGTCTGTTCTCTTGACTGTTATATCTCAAATACTTAGAACAATTCCTGGCACACAGTAAGCACTCAACTAATATCGGTTTGCATTTACTAAGTCAAGCAAATAAGATTTACAAAACTTCATTTTAAATTCAGTCATGCAAAGTACCAGAATATTTGTGCCAAAACAGAAATCTAGTTTTAAGTTTGTCAATCCATCAGCTTTTGAATGAATCTCATTTTTTCCTCAAAATATGTCTCTTGTTATAAAATATTTATTTGTAACAAGCCCACAAGTGGGCCATCATGCTGGTTTTTCTCTCATTAGGTAGTTCCACATCAATTTATATTCACGAAAACACATCTTTGATTCAGGGTAGATGTAGAATCAGCCTTTCTAGCTCATGAGAAAACTTGACTGCTAACATCATTTATTATAACTATCAACACTTGATATCAAATTTTTCCTTTCACTCCACAAACTCTCAGCAGTGTCACGGCAATTATACATAATAATGGGGGGAAATGTCTGTAGAACTAAAAGTGACAAGAGTATTGTGGCAAGATCAATCTAACAGAACTTCTATTGTCCTGGGGATTCAAATACAGAAAAGTACTGAGAAACAGAAAATAAATTTGTGTCCAAGCAGTATACAAACTTTCAAATTATCATGAATAGTGTACAGTCTCCCATCTTAAATATACACTTGGAAACAATAAAATATAGCAATTTGATGAGTTTGGCAGCAAATGAGCTTTATGGACAATAAATCAATGAACACAAGTGTAGGCAACAGTCTTAACTAACAAACAGATTTAACAATAGAACCACACTGTTCAGCTGTATGAACATATTATGAAAATCTTTAAAAAAATAGTCTGTCATATTATAGAAAGGTTTCCAGAAAGGGATAAGAAAATTTTACCATCATACAGATAATGAAACGACATACAGATAATGAAACGATCTGTAACTACTCACTGCTAACTTACTTCCCATATTCCCGCCCTTATTTACAACACCAGAGAGAAGGAATTACAACAGGGATTAAGACATCATGCTGAGCAGAAGCACTAAAGACTGGCTATGTCTGTAGTTACTATATTACCATATACAACTCTATTATTGCTCCCTCTCATTCTAACTCAATTCAGCTATCTGCACTGGAGGTAATTTTTCACAAGTGGTCAGGCAAACACTTCCTTACCATAATTTACAAATATTTCAGATGACCCTCAGAATACCCAGAATTAAAGTCACTGTTCCCTAGATTTCTCTGGCTCAACTGCCCAATACCTGGAATTCATTTTCTGTTTTTCCAACTAGACCATAACCCCAAACCAAACCCGATGCTGTCAAGTCGATTTCAACTCATAGCGACCTTACAGGTCAGAGTAGAACTGCCCCATAGAGTTTCCAAGGAGCGCCTGGTAGATTTGAACTGCCAACCTTTTGGTTAGCAGTTGTAGCACTTAACCACTAAGCCACCAGGGTTTCCAACTAGACCGTAAGTTGTATGAATTCTACAGCCTTCCCCAGCTTTCAGTCACTAATGCCATATTCCTAAAGCACAGTTTTGATGAGGTAACTTAACCTTGGTGGCACAGTGGTTAAGTGCTATGGCTGCTAACTAAAAAGGTCACCAGTTTCAATCTACCAGGTGCTCTTTGGAAACTCTAAGGGACAGTTCTACTCTGTCCTATAGGGTCACTATGAGTCAGCTCGACAGCACCAGGTTTGGTAACTTACCCTGCTCAAAAATACTACATGGTTTCTCCTTGTTGCTTGAAAAATTTATTAAAAACAAAAACAAAAGATCCTTGACCTTGGTATTCATGAAATTAAGTGAGCTTATCCAAAGATACCTATTCTAAGGATTTCCTATTCCTTCAGCCACGTCTTTCATTTCAGCCAAACTGGAATGCTATTGTTCTCCAAACATATTTCATACTTTTTTACCTCACGTTTGCTCACGTCTAGTCTTCTGCCAGAAAAACTTCTCTTACTATATCTGCCTCTCAATGTATCTGTAGATAGGAAGATAAATAAGACATGGTCCTTGCCACAGGTCATGGGAAAAGAATCACATAAACAGCTGAGGAATTATAATACAATGGAACTATTAAAAAATCAAAGAAGAGGTTACCTCCAAAACACAGATTGTTGTTGTTGTTAGGTGCCGTTGAGTCGATTCTGACTCATAGTGACCTCAAGTATAACAAAATGAAACGCAGCCCGGTTCTGCGCCATCCTCATAATCATTCCTATGCTTGAGCCCATCAAAACACAGATACATACTCAAAATATTTACACTGTAAACACCTAGCTATGTAAATCAAACTATGTGTATAAATTCCAACTTAAGTTTCCAAAAATACTAGATCTGTAAAAATGACCCCAACTCACAATATCTGTCCTATTCACATCCATTCCTCCTTCCTATGTTCAACCCAATACTGCTGCCTTTACTCAAAGTATAAGAAGTTATTTGTATATATTTGTAAGTAAATATGCTCAGAGTTCAGGCCATAATACAAATCTAATTTCTGTACTTATTTCATCTGACTGGAACTAGTCTGCAGACCACACTTAACCATAATTAATGTACATTGGTTTTCTTACATAACCTAGAATGTTCACTTTTCCCTCTTTTTGTCAATCAGAATAAACAAACACGATGACACAAAATGTTTAAAAATTATGATTTTATAAATGTAAAGCAACTGTTGTAAAACAATTTAAAGGATACGGATTTCTGTAACAGCCTTCAACGAACCTAAATCTTTTTCAGTCACCCCTAAAAAAAAAAAAAAATTGCATACTTTTACGGATAAAAAAATAACCTTTTCCATAAAAACTGTTTCGATAAAAGTTGCAAAACTTTTTATTGAGAGCACATTTTTAAAAATAATGTAACATAATAAATTCAAAAAATGTACTACCAGAGAGATAATCTACTCAAATTTACTATATTTTTGTATTCTTCCTTACGCTAAGAAATGTAGATTAGTTTGTACTTTATAAAACCAACTGAAAAGTGATTACCTTGAATAGCATGAAATTGAGATGGAACTGAAAAAGACGGTGCTTTGAATGTGCCTCCTCTGATTCCAGAAGCAGAAAAAGCATCGCTTGCTGTAAACAGGTTAATGTCTGAATACTGCTGTTTCTGCTTACTACTGCTACAGTTCCATGACTTTTCTTTATTCATTTCTGCTCGGACAATGTTCACTGAGTCAATGTGAGAATCCAAAACTGCACTCCCATGTATGCTGTCAGGTATTTTAAATAATCTAAAAACAACAACAACACACTTTTCACTTGAAGTGGTGATTAGAATGTGAAAAACTAGCATAAAATTGGCCCCGTGAAAAAATATCTATAGATTACGGTTTATTCAACCAAGAAAAGTTAGTAATTCTCCTAAAATATGACCTTCTAAGTTTATCACTGAATTATGTTGTTCACTTTCCTGAAACTCAGATAAATACATTTGTGGTAGCCAGCCTCTCAGATGGCCCTGATGATCCTAGCCTCCTGGGTATTCACACCCTTTTGTAGTCTCTTCCTATGCTGAGTACTAGAAGAGTACTGTGGAAGTGCAGGTGTGTGACTTCCACCGTTAGGTCAATAAATGACACTTTTGCTTCTACGTGGTCTTTCGCATTGCTCACTCTAAGGGGAGCTAGCCACCATGTCATGGAAACACTCAAGCAACTCTATGAGGAGGCCCATGTAAAGAGGTACTAAGGTCTGCTGTCAACAACCAGCACCAACCTGCGAGCCAAGGTAAGTAAGTGAGCCACCTTGAAAGCAGATCCTTTGGCCTCTGTCAAGTCTTCAGATGCCTGCAGCCTGGACAACATTTTGGTTGTAACCCGCAACATCTTTATGCATTCTCATGAGAGACCCCAAGCCAGAGCTACCAGTTAAGCTGTTCCTAAATTCCTACCCCACAGAAACTGTGAGAGATAAAAATGTGTTCTGTTGTTTTAAGTCACTACTTTTGGGATAACTTGTTACACACCAATAGATAACTAATGTTCCACCTGAAGGCAATAAAGTGCTTAAGGGAGGAAAAAAAAGAAGTCACTAAATACAGTCAAAGCGAAAGAGAGACATTTATTCACCTAACAGTAGCTAAATTTAACTGAAATTAGTCAAGCTACTTGCATGAATTAAAAGTTGCTTATGTCAGAAACTGCATTTGGCTTCACAGACTCTACCAGACAAAATATAGTTTTCCTAGCCAATCAAATCAGATTTCTAGGTCAAAAACAATGGAAAAGAAGTAAACTAAGTTTATTACATTAAATCTTCCCCCAAACTATTGAGTAACCATTTTAGTACAAGAAAGACTTCTTTGCAAAGCCCTGGCAAACAACGAGAGTCCATTTTTATGAGTGTAATATATTATATTCAACTGATCATAGGACAATTCATCACAGTAATTTGCTTACAGTAACACTACAGGAAGAAAGTTACCATTAAGGAAGTTAACACAACACTCATTGAAGAAGTAATGGAGATGACAGCAGGTATCAGTCTTAACAGAAATCTGTAAGGAACTATACCCAAACCAAACACGGCAAATATAGAATATGTTCTAAATTATTTTTATTATTAATCTTAATGACATGTTTTCATATACTGTTTCAAAAAATGACATAGAGAAAAGTATATGAGAACAAGTTCTGCAGAGTCACATCCTCCAACGCCAGTAATTCTTTCTTTGAAAATAGAAAAGTTAAAAATTACCTAGTCTTAGATAATATAGTAGAATCCCATTATAAAATGGTAATGGGGCTAGGGGCAATACTTATGCCACTGGATGATTCCTTGTTATATGCTGTGACATTGATTAAAAACACGGACTTTGGAATCAGTCAAACCTGGCTTTAAATCTAAAGCTCCTCTACTTTCTAGTTGTGTGACTTTAAAGTTAGTGAGAGTTTGAAATGAGTTTTGCAAACTGTTGTAAAATTTTCAAATGTTGCAAACATTGTAAAAATGTATACATATGCTAGTTACTTAAAGCCTCTGGACCTCAGATTATTCTTAGGTCCTCTGGAACTCCCACTCCACAAACTCCCTTATGTCCTCAACTTCTTTACTAACTGCTCTATTTACTTCCTGGTCTTAAAAAAATATGGCACTGCCCAGGAAAACTCTTGTTTGTTGTTATTAGGTGCCATCAAGTCAGTTCTGACTCATACTGACCCTATAAACAACAGAACAACACACTGCCCAGTCCTGTGCTATCCTCGCAACTGTTGCTATGCCGAGCCCATTGCTGCAGCCACTATGCCAATCCACCTTGTTGAGGGTCTTCCTCTTTTTCACTGACCTGATACTCTTCCAAGCATGATGCCCCTCTTGAGGGACTGGTCCCTCCTGATAACATGACCAAAGCATGTGGGATGCAGTCTCGTCAGCCTTGCTTCTAAGGAACATTCTGGCTGTACTTATTCCAAGACAGATTTGTTCATTCTTCTGGCAGTTCATGGTATATTCAATGTTCTTCACCAACACCGTAATTCAAAGGCATCGGTTCTTTTTCGGTTTTCCTTATTCGTTGTCCAGCTTTTATGTGTGTCTGAGGCGACTGAAAACCCAGTGGCTTGGGTCAGGCACACCTTAATCCTTAAAGTGACATCTTTGCTTTTTAACACTTTAAAAGAGATCTTTTGCAGCAGATTTGCCCAATGCAATGTGTCCTTTGATTTCTTGACTGCTCTTTCCATGGGTGTTGATTGCGGATTCAGGTAAAATGAAATCCTTTACGACTTCAATATTTTCTCCATTTATCATGATACTGCTTATTGGACCAGTTGTGAGAATTTTTGCTTTATGTTGAGGTATAATCCATACTGAAGGCTATGGTTTTTGATCTTCAGTAGTAAGTGTTTCAAGCCTTCTTCAGTTTCAGCAAGCAAGGTTTTGTCATCTGTATATCGCAGGTTGTTAATGAGTCTTCCTCCAATCCTGATGCCCCGTTCTTCATATAGTCCAGCTTCTTAGATTATTTGCTCAGCATATAGACTGAGTAAGTATGGTGAAAGGATACAACCCTGATGCACACCTTTCTTAACTTTAAACTACACAGTATCCCCCCTTGTCCTGTCTGAACACTGCCTCATGATCTACATACAGGTTCCTCATGAGTACAATTAAGTGTTTTGGAATTCCCATTGTTCTCAATGTTATCCATAATTTGTTATGATCCACACACTCAAATAACTTTGCATAGTCAATAAAACACAGGTAAACATCTTTCCAGTATTCTCTGCTTTCAGCCATGATCCATCTGACATGAGCAATGATATCCCTTGTTCCATTCTTGCTCTAAAAAACTCTTAAGAGGAAACTGTTAATTCCATCACATCCAATGTACTCAAATTTCAGAGTTCCTATCTTCTTCATCCCAAATCTAGATTACTATTCTTCTACTCTTTCACAAAAGTATCTGTGCTATCTAGCTACACCACCTTGTAACCCTTCTCATCTCTGTCATATTTCAACCTCCTTGTCACTTTATTTAAAAAAAAAAAATTTTTTTTTATTGTACTTTAGATGAAGGTTTACAGAACAAACTAGCCTCTCATTAAACAATTAGTACACGTATTGTTTTGTAACATTGGTTGCCAACCATACGACATGTCAACACTCTTCCCTTCTTGACCTCGGGTTCCCTATTACCAGCTTTCCTGTCCCCTCCTGCTTTCTTGTCCTTGCCCCTGACCTGGTATGCTCATTTAGTCTCGTTTTGTTTTATGAGCCTGTCTAATCTTTGGGGTTAATCTTTGGATGAATGGTGAACCTCAGAAGTGACTTCATTACTGAGCACAAACCGTGTCCGGGGGGCCATACTCCGGGGGTTTCTCCAGTCTCAGTAAGTCTGGTCTTTCTGTGTGTGTGTGTGCGCACGCGTGTGTGTGTGTGAGAGAGAGAGTTAGAATTTTGTACTACGTTATTCTCCAGCTCTGTCCGGGACCCTCTTTGTGATCCCTGTCAGAGCAGTCAGTGGTGGTAGCCGGGCACCATTTAGTTGTTCTAGACTCAGTGTGGTAGAGGCTGTAGTACTTGTGGTCCATTAGTCATTTGGACTAATCTTTCCCTTGCGTCTTTGGTCTTCTTTATTCTCCCTTACTCCAGATGGGGTGACACCAATGGAGTATCTTAGATTGCCGCTCACAAATGGCAATCTTACCAAACGGCTACTTACCAAAGTAGAATGAAGAACAATTTATTTATAAACTATGTTATGCCAATTGAGCTAGATGTTCCCCAAGACCATGGTCCCCACACCCCTCAGCACAGTAATTTGGCCCTCAGGGAGTTTGGATGTGTCTCTGGAGCTTCCATGACCTTGCCTTGGGCCAATTGTGCTGGCTTCCCCAGTATTGTGTACTGTCTTACCCTTCACCAAAGGTACCATTTACTTATTACCTATTTAGTGTTTTTCCATCCCTGCCCCACCCCTCCTTTGTAACCTTTTATTTGTAAACCTTTCCATGAGTTTTTATAGTAGTGGTCTCATACAATATTTGTCCTTTTGTGACTGACTTATTTCACTCAGCATAATGCCCTCCCGATTCATCCATGTTGTCAGATGTTTGGAAGATTCATCATTGTTCTTTATCATTGCACGTATTCCATTGTGTGTATGTACCACCGTTTATCCATTCATCTGTTGATGGGCATCTAGGTTGTTTCCATCTTTTTGCTATTGTGGATAATGCTGCAGTGAACATGGATATGCATGTGTCTATTCGTGTGACGACTCTTATTTCTCTAGGATATATTCCTAGGAATGGGATTGCTGGATCATATGGTATTTTTATTTCTAGCTTTTTAAGGAAGCACCATGTAGTTTTCCAAAATGGTTGTACCATTTTGCATTCCCATCAACAGTGCATAAGAGTTCCAATCTCCCTGCAGCCTCTCCAACATCTGTTATCTTCTGTTTTTTTTTTTTTTTTGATTCATGCCATTAATGTCACGGTGAGATGGTATCTCATTGTGGTTTTGATGTGCATTTCTCTAATGGCTAATGATCATGAGCATTTCCTCATGTGTTTGTTAGCAGCTTGAATGTCTTCTTTAGTGAAGTGTCTGTTCATATCCTTTGACCATTTTTAATTGGATTATTTGTCTTTTTGTTGTAGAGGTGCTGGATTTTCCTGTAAATTTTAGACCTTAGAACTTTGTCGGATTTGCCGTAGCCAAAAATTTTTTTCCCAGTCTGTAGGTTCTCTTTTTACTTGTTTGGTGAAGTCTTTTGATAAACATAAGCGTTTAATTCTTTAGTTATCCAGCTTATCTCCTGGAGTTTGTATGTTGTTAGTTATGGTTTGTATACTGTTAATGTTGTGTATTAGGGCCTCTAGAGTTGACCCTATTTTTTCTTTTATGATCTCTGTAGTTTTTGGTTTTATATTTAGGTCTTTGATTCATTTTGAATTAGTTTTTATGTATGATGTGAGGTATGGGTCCTGCTTCATATTTTTGCAGATGGATATCCAGTTTTGCCAGCACCATTTGTTAGAAAGACTGTCTTTTTCCCATTTGATGGACTAAGGGCCTTTGTTGAAGATCAGGTGACCTTAAGGTAGATGGATTTACATCTGGGTTCTAAATTCTGTTCCACTGGTAAAAGTATCTCTCATTGTATCAGTACCAGGCTGTTTTGACTACTGTAGCTGTATAGCAGGCTCTGAGGTTAGGTAGTGCGAGTCCTCCTACTTTATTCTTCTTCAACAGTGCTTTACTTAACCAGGGCCTTTTGACTTTCCAAATAAAGTTAATGATTAGTTTTTCCATCTCTTTAAAGAATGTTGTTGATATCTGGATCAGGATTGCATTGTATTTGTAGGTTGTTTTGGGTAGAATTGACATTTTCACAATGTTGAGTCTACCTATCCATGAGCATGGTATCTGTTTCCATTTATGTAGTTCTGTTTTGGTTTCTTGCAGTAGTGTTTTGTAGTTTTCTTCGTATAGGTATTCCACATCCTTGGTTAGATTTATTCCTAAGTATTTTATTTTTTTAGGGGATATTATACATGGTATTGTTTTCCTGATTTACTTTCGTAGTTCTCTTTATTGGTGTAGAGGAATACAACTGATTTTGGTATGTTTGTCTTCTATCCTGCTACTTGGCTGAATCTATTAGTTCCAGTAGTTTTCTGGTGGAGTCTTTTGGATTTTCTATGTATAGTATCATATCCCCAGATAGGGACATTTTACTTCTTTGTTACCAATTTGGATTCTCTTTATTTCTTTTTCTTGCCTTATTGCTCTATCTAGAACCTCCAGCACAATGTTAAATAGCAGTGGTGATAAAGGGTATCCTTGCCTTGTTCCTGTTCTCAGTGGGAATGTTTTCAGCCTCTCTCCATTAAGAATGATGTTGGCTGTGGGTTTTCTATACATGCCCTTTATTATGTTGAGATATTTCCCTTTTATATCTATTTTATTGAGTTTTTATCAGGAATGGGTGTTGGACTTTATCAAATGCCTTTTCTGCATTGACTAAGATGACCATATAATTCTTTTATTTATGTGGCGGATTCTGTTGATTGATTTTCTAATGTTGAACCATCCTTGCATGCCTAGTACAAATTCCACTTGGTCACGGTGTATTATTTTTTTTGATATGATGCTGAATTTTATTGGCTAGAATTTTGTTAAGAATTTTTGCATCTATATTCATGAGAGCTATTGATCCGTAATTTGCTTTTTTGGTGGTGTCTTTGCCTGGTTTTGGTATCAGGGTATGCTGGCTTCATAAAATGAACTTGGAAGTATGCCTTCCTTTTCTAAGTTGTGAAATAAAGTAGTACTGGTGTAAGCTCTTGGACGTTTGGTAGAATTTTCCAGTGAAGCCATCTATGCCAGGGCTTTTTTGTTGTTCTTGTTGGGAGTTTTTCTTTTTTTTACCTTTTCAATCTCTTATCTTGTTATGGGTCAGTTCAGATTTTCAGCATTGGTTTGTGTTAGTTTGGGTTGGTAAGTGTGTTTCTAGAAATTTGTCCTATTTCCTCTAGGTTTTCAAATTTGTTAGACTATAGTTTTTCATAGTACTCTGTTATGATCCTTTTTATTTCAGTTGAGTCCGTTGTAATGTCTCCTATTTCATTTTTTATTTGGGTTATTTGTGTCCTCTTCTGCTTTTTCTTTTGTCAATTTAGCCATTGGTTTGTTGATTTTGTTGATCCTTTCAGAGAACCAACTTTTGTTTTTGTTGATTCTTTCTACTGTTTTTCTATTCTCTATGTCATTTATTTCTGCTCTGATCTTTACTATTTCCTCTCTTCTGGTGGCTGTGGGCTTCTTTTACTATTCTATTTGATTTTAGAAACCCTGGTGGCATAGTGGTTAAGTGCTACAGCTGCTAACCAAAAGGTCAGCAGTTCAAATCTGCCAGGCGCTCCTTGAAAACTCTATGGGGCAGTTCTACTCTATCCTATAGGGTCGCTGCGAGTTGGAATCGAATTGACGGCATTGGGTTTCGTTTGGTTTCTATTTGCTTGAGTTGTGTAGCTCATGTTTTGATTTTTTCCCTTTCTTCTTTTTTGATGTGTGTATCTATTGCTATAAATTGACCTCTGAGCATTGCCTTTGCTGTGTCCCAAAGGTTTTGGTATGTCGTGTTTTCATTCTTATTTTATGCTAGGAATTTTTGGATTCCTTCTTTGATTTCTATTACCCAGTGGTTTTCAAGCAGGGTGTTATTCAGTTCCCATGTTGTTTTTTTTTTTTTCTCCTTGCTCTTCCTGTTATTAATTTCTACTTTGATGGCATTATAGTCAGAAAAGATATTTTGTATTATCTCAATGTTTTGGATTTTATTGAGGGTTGCTTTGTGGCCTAAGATGTAATCTATTCTGGAGAATGTTCCATGTGTGTTGGAGAAGAATGTGTACTTTGCAGCTGTTGGGTGCAGAGTTCTATATATGTCTATGAGGTTAAGTTGGCTGATTGTGGCCCTTAGATCTTCCGTATCTTTTTTGAGTTTCTTCTAGATGTTCTGTCCTTTCCTGAAAGTGGTGTGTTGAAGTCTCCTACTATTATTGTGGAAATGTCAATTTCTCTTTTCAGTGCTGTCAGAGTTTGTTTTATGTATTTTGGAGCCCTATCATTGGGTGCGTATATATTTATTATGGTTATGTCTTCATGATAGATTGTCCCTTTGTTATATAATGCCCTTCTTTGTCTTTTATAGTGGATTTTGTTTTAAAGTCTATTTTATCTAAAATTAGTATTGCCACTCTTGCTCTTTTTTGATAGCTGTTTGCTTGATATATTTTTTCCATCCTTTTATTTTTTAATAAGTTTATGTCTTTGTTTCTAAGATGCATCTCTTGTAGACAACATATTGATGGGTCCTGTTTTTTAATCCATTCTGTCACTCTCAGTCTCTTTATGGGTGCGTTTAGGCCATTCATGTTCAGTGTAATTATTGATAGGTGTGAGTTTTTTTATTGTGATTTTGCGTAAGTTTACACAGCAAGTTAGGTTCCCCTTTGATAACTTCCACAAACTGATCAATGACATTAGTTACATTTTTCACATTGTCAACATTCTCATTAATTGTGTTCTGGTTGTTCCAATTCCAGCACTCTAGCTTCCCTGTCTCATCTTCTCATCTTTGCTTTGGATTAAAAGTTTACTTTTTTTTAGTAGAGCACTGATTTAATGGACAATATCCTTTATTTTTGTGTCACTTTGCTTTTCTGTTAAAAAGCGATCTCCGGGGATAGTTTTGGCTCAAGGTTTAAAGAGTGTCTCAGGGCGATAATCTCAGGGAGTCCTCTGGTCTCAGGTGGTTCAGTTAGTCTGGCCATTTTTAAGAATTTGAGTTTCATTCTGCATTTTTCTTCCATTCTAACCAGGATCATCTATTGTGCCCCTGGTCAGATTGGTCCGTGGTGGTAGCTGGGCACCATCTTGTTCTTCTGGTCTCAGGAAAGTTGTGGTCATGGCTCATGCACGTTATCATCCTTGTATATTTGTTTCTTCTCTGTGATTTTGGTTATCATCTTACTCTTTTGCTCCTGATGAGTAAAGACCAATAGTTGTATCTTAGATGGCCACTTGCTAGCTTTTAAGACCCCAAAGTGTAATCATTCCACTAAGATGCAGAACACAAACTTTGTGAGCTATATTATGCCAATTGACTGGGTTGTTTCATGAGACTATGGCCTTAAGCCTTCAAACCCAGAAAACTGATCTCGGAAGGTGTCTAGTTATATCTGAGGAGTACCTGTAGTTGTGTCTTCAATGAATATATGTGCCTGACTACACATATCTGTATTTACACTTACACAAAGATCTGTTCTCATGCATGTGTACATCTGTACCTACTCACATATGTATATGCCTATACCCATCTTTATGTGATCCTAGACTCATTTTTTGTTCTTTGTTGGATTTGTTGCCCTCTTATATATGTCAAATTCTTTAGTACAGGCATCCTTTTCTCATGAGCACTTCTCAGCATCGTTTATTTTGGTAATGCTGTGCTCACCTATGTGCTTGACTTATTTCACTTAGCAGTATCCCTTCCAGGCCCACCCACGTTATAATGTTTCATGGACTCATCATTGCTCCTTATGGTTGCATAATATTCCACTGTATGTATGTACCACATTTTGCTTATCCATTCATCCACTGATGGGCACTTCGGTTGTTTCCATTTTTTTGCTATTATGAATGAGGCAGCAACGAACATAGGAGTGCATATACCTGCTTGTGTCACTACTTTTAGGTCTCTAGGGTATATCCCTCAGAATGGGATTGCTGGATTGTAGGGTAGTTCTATTTTTAGTTTTTTGAGGAACTCCATACCGTTTTCCATAGTGGTCATACCAGCAATGGACACAGGTTTCAATCTCCCCGCATCCTCACCAACATTTTTGTTATCAGTTTTTTTAATCACTGCCATTTTAGTCGGGGTGAGATGGTATCTCATTGTAGTTTTGATTTGTATCTCCCTAATGGCTAATGGGAAAACCTGGTGGTGTAGTGGTTAAGAGTTCAGCGGCTAACCAAAAGGTCAGCAGTTTGAATCCATCAGCCACTCCTTGGAAACCCTATGGAGCAGTTCTACTCTGCTCTATAGCGTTGCTATGAGTTGGAATTGACTTGATAGCAACACGTAGTTAACAGCTAATAATCATGAGCATCTTTTCATGCATTTGTTGGCTTCTTGGATGTCTACTTTGGTGAAGGTTCTGTTCGTGTCCTTTGCTCATTTTATAATTGTTTGTCTTTTTGTTGTTGAGTTGTTAAAGCTTTCTATAAATTTTGAAGATTTCGACCCTTATCTGATGTGTTGTTTTTGAAGATATTTTCATAGTCTGTAGGCTCTGTTTTTACTCTTTTGCTAATGTCTTTTCAGGAGCATAAGTTTTCAACTTTTATGAGGTCCCATTTATCTATTTTGCCTTCCCCTATTTGCACATTTGTTGTGATGTTTATTATCCTATTTTTACAAAAGATTAGGTCCCATAGTTTTCTTCCAGGAATTTCATAGTTTTAGGTTTAACTTTTAGGTCTTTGGTCCATTTTGAGTTAATTTTTTGTGTCTGGTGTGAGGTATGGGTCCTACTTCATTCTCCTGCAAGAGGATATTCAGTTTTTCCAGCAAATTTATTAGGCTGTTTTTTCCCCCATTAAAGGGATTTTGACCCCTTGTTGAAAATCAGTTGGCTGGGTGTAATTCTGTATTCTCAATTCTATTCCACTGGTCAATGTGCCTATTGTTGAACCAATACCAGGCTATTTTGATTACAGTGGCTGTGTAGTATGTTTTGATATCAGGGAGTGTGAGGCCTTCTGCTTTGTTCTTTTATCTTTAATATTGCTTTGGCTATTCGGGGTTTTCCATATGAAGGTGGTTATTAATTTTTCCATTTCAGTAAAGAATGCTGTTCAGATTTGTATCAGGATTGTACTGTATCTGTAAATCATTTTAGATGGAATTGACATTGTCACTACATTAAGTCTTCCAATCCGTGAGCATGGGATGTCTTTCCATTTTTGTATGTCTCTTTTAGTCTCTTGTAGTAGTGTTTCATAATTTTCACTGTATAAATCTTTTATGTCCCTGGTTAATTCTAAGTATTTTATCGTTTTGGGAACAGTTGTAAATGGTACTGTTTTCTTGATTTCTTTTTCAGAGTACTCTTTGTTAGTGTAAAGGAATCTAACTGATTTTTGTGTGTTAATGTTGGATGCTGCTGAATCCTTCTCTAGTTACAGCAGTTTTTTTTTGTGTGTGTGTGTGTGGAACCTTTAGGGTTTTCTATGTATAGGATCACGCCCTCTGCAAACAGAGATAGTTTTACTCCTTCCTTTCCTATTCAGATACCTTTTGCTTTTCTTGCCTTATTGCTTTGGCTAGAACTTCCAGTATAATACTGAAAATCAGTCAAACCAAACCCATTGCTGTTGAATCAATTCCAACTCATAGCGACCCTATAGGACAGAGTAGAACTGCCCAATAGGGTTTCCAAGATTGTAAATCTTTATAGAAGCAGACTGTCACATCTTTCTCCTGCAGCATGGCTGGTGGGTTCTAACCACTGACCTTCCAGTTAGCAGCTGAGAGCTTAACCACTGTGACACCAGACTCCATTAATATTGAATAAGAGTGGTGGTAATGGGCATCCTGGTCTCATTTCCACTCTCAAAGGGAAGGCTCTCAGTCTCTTCCCACTGAGTATAATGCCAGCTGTTGGTTTTGCTTATATGCCCTTGATTATGTTGAGAAATGTCCCTTCTATTCCTATTTTGATGAGGGTTTTTATCAGGAAAGGGTGTTGAATTTTATTAAATGCCTTTTTGCATCAATTCATATGGTTCTTTCCCTTTGTTTTTTTTTATGTGGTGGATTACACTGATTTTCTAATGTTGAACCACTCTTGTAATCCTGGTATGAATCCCACTTGATCATGGTGTGTGATTTTTTTGTTTTGTTTTGTTTGGTATGTTGAAAAATTCTGAATTCTGTTGGCTAGGATTTTTGCTGAAAATTTTTGCATCTATGTTTATGAGGGATATGGGTTTGTAATTTTCTTGTGATGTCTTTGGCTGGTTTAGGTACCAGGGTTATGCTGGCTTCGTAGAAAGAATTCAGTAGTGTTTCTTCCTTTTCTGTGTTTTTGAAGAGATTGAGTAGAATTGGTGCCAACTCTTCTCTGAATTCCCCACTGTAGCCACCTGGTTCTGGGCTTTTGTTATTGGTGGTGGTGGTGACAGTTTTTTAAAAATCTTCAGTCTCTTTTTTTGTAATGGGTCTGTTAAGATTTTGTGTTTCTGTTTGTGTTAGTTTAGGTAGGTAGTGTGTTTCTAGGAATTTGTCCATTTCACCTAGGTTTTCAAATGTGTTGGAGTACAATTTTTCATAGTAACCTGTTATGATCCTCTTTATCTCAGTTGGATCTGTTGTATTGTATTCAGTTTCATTTCTTAATTTGGTTATTTGTCTCTTCCGGTTATTTTCTTTTGTCAGTCTAGCCAGTGGTTTGCCTGTTTTACTGATCCTTTCAAAGAAACAACTTTTGGTTTTGTTGATTCTATTGTTTTTCTATTTGCTATTTTGTTTATTCCTGCCCTGGTCTTTATTATTTCCTTTTTTCTGGAGGCTTCTGGGTTCTTTTGCTCTTGTTTTTTATTTGTTCAAGTTGTTATTTTAAGTTAATGACTCTGGATCTTTCTTCTTTTTTAATGTAGGCCTTTTATTGCTATGAATTTCCTGCTGAGCACTGCTTTTGCTTTGCCTTAAAGGTTTTGATATGTTGTGTTTTCATTTTCATTTGATTCTAATAATATTTTAATTCACTTTTGATTTCTTCTATGACCCAATAGTTTTTAGCAGTGTACTATTTAGTTTCCATGTATTCATTTTTCCTGCTGTTGATTTCTAGCTTCATACCATTATGATCTGAGAAGATGCTTTGTATGATTTCAATCTTTCCAAACTTGTTGAGACTTGTTTTGTCATTCGAAATGATCCACGTGTACTCCAAGAGTATGGCCCCTGGACACCCTTTTAGCTCAGTAATGAAGTCACTCCCAAGGTTCACCCTTCAGTCAAAGATTAGACAGGCTCATAAAACAAAACAAGACTAAAGGGGCACACCAGCCCTGGGGCAAGGACTAGAAGGCAGGAGAGGACAGGAAAGCTGATAATAGGGAACCCAAGGTCAAGAAGGGAGAGTGTTGACATGCTGTGGGGTTGTTACCAATGTCATAAAACAATAATGTGTACTGTTTAATGAGAAACTAGTTTTGTCTGTAAACCTTCATCTAAAGTACAATAAAAAAAAAAGAAAGAAAGAAAAAAAATGATCCATGAGCACTAGAGAAAAATGTGTATTGTTCTGTTGATAATGGAGTTCTATGTATGTCATTAGGTGAAATTGGCTTTCGGTTTTATTTAAGTTCTTAGTGTCCTTAATGATCTTCTTTTTAAATGTTCTCTCTAGAATTAAAAGTGGTGTGTTGAAGTCGCTTACTATTATTTTGGAGTTGTCTATTTCTCCTTTCATATTAGTCAGAATTTGTTTCATGTATTTTGGAGCATTAGCTGTAAGGTGCATATTTATTTATAATTGTTACATATCGTTACTTGATTGACCATTCCATTATTATGTAATGCCCCCTTGTCTCTTGTAACAGAATTTGATTTAAAGCCTATTTTACCTGTTATCAGTATTGCCACCTCAGTTCTTTTTTGTTTATTGGTTGCATGGAATATTTGTTTCCATCCTTTTATTTTCAGTCTGTTTGTGTCCTTATGTCTACGGTGTTTCTTGTAGACAGCAAAATTATGCGGGGGTTTTTGTTTTTAACCCATTCTGCCACTTCCTGCCTTTTGCATGGGGAATTCAGATAATTTACATTTAAGGTTATTACTGAAAATGAAGTGTCTACCTCATTAATTTTGCTATTTGTTTCTTGGAGTGTTTCGTACCTTCTTTTTTTATTCTCATTTTTATGTTTCTATTTGGCTGCTTTCTTGTGATGAATCTTTTTGCCTTCTTCTTTTCATCTGTGTATTTTTTTCTCAGTGATTTCTTAGTGGTTACCACACATATTACATGATTTACAATTGTGACATTTAACATATGAGCAGTGGGTAACATACAACCTTAAAATATTAAATCTATTCCTGACATGCTCCTCCCTCCCTCATTTCTGTTACTGAGTTTCCATAAACATCATTGTACATCCTATATCTGATAGGTTTGCTTTGTACCTAATTCTTACAATTTTGATGTTGTATTGTTTGCAGGGTTATATTACTGAGTTTATTCCCTGAAAATATCATGTACTTGGTCCTTATAATTGCTCAAGTTTTTGCATTTTTTCTTGTATATGGATTTGAGTATTTGTTTAACATTCTTATCTTTCCATCTGGAGAACTCCCTTGAGTTATAATTGAAGAGCTGGTCTGGTAGTGGAAAATTCCCAGACCTTCTATTTGGGAATGTCTTGATTTTCCTGTTTTTGAATGACAGCTTTGCTGGGTGAAGAATTCTTGGTTGGCAATTATTTTCCTTCAGTATTTTATATATGTTGCTCCATTGTCTTCTGGCATCTACAGTTCCTGAGGAGATAGCCACACTGATTCTTATGAAGGACTCTTGATATTTTATATTGTTTTTCTCTTGTTGCTTTCAGAATTCTTTCCTTGTCTTTAGTTTTCAGGAATTTTATTAGGATGTGGGGTGGAACTGATCTTTTTATATTTCTTCTAATTGGGGTTAATGTAGCTTCTTGTATTTGCAGGCTTGGTTCTCTGTCCAAGTCTGGGAAATTTTGATTATTACTCAGAAAATTCTATGCCTTTATTGTTGTCATGGTGCTCTGGAATTCCAATAACTCTAATGTTAGATTTCTTAATTGAATCCTGTATTTCCAGTTGGTTTTGTTCACTTTTCTTTGTTCTTTTGTTTTTCTTGAGACTTGATAAGTTCAGTTATTGTCTTCTAGTTCACTTAGTCTATCTTGTTTGTTTGACTCTATTGTTGAGTGTTTCTCTTGCTTTTTCTAATTCAGTTGCTTTATTCTTCACGTCCAGTAGTCCTTTTTTTTTTTTTAATGTTTTCAATTTCCTTGTTGAGTCTCTCATTTTGTTCCTCCATTTGTTTCCTGAGCTCTGTTATTTTTTCTGTGTCCTTTTTGCTTTCTTTAAACATATTTAGTACCATTGTCTGAAAATTTTCTATTTTTGACATTAACTTTGCCTACATAGGAGAAATTTCCTCTTCTTCATGATTTCCTTTTGACTGGTCCTTCCTCTCTTGTGATTTTGTGTGTTTTACTATTTTTTGTTGAACTTGGGCCATTTTGATACCTTTTTTTAACAGTTTAAATTGTATTCTGATTTTCATGAGAAAATTTCTGGTTATACTTGGTTGAGTTTGCTCTGCTATATTCTAAGAACTAGTAAAGGCACTCTTATCCTTAAGTTTTCTTCAGTGCTGATTCAAGAGTTCCAGATGCTTGGGATCTGGAGTTCAATACACATGTGTGGTAGATTTTAGCTGACTGCAGACACTGATGTCAGTGGTGGTGTTCAGCTTTCCCGTGGCAATTAATGAGTGCTCTATGTCTTTCCCTCACAGGCGCCCCGTATAGGTTTTCCCATGGTATTCCACTGTCTTAGCCCTCTAGTGCTGCTATAACAGCAATACCACAAGTGGATGGTTTTAACAAATAGAAATTTATTCTTTCACAGTTTAGGAGGCTAGGAGTCCAAATTCAGGGTGCAGGCTCCAGAGGAAGGCTTTCTCTCTCTTTTGGCTCTGGGGGAAGGTCTTCGTCATCTATCTTTCCCTGATCTAGGAGCTTCTCAGCACAGGGACCCTGGGTCCAAAGAATGCATGTGCTCCTGGCTCTTCTTGCTTGTGGTAATGAGGTCCCCATCTTCTCTGCCTCATTCTCTCTTTCATATCTCAAAAGAGATTGACTCAAGATACAACCTAATCCTGTAGATTGAGTCCTGCCTCATTAACATAACTGCCTCCAATTCTGCCTCATTAGCATCAGAGAGACTAGGATTTACAACATATAGGATAATCACATCAGATCACAAAATGGAGGACAACCACACAATACTGAGAATCATGGCCTAACCAAGTTGATACACACTTTTGGGGGACACAATTTAATCCATAACACCCACTGTGGGCAGGGAGTCAGCTGTTTCCCTCTGTTTGCCCATCTAAAGTATCCCCCTTATCCTGGTGACTTTTCAGGACCTCTCAGTCCTAGTGCCTGTCCGTCTGGGGTTGCAAGATTCAAAAGCATTCTTTCACAGTGCCACAGTCTCCCTTCACCTCCCAAGTGCATGGTCCACAAGCTCCCATGGCCAATTTGTGCAGCCTTAGAAATTAGGTTATGGCTTCCCCAGTTTAGCTCCCATTCTGTGTTCTTTTTTCGAGATGTTGCCCAACCCAGTCCCAAAATGGCTGTGGTGAGTGAGTGCTCCAGATGCTAGCAAGTAGGTTCTCCCAGCTTCTGTGGTGTTTCCTGATCCTCCTCTCCTGTTTCTGGGCTCACCTCGACTCTCCAACACTTCAGCTGCTGTCCAGAGTTCTGAGATCTAAATCTGTGCTTGTTTTTATTCATTGTTCAGTGGGTTAGTTGCTGGGGAATAAATGGGAGCAACTGCTCACTTCACCATCTTGCCCTGCCCTTCCTTGTCACTTCAAAATCTTTTCCTCTCAATCCCAAATTCTGCCATTCTGGGTTACTTCAACATTCATGTAGATAATCCATTCAAAATTCTGGCCTCTCAGTTCCTTAGAAAATTCATCTTCACTGTCTTTTTCCTTCACATGAGCTCACTCATCATCTACTCTCTCACCCTAAGCTTTATCATTATCCAGAACTGCTCCTGCTCTTAAATCAATAATTCTGACTACAACCTATCCTTTTAGCTTGTTTGCTCGAAGTATAATGAAGTTGAAAAAACAAATTTACTGTAATTAACCTATCTAACCACTTCCTCAGGAAAACATTTTCTGACTCTAACACAGTAGTTCTCAAAGGATGATCTGGGGAGTCCCTGAAATCAAGGCGACTTTCATACTACTACTAAGGCATTATTTGCTTTTTTTTCTCTTATTTTCTGGCTAGCATACATGGAATTTTCCATAAGCTACATGCCATGTCATATCACAACTGGCTGACAGCAAAAGCAGATTTGATAATCAAGCTGTCTTCTACTAAGCTAGACATTCAGGGCATTTGCAAAAATATAAAACACTGACATTCTCATTATTTTTTGTTTTATAAAATGTAATTATTTGCATAAAATACACATTATTTATCTTAATGTAATGAATTTACAAATATTTTTTAAGCTTCAGAGTTTAAATTTCTAACATGATTAAATATTGATAGATATAATCCATATAAACAAAATGTCTGTAAATCCTCAATAATTTTTACGTATAAAGGGGTCCTGACAACAAAAAGGTTGAGAACTTCTGTTCTAACTGCATAGTTGATCAAAATAATTCTCATACTATAAAGTATTTAATCAATTATTTTTAGTTTTTTATTTACTATCTGTTTTTTTCCACTAAATTATAAGCTCCTTGAACCAGAATCTCAGAGCTAGTACAGTGTCTGGCACATAGCAGACTTGCTACTTGTTATTGCAGTTCTTCTCAATCAGATTGTACCATATTTCATACTTTTGTACTGATATTCAACTTGATTTATTGAATATTGTTTATTTCATTTAATTAGTTACCTTTTTCGGAATGCTGATGTGCTCTCTCCTTTATCATCTGCAAAGTTAATTAAGTTTGTGTCATCAGGGACATTTTTCTCAGGTGCTATTTCACTGCCAATGTGATTTTTGTATTTCTGAGAAGAACCATACGTCAACTTGCCAGTAACGTGTGGTAAGTCACTGTGACCTGCCCCTCCTACATTTAGATTATCTTCTTCATATTTATCAAAGGAGAAGGCAAATTCGAGGTTTTGCATTGGTGAAATATAACGTATGTCTTCATTAGTTGTCTTTAAATTTGATGTTAACTTTTTTGGTCTCTTTTCCTGACCTATAAAAGAGGAATATATTAATATTATATACTCTCTATAAAAACTAATTTTCAAAATGATGGTGTAAAAAAATTTTTAAGCTTTCAAGAAGTTTGCTAATTAAATGTGAAAGGCAAAAGAAAATTATTACTACAATAACAGGATAATCTGCAATACCAAGTAAGGTTTTGAAATACAGGTGGTCGTTATTCTTATGAAATGTTACACCACTGAAGGGTGCTCAGAAGTTAATTCTGAATTACTGAAATTAAATGAAAAAACTACATAGGCTATACCTTATAAAATAGGTTTAACTCCTGACCCATAGAAATGATTATAATTGTTGTATTTAACTATCATATGTACTACAAATGATAGAATTATACAAGTAATTATAAATCTTTTTAAGTTTATATAAATAATTTACACACAGAAATACAATAACCAATCATATAAAATGTTACTGAATATGATTCAGTACTATATTATACAATGCTTATTCTTTTATCTTGAGTTTAAAAGTTTAGCAGCACTTTCATTAGAATGATAGAATTTTAATGGTTTCTTTATAGACTTTACAAGCATCTTTAGAAGGTTTCAGGGGGAGTTTGGACACCTTTTTAGGGCTAAAGTTTGCTTTACTATATATGTATATATATGCTACATATTATTTGATACATACAAGAGTATATAATATATATGTACATGTTTATTATATATAAGTAAATTATGAAGTTTAATAATAAAACATACACCCAAGAATCCACCACCTAATTTAAGAAGTATTACCACTTATATATCACATATATTGTTTGGATATGCTTGTTTTTGAGTTTTACAAAAATGGAATCAAACTATAGGTACTAAAATCAAACCCACTGCCATCAAGTCGATTCTGACTCATGGTGACCCGTTGCGTTACAGAGTAGAACTGCTCCACAGGATATTCTTGGCTATGATCTCAATGCAAGCAGATCTCCAGGCCTTTCTTCCACGGTACCACTGGGTGGGTTTAAACCGCCAACCTTTAGGTTAGTAGTCGAGTACGTACCATTGTGTCACCTAGGGACTTCAAACTATCTTGCTTTTTTTTTTTTAACTCAACGTATTTCAGGGATCTGGTTCCTAAACCAGATTATTCTACCTTTAGTACAGGACAAAGAAAAAACTGCATAGCAATGGTATAAGTTTAAATAGTAAGAGAAAAAAATTAATAAAACAATAATCAGAACAAGTGTGTGTAAGACTGTATATGTGTATATATGTATGCATATGTATATACATGTATGAATGGAGAAGGAAAATGTTTTAGATTTTAAGATTTGGTGAGAGGTATTTTGGATAAGAAAAATCTCTGACTTTCATTATATTTCATTAAAATAAAAGGAATTTATAATATCAGGTGCTACTAGATTTTTTACCTTGACAAGAACTGCATGGATTTGGCTTCACAACAAATATATGATAATTTACCTAACAGTTTATGGCTTTCTATTTCCTCCTCTAGCATCTGAGTATTTGGAATTTCTGAAATCAATGGAGCAGGTGGGAGAAACCAATCCAGTGATTTTTCATTGCCTGGAGAGCTATATAAGATATAAAAATGTGAATATATAAGTTCATAAAGATATAACATTAGACATGGGAAATAATATATTTATTAATTAAACATTACTCAATATCAGACTCTTAAACATCCCATAAATGAATTTTCTGTTATCTTTTGCTGTCTAATTTTGATTTATCCCTATATAGCAGCATTTTCAACCCTTTTTTCCTTATGTGTCATAGGATTAATAATGCTGTTATGTAACACATACTACCTAAATAATGGCTATAACTCTATCTCCTTTTCTCTAATCCAAATGCCGGTGACAGGAATCTTAAATATATCCAATTAAAAAAAAGTAGTAAATCATTCCCAAACCTTAGAATCTATGACACACCTCAACTCATCACAGGTCATCAATGTGTAAATGACACTGTTATTGGTGTTCTAGAGTATTCCTACAGCATAATTACAAATTAATGTCCTAAACCCAAATATTCTTGGTCTAGAACCATCTATAAACCACAGGAAATCTAAGAGATCAGATGAACAGACAAATCACTTCATAAATCTTCAGTAATTGATGACATTCTGCCATCTGTTGGCACCTTTAACTACCTTCCTTATCTTTTAGCTGTGATCTTAACATACGAAACCGAGTGCTGTTGAGTTGATTCCGACTCATAGCGACCCTATAGGACAGAGTAGAACGGCCCCATAGAGTTTCCAAGGAGCGCCTGGCAGATTCGAACTACCAACCTATACGGTTTTAATGTTTCTTTTCCAGCCAAAGTTGACTTGTCCTTCAGTAGACTGAAAATATAAGCGGTAGTTAGGTGGTAGAAAACAAAGTGAAGAAAAACATCATACACGTTTTCTATGCCAAGTCCCAAGGATTTTATAATTTATTTTTTATCCCCTCATTTAGGATTTTAAGCTCCCTGAAGTGAAAGACTCAGTCTTTTACTTTTCTCCTCTCATAGCTCCTAGCACAGAGCTACTGTAACCATATTTTTCAAATCAAAAATCTATAACACATCATCTGACAATGTCTGTCATATATTCTGACAATAGACCAGAGCATCTGAAGTTTGGGACTGTGTCAGAAGGGTCTCCAAACCCCATCCCCTCCCAGGGTTCGAAGATTTGCTAGGAGGACTCATAGGACTCAGCCTATAACCAGACTCATGGCTAAGACCTATTATAGCAAAAGGATACACAGCAAAATCAGTAAAGGGAAAGGCAGATTAGAGGAAGTCCTCAGGGGAGCAGGCACAAGCTTCCAAGGGTTCTCTCCCAAAGGAGCCACACAGAATGCACTTAATTCTCCCAGCAACAAGTTGTGACAACATGTGCAAGATGTTACCAACTAGGGAAGCTTGTTAGAGACTCAGTGCTCAGAGCTTTTATTGGGGGGCTGATAATGTAGCATTCTCTGCCTGGTACATACCCAAATTCCATTATTCCCAAAAGGAAAGCACGAATTCAGCATAAACCATATCGTTTGTACAAATAGTTTAGGTACAGTGAGCCACTCTTACCAGTTAATGGTGGGAATCCTCTTGAAATCTAAGTTCTCAAAAGCCAGCAAGAGCCAATCTTGCAAGCAGGCCTTTTCAAAGGTAGCAGTTTAGGCCTGCTATGTTAACCTTTTTTTTTCTGCACAGGAATTATTGCAGAAAATCCAAGAAAGATGGTAACTATACAAGAAGCACACATCTAGCTGTACTATTCAGCCTTTCCATAAAATTAACTCTTCTTATGATTTCTCACTTTGTTTCCAGTGGTTCCATCGTTTTCCCAATCACCCAGAATCCAAACTATAGTAGAATCTTGCTTACTATACATATCCAGACACATACAAGATCTTATTGCATCTTCCCTATAATGCTTCTTGAATCAGGTATTTCCTCTGTACTCCCACTGTCACTATTCTGATCCAAACTCTAATCAACTTATGTCTGGTTGAAAACAATAGTGTGTTAACTGGCCTCACTGCCTCCAGGCTTTCTCTCTTCTATTTTACGCATTCTTACCATATTAATTTGAAATTGTTCTCATCATATTACTCCTATACTCAAAATCTTCCGAATAATGCCAACTTCTTAATAGCCTGGGGCTGCCTTACAGTTTTAACTTTCCGACATGTATTTTACAGTCCTGGCTAAACTGACCTACTTGTATACCAAATAGTTAATACATTCTGTTCCTTCTCATCTTTGCTCAAAGATGTTTCCTTTACTTGGCTTGCCCTTCTGCCCGCCCATCCCCATAACCACGTATAGATGTTCTACTGTTTTATGCATGCGTTAATTCATTCAACAATTATTTACTAAGTACTATGTGCCAGACACTGCTCTAGGCACTTGAGTTTATATTCATTCAAAGTCCAGCTCGAATCCCACATTCTCCAAAAAAATATCCCCAGGTTCCTAAGTATTTTATCCTTTCCCTCTTCTTACAGATTGCTTGAACTTAAGTTTATCACAATCCTTCCTGTATCAGTAGTGTGTGTGTATAGACACATGATAGATAATAGATTAAAAAAAAAAAATCTGTCGCCATCAAGTCAATTCCAACTCATAGCACCCTACAGGACAGAGCAGAACTGCCCCGTAGGGTTTCCAAGGAGTGCCTGGTGGATTCAAACTGCGGACTTTTTGGTTAGCAGCCATAGCTCTTAACCACTACGCCACCAGGGTTTCTAGGTAATAGATAGGTAATAGGTAATAGGGGAGGGAGGGAGAGAGGAAGGGAGGGAGGGAGGGATGGACAGATGATAGATAGATAGATATACAGATAGAAAGAATACTCCCTCTAGCTTGTAAACACCTAAGGATTTCTTTCATTTCTTTTTGCATCATTAGTGCCTAATACAATACTTTATATAATTCGGTATAACATTCAGTAAATGTTTGCTGATTCAAGTCTATGAATTTTAACACATAAATAACCATGTTTGAGATCCTTGTTGTCATTAAAAGAGTTCCACAGTCTACTTCAATTTACCTTTCTAACTTTATGTCCCACTCCTTCCCCTTTATGAATCTACTCCAGCAAAATTTCTCTACATACCCTCTCCTAAAAGTACCATGAATTGTCCCATCTCCATTTCTTTTCTCTCACTGTGACACTCTGCCTTAAAGTGTCCACTTCCTCTTTGCTATAAGAATTATCACAACTTTCAAAACTCCCTGAAGTCCCCCTACCACTACCATAAAGCCTGACCTTAGCAGTCTAGCCCAAAATGACCTTCTCTCTGAATCTGAAACTTCATTGCATGAAATATATGCTTACCATTTGCTTCGAACATATTTTTGACTTTGTATTGTTAGGACAATGACCATATGTTCCAATTTGCCCAGGACAGTCCTGAATAACACTTGTTGTCCCAGTTTGGATACACTTGTTCATTCCTGGATGATGAACTACATGGGCATACTAGGATTTATTCATGTTTGGCTTTCCATATATATGTTTAATCTCTTCAACTAGATTTCAAGTTTTTTAAAAAAGTAAAAGTCTGTTTCATCCTTTTTATACCCGTTTCAGCATTCAATCATATTTAAATATTTGAATGAACAAAAAAATAAATGAATGAAGCAATAAATAATACAATTTGCTAACTGCTTCATTAAAATAGGATAATACAACAGAACAAATACATAGAAAATTTAAAATTTAGAGAATTCATATGTGAAAATCCATAGAAGCCAGTATTTTACAGACTACCTATTGTCTATTCTTATTTCTTTTGGTCCCACATCTTTATTTCCATCCTTACTTTTTGCCTGAACTGAATTTGCCTATTACACTTAGCCTTTGGTCACACTGCCCATTCTGTCTCCAAAATGTTCCATCA
Source organism: Elephas maximus indicus (assembly GCF_024166365.1). NCBI lineage: Eukaryota > Metazoa > Chordata > Mammalia > Proboscidea > Elephantidae > Elephas > Elephas maximus. The sequence continues at coordinate 151,078,785 of NC_064821.1, read as the reverse complement.
CTCCTTGTCCTGAACTACCTTTTGACCATTACTTCTAATCTTTACCTTGGCCAAAAATAATTTGGACAAACCAGAAATGCAAATAAATGGGAGCCAAATAGGCAAGATCCTACTCTATTTTTAAAATGATAGCATTTAAAATGTTAAACTTCAGTTACCCTTACATGTGAATTCCATGTTTACCAAAACCAAACCCAAATCCATTGCCACTGAGTTGATTCCAACTCACAGCGACCCTATGGGACAGAGTAGAGCTGTCCTGTAGGGTTTCCAAGGAGCAGCTGGTAGATTTAAACTGCCAACCTTTTGGATAGCAGCCGAGCTCTTAGCCACTGTGTCACCAGGGCTCCATGTTTACCAAATATATGACTAAAACATCATTCTGTTGATCCCCCCCTTTATTTATATACTTATTTACAGAGAGAAAATTAAAACTCCCTAAGGATTAAAAAAAAAAAGGCCCTAAAACAATGTACTATGTTACATTTAAGGCAAACTTACTTTTCAGTTTCATCTGGTTTTTCAAAAAACAAATTGTCCAAAGAAAACAAGCAGTCATTTGACTTCAGCATTGTTGAAACTCTGAAAACTACAAAAAAGAGAAAATGTAGTTTATATTTTATTTACAAAGATGTAGAAAAATATTCCTGGATAAACAGACTATAATTATTAATTTCCCAGAATGTCTTATAAAACACAACTACAGACTACCTTTCCAGCATTATCTTCTGTAACTTTCTCCAAAACCTGTTGCCACTAAGTCAATTCGGACTCACAGCAACCCTAAAGGACACAGTAGAGCTGCCCCATAGAGTTTCTAAGGAGCTGCTTAGTGGATCTGAACTGCTGACCTTTTGGTTAGCAGCTGAACTCTCAACCACTGTGCCACCAGGGCTCCCAACTTCGTCCAAAGTGCCTCCAAAATGTTCAAATAGATTACTGTCTGTTCTCCACTCATTCATGCACTGTCACACTTCTAGGCCTCTCCTCATACCACACCATTCCCCACCTGGCAAATTCCTACCCATCCTCCAAGGTATAGGTCAAATTTGTTTAATTTGCTTAAGTCAATACACATTTAAATTGGTATACTATGTCCCCTTGAGTCGATTCCAACTCACACAGACCCTATAAGACAGAGTAGAACTGCCCCATAGGGTTTCCAAGGACCGCCTTTAAAGATTTCTCCAAAATCTTCTCTGAATTTGTCCTCTTCCTCCCTCAAAAATTAAATCATTCCTTCTGGGCTCTGATACTACTTCGTTCGTCCTCTATTACAGAACCTAAGATAGTGCATTTTACCATGAATATGTGTACCTCTAACAATAACAATTTACTACGTACACATACAGTGCAGGAAGTATGTCCTATTTATGTTTCTATGCTCAGTATTACTTTTTAGTAACTTGTTAAGATTTTAAAAACCCATAGCTGTCAAGTGGATTCCGACTCATAGCAACCCTATAGGGTAGATTAGAACTGCCTCATAGAGTTTCCAAGGAGCGCCTGGTGGATTCGAACTGCCGACCTTTACGGTTAGCAGCCATAGCACTTAAACACCATGCCACTTGTTAAGGCAGAGAATTAAAAATTAATATAAACTTAACTGACATGGTATACGGACCTCTGGTGGCACAGTGGTTAAAAGCTCACGCTGCTAACCAAAGGTCGGCAGTTTGAATCCACCTGCTGGTCCTTGGAAAATCTATGGGGCTGTTCCACTCTGTCCTATAGGGTCACTATGAGTTGGAATTGACTCAGTGTTAACAAGGGATATGATATACCAATTTAAACACGTATTGACTTCAGCAAATTAATTTTGATGTAATCCACATGTATTTGCATTTTTTTTTTTTTTTTGCATATCTATCTCTTGTTCTCTCTCTCTGTCTCTCTCTCTTCAAGTTCCTTCGCCCCTACATACACACACGAATTCAGAATGTAACATTTTAGTAGCTGGGTATGAGGATGGGATGGTCAAATCCTAGAACACAATGAAATGAGGTTCTGAAGAACCAACTGATTTAGCTTTCTATAGAGTTTTTCCTGTTTTGCTTGCTTTCTTTCTTCCTCATGATGGTGCTAATGTTTTCGTCTTCACAGAATTCATGCCGACCCTCCAGGAGTCCCAACAGGTAATCTGCATGGCTCGAGAGAATTACTTCCCAAATTGTTCCATGGGATGTCAACAGGAGTTCCAAGAAATAAAGGGTTCCATTGTCAAATAAATTTGAGATACACTAGGTTAAAGAAAGTTTAGCAGGATTTTTATTTTTACTGGTAGACAAGACCTCTATTACAATAAAAAAAAAAAAAATTACAATAGTGTACATAAATAAACCCGTTGCCGCTGAGTCGATTCCAACTCATAGCAACCCTATAGGACAGAGTAGAACTGCCCCATATGGTTTTCAAGGAGCGCCTGGTGGATTCGAACTGCCAAACTTTTGGTTAGCAGCCATAAGCTCTTAACCACTACACCATCAGGGTTTCCAATAGTGTACCTACTGAATCGAAAAACAGAATACAGCCCAACATTTACCAAACTTATTCTACATCATTACCAGTTCTCCCCTAAGCATCCCAGGAGACCAGTGTATGTCAGAACATTTCCTTCATTCATTAACAAATATTTACAGAGGAACTATTATGTGTCAGGTACTGGGCTAAGTGTTAGAAACACTTCAGGAAATGCTGTTCTAGTTTTTATCTAAGGCCTTATAAATGAAAAAAGCCTCGTGTTTACCTTTGTCTTCAGGAAATTCACACTAATTGTTCAAGGACATAGTACATTATTCCTTCCAGAGATGCCCTCACAGAATAATGTGGCTATCTTTTATCATCACAGAATATACCATTCATTTTTTTTTTTTTTAATCTCTAAATAGAGAGATCTAACCTTTGCCTTCCTTTTATCACCTAGTAGACTGGCACAAGGAGCCCTGGTGTTGCAGTGGTTCTTGGCTGCTAACTGATTAACTGCTTTCTGGGAGAAAGATGCAACAGTCTGTTTCCGTAAAGATTTCAGCCTTGGAAACCCTATGGGGCAGTTCTGCTCTGTCCTACGGAGTCACCCTAAGTCGGAATGGACTCAACGGCAGTGCACGCATAGACCGGCAGAGTCCTTTTGATTGGTCTTTTCTTTTCCTCATTTTATTACTGCCTTAGCTACAGATGCTTGTAAAATAAAGGCCTGTTCAAACACTAGCACAGTATCTGACGAATGGTAAATTCTCACAAAAATTTGCTAATTTAAAAAAGGTTTAAATCTGGCAGGCTTTTACATAATTTTGACTCCAGTAATTTTTTTAAATGTAGTTTTGTATATACAAGAAGACTAGGATTTGAGGTTGCCAGCAAATGTATCGCTTTGGGGATAATTCTAGGTTTTATAGATATACATAATTTTTTTAATTCTTTCTACAGACATTGTTTTGGTATAGTCTTTACTTTGACAACGATCATCCTCTATGATTTCTGAATCCCAATAGATAGTTTTGCTTTCTACTATATATCACAACCCATTTATTGAAAACTTCATTCTTATTTCTTAGTAAATAGAGAATGCAGAAAACTAAATACAAATGTTTGAAATTTCTAAATACTTTTAAGATGTAAGTGTGATTGAAGACATTTTATTGAAGATTGGAAGTTGGTGAATAATGTACCTTCCCAAGGTTCAAATATCTAAAAACTATGCTGAATCATTTATAGATTTCCACTACTGTATTTAAGTTTCATATATAGTCTTTTTTTCATATTCTCATGTTAGGTTATTGATATTTTTGCCAGTATTTAACATACCTAAATCAGTGAAAAACAACTGAAGGTGTAGTGGAAGGCTGGCAGTTGTCTGGTGAAGTAAAGTTATTTGGATAAATGATATAGATGTTCTTAATGCCTGAAGCCTAAATAACAGAATTTTAATTGTTTACTATATTATAGTAATGACCAACAAGTCTTCATCTTAGTTTCTAATTGTGAGATTTACCAGGTATATGGTTTTTACTACTGCCTACTCATCTTAAATTCAGTGAATGATAAAAAATTTGTATTTATGGTTGACTATTTTATATATATATACACACCTTTAAAGAATATTTGATAATAGAAACAAATGTTATTCTTTTTTGGTATGATAACTATGGTTGTGTTTCTCAAATAAGCTCTTTTAAAGATACATGCTGAAATAAATACAGAGGTAACGACAGGCTATCAGGGATTTGCTTCAAAATAAAGGGGGGAGAGGTAGAGGAGTATAGATGAAACAAGATTGGCAATAAGTTCTTGATTGCTAAAGCTAAGTGACAGGTACATGGGGTTCATTAGAACAGTCTACTTATTGTATGTGTTTCAACTTTTCCCTAATGAAAAAATTTACAACACACACACACATACTCCTTTTAAATAATAATTCGTACATAAAGAAATGTTATCTGAACATAAAGGACAAAAACATTCTGCTCTGGCCACCTAGGAATATGGTAAAAATGTAGGGCTGAACAAAGACTTTCACGTGATAATAGACAGTAGCACCATTTCAACAGGCACATTGCTTCCTTCATACTGCAGTTACATTCCCTGCACATCAATATTATATTCCAATTTTTTTCTAAATTCTGAAGCATGATAGAATATTCTATATGGAAAACATGAAATCAGATACACAAATCATAAAACATAAATCACATTTCTATTTATTCTGTGATGCTTAATACATTGTAAATCTTTCCTTAGGATTGAAACTAAAATCAAAGAAACTATGAGCGCCATCTCGTGGAGAAATCCACATACCAAGTCAGATTGTTAGGTACCTTCAAGTCAATTCCAACCCAGTGCTGACCAGATAAGTCTCCAATTTTCTGGGGTCGGGGGAGGAATATTTCAATGTGTGCTCCTTGAGAAAATGAAACTGGTAAGAGGGTTAAATCTGTGCACACTTCAGGACTCTTTCTACTGATTCAGAATATCGTGGATTTTTAAACTTATTTTAGTTATTGGGTTTTCCCTTTTCCATCTGTTTAACTGCCCTCGTATTTTTCTCAATATATTAATCACTCAGTCAGCAAAAAAAATAAATAGGAAAAATAAAACCAGATGTGTGGCTCTATAAATGCCTAAAACAATTTAACTTATGAACAACACAAGCCTAGAATCATAGGGAAGGAGGCAGGAGATCATTCAGAGATCTTATGTTAATGGAATCTTAAACATCTTCAAGTAAACAATTTCAGAACTTGAAAAAAATGAACAACTAAATGAAGATGCTAATCACAGTTTTATATTATCCCAAAAATAATCTCATCTTTCTAATCTTAGAAGCACTATATGTTTTTAAAAAACTAAAAATTTTTCTAAATTAAAACTTGCCAGGTCAAGTTCATATGGCTTTTGCCATCTCAGAATTTAAACAGAAAATCTTTTAACTCTGAGGCTAATATTTATGTGCTTCAATTCTTTATTCTAAAAGAAACTGAAAACAGGATCATGAAACTATAAAAATATTTGTTTCAGAAAAAAATTGTTTCATAAACAGAAAAGCCCCCTGTATAAACAGCAAATATTTTCAAAAGAACTTCTGGTTCAGTTTCTAGTGTTAGCATAAAAGAGTCTAACTTGTTTTGGTTCAAAATAAAAACATGTGTATTTTAGTTCTCATGGAAAAAAAAAAAAAAAACACGCCCCTATATAAAATTCTCCATCCCTTTATTTTGCATTATTATTCTTCATAGCACTACTTGAAAACTGGCATTATGTCATGTATTTAGTTGTATATTATCTTTCTCCCTCTAGAGCCAGGATCAGGGACTTCTTGCTCACTACCGTATTCCAATAACCCAGAACAGGGCCAGGCACATAGTAGATAATCCATAATAATTAGCAATCATTAATTTATAAAAATAACTCTGGGACTTAAAATTACCTCCAAAATGTTTTATGTTCAGTTTTAAAATGTGAATTCTTTCTAGTTCATGATTCATGTAATCAAATTATGAAAGTTCTAAAAGATGATGAATTTGTAACTTTCATTGTGTAAATCTTTTTAAAAAACACACAGGCCCTAGGAGGGGGACCCTGCTCCATTTCAATAGGAGTTTGTGAGTTAGGAGGTGCAAGACTTTTAATTAATTAAAGTTTCAGGTTTAGGTTAGAATTTTCTGAATACATTTCCACATTACTTATCACAAGTTTTTAGTTTCAGAATGTAGTATAAAATTATATTGCAAAACAAACAATATTGTCCCAAATATTTTTATTTTTTAAGACTATTTGCTTCTGCTATAACTAATCACTCTAAAATTAAACTATTTTTTGTGACCACAGGATTTGCTGCCTGTGAATGTGACCTGAACCATATCTATCTTCGTGACAATTTAGCATTTTCTTATCATTTATAATCCTTACTTATTGTATAATACTTTCAGATCTATTAGTTTATCCCTTACAGTTTGTACTCTAATATATTCATTTCAAAAGCGCAGAAACTTCGATATAATTAAATTACTGATGTGCTTGAAATCGTTGGTGAAGAAGCCAAAATCAATATTCACTGGAAAAACTAATCATCACAAGTGACCGCGGGGAATTTGACAAAGGAAGGAAATAAACACGGTAACTAATTATTCCGAATCTCTGAGCCTCGGCCAGAGAGGGGACCGTACTGCTGAGGCCCCTGATCTTCGCCACCTCCCTGGGCTCAGAGGCTCCAGCCCGGAACCGAATCAAAGCTAAAGCAAAAATATCCCTGTGGACTTCCAATGAATAGCCTAAATCCAGACAAGCCCACCGCAGACTCCCCCAGAAAGGCAGAAGCCTTCAGTACCAGAGCGCCTGAGCCAGTCCCTTCACCCCGGACCTCGGTTCCTATCGCTGTAAAATGAGGCGGCTAAAACAGATGCGCACGCCCACCCCGCTCTCGCCCAGGAGGCGGAAAACAAACGCAAAGGGCTCCAGGAGCCACCAGAACAAAACAGTTCTGTGGGTGGGCCCGCCGCCCCACCAGTCGCACCGAAGCTGGACCCGGACCGCCGAACTCCGTCCGGAGCACGCCTCAGGCAGCGCCCATCTTCTGACTGGAAACGCGGCCGAGGAGCCGAGCGCTGACGAGGGGACGGCGGGCGGTCTAACAACTTTCCGCGCCGGTACTCTGCCCAACCCTGAGGTGTTTAAGGCCAAACACAGCCCCCATGGCCAGGTCCCGCCCTCACCTCCCGGTCGGGTGTCTAGGGCCGGGTTCCCACCCCCCTGCCGGACCTCCCAGCTCCTGCCCTCTCCTCACCGCGAAGCTCCCGGGACGCTAGTGCTCAGCTTCCCCGGGCAGCCCCGAGGCAGATCGCCTATTCATCAGCCCCTCACTGGCCCCCAGCCTAGCTAAGCCGAGCGCCAAGCAATAGATCCCTCGGGGCCCCGGCCATTCCTTTTTCGCCTCCAAAAGTTTATAATTGGTTTTGAATATATGACTTGCAGGACACCGTGATCTATTCTCATTAAATAAAGCTCCTACTCCTGGATTTTAAGGGTCTACCTTTTTTTTACCAACTGGTAGGAAACCCTGGTGGTGTAGTGGTTAAGCGCTATAGCTGCTAGTGAGCAGCCAAGTTTTCAACCACTATACTAGCAGGGCTCTGTCTATTTATATATATACAAAATATCACAGTGATGCCCACAAGATACATAGATTTCATTACTCTTGACAAACTTAATTTCATTCAGATATAAAATTAAATTTCGGAAATAAATGATTTAAAAATGCAATGACATTTAAATATGTTGTTCAGCAAGTGAATTTACGCTTATTTTGGTTTTGGTTTTTTACAAAAACACGTGGTAATGTGTTCTTACGCTATAAAAGTTAGTCTTTCAAGTTCCCTTAACAAAATAGTCCTCCAAAGATTGGTGGGTAATGTTTCCACAGAAAGTCCTTTTTGGATGGTCAAATAGCAAATAGTCAACGATGCCCTCATTCCAAAGGTATTTGTCCTCTTTCGAAACCCCCACCTCTCACATCTAGGGCCCGCATGCTGCTGTGTGATTGCCCTATTCCTAGTCTCTCTTTTCTTTCCGGTGTTACTATTTGTCAGCTTTATGACCTTGGAAAAGAAATAACCTTTAAGTCTTAGTTCTTCATCCTCAATGATATTAATAAGCCTTAACTCACAAATATTTCTGCAATGGTTAAATAAAATAGTATTCATAATAGTCCTGTTGTTGTGTGCTATCCAGTTGATACCAACTTATAGTGACCCTATATGACACAGGAGAACTTCCCAGGAGCAGATCACCAGGTCTTTTCTCCCGCGAAGCAGCTGGATGGGTTAGCAGCTGAGCGCTTAACCATTGCACCACCAGGACTCCTTGTAATAGTCCTAGCCCACAGTACATGCTTAATATTAAGTTTTTTCCCCTTTTTTGAAATGTAAAATTATTCCAATAATTTGATAAACAGATTGTTTCAATGATGGTAAACAATAAACATATTGAGTTTTGGGGCAAAAGAATTTAAATTTTGACCTCATAAACTATTAATAAGAGAAATCTGAATAACCATCCACCTCAAAGGTAGTAGACCCATAGACTTTATATAGAAAAATGCCCTATCAAAGAAGAACGCAATCTGAGTAACAGAATTATGGGATTCAGCAACAGGCTGGTACTGAGGGATTCTTTCATGTCTGTCAAAGCACATAGTAACAAATGGTTACTGCTTCCATAAATAAAGCCTTTCATTCATTCGTTTATTCAAGAATGCAGTAGGGGTTTTATAGAGCCTTGTCTTTCTTCTAAATAACACATACGATGAAGCTTCAACTTTAAAAAGTAATATCAGAACAGTGGTAGAGTTACAAAGAGTCTTTTTTTTTTTTTTTTGTGGAGTTGCCTTGGTTTTTAGTAATATTGGAACATGTCCCAAGAAAATATTAACTTTTACAACCACTGTGTAACTGGACTGGTCCAGGTCTTGCTTGGCATGGGTACAGAGACACAAAGTGGGTAAAAGAAAAAAAAGTAGCTTTACTTACTTGGCCTAGTAAAGACGCACACTGGGACTGATGTTACCAAGGTGGCTCCCTGAACAATGCCTCAAGGGGTTTACATGGGTAAAGAAAACTGGCACAGAAAACCCAAAAGACTCCATAAAAAAACTACTGGAACTAATAGAAAGATTCAGCAGAACACCAGGATACAAGATAAACATACAAAAATCAGTTGAATTCCTGTACACCAATAAAGACAACGATAAAAAGGAAATCACAAAAACAATACCCTTTATAAAAGGCCCTAAAAAAAAAAAAATACTTAGGAATAAATCTAACCAGGGATGTAAAGGACCTATACAAAAAAAACTACAAAACACTACTTCAAGAAACCAAAAGAGATCTACATAAATGGAAAAACATACCATGCTCATGGATAGGTAGATTCAATATTGTGTAAATGACAAGTCTACGCAAACTGATTTACAAAATGCAATCCTGATCCAAATACCAACAACATTCTTTAAAAAGATGGAAAAATTTATCATTAACTCTATATGGAAAAGGAAGAAGCCTTGGATAAGTAAAGCACTATTGAAGAAGAAGAATAAAGCAGGAGGACTCACACTACCTGACCTCAGAACCTACTATACAGCTATGGTAGTCAAAACAGCCTGGTACTGATACAACAACAGATACAATGACCAAAGGAACAGAATTGATAACCCAGATGTATATCTATCCACCTATGCTCACCTGATCTTTGACGAGGGCCCAAATTCCATCAAATGAGGAAAAGACAGTAATTTTTTTTAATTAGCTTATTTTTTTATTGTGCTTTAAGTGAAAGTTTACAAATCAAATCAGTCTCTCATACAAAAAGTTATACACACCTTGCTGTGTATTCCTAGCTACTCTCCCCTTAATGAGACAGCACATTCCTCCTCTCCTCCCTGTATTCCCCATGTCCACTCAACCAGCTGCTGTCCCCCTCTTCCTTCTTACCTCACCCCCCGACAGGAGTTGCACACATAGTCTCATGTGTCTACTTGAGCCAAGAAGTTCACTCCTCATTAGTATCATTATCCAGAAAAGACAGTATTTTTAACAAATGATGCTGGCAAAACCAGACGTCCATCTGCAAAAATATGAAACAGGACCCATACCTCACACCATATACAAAAACTGATTCAAAATGAATCAAAGACCTAAATATAAAGCCAAAAGCAATGACGTTCATAGAATTAAAAATAGGATCAATGCTAGTGGCCCTAATACACGGCATTAACAGGATACAAACCACAACCAACAGCACACAACCTCCAGAAGATAAGCTAGATAACTGGGATCTTCTAAAAATTATACACTTATGCTCATCAAAAGACTTCGCCAAAAGAGTAAAAAGAGAACCTACAGACTGGGAAAAAAAAAATTGGCTATTACAAATCAGACAAAGGCCTAATCTCTAAAATCTACAAGAAAATCCAACACCTCTACAGCAAAAAGACAAATAACCCAATTAAAAAAGGGCAAAGGAACTGAACAGACACTTCACCAAAGAAGACATTAAAGCAGCCAGCAGACACATGAGGAAATGCTTGTGATCACTAGCCATTAGAGAAATGCAAATCAAAACCACAATGACATACTATCTCACCCCTGCATTACTGGCACAAATCAGTAAAACAGGAAATAACAAATGTTGAAGAGGCTGCGGGGAAATTGGAACCCGTATGCACTGCTGGTGGGAATGCAAAACGTTACAACCATTTTGGAAAAAGGTATGGCGGTTCCTTAGAAACCTAGAAATAGAAATATCATATGATCCAGCAATCCAACTCCTAGGAATATATCCTAGAGAAATGAGTCTTCACGTGAATAAACATATGCACACCCATGTTTATTGCAGCATTGTTCACAATAGCAAAAAGATGGAAATAACCTAGATGCCCATCGACAGATGAATGGATAGACAAACTGTGATATATACACCCAGTAGAGTATTACACAATGATAAAGAACAACAATGAATCTGTGAAGCATCTCATAACATGGATGAATATGGAAGGCATTATGCTGAGTGAAATAACCCAGTCAAAAAGGATGAATATTGTTTGAGACCACTGCTGTAAAAACTCATGAAAAGGCTTACACACAAAAAGAAACAATCTTTAATGGTTACGAGGCAGGGGAGAGACGGAGATGGAAAAACACTAAATAGACAATAGATAAGTAGTAAATTTGGGGAAGGGTAAGACAGCACACAATGCTGGGCAAGCCAGCACAACTTGTACAAGGCAAGGTCATGGAACCTCCGTAGACACATCCAAACTCACTGAGGGACTGAATTGCTGGGCTGAGGACTGTGGGGACCATGGTCTTGGGGAACATCTAAATCAATTGACATACCATGGTTTATAAAGAAAACGTTCTACATTCTACTTTGGTGAGTAGTGTCTGGGGTCTTAAAAGCCTGTGAGAGGCTATCTAGGATATTCCACTGGTCTCATCCCTTAGGGAGCAAGGAAGGATGAAGAAAACTAACGACACAAGGGAGAGATTAGTCCAAAGAACTAATGGACCACATCTACCATGGCCTCTGCCAGACTGAGTCCAGTACAACTAGATGGTGCCCAGCTACCACCACTGACTGTTCTGACAGAAATCACAATAGAAGGTCCCAGACAGAACTAGAGAAAAATGTAGAACAAAATTCTAACTCAGAAAGAAAGACCAGACTTGCTGATCTGACAGAGACTGGAGAAACTTTGAGAATATGGCCCCCAGGCACCCATTCAGCTCAGTAACAAAGTCACTCCTGAGGTTCACCCTACAGCCAAAGATAGGACAGGCCCATAAAACAAAATGAGACTAAAGAGCACGCCAGCCCAGGGGCAAGGACTAGAAGGTAGGAAAGGACAGGAAAGCTGGTAATAGGGAACCCAAGTTTGAGAAGAGAGAGTGTTGACATGTTGTGGGGTTGTTACCCAATGTCAGAAAATGTGTACTGTTTAATGAGAAACTAGTTTGTTCATCTAAAGTACGATAAAAAAAAAAAAAAAGTGAATATTAAAAAAAAGAAAGAAAATTGGGTCCGGGGTCTTCAGAAACTCCTTAAGTCGAGGCCAGCTTGCTGATTGGTTTGACCCAAAAATGTGTTCCTAGAGCAGTCCGGTCTTCCGCACCTGCTCAGTCTGGAAGGGAGACCACAAAGATGGTGTTTTTGCCATATCCAGGGCATAGATGTGGGTGTGTTTTTTGGCCTCTGACATCAATACGTCATCTAAAGGACACAATTGCTAGTACTACACATGTCAAGTGGGCCAGATCTGGTTCTTGCCAGTTTTAGCTGGTCCTGCAACCCTAGTCTTTTCTTTTTCTCAGCTTAGCCAGAAACAGGAAACAAACCTAATAAGGAGATAGATTAAAGACAGGGAGTTAATTTCTATATCACTTAAGATGGCGGGCACAACTCCTTGCCAGTTGAAGATGCCCGGTGTGCTGCTGGTCTCAGGTGCACCAATGTTTTAACCAATCCTTCAAATTAAATGGAGGATTAATTTTTTATACAGAAAATCATCTAACTTCCAAGAAAAGTAATAATCCCAATTTTGGTTATATAACAGCTTCATAGATAACAAAATTTGGGATAACGTTGCAAAGGATAGAAATTCCAGAACAGTTGATTGTGCTCATGAGGAATCTGTACATAGATCAAGAGGTACACTGCATGGCTTAAAATCAGAAAGGGTGTGTGTCAGGGTTGTATCTTTTCACTATATTTATTCAACCTGTATTCTGAGCAAATAATCCAAGAAGCTGAACTATATGAAGAAGAATGTGGTGGTGTCAGGATTGGAAGAAGGCTCTTTAGCAACCTGCAACATGCAGATGAAACAACCTTGCTTGCTGAAAGTGAAGGTGACTTGAGGCACTTACTGATGAAGATCAATGATTACAGCCTTCAGTGTGGATTACACCCCAATATAAAGAAAACAAAAATCCTTACGACTGGAGCAATAAACAACATCATGATAAACAGAAAATATTGAAGTTATCAAGGATTTTGTTTTACTTGGATCTACAATGAATGCCCATGGAAGCAGCTGCATTGGGGAATTAGCTGCAAAAGACCTCTTCAAAGTGCTTAAAAGCAAAGATGTCACTTTGAGGACTAGGTGCACCTGACCAACCTGTGGTATTCTCAGTCATCTCATACGCATTTGAAAACCAGACAATGAAAAAGGAAGACAGCAGAATAATTGATGCCTTTGAATTATGATGTTAGTGAAGAATATTGAATATACCATGGACTGCCAAAAGAACAAACAAATATGTCTTGGGGGAGGTACAACCAGGATGCTCCTTAGAAGCTAGGATGGCAAGACTTCATCTCGCCTACTTTGGACATGTTATCAGTCAGTGGTGGCCGTCCCTGGAGTAGGACATCATGCTTGGTAAAGTAGAGGGTCAGCAAAAAAAGGAAAACCCTCAATGAGATGGATTGACACAGTGGCTGCAACAATAGTCTCAAACATATCTACTATTCTGAAGATGGCACAGGACATGGCAACATTTTATTCTGTTACACATAAAATCACCTTGAGTTGGAGCCAACTCAACTGCACCTAAAACAACAACAACAACTTTATAATTGCTTTAAAATAATAAGGAAAACAGTTCACTTCCAACTGTTATATGTGTAATGGAAAGGCTTGTTTTAATGTTGGGGTGATGAAAGGCTCTTCTAGCTTACAGTTATTGACTGTTTCTTTGATTTAGGATGAGATTTGCCCATCATAGCAGAGCACTAGATTTAGAATCAGAGCTATTTTTAAGCCAAGGTTCCACTTCTTTCTAGTTCTGTAGACTTTCCAAATCTGACCTTCTCTTTCGTCATCTATACAAATGGAAATACTGATATCTGCCTCTGCCTTTCTTATATCATAGGATAGTCATGAGGTGTAGTGATGTACTGCTCAAATCTACCTTCAGAACTGAAGGACTTATTCCCCCAGATGCTGGGAGTACTACAGCAGACAGCTCTCAGCTGTAGCCTTCTTTGGAATTCCTTAACCCAAAGAGAATCACTTTGCCTAATGTCCCACACCCTTCCTGAGGCAAACAGCACCCAAAAACTAGTTGATGCAGGGATATAAAGGCCTAGCTTCTCCTACCCATGCAGGACAACTCTGAGGGCTATTCCAGTTTCAAAGCTCCCCATGGGGTCGGCTGAGGACTTCATTGAGGCTCCATCACAGCCCAACCTCTCTGTGCCCAATCCTGCTTACATCCCTTCCCTTCCACAAGTGATGATCCCAAAAACAAACCCTAATAAACTTCCTGCTTGCTAATTAGAGTTTTATTCTCAGAAGACCCAACCTATGAAATGAAAGTCAAGAAAAAATGTTTATGAAAGCACTTCAGAAATGCTAAATTGAAACTGTATTACTCATTTCTTACTTGTTTTTGAATTATGACATTTTTCTGGTGAGAACAATGGAATTCCACTTAAGAATAGTGTTAAAATGCTGACACTATAGATACTAGATTTCTCTTCTTAGCACTCTCTTGAAATTTTAGTTCTTACAAGACATCCATGATCCACCTCTTTTGGCTGATAAATTACATCATCAACTATTAAATTGTCAGATTGGATCAAAAAACAAGACCTATACGCTGTCTACAAGAAATCCACTTTAAATATAATGGCCCAGATAGGCAAAAGTAAAGGGATGGATAAAAAGATGTACCGTGCTAATGTTAATCAAAAGACAGCTAGAGTAACTATATTAATTTCAGACAAAGCAGACTTCAAAACAAGGAAGATTGTTAGAGATAAGAGGAAAATTACAAAATGACTATGGCGTCACTTCTCCAAAAAAGACATAACAATCCGAAACAGAGATGTACCCAGCAGCAGAGCATCAAATGCACAACGGAAAAAAAAATTGATATAACTGCAAGGAAAAATAGAATAACCCAGCACTATTATAGTTGGAAACTTCAATACCCCTCTAGATAATTGATACATCAAGCAGTGAGAAAATAAGCAAAAATACAGATGACTTGAAAAGTACTTACAAACTACTTGAGCTAATTGACATTTATAGAATATTCCATCCTACAACAGCAGAAGATATATTCTTTTTGAGCACATATGGAATATTCACCAAAATAGATCACATTCCAGGCTATGAAACACATCGTAACAAATTTAAAAGAATAGAAATCATACAAAGAAATCTCAGATAAAAACAGAATTAAACTGGAAATCAGTAACAAAAAGATAGCTGGAGAATCCAATCAAATATTGAGAAATTAAACAACACACTTTTAAATAGTCCATGGATTGAAGAGGAAATCTCAAGAGAAATTATAATTTTTTTTAACTAAATGAAAATGAAAATACAACTTACCAATATTTATGGAATGCAGCCAAAACAGTGTGCCCAGAGACATTTATTCTATTTAATGCATATGTTAGAACAGAAGAAAAATCTAACATCAATAACACAAAATTTCACCTTAGAGAAAGAAGAACAAATTAAGTTAAAAACAACGGCAATTTGTATGGCCTATTATTGAATCTAATATGTAAGGGTTTACAACCCATAGCAAGATACTAAGCAAAATCCACTTAAGTTATATATATTTCAGGGAAGTGGCCGAGCAGACATGGCAGAAAATCCGTATTGATATAACAGAACCTTTTCAGAATAAAATGTGGTCGTATTCTCAAAATTACTTGCAATACTGCTCTCAAATTTTTGTTACCATTACAACCCTGCATTGATTATTCGCAGCACAAAAATTACCAGGCATGGTGGTCTCTGATAATCCATCTGCTTATATCTCAGTTGAATTGTGACATAAAAGAATTGAGAACCAGAAATGGGAACTCTATCTGAAGTATAGTAATTATATCTTCTTGCCCTCAAGCAGTCACATAAAAAGGATGTTGAAGAGGGCTAAGAATATCCTATAACAGGTTATTGTAGGAGATTGCCAACAGAACTTTTTTTTTTTTGCTCAACATGCCTCTTAATGCTAACAACTGAAATCTACCTTAATAAAATATTTTCAAGGCAGTAATTCAGACCTTGTTTTAATCATCTCCATACAAATCTAGATAAGGAATTACAATAGAGTTAAAACATAAATCAGAATGTTTCTCTACTTGAATGAACTCTTTTTAATTTTTACCATTAAACTTTAATAAGAACTTTATAGCATATAGGCCTCTTGGATACAAGCAAAACAAACCCATATTTTATACTTAACACAGGACCGTAATATGCTTCTGCTAATATAACTGACACCATGAGTTCTGGCTTATAAATCCAATTAACCAAAATTTTCCCTACTTTGTAACCTCTAGTCCTTTTAAACTCTGATTATTCAGGAGGAGACGGTATTGAAAATTTAGTGCTGATGGCTCTAGAGAAGCAAAATGTTGAAGTTTCTGGACTGTTTTTCCCTGGGTGAAAGCCAGAAAAGTGTTGCGTTATTGTCAGACTTGGACAAGAAAAGATAAGAGAGAACATTTGGGAAGAACCTGAAAATTAAAGAATTAATGTCTGAGAAAAGGAAAGAAAAGAAAAAAAGGGAAGAAAGATAATCTGATATGATGGAATTTTTGAGAGGAAAGAAAAGTCTAAGAAGTTATGGAGTTTTCTGTGGAGGAGTCCAATCCTGTATATGCATTTGAAACCCGTTGCCATTGAGTAGATTCCGATTCATATCCCTATAGGAAAGAGTAGAACTGCCCCATAGGGTGTCCAAGGAATGGCTGGCGGATTCTAACTGCCGACCTTTTGGTTAGCAGCTGAGCTCTTTCATTGAGCCACCAGGGCTCCATCTATGCATTTAGTTGGTGCTTAAATATAAAAGGAGTCCCTGGGTAGTGCAAATGGTTAAGCACTCACTACTAACCTAAAGATTGGCTGTTCAAAGCTCAGTTCTGCTCTAAACACATTAGGTCACCATGAGTTGGAATGGACTCTGCAGCAAGTGTTTTTTTTTTTTTTTCGTTTTAAACACCAAATGGATAAATAATGAAGCACTAAGCAAAGGCTAAAAAAAAAAAAAAAAGAATTATTTTTATTTTTTTTTAAGCAAAGGATAATTATTCTTTAGGGAAAGGATTAGTATCTATATAACCAAGAAAATAATAGTCATAAATTGATCAGAAAGTAATTCCTTGAGTTCTAGCTGCTAAGGAGGATGTTCAACAGTGTTGCCCAAAACCCTAGTGCCCATATAAAAGACACTCATTTTTATTTTTCCTTCAGGCAGAAATTAACTCTTCCTACTTTTTTTTTTTGGTGGGTTTTTTTTTTTTTTTACCAAAATGAGTTTAAAATAGCCTCTGCTCTCCAAAGTCAAGAATGTTAATCCTAATGGGACTACTTGACAGAGTGCCCCAATTAGACCCAGAACCAAAGCATCCTACAACCACAGCCAGTCAGCTTATTACGTGGAATATAAGGCTTCCGTAGATATCAGCTGATAAAGATTCAACATTCAGTGACTGTTCTTTGTGGAATTGCATAACCAGAGTCTGACACATGGTAACACAAACCCTGAAGTAAGAAACAAACATCCCACCACTGAAATTTGGGGACAAAGAGCCAAAACCAAACTACCAAACCCATTGCCATTGAGTCAATTCCGACTGAGAGCAATCCTACGGTTAATTGGATTTAGATTTGTGTAGTAAACTGTACACTTTTCTCATTGTAGAGTATACTAGGTTAGTCATTCTTAGCAAATCTTTTTTCTTCTTCTTCACTATTATAAAGTCTTAGATAAACTTAAAAAGCAACACTCCTTCAGGTAGTTAGGATCTAAGTAGGGTAGACCTTACCTGACTATTATGATTAAGATTCTGGCATCCAAATTAGGAAGTCCGCTTATATAATCCTGTCTTAATGAAACATGGGACATATTTTATCTACAAAAAAATTATTTGAAGGAACTTCTAAAAGCCACTGACAAACATTTTTAAAGATATTTTAATGTCTGGGATCTTAGAGTATAAAACAGACGTTAAGAACAGGTATTTTATGGGTAGTTGTTTCCTATTATGTTTTTTAACCTAAAGGCTAAAAAAATCATTGGCAAGATCTTCCAGTAATATTTTCAAGGATTAATTAATGTTGTTTATATATTGTTTAGAAATAAGATAGTTTCTAGAGGTGACATAATTTTGTAATTAGTAAAGAGATCTTGCAACGAGCTACTGGGTTGGGGGCTGGGGACTACGGTCTTAGGGGACATCTAGCTGAATTGTCATAACATAGTCTATAAGAAATTGTTCTACATTAACTGTGGTGGGTAGCATTTGGGGTCTTAAAAGCCTGCAAGTAGCCATCTAAGATACATCTACTGGTCCCATCCAGTCTGGAACAAAAGAGAATGAAGAAGACCAAAGACACAAGGGAAAGATTAGTCCAAAGGACTGATGGACTACAACTACCATAACCTCCACCAGACTGAGCCCAGAACAACTATATTGTGCCAGGTTACCACCACTGATTGCTCCGACAGGAATCACAATACAGGGTCCCAGGCAGTACAAGAGAAAAATGAGGAACAAAATTCAAATTCACACACGCACAAAAGACTAGGCTTACTGGTCTGACAGAGACTGGAGAAACCCCAAGAGTATGCCCCCATACACCGTTTTAACTCAATACTGAAGTCATTCCTGAGGTTCACCCTTCAGCCAAAGATTAGACATGTCTATTAAAGGGTCACTGTGGTCGGAATGGACTGGATAACAACTTTTTTTTTTTTAATAGGGCTAACAATAACACATGTGATGAATGGGCTTCATAATTCAGTTTATGCATAGGAGACTAATGGGCACACCAGCCTAAAAGCAAAGATGAGAAGGCAGGAAGGGACAGGAAAACCAGATGAATGGAAACAGCAAACCCAGGGTGGAGAAGGGGAGAGTGTTGATACATTGTGGGGCTGGCAAGCAATGTCACAAAACATTCTGTGTATTAAATTGTTTAATGAGAAACTAATTTGCTCTGTAAACTTTCACCTAAAGCACAACTGGAAAAAAAAAAGATACTGGATAGATTTGGTGTGTGGACAAAATAATAGAAACAAGAAACATCATGAAGAAGCAGGAATGTATCTACCTAGAATCTCTTCTGGGATGCAGGTAGGGTGAGAGATGCTTTTGCAACTGGCAGATAATTATTCATTTATTATACAGTATTTGTAGAATTAGGATACATTCAAGCACGCATTATTTCATATTGGAACCCTGGTGGCACAGTGGTTAAGTGCTCAGGTGCTAACCAAAATGTCGGCAGTTCGACTCCACCAGCCACTTCCTGGGAACCCTACGGGGAGTTCTACTCTTTCCTATAGGGTCACTATGAGTCAGAATTGACTCAATGGCACACAACAACAACCAGTGTTTACAAGCATTAGCTCATTTAATGGATGGGAAAAATGTCTGAGAATTCACACAAATGGGGTGAGTACATGCCTGAGAGAATAGATAAGAGAGTAAATGCATTGTATGTGTGTGTTATGGAGAGAGAAGGAGATTGAGTGGAACCAAGTGGATGGAGAATAGATTAGGTATTTAAGCAGAAGAAATATTGTCCTTCCCGTAGTAAATAAAGTAGTCTGGAAGTCCAAGTGAAAGCATTCTGGCCAGAGACACACTTTAAGAGGTGGAGGCTGAGGATTTAAGAAAATATGTGGAGTCTCAGAGGGAAATAAAAAGCTTACAAGCCCAGGAAATAAGTGAAATGAGGTAATACGTACTGTTTTATCAGACACCTGTGGAGTAAAAGAGTTGTCAAATTGTAAGGTGGCATTGGTGACCATTATGGCCTTCAATCACCTATTTTGTGTGTTTCTTAATTAATGAAACACTTAAAATGTGTTATCCCAGGAAAAAAATTACAGCATTAACTCCAAAATAAAGTTCTGCCGTACTCCACAGCTTGTTTCACACTTTCTATTTCATCCCCACCTGTAGGAATGGGTGAGCTGCCAGTAGGAAACTCCTTTTTTCCAGTAGGGTGCTTTGTATCATAAGTCATTTGGGCCACTTTTGGCTAAATAAATTATCCTATAGACTCTGAATTATAATACTTGAGAGGTGAATTTTTTTTTTCCTGGATAAAAATACTGTTCCCACAATTTAGCTGAAATTTCCCCCAAATCAAGACATATCCTAGATATGAGCACTTGATATCTAATACAGTGATTTTACCTGGTCCCCTGCGCTTTCTACCAACCATACTATCTACCTGGAACTGTAGTTTAGTCTGATTTCTTCTTCTTATTTAAAATTTGCAATTAGAAAACTATTTTAAAAATCTCTGGCTTTGAACAAATTCCCATTTTATTTGCAACATCTGCTGTTATCTGGAGTGGACTTAAAGGATAAAGATTTTTTTTTTCCTTAGACTTCTTTCTAAAGTGAGATCTTTCCCAACATATTCGTATACACAAATCACGGGAAATACATTTAGCAAAGCATCCTCTAACAGTTCTGAGATTTTTAAATTTTTAATTTCCCCCACCCTAACACATGAGCTGCTATATGTCTTGAATTTTTCCAACTCACAGAGATTGCATAGCAAGTCTCTAACCTGCGTGGGCTACAGTGCAAGACTTGAACATCTCTAACATCAGAAGTTAGAAGTCATTAATCCACATGCAAGCAAAAGAATGTACACTCCTCCAAATACAAAGCTGGTACAAGGTTCAATAGTTCTTCTCAAATCACAAAATATTTTGTTTTTAAGTTTGAACCATTTGTAAGCAGAATGTATCCATTGATTTATGATATTTCCTCCTTGGGAATGTTTCTCAAGTCATCTCTGGCTGCTAAAAAAAAAAATTCAATTCCCCCATTTTACAAGTGGTTCTGGACCTAAGACTGGGTTCCATTCTGAGGACTCCATCATAAGTCAGCTCTGAAGTAAGCTGAATACCTCTTTTTTTAGTTTTCAATATTATTGCTTTTTATAATCAGTATCTTTATAAATCCCATCTTTATTTGTCTTTGGGGGTTGGAAACATTACATGTAAACTTACAGCTTAAACATCAGTGCCTCCTGCTTCTCCAGTTATATGCATATTACGTAAGACAAAAAAAAAAAAAGAGTCTTAACAGAAGTTCGTTGTAATTCCAACACATTGTAAATTGGGTGCTACTTGTACTGAGAAATCTAGTGTGGTCAATCTGCCTAAGATCACAAAACTAATTATTGGCAGAACCTTTCAAATGGCCTAAATTTCTCTATACCTGGTCTCTTGTTCTTTCTACAAACTATACTATTTCTATTGTACAAGACTTAATAGAAAATATCTAGAATATTGTGCATGGTTTTGGATAACTCGTTTTAAAAGGAACGTTGAAAAATTAAAGTGTGTCCAAGGTGGGAAAACAAATAAGTCTGATCTGCAACCAATCACGGGAATAGCACAGGACCAGGCAGCATGGGGCTGCCATGAGTAGGGGACCAACTCAATGGCAGCTAACAACAATAAGAAGCCTAAAAAAAAAAAAAAAACCACACCCTGTGCCGTCGAGTCGACTCCAACTCATAGCGACCCTGTAGGACAGAGTAGAACTGCTTCATAGAGTTTCCAAGGAGCGCCTGGCAGATTTGAACTGCCGACCTGTTAGTTAGCAGCTGTAGCACTTAACCACTACACCACCAGGGTTTCCGTAAGAGACCTAGGAATTAAAAAATATATAAAGAAACTGGGGTGAAAGTACTGGTATATAATACTGAGAAGAAAAGGCTAAGAGAAAATATGCTACCTGTCTTCAAATATTTCAGGGATTCCTGTGGTGGAATAATTATTCTTCATTCATGGTTTCAGAAGGCAGAACCAAGATCACTAGATTAAAATTTTGCTGAGTACTGTATTTTTGCGCAAATAACATGCACTTTCTGCATTTGTTTGCTGGGACCCTTCCCCTGTGAGGCATCCTTAAAAGTGTACTATGCTAATTTTTCTTCACAGCGACACGTGAAAAAAAAACTGGCACAATGGCACCTATGAAAATACATTGCAGGAGGGGAGGCAGCGGGGGACCACACAGCTTCAAACAAACACAGGAGGCACATGTTATGTGCATTAAAATACAGTAATAAATTCCATCTATAAATAAAATGACATGAAAGAGGTCTTCTTGGTTTTTTTCTTATCAAATTTATGGATAAGTAATTTATGTACAATGAACTGCATCCATTTAAAATACACAATTCAATGAGATGTGATAGTTTTATACATCTGTGAAGCCACTGTGTTAATCAAAATACAGAACATTTCCAACACCCCCAAGATTCCTCGCTCTCCTTGATGGCAACCCTTCTTCCTTCTGCCCTCAGCCACAATCACTGATCTGCTTTTTACCTCTACAGATTAGTTTGCATTTTATACCAATGAAATCGTGCAGCAAGTACTCTTTTGCGTCTGATTTCTTTCGCCCAGGCTAATGACTTTTCAGATTCATCTCTAAGAAGTGTTCAGGCTTAGATTTCTTCAAATTTATCATGTTTGGAGCCCAGCAAGCTTTTTGAACTAATTAAGGTATGTCTTTCTTCAAACTTGAGAAGTTTTGTGTCATTATTTCTTCAAATATGTTTTTTCTGCCCCTTTATTTCTCTACTCTCCTTCTGCAACTCCAGTTAATGTATGTTAAATCTTTTGTTTTTTTGTAATAAGTCCCCAAGATTTTGTCAATTCTTTCTCAGTCTTTTTTTTTTTTTTCTCTCCTTCTCTTCTTCGAGGATTTAATCATTTCTACTGACCTATCGTCACATTCACTGGCTCTTTCCTCTGTCATTTCCATTCTGCTATTAAGCCCACCCAATGAAATTTTATTTGAGAGATTGTATTTTTCTGTTATAAAATTTCCATTTTGGAGGAGAAATACCCTTCTGGAAAGATGGAATAGACATACTAGTGCCTATTTAGTCCATAAACCAAAAAAAAAAAAACCAAACCCACTGCTGTCAAGTCGATTCTGACTCATAGCAACCCTATACCGACCCTATAGGACAGAGTAGAACTGCCCCATAGACTTTCCAAACAGTGCCTGGCAGATTCGTACTGTTGACCTCTTGGTTAGCAGCCATAGCACTTAGCCACTACACCACCAGGATTTCCATTAAGTACAACTTAAATCTCTGGATGTTATATATAAAATAAAAATAAGAAGACTCTCAAAGGTAGAGATAAGAAGGCAGACCAGTTAGCAACTGCAAGACACAAGGAAAACATGGTGGCAAGTTCGCTGGGTTTTCTTTTTGCCTTATATATCCCAGCTGTAAAGCTGAAAAAACAAGCAAACCAGAAACACCAATGTACACAAAACAAACAAACAAACAAAAACCAACAAAAGCCTGCTCTCTATAGCCAAAGGGTCAGGAAAGGAACAGTCTAGAAAGACAGAAAACTTCTAGACAATAACCGTCTCACTCCAGCCAAATAACAGAGGAAAAAAAAAACTGTAGCCCCACTGTCATGCATTCCAGAAAAGACCTAAAGGAGAGCACAGATTTTTTTTCATTGCCAGGCTATGACCAGGTGCCCCAGCCCCTTCCCCATAGTGGTGTCAGAGAAGGCTGAATAGAGATCTAGGACTTTCGTATCCCTTAGGTAGTAGGTAACAAAGCCACTTGCTTTTGCTATATCAGTGAAGACCATGTGAGGGGCTTGGACCTCCACTCCCAACTGGCAGTAAAGAATCATCCCTCCTTTCCCTCCTTCTCTTCCTCCTCAATGTGCTGGTACCCTACAATACAGTGGATGCCTAGTGGAGAGTCAGGACTTGCATCACCACCATTAAGCAGTAATGAGGCCATCCCTCTCCAGTGGTGTCAGTGGAGACCATGTAGGGAGGAGTGATGAGACACCACTACCCCTCCCATCCAGTAAGGCACCAGTGGAGGCCCACTAGGGAGCTAGAATATTCATCCCTGCCCAGCAATAATGCAGTGCTCCCTGCTCAGATGTCAATAGAGACCAAGTAGGGAACCTGAACTTTTATCCCAGTAACGAGGGACTAAATCTTCCTCTGCCAGAATAGTGTCAGAGGAAGCCAGCTAAAACAGAAGGTTAAAATAAGACCCAGAATCTTATAATACACAAAATGTCCAGGTTTCCATAGAAAATCGCTCCTCTTATCAAGAACCAGGAAGATATCAAACTGCAGACAGCAACAACGCCCCAGTGATGACAGTGCAACAATATGGATGAAACATGAGTCCCTAAAAGATCACAAGGAGAAGGACTGTCTGCCAACCTGGAATATTCATCATAGACTAAACTAAATTTACGTTCTTTAAGAACCTGAGTTAATGTTAGGTGTCTAGTTTTAGTAAGCTAACCTTACCGTAACTAACACAGTGGGCTTCCAGCTCAACTCAGTCAGAAAAAAACCAGGGGCAGACCAGAACAGGCCATCAATTTCTCATGTACAAGTTCAAGTGGAAGCTGTAGAAAACTAAAAGAAGTCCATGAGAGTCAAAGTACAACTTTGAGTATATACCACCTGAATTTAGAGACCATTGCAAGAATAGATTTGAGGCATTGAACAAAATGACCCAAAATCAGACGAGTTGTGAGATGAAATCAAGGATATCATACATAAAGAAAGCAAAATGTCACTAAAAAGACAAAAAAGGAAGAAAGAAAAAAAGACCAAAATGAATGTCAGAAAAGACTCTGAAACTTCTTCTTAAATGTAGAGTAGCTAAAGTGAAGAAAGAAATGACATAAAAACACTGAACAGAAGATTTTGAAGGACAGATGGAGAACAGAAAGTAGAGTATTATACTGAAGTGTGCAAAGACCTGAAGTTAGAAAGCCAGAAGGGAAGAACACACTCAGCATTTCTCAAGGTAAAAGAACTAAAGAAAAAATTCAAGCTTGGAGTTGCAACTCTGAAGGATTTTCTGGGTAAAATGTTGAATAGCAGTGGAAGAATCAAAAGAAGATGGAAGGAACACACAGAGCCACTGTACTAAAAAGAATTGGTCAAATTTCAACCATTTCAGGAAGTAGCATATGATCAACAACCAATGGTATTAAAGGAAGAAGTCCAAGCTGCACCGAAGGCATTGGCAAAAAACAAGTCTTCAGGATCTGAAAGAATGCCTGTCGAGATGTTCCAACAAATGGGTACAACACTAGAAGTGCTCACTATTCTATGCCAAGAAATTTGGGAGACAATTAACTGGCCAAATGACTGCAAGACTCCATGTTTGTGCCCATTCAAAAGAAAGATGATTCAACAGAATGCAGCAATCATTCAACAATGTCATTAACATAACACACAAGTAGAAGTTTTTTTAAAAAAATTTTTATTGTGCTTTAAATGAAAGTTTACAAATCAAGTCAGTCTCCCATACAAAAATTTATATACACCTTGTTATATACTCCTAATTGGTCTCCCCCTAGTGAGACAGTACACTCCTTCCCTCCACCCTCTCTTTTCGTGTCTATTTGGCCAGCTTCTAACTCCCTCTGCACTCTCATCTCCTCTCCAGACAGGAGATGCCAACATAGCCTCATGTGTCTACTTGATCCAAGAGGCTCATTCTTCACAGTTATCATTTTCTACCCCACTGTCCAGTCCAATGTCTGGAGAGCTGGATTTGAAAATGGTTCCTGTCTTGGGCTATCAGAAGGTCTGGGGACCATGACCACCAGGGTCCTTCTAGTCTCAGGCAGACCATTAAGTTTTTATGAGAATTTGGGGCCTGCATCCCACTGCTCTCCTGCTCCCTCAGGGGTTCTCTGTTGTGTTCCTTTTTCAGGGTAGTCATCAGTTGTAGCCAGGCACCATCTAGTTCTTCTGGTCTCAGGCTGATGTAGTTTCTGGCTTATGTGGTCAGTTCTGTCTCTTGGGCTTATAATACCTTGTGTCTTTGCTGTACTTCATTCTCCTTTGTACCAGGTGTGTTGAGACCAAATGATGCATCTAGATGGCCACTTGCTAGCGTTTAAGACCCCGGGCACTGCTCTCCAAAGTGGGATGCAGAATGTTTTCTTAATAGATTTTATCATGCCAATTGACTTAGATGTCCCCTGAAACCATGGTCCCCAAACCCCCACCCCTGCTACTCTGGCCTTCAAAGCCTTCAGTTTATTTAGGAAACTTCCTTGCTTTTGGTTTAGTCCAGTTGTGCTGACCTATCCTTTATTGTGTGTTGTCTTTACCTTCACCTAAAATAGTTCTTATCTACTATCTAATTAGTGAAAATGCCTCTCCTTCCCTCCCTCCCTCCCTACTATCGTGACGATCAAAGAATATTTTCTTCTCTGTTTAAACTATTTCTCAAGTTCTTATAATACTGGTCTTATACAATATTTGTCCTTTTGCAGCTGACTAATTTCACTCAGCGTAATGCCTTCCAGATTCCTCCATGTTATGAAATGATTCATGGTTTCACCATTGCTCTTTACCGATGCTTAGTATTCCATTGTGTGAATATACCATAATTTATTTATCCATTCGTCTGTTGATGGGCACCTTGGTTGCTTCCATCTTTTTGCTCTTGTAAACAGTGCTGCAGTGAACATGGGTGTGCATATATCTGTTGGTGTAAAGGCTCTTATTTCTCTAGGATATATTCCAAGGGGTGGGATTGCTGGATCGTATGGTAGTTCTATTTCTAGCTTTTTAAGGAAGTGCCAAATCAATTTCCAAAGTGATTGTACCATTTTACATTCCCACCAGCAGTGTGTAAGTGTTCTAGACTCCCCACATCCTCTCCAACATTTATTATTTTGTGTTTTTTGGATTAATACCAGCCTTGTTGGAGTGTATTTTTTTGTTGTTGTTGTTGGAGTGAGATGGAATCTCATTGTAGTTTTGATTTGCATTTCTCTAATGGCTAATGATCATGAGCATTTCCTTATGTATCTGTTAGCTACCTGAACGTCTTCTTTAGTGAAGTGCCTGTTCATATCTTTTGCCCATTTTTTAATTGAGTTGTTTGTCTTTTTGTAGTTGAGTTTTTGCAGTATCATGTAGATTTTAGAGATCAGGCGCTGATCGGAAATGTCATAGCTAAAAACTTTTTCCCAGTCTGTAGGTAGTCTTTTTACTCTTTTGGTGAAGTCTTTGGATGAGCATAGGTGTTTGATTTTTAGGAGCTCCCAGTTATCTAGTTTTTCTTCTACATTCTTTATAATGTTTTGTATACTGTTTATGCCATGTATTAGGGCTCCTACTGTTGTCCCTATTTTTCTTCCATGATCTTTATCATTTCAGATTTTATATTTAGGTCTTTGATCCATTTTGAGTTATTTTTTGTGCATGGTGTGAGGTATGGGTCTTGTTTCATTTTTTTGCAGATGGATATCCAGTTATGCCAGCACCATTTGTTAAAAATACTCTTTTCCCCATTTAACCGACTTTGGGCCTTTGTCAAATATCAACTGCTCATATGTGGGTAGATTTACGTCTGCATTCTCAATTCTGTTCCATTGATCTATGTATCTGTTGTTGTACCAGAACCAGGCTGTTTTCACTACTGTGGCAGTATAATCGGTTCTAAAATCAGGTAGAGTGAGGCCTCCCACTTTGTTCTTTTTCAGTAATGCTTTACTTCTCTGGGGCCTCTTTCCCTTCCATATGAAGTTGGTGATTTGTTTCTCCATCTCATTAAAAAATGTTATTGGAATTTGGATCAGAATTGCATTGTATTTATAGATGGCTTTTGGTAGAACAGACATTTTTACAATGTTAAGTCTTCCTATCCATGAGCAAGATATATTTTTCTACTTATGTAGGTCTCTTTTGGTTTATTGCAGTAGTGTCCTGTAATTTTCTTTGTACAGGTCTTTTACATCTGTGGTAAGGTTAATTCTGAAGTATTTTATCTTCTTGGGGGCTACTGTAAATGGTACTGATTTGATGATTTCCTCTTCGGTATTCTTGTTCGTGTAGAGGAATCCAACTGATTTTTGTGTGTTTATCTTGTATCCTGATTCTCTGCTGAACTCTTCCATTGGTTTCAGTAGTTTTCTTGAGGATTCTTCAGTTTTCTGTGTATAAAATCATGTCATCTAAAAAAAATAGAGATATTTTTACTTCTTCCTTGCCAGTCTGGATGCCTTTTATTTCTTTATCTAGCCTAATTGCTCTGGCTAGGACCTCTAGAGCCGTGTCGAATGAGAGCGGTGATAAAGGGCATCCTTGTCTGGTTCCCGATCTTAAGGGGAATGCTTTCCTACTCTCTCCATTTAGGCTGATGTTGGCTATTGGCTTTGTATAAATGTCCTTTATTATGTTGAGGAATATTCCTTCTATTCCTATATTGCTGAGAGTTTTTATCATGATTGGGTGTTGAACTTTGTCAAATGCCTTTTCTGCATCAATTGATAAAATCATGTGATTCTTGTCTTTTGTATTATCTATATGATGGATTACATTAACTGTTTTTCTAATGTTGAACCATCCCTGCATACCTGGTATGAATCCCACTTGGTCATGGTGAATTATTTTTTGATATGTTGTTGAATTCTATTGGCTAGAATTTTGTTGAGGATTTTTGCATCAAAGTTCATGAGGGATTAAAAAAAAAACAAAAACCCAGCGCCGTCGAGTCAATTCTGACTCATAGCGACCCTATAGGACAGAGTAGAACTGCCCCATAGAGTTTCCAAGGAGCACCTGGTGGATTCGAACTGCCGACCCTTTGGTTAGCAGCCATAGCACTTAACCACTACACCACCAGGGTTTCCATGAGGGATATAGGTCCGTAATTTTCTTTTTTGTGGTGTCTTTACCTGGTTTTGGTATCAGGAATATGCTGGCTTCATAGAATGAGTTTGGGAGTATTCCCTCCTTTCTATGCTCCAAAATACCTTTAGTAGTAGTGGTGTTAATTCTTCTCCGAAAGTTCGGTAGAACTCCACAGGGAAGCTGTCCGGGCCAGGGCTTTTTTTTGTTGGGAGTTTTTTGATTACCTTTCCATCTCTTCTTTTGTTATGGGTCTATTTAGTTGTTCTACCTCTGTTTGTGTTAATTTAGGTAGGCTGTATGTTTCTAGAAATTCATCCATTTCTTCTAGGTTTTCAAATTTGTTAGAGTGCAATTTTTTGTAGTAGTCTGGTATGGTTCTTTTAATATCAGTAGAGTTTGTTGTAATATCTCCCATCTCATTTCTTATTCTGGTTGCTTGCTTCCTCTCTTGTTTTTCTTTTGTTGGTTTGGGCGACGGTTTATCAATTTTGTTAATTTTTTCAAAGAAGCATCTTTTGGTCTTGTTAATTCTTTCAATTGTTTTTCTGTTTTCTATTTCACTTAATTCTGCTCTAATTTTTATTATTTGCTTTATTTTGGTGTCTGAGGGTTTCGTTTGTTGTTCTCTTTCTGTTTGTTCAAGTTGTAGGGGTAATTCTTTGATTTTGACCCTTTCTTCTTTTTGGATGTGTGCATTTATTGATATAAATTGACCTCTGAGCCCTGCTTTCTCTGTGTCCCAAAGGTTCTGATAGGAAGTGTTTTCATTTTCATTGGATTCTATGAATTTCTTTATTCCATCCTTAATGTCTTCTATAACCCAGTCTTTTTTGAACAGGGTATTGTTCAATTTCCAAGTGTTTGATTTCTTTTCCCTGCTTTTTCTGTTATTGACTTCTACTTTTATGGCCTTATGGTCAGAGAAGATGCTTTGTAATATTTCAGTGTTTTGGATTCTGCTAAGGCTTGCTTTATGACCTAATATGTGGTCTATTCTAGAGAATGTTCATGTACACTAGAAAAGAAAGTGTACTTGGCTGCTGTTGGATAGAGTGTTTTGTATATGCCTGTGATGTCAAGTTGGTTGATTGTGGCATTTAAATCTCCCGTGTCTTTATTGAGCTTCTTTCTGGACATCCTGTCCTTCACCAAAAGTGGTGTGTTGAAGTCTCCTACTGTAACTGTGGAGCTGTCTATCTCACTTTTCAATGCCGTTAGAGTTTGTTTTATGTGTCTTGCAGCCCTGTCATTGGGCGCATAAATATTTAATATGGTTATATCCTCATGGTATATTGTCCCTTTAATCATTATATAGTGTCCTTCCTTATCCTTTGTGGTGGATTTAACTTTAAAATCTATTTTATCAGGAATTGATATTGCCAATCCTGCTCTTTTTTGATTGTTGTTTGCTTGATATATTTTTTCCATCCTATGAGTTTTAGTTTGTTTGTGTCTCTAAGCGTAAGCTGTGTCTCTTATATGCAACCTATAGACGGATCATGTTTTTTTAAACATTCTGCCACTCTGTCTCTTTGTTGGTGCATTTAGTCCATTTACATTCAGCATAATGACTGATAGATATGAACCTAGTGCTGTCATTTTGATGTCTTTTTTTGTGCCTTGTTGACAGTTTCTTTTTCCTATTTAATTTTTTGTGCTGAGTAATTTATCTTTATATATTGTCTTTTCCTCATATTCACTTTTGATTTTGTTTCTGCTGTCTCTATTTTTTCGTGTGTATTTTATTTTGATGAGTAGGATAGTTAGTCTCCTTTGTGGTTACCTTAATATTTCTCTATGTTTAAACCTAATTTTTATTTCTTTATATCACCTTGTCTTCCTCTCCTTTTGAAAGGCCTATGACTGCATTTCTTAGTCCCTCTTTATGGTTTTAATGTTTTCTTCTTTTACATAATAACATTGCTGTTTCCCTGTTTTGAGTGTTATTTTATCTTGATTTATTTTTTGATTTCCCTGTCTGGGTTGAGTTCTGATTTCTCTGCCCAGTGCTCTAGTCTTGGGTTGACACCTGATATTATTGATTTTCTAACCGAAGAACTCCCTCTAGTGTTTCTTGTAGTTTTGGTTTAGTTTTTACAAATTCCCTAAACTTCTGTTCATCTGGAAATGTCCTAATTTCCCCTTCATATTTAAGAGACAGTTTTGCTGGATATATGGTTCTCGGTCGGCAATTTCCTTCCTTCAAACCTTTGCATAAGTCATCCCATTGCGTTCTTGCCTGCCTGGTTTCTTCTGAGTAGTCCGAACTTATTCTCATTGACTTCTTTTTAGGTGACTTTTCATTTACCCTAGCTGCTCTTAAAATTCTCTGTTTATCTTTGATTTTGGCAGGTTTGATTATAATATGTCTTGGTGACTTTCTTTTTAAACCTACCTTATGTGGAGTTTGATATGCATCTTGGATAGATATCTTCTCATCTTTCATGATATCAGGGAAGTTTTCTGCCAACAAATCTTCAACAATTCTGTCTGTATTTTCTGTTATCCCTCCCTGTTCTGGCATTCCAATCACTTGTATGTTATTCCTCTTGATATTGTCCCACATGATTCTTAAGGTTTCTTCATTTTTGTTTAATTCTTTTATCTGATTTTTCTTCAAATATATTGGTGCCAAGTGCTTTATCTTCGAGCTCACCAATTCTCCCTTCCACTTGCTCAATTCCACTTCTCTGACTTTCTACTGAGTCATCTAACTCTGTAATTTTATTGTTAATCTTCTGAATTTCTGATTGCTGTCTGTCTATGGATTCTTGCAGCTTATTAAATTTTTCATTATGTTCTTGAAGAAGCTTTTTAATTTTTTCAGCTGCTTTATCTGTGTGTTCCTTGGCTTGTTCTGCATATTGCCTGATCTTCCTGATGTCTCGAAGGTTTCTGTATGTTAACCTTTTGTATTCTGCATCTTGTAATTCCAAGAATGCACTTTAGTCTAGAAGATCCCTTGATTATTTGTTTTGAGAGCTTGTTGAAGTGATCATGGTATGTTTCTGTATGTGATTTGATATTGACTGTTGTCTCCGAGCCATCTATAAGTTATTATATTAGCTTATTTTATGCTTTCTTACTGTATCCTAGCTTCTTGCTTTGTTTTGTTTTGATATGCCCACATGGGTTGCTTGAGTGAGCTTGCTTGATTATTTTTGCCTTTGAAGCTCTGGTGTCCTGTTACCAGATGGCTAGAGCTATTGTCAGATTTTTTTAATCAGTCTAGGAGTCCATTCACTTTTCTTTTATGGTTTCAGCTGAGGTGTCCAGGTAGCTGGTCAAGTGTGTGGTACAGATTCTGTCCTACAGTCTTAGAGGGGTAAGAGTGATTGGTGTAGGTAACGGTATCTGGTTGCAGCAGGGGGTCATGCTCTGAACAAGGCAGGGGGCTGAAAATCATCCCCCAGGTGTCTCTGAGGAAAGCGTGTCCCTCTTCCCTACAGTGTACAGGTGGGTAGATTCTGCAGATGGACCCTGGTTCCCCAATGCTTTTGCTTATAAGGACTGGGAGGTACCAGTTATCCTTGGACCCCTGTCATGGGTGGCTGGGTGACCTGAGTGGAGCCACCAGTCCTTAGGCCCCTGATGTGGGTTTGTGAGGACCCTGTGTAATAGGGAAAGCAGTGTCAAACATCAAACACCCACCTCTCCACTGCACAGCTGAAACAGTTGCGGTCTGCCAACAAGGACATATTCTCCTGAAATAGGCCCACACAAGTCCATACAGGAGGAAAATGGATTCAAAGTCCATGGACCATTTATGCCTGGATAGGAGGTGCTTCTGTCTGGAGCTTTCCAGGTTAGTGGAGCTGGCAAATTATCTTTTCCCCCAAGTATGAATTTATTCCTTCTCCAAGGCTGGGAGAACGGCTTCTGGTGTTCAACAGGGCCTATCTCAGGCCCAGGGAAATCAACAGCCTCTGAAGCCTGCTTGAGGGCAGGGGGCATGGTAAAATATAAGCAAGTACTTAGCTTTTGCTGAGAGCACCATTTTTCTCTGGTTCTGGAGGTATAAGTAGGCTGTATGTCTGACTGCTTCTCCCTGAGGAAACTCTGGCCGAACACTACTACCAGCCCACTGCAGCCGCTCCCTGGAATGGTACCTGAGGGATCCCAGCAATTCAGGTCCAGCAACTCCTCTTTGCTTCTGAATGGTTGCTCCCTCCCACTGCTTCTCAGTCCATTTTCTAACTTTGCCTTTGATGTTCAGGGCTCCTAGGTTGTCATAAATATAATCATTTCACTTGTTTTTTCTGGTCTTTGTTGTAAGATGGATGGCCAGAAGTGTCTGGCTATTCTGCTATCTTGCCCCCACCTCACAAGTAAAAGTTTTACTAAAGAACATTGGAAAGTGGTTGCTGCAGGACATCCGTAGGGACCTGCCAGAAATTCAAGATGCATGCAGAAGAGCATGTGGGAGAAGGGATAACATTGCTGATTTCAGATGAATCCTGGCTGAAAGCAGAGAATACCAGAAAGATGTTTACCTGTGCTTTCTTGACTATACATTTGATCATGTCTTTGTGCGGATCATAACGAATTATGGATAACATTGCCAAGAACAGGAATTCTAGACCACTTAATTGTGCTTATGCAGTGCCTGTACATAGACCAAGATGCAGTCTTTTGAAAGTAACAAGGGGATACTGCATGGTTTAAAATCAGGAAGGGTGCATCAGGATCGTATCATTTCACCATACTTATTCAAAATGCAAGCTTAGCTAATAATTCCAGGAGATATCATCAAGACTGGAGGAAGACATATTAACAACCTGTGATATACAGATGACACAATATTGCTAGCTGAAAGTTAAAAGGACTTGAAGCACTTATTGATGTAGATCAAAGACTACAGCCTTCAGTATGGGTTACAGTTAAAAAAAAAAAAACACATACACACACACATTGAACCGATAAGAAATGTCATGATAAACATAGAAAAGATAGACATTGTCAAGGATTTCATTTTACTTGGAAACACAATCAATGCCCATGGCGGCAGCAGTCATGAAATCTAACAACATACTGCATTGGGAAAATCTGCTTCAAAAGACCTCTTTAAAGTCTGAAAAGGCAAAGATGTCACTTTGAGGACTAAGATGCATTTAACCCAATCCGTGGTATTTTCATTCACCTCATGTGCATGCTAATCCTGGACAAGGAATAAGGAGGAGCAGAGAGCAGAAGCATTGATGCCTTTGAATGATAGTGTTGGTGAAAAATATTGAATATACCATGGACTGCCAGAAGAAGGCACAAATCTGGTTTGGAAGGATTGTAGCAAGAATGTTCCTTAGAAGCAAGGATTGCAGAGAGTTTGTCTCACATACTATGCCATGTTATTGGGTGGGATCGGTCCAGGGAGAAAGACTTCATGCTTGACAATGTAGAGGGTCAAAAAAAAGAGAAAGATCCTCAATCAGAAGGACTGACACAGGGGCTGCAATGATGAGCTCAAACATAGCAACCATTGTGAGGATGGCGCAAGAGTGGATGGTGTTTCTTTCTGTCGTGGGTAGCGCTGCTGTGAGATGGAACTGACTCGATGGCATCTAACAACAGCAAGAGTGTAAAGTCTACATAGTCAAAAAGTGGATGATCTGTCTCTACACACAAAAGCAATCTACCAAACTAACCCATTACATCCTTCAGGCTTGCTGAAACTTTCTGAACTATGACTTGGAATTTTTCAGAGATTCTCTACAATCTCTGCCTTGGACAAGGCAACCACTATGCCTAGTTGCCCTGGCAGAAACCTGGCAGTCATTCAAAACATTGGTATTTAATCAAGATAATTTTCTTGGTGAGCTGGTGTGATGGGTTGAATTATGTCCCCCCCAAAATGTGCATATTAACCTGGTTAGGCCATGATTCCCAGTATCCTGTGGTCTTCCATTTTGTGATTGTAATTTTATGCTAAAGAGGATTAGGGTGGGATTGTAACACCCTTACCAGGTCACATTCCCGATCCAATGTAAAGGAACTTTCCCTGGAGTATGGCCTGCACCACCTTTAACCTCTCAAGGGGTAAAAGGAAAGGGAAGCTAGCAGAGAGGGGGGAACTCACGCCACCAAGAAAAAAGCACCGGCAGCAGAGCACATCCTTTGGACCTGGGGTTTCTTCAAGGAGAAGCTCCTAGTCCAGGGGAAGATTGATGACAAGGACCTTCCTCCAGAGCCCACAGAGAAAGAAAGCCTCCCCCTGGAGCTGACGCCCTGAATTTGGATTTCTAGCCTGCTAGACTGTGAGAAGATAAATGTCTCTTTGTTAAAGCCATCCACTTGTGGTATTGCTGTTATAGCAGCACTAGATGACTAAGACAGCTGGCTATTTTTGATATCGTTCCTGGACCCCCTCCCTCTGGCTGGAAGAAGATAGTTCAAAATGCCCAACCTATTGAGCCCTGGTGGCTCAGTGGTTAAGAGCTGTGGGTGCTAACACAAAAGTCAGCAGTCCAAATCCACCAGCCCTTCCTTGGAAACCCTATGAGGCACTTCTAATCTGTCCTGTAGGGTGGCTAGGAGTGAAAATCCACTCGATGGCAATGGGGACCTGACTGAGCCTAGATATTTTCCTCTTTCCCTTCAGTATTCAACTGAGATATCCCGGTGATGTCTACATGATCTTAGCATTCCTTGATAACCCAGGTCTGAAATGGCCGCATCTCAGGGCACAGAGGAGCTAGGTCAGACAGTAGCAGATGCCCAAGCCTGAGAACTCCTGTTTTCAAAGAGAGATTTTGCCTCCCTCAGCCTCTATAACAAAAGCTGCATCCAAGGCATTGTGGTACTTAAAGGTATGTGTCACCTGGCCTAGGCCATGATGCCAGGATTAAGCAATCACCTCCATGATGAGATCTGATATGATGACATATCCTTTCTGAGGAGATGTGCTCTGAGCAGCCAATCAGTGGAAAGAGGGTTTCTTTGGGGGTGTGGCCTGCCTCCTGGGTATAAATGGATGTTCCAGCAAGGTTGTCTCTGTAGCTGGGGATCCTGCCTCCCACTCATCTCCATGCTCCGACCTCAGGTTCTTGGGACTTGCACCGGCACTCCACCTTGCCTGGTTGCCTGCTCATCTGGAGATACACGGGCCTCCAGAGCCTGTTGAACACTAGTGACTGAAGACCAGACAAGTTGTGGAATGACATCCAGGACAGCATTCATAAAGAAAGCAAGAGGTCACTGAAAAGACAGGAAAGAAAGAAAAGACCAAGATGGATGTCAGAGGAGACTCTGAAACTTGCTCTTGAGCATCGAGCAGCTAAAGAAAAGGAAGCATTGATGAAGTAAAAGAACTGAACAGAAGATTTCAAAGGGCCTCTCGAGAAGACAAAGTATTATAATGACATGTGCAAAGAGCTGGAGATGGAAAACCAAAAGGGAAGAACACGCTTAGCTTTTCTCAAGCTGAAAGAACTGAAGAAAAAATTCAAGTCTTGAGTTGCAATAGTGAAGGATTCCATGGGGAAAATATTAAATGATGCAGGAAGCATCAAAAGAAGCTGGAAGGAATACACAGAGTCATTATACCAAAAAGAATTAGTTGATATTCAACCACTTCATGAGGTGGCATATGATCAGGAACCAATGGTACTGAAGGAAGAAGTCCAAGCTGCTCTGAAGGCATTGGCGAAAAACAAGGCTCCAGGAATTGATGGAATATCAACTGAGATCTTTCAACAAACAGATGTAGCGCTGGAGGTGCTCACTCATCTATGCCAAGAAATATGGAAGACAGCTTTTTGGCCAACCGACTGGAAGATATCCGTATTTATGCCTATTCCCAAGAAAGGTGATCCAACCTAATGTGGAAATTATAGAACAATATCGTTAACATCACACGCAAGCAAAATTTTGCTGAAGATCATTCAAAAACAGGTGCAGCAGTATATCGACAGGGAACTGCCGGAAATTCAGGCTGGTTTCAGAAGAGGACGTGGAACCAGGGATATCATTGCTGATGTCAGATGGGTCCTGGCTGAAAGCAGAGAATACCAGAAGGATGTTTACCTGTGTTTTATTGACTATGCAAAGGCATTCAGCTGTGTGGATCATAACAAACTACAGATAACACTGCGAAGAATGGGAATTCCAGAACACTTAATTGTGCTCATGAGGAACCTTTACATGGATCAAGAGGCAGTTGTTCGGACAGAAGAAGGGGATACTGATTGGCTAAAGTCAGGAAAGGTGTGTGTCAGGGTTGTATTCTTTCACCATACCTATTTAATCTGCATACTGAACAAATAATACGAGAAGCCGGACTATATGAAGAACGGGGCATCAGGATTGGAGGAAGACTCATTAACAACCTGCGTTATGCAGATGATACAATCGTGCTTGCTGAAAGTGAAGAGGACTTGAAGCACTTACTAATGAAAATCAAAGACCACAGCCTTCAGTATGGATTACACCTCAACATAAAGAAAACAAAAATCCTCACAACTGGACCAATGAGCAACCTGATGATAAACAGAGAAAAGATTGAAGTTGTCAAGGATTTCATTTTACTTGGATCCACAGTCAACAGCCATGGAAGCAGCAGTCAAGAAATCAAAAGACGCATTGCATTGGGTAAATCTGCTGCAAAGGACCTCTTCAAAGTGTTGAAGAGCAAAGATATCACCCTGAAGACTAAGGTGCGCCTGACCCAAGCCATGGTATTTTCAATCGCATCATATGCATGTGAAAGCTGGACAGTGAATAACGAAGACTGAAGAAGAGTTGATGCCTTTGAATTGTGGTGTTGGCGAAGAATATTGAATATACCATGGACTGCCAAAAGAACGAACAAACCTGTCTTGGAAGAAGTGAGGCCAGAACACTCCTTAGAGGCAAGGGTGGCGAGACTGTGTCTTACATACTTTGGACATGTTGTCAGGAGGGATGAGTCCCTGGGAAAGGACATCATGCTTGGCAGAGTACAGGGTCAGCGGAAAAGAGGAAGACCCTCAACAAGGTGGATTGACCCAGTGGCTGCAACAATGAGCTCAAGCATAACAATTGCAAGGATGGCGCAGGACCGGGCAGTGTTTCGTTCTGTTGTGCATAGGGTCATTATGAGTCGGAGCCGACTCGATAGCACCTAACAACAACAACAACAACCACAGCCTGTGAGGCAGCCTGCCACAGTCTCACCTGTTGATCTTGCTGCCAACCATATGTCCTTAAATTTACTTCGGACACGTTTCTTTTGGACCTGTACTTTGAGAAGGTCATCATGTTTGATAAAATAGAGGATCATTGAAAAAGATGAAGAGCCTTCATTAGATGGATTGACACATTGCTGCAGTAATGGGCTCATGCAGAGCAACAATTGTGATGATGGCACAGGTCCAGGGAGTGTATCATTTTGTTGTTTGCTGTGAGTGCAAAATGACTCAAGGGCACCTGACTACAACACACGTGTTTTCCATATTGTAATGTTATTACCATTAGCTGGAGATGCTATCGCCACTGAAATTCGAGGCATTGTAGAATTTCTGCTTCTCCTGAGTTTACTTTATTCTTCTTTGTTATGTTTATATTATATTCTTTGCTTGCTTTATTCTTGAGGGAAGGGAATGCAAAACATTCCATAGTGGTGCCTGCTTTCTCTCTTCTTAAGGTCTCACTCACTGATTTGTACAATTTCTCATGAATTCACTAACTTCCCACCCCAAACCAACCAAACCCATCACCATCGAGTCAATCCGACTCACAGTGACTCTATAGAACACCTAAGAACTAACTGCCCCCCAGTGTGTCCAGTGCTGTAAATCTTTATGAAAGCTGGCTTCCAGCCACATCTTTTTCCCAGGGGGCAGTTGGTGGTTTGGAACCACCAAGCTTTTGGTTAGCAACTGAATGCTTTAACCACTGTGCCACCAGGGCTTCTTAAGTTTGCACCAGAACCCAAATCAAACCCATTGCCATCAAGTCAATTCCGATTCACAGCAACCCTATAGGAGATAGTATAACTGCCCCATAGGGTTTCCAAGAACAGTCGGTTAGATTCAAACTGCCAATCTCTTGGTTAGTAGCTGTAGCCCATAACCATTGAGCCAATATATAATCTTAATACATTCCTTCCGTCAATACAAAGATTCTCTATCTCAATTTTTCTTCTCTTTAATATCTTCCTTACGATAATATCTTTCTCTCAATTCACGAAGGGATCTTTCTTTCTCCCAATTTCATTTTTATATCTTTAAATGAAATAGGATTCCTGATTAAGACTCTGCTTTGTAACTCCTCCTGTTAGAATTACCATTCCCTAGCAGCTCTTTGCTGACCTTATGGTCTATCTTACGCTCCAAGTATGTCAGAGATGACTGGATGCTCACCAAATTTGTTTTGTTTTCCTGAACACAGAGCTAACTACATTTTCCGGCACTACTGCATTTTATAGAACCAGGTGACTAGTTCTCATTATATGATTAGAAAAGATGTGTCACCTTGTGACTGAGGCAGTTAAGAGCAAGTGTACCTTCTCTACACTTTTAGATTTTGCTCCATGGCTGACCAGATGGGAAGGATCCAGGAGGAATTCAAAATCCTAGCGTATAGCAGAATCATTAGAAGGAAGGAGCCTGGATCCCTGAAACTTTGTGAGGAAGACCACCTACCACTTAATTAGACTGTGATGAGAGCAAGAAATAAACTCTTACTGTTTTAAGTCTCTGAGACATCAGGGGAGAAGAGGTTGTTACCACATCATAGAATAGTTAGCCTATCCTAACTAACATACCGGGTAATTTTTCTTCCTTTCTACCTGAATATCCTTTAATTGGAACTTCAGAATCAAAGTTATTATGTGAAAATAAATCACACAAAAGAAATGTTAAACACTTTTATAAAACATTTAACTTAAGTAATTTCTGCTACGAATTTTTCTAAATATGTTGATATTCAGATTGTAACCACCAATATCTTCTCACTAAAGAATTATGGTAAGAGATTAGAATAGTCTCAATTCTTTTTCAAGGAAATATTTTAACTATAACATACATATATACAGAAAAGTACAAAATCCTATACATATATTTTCATGGTTTTTTTACAAAGTGAACATGCTTGTATAACCATCCCCGTTATCAAGAAATAAAATAATTATTACCTTCTGCCAAATATAACTTCCATAGATTAATATTGCCTATAGTCATGTAACTGTCTTATGATATTCATCCATGTTGTTGCAAGTACAGTAGATTTCTGAATTTTCGTAAGATACTAAATATACCAAATTTATGTACGGATTTTGCTGTTGATAGACATTTAGGTTGTTTCTATTTGTAGGCTATCACAAACAGAGTTGCTACTATCATTTATGTACACTTCAGTTCATGTACTTATG
The DNA here is from genome assembly GCF_024166365.1 of Elephas maximus indicus. Taxonomy (NCBI): domain Eukaryota; kingdom Metazoa; phylum Chordata; class Mammalia; order Proboscidea; family Elephantidae; genus Elephas; species Elephas maximus. Next base: position 151,038,707 of record NC_064821.1, on the reverse strand, counting down.
ATCGTATATCTGTTTGGTATGTATCTAGAAGTGAGATTTCTGAGTCATATAATATGAGTTTTTCAGTTTTAGTAGATATTACCAAGTTATTTTTCTAAGTGGTTGTACCAACTTACACTCCACATCCTAGCCAATTCTTGGTATTGTTAATTTTTTTTAATTTTAGTCATTCTGATAAGCGTGAAGTGGTATTCCATTGTGATTTTAATTTGTATTTCTCTGATTACTAAGGAGTTTGAACACTTTCTCATATATTGTTTGTTTTTACAACCTGTTCTGTGTGAATGAAATGCCTAAGTTTTTTGTCCCCGTTTTTTACTTCTTGTAGACATTTTTTGTATATTCTAGATATGAGTCTTCTATCAACTACATGTCTTGCAAATATCTTCTCCCACTCTGTGACTTCCCTTTTCACTCTCTTAATGATGTCTTTTGATATACAGAAGTTCTTAATTTTAATGATGTTTAATTTTCAATATTTCCCTTCTTGGTTAGCGCTTGGTTTAAAAATTTGGGGCCTCCCCCAAGTCCGTGAAGATATTCTCCTATGTTATCTTCTAGAAGTGTTATTGCGAGAACTGATTATTCGTGCATTGATTTTCCATTGACCCAGCACTATTTACTGAAAAGATCATCCTCTTCCCCACTGCACTGCAGTGGTAACTTTGTTATATTCCAAGTTTACTGTGAGTTTATCTCTGAACTCTATTCTGTTCTGTTGGTCTATTTGTCTATCTTTATGCCAATGCCACACTGTCTTAAATACCTCTTTAGAATAAGTCTTGTATCTGGTAGTGAAGGTTTTCCAGGTTTATTTTTCTTTAAGAGTCTGTTTTTATATGCAGTTCCATATTAATTTTAGAATCAGTTTGTCAAATTCTACAAAAAAAAAAAAATTCCTTCTAGGATTTTGGTAAGCATTGCATTGATTCAATAGATCGATTTGGAGAGAGATGACATCTTGCAATATTGTTATTATCAGATGATTTCCTATTTTCTTACTTTTTAATTTTCTTGGTCTGATAAACTGGGATACTAAGCTCCATGAGAGCAAGAACTTTATATGTCTTCCTTACTGCTGTATCCCAGAACCTAGAAGAGTGTCTAGCAATAAATACTTTTTGAAGTAGCTAATTAATGTTCTAACTGGAATGTCCTCCTCTCCACCTACTCTTGGTCAATTCAACTCGTTCTTCAGATCTGAAATCATATATCGTTTCCTCAGGGAAACCTTGCGTGATCTCCCAGACTCAGTCAAGCTCACTTGTTATCAGCTGTCTTGACACCCTGTACTTTTTTTAAGTACTTACGTACATACTGGTGTATTCTATTGTATAATAGCAATATTTGTTATATAATAACTATAATTATTTGATATTAGTCTCCCATCTAGAACATACTTTCTAAGAGGGCAATGACCAAGTAAGTCTTAATCTCTGCCTTATTTCTATATCCCTAGTACCTGGCCTGGTACCTTGCACAAGGCACGTGTCAAAAAATATTACTAACTTATTTTCAAAAAGAGGCCCAGACTTCCTCTGCTGTTTCTTAAAAAGAGAAGTTGTTGCATTACCAACACTTTGCTATCCTAACGTCAAAAATCTCTCTAGGTGTTTTCTGCTGCTTTTATCCTCTAGATGAATATGGTGAACATATCCGCGTCAGATTTACTCGGGCTGGGATGCAGGAGTGGGAGTGAGGAGTTCTTCATAGCCTCCACCCTAGATTGGCTGAATCAGACTCTCCTAAACTGGAACTCATGAAGCTACATTGCTAACAAGCTCTGCAAGTAGCTGTTGCATTGGTGAGTTTAATGCCCACTCCTTCGGATTCCATTCATGACATTGCTGCTTTCTCTCTTCGCACTCCACCGTTTATATAACACTTCTCTGGGTCTAGTTTCTCTCATCATCCATGACCATGTTGTGGTCTGCTTTTGCTCTCAAAGCTACATTTTCTTTTTAGCCACCTGCCCTCCAAGGACAGCTGCAAGGCCACCCTGGCTGCTTAGTTAAAGACCTTATTAATCTCATCTTTATCTTTCTGGTCATGCTGACGACCCTGGCTACAGGGACTACACATTGTCACAGGTCTCTGGGCCAACTTCAGAGACAGCGAAAAGGAAAGAACCCAAGATTTAGAATCAGGAAACCAGAACTAACACAGTTGTTTGCTGGTTGTGTGATCCGAAAAATGTCACTTAATTTGTTTTGTTGTTGTTGTTAGGTGTTTTCGAGTTGATTCTGACTCATTGAGACCTCATGTGACAGAGTAGAACTGTCCCATAAGGTTTTCTTGGCTGTAATCTCTACTGAAGCAGATCCTTGGGTCTTTCTCCTGCAAAGCTGCTGGGTGAATATGAACCTTTCTGTTAGCAACAAGCTGCTTAACCATTGCACCACCAGGGCTCTTTTAACTTCTCTTTGCTCAGGTATAGTAATAATACCTGTTCTCTCTACCTCAGAGGTGTATGGATCAAATGACATGATGTACCATGAAAGTACTTTGAAAAATATAACAAATGTTAATTATAATTAATTGCCTTAAACTTCCAGTTTTGTTGATTATCTGGCCCTTGAAGGCAAAGTTTGCTGACTCAGGCATTAATGTTATCTTTTCTAAAATACAAATCTAATCATTTTATTCCCCTGTGACAACAAAAAGTCCAAATTTATTAGCATGATACCTGAGGGACTTTTTATTTTTTCAAAACCTTTTATTGTACTTTAGGTGAAAGTTTATTTCCCATTCAATTATTTATACAGAATTTCGTGACATTGGCTGCAATCCCCGCAATGTGTCAGCACTTTTCCCCTTTCCACCTCAGGCTCCCCGTTTCCATTCATCTGGTTTTAATGACCCTTCCTCCATTGTTGTGTTTGCTTTTAGGCAGTTGTTGCCTATTCTGGTCTTGTATACTTGATGAACTAAAAAGCACTTTCCTTATATGTGTTATTGCTTGATTTACAGGCCTATCTAATCTTTGGCTTCCATCACGGCAACACACAAGTAGAACTTCCAGACTAAGACAGACTAGGAAGAAGGACCCAGCAGTCTACTTCTGAAGAGAATTAGTCAGTGAAAACCTTATGAATAGCAGCAGAACATTGTCTGATATAGTGCTGGAAGATGATCCCCTCAGGTTGGAAGGCACTCAGAATGTGACTGGGGAAGAGCTGTCTCCTCAAAGTGGAGTCGACCTTAATGACTTGGATGAAGTCAAGCTTTTGGGGCCTTCATCTGCTGATGCGGCAGACTCAAAATGAGAAGAAACAGCTGCAAACATCCATTAATAATTGGAACCTGGAATGTATGAAGTATGAATACAGGAAAATTGGAAATTGTCGAAAATGAAACGGAACTCAAACATTGATATCTTAGGCATTAGTGAGCTGAAATGGGCTGGTACTTGTCATTTTGAATCAGATAACTACATGGTCTACCATGCTGGAATGAGAGCTTGAAGAGGAATGGCATTGCATTCATTGTCAAAAAGAACATTTCAAGATCTATCTTGAAGTACGGTGCTGTTAGTGATAGGATAATATCCACACGCCTACAAGGAAGACCAGTTAATGCAACTATTATTCAAATTTGTGCACCAGCAACTAAGGCCAAAGGTGAATAAATTGAAGATTTTTACCAACTTTTGCAGTCTGAAATTGATCAAATATGCAATCAGGATGCACTGATAACTACTGGTGATTCGAATTCCAAAGCTGGAAACAAAGAAGGATCAGCAGTTGGAAAATATGGCCTTGGTGATAGAAGTAATGCCAAAGATTGCATGACTGAGTTTTGCAAGGCCAACGACTTCTTCATTGCAAATACTTTTTTTCACCAATATAAACAGTGACTATGCACATGGAATACACCAGATGGAATACACAGGAATTCAGTCCATTACATCTGTGGAAAGAGACAATGGAAAAGCTCAATATCATTAGTTGGAACAAGGCCAGGGGCCAACTATGGGTCAGACCATCAATTACTCATATGAAAGTTCAAGTTGAAACTGAATAAAATTAGAACAAGTCCATGAGAGCCACAGTACTACCTTGAATATATCCCACCTGAATTTAGAGACCATCTCAAGAACAGATTTGATGCATGGAACACTAATGACCAACGACCAGATGAGTTGTGGAATGGTATCAAGGACATCATACATGAAGAAAGGAAGAGGTCATTAAAAAGACAGAGAGAAAGAAAAGACCTAAATGGATGTCACAAGAAACCCCGAAACTTGCTCGTGAGCATCAAGTAGCTAAAGCAAAAGGAAAATATAATGAAGTAAAAGAGCTGAACAGAAGATTTCAAAAGGCGGCTAGAGAAGACAAAGTATTATGATGATATGTGCAAAGACCTGGAGATAGAAAACCAAAAGGGAAGAACACACTCAGCATTTCTCAAGCTGAAAGAACTAAAGAAAAAATTCAGACCTTGAGTTGTAATACTGAAGGATTCTACAGGGAAAATATTAAACGACGCAGGAAGCATCAAAAGAAGATGGAAGGAATGCAGAGTCACTATACCAAAAAGAATTGGTTGATGTTCAACCATTTCAGGAAGTAATATATGATCAGGAACCAATGGTACCGAGGGAAGAATTCCAAGCTGCACTGAAGGCATTGGTGAAAAACAAGGCTCCAGGAATTGGTGGAATATCAGTTGAGATATTTCAACAATCAGAGGTAGTGGTGGAAGTGCTCACTCATCTATGCCAAGAAATTTGGAAATTTGGCCGACTGACTGGAAGAGATCCACATTTATGCCTATTGCCAAGAAAAGTGATCCAACCAAATGTGGAAATTTTTGAACAATATCCTTAATACCACGTGCAAGCAAAATTTTGCTGAAGATCATTCAAAAGTGGCTACAGCAGTATCTTGACAGGGAACTGCCAAAAATTCAAGCCAGATTTAGAAGAGGTCGTGGAACCAGGGATATCATTGCTGATATCAGATGGATCCTGGCTGAAAGCAGAGAATACCAGAAAGATGCTTACCTGTGCTTTATTGACTATGCTGAGGCATTTGTCTGTGTGAATCATAATAAATTATGGATAACTTTGCAGAAAATAGGAATCCCAGAGCACTTAATTGTGTTCATGAGGAATCTGTACATGGATCAAGAAGCAGTCATTGGAACAGAACAAGGGGCTGCTGCATGGTTAAAATCAAGAAAGTTGTGCATCAGCGTTGTGTCCTTTCACCATACCTATTAAATCTGTATGCTAAGCAGATAATCTGAGAAGCTAGACTATATGAAGAAGAATGGCACATCAGGATTGAAGGAAGGCTTGTTAACAGCCTGTGTTATATAGATGACACAACCTTCCTTGCTGAAAGTGAAGAGGACTTGAAGCACTTACTGATGAAGATCAAAGATCAGAGCCTTCAGTATGGATTACACTTCAACATAAAGAAAACAAAAATCTTCACAACTGGACCAATAAGCAACATTATGATGAACAGAGAAAAGATTGAGCTTGTCAAGGATTTCATTTTACTTGGATACACAATCAACACCCATGCAGGCAGCAGCAGTCAAGAAATCAAAAGACACATTGTATTGGCCAAATCAGCTGCAAAAGGCCTCTTTAAAGTGTTGGAAAGCAAAGATGTCGCTTTGAGGACTAAGGTGTGCCTGACCCAAGCCATGGTGTTTTCCATAGCCTCATAGGCATGTGAGAGCTGGAAAATGAATACGGAAAACAGAAGAAGAATTGATGCCTTTGAATTATGGTGTTGGCTCAGGAACTTCAGGTCCAAAGGAAACGCTCTGCTCCCGGCACTGCTCTCTTGGTGGTATGAGGTTCCTGTGTGGAGAAGCTCCCAGGCCAAGGGAAGATTGATGACATGGACCTTCCTCCAGAGCCAACAGAAAAAGCCTTCTCCTGAAGCTGGTGCCCTGAATTTGGACTTGTAGACTACTGGACTGTGATAGAATAAATTTTTCTTTGTTAAAGCCATCCGCTTATGGTATTTCTGTTGTAGCAGTACTAGATAACCAAGACAGAATTTGGCACCAAGAGTGGTTCTACAGAAACAAAATTGTAAGGGTGAGTTTTCTAAACTGGTTGTCAAGCCTGATTAGTCTTAAAGATGTTGGTGACTCTGCCTCCAGCAGTAAAAAGGGCACTGCTAATCCGTGGCATGAGGTGGTGATACAATTACACAAAATATCACTGCCGGTAGATCAGGTATTGGTGAAAAGCAAGGCTCTGGGTGAACGCATGTGTGATATCTTTCCATGGTTTTGTCAGAATGAGAAGTATAAGGAAGCTGGTTGGCTGGTCCTACTTTCACTAGACAAACTGGTGAAAGAAAGAGATACGCTCAGGGCTTCAGAGTCAAAGCTCAAGGGCCACATAAAGGACCTCAAGGCTTCCACTTGTGCTTTGAAAGAAAGCCTTATTTCTTGTTGTAACAGAGGTGAAATTGCAGAAAACCAAACCCAGAGTCTTTTTGTAAGAGTGGCTAAATTACAATGCCAGCTCAATTGCCAACCTCAGGAGGTGCCTGAAGTGAAAGTTGGGACATTGATTGGGAAGAAATGGGATCCTGAGACTTGGGATGGGGATATGTGGGCAGATAATCAGGAAGCTGGAGACACCCAGCCCCTAAATTCCATTAAATCACTCCTGCCAGCAGAACCACTCCCATCTGAAGAGATTACTTCATGCTTGTCTGCTAAAACCATCCCTCCCAGAAGACCCGTTAGCCCCTCCATTCCCATCTAAAGAGACCTTGCCTGAGTTATTGCCTGGGGTATCGCCTGAGGCAGATTCTTTACGAGACAATGCTGAATGTTCTCAAAACAATTCCACACTACTGATTCTGGCTTCTAGACCTATAACTGGACTTAAGTCCCAGAAAGCCCCAAAAGGTGAAGCACGAAGTGTGACCCAGGGGAGGTACGCTACACTCCAAAAGAACAGCTTGACTTTTCTAATATGTGCAAACAGAAACCTGGAGAATATGTGTGGGAATGGCTATTAAGGGTATGAGATGATGGTGCAAGGAACATAAAGATGGATCAGTCTGAGTTTATTGATATGGGTCCTCTAAGCACAGATTCTTTATTCAATGTTTCAGCTCCAGAAGTTAGGAAAGTGTCTAATAGTTTACTTGGTTGAGTTGCTGAAGCATGGATTAAGAGGTGGCCTACACTGAATCAAGTTGAAGTACTACACCTGCTTTGGTACACTGTAGAAGAAGATATCTAAAGGCTTAGGGAAATTGATATGCTAGAGTGGATTTATCAGGTTAGACCACGGACACACATGGAGTGCCCAGAGGTCATTCCTTTTACCACAACTATGAGGAAAAAATTTGTGAAGGGAGCTCCAGCATCCTTGAAGACTGCCATGATTGCTATTTTATGTAAATCAGATTTGACAGTGAGAACTGCCCTAACTAATTAACACACCTAACTACAATGGGGCTGATAGGGCCCCATGGTAGCAGGGGCCAAGTGGCTGCATTTAATCGATGAAGACAAGGTGGGCATGGTTACAGTAATGGACATTGGAGTCAAAGCAATAATCAGAATAGTCTGACTCATATGGACTTATGGGTTTGGCTACTTAGTCATGGTGTCCCTAGGAGTAAAACAAATAGGAAATCTACTAAATATTTACTTGATCTGTACAAACAGGTGAACTCTAGGTCAGGTGAACAGTGGTCTAACTTCAATTGCTAGAATAGAGAGTCACGGTCCCACAATCAATTTCCAGATCTGAGTGAGTTTAAAAACCCACAACCCCTTGAGTAAAGGGGAGGCCAGGTCACCTTGAGGATGGACTCCAACACACTGCCAAAAATTTTTAATGTCTATCTTTCTCCCAGCCTTCCCCAAAGGGACCTATGGCCTTTTAAAATAGTGACTGTCCATTGGGGAAAAGGAAATAATCAGAATTTTGGGGTTACAGGATACTGGCTCTGGATTCTGCAGCTGCCTCCTGTTTGTCTGACCTCTGGCTCTTGGGACTTGAGCTATCAGCTTACCTGCTGATCTTGGGATTCATCGATCTTCACAGCCTGAGAGCAGGAGCCCTGCTCTCTGACTTGTGGATCTTGGGTTCACCAACCCCTGCAGCTACATGACTCAGGAGAAGCCTTGAAGTCTTGCCTGCCAATCTTGGGGTTCATTGATCTTCACAGCCTGTGAGAAAGAGCCTTGCTGTCTGCAACCTGCTGATCTTGGGTTCGCCAGCCCTTGCAGCTACGTGAATCGAGAGAAGCCTCTAGCCTGATCCATGGACTTGGGATATTCCAGCCTCTACAATCATGTGAGCTGGTCCCTTGATATAAATCTCTCTATTTTTTTTTTATATATATATCTATACGCTATACTGGTTTTGCTTCTCTGGAGAACCCAGCCTAAGACAGGTGCCATCTAGTTGGTTCCAACTCATAGCAACCCTATGTATGACAGAATGAAACATTGCCCAGTCTTGTGCTATCCTTACAATTGTTGTTATGCTTGAGCCCATTGATACAGCCGCTATGTCAATCCATCTCATTGACAGTCTTCCTCTTTTTCGCCGACCTTCTACTTTATCAAGCATTGAAATATTGCAAAGCATCTTTTCTGACCATAAAGCCGGAAAAGTATAAATCAATAACAGAGAAAGCAAGGAAGAAAAGTCACACACATGGAAACTGAACAGCATCTTGCTCAAAAACTACTGGGTTAGAGAAGAAATTAAGGACAAAACAAAGAAATTCACAGAATCAAATGAGAATGAAAACACTTCCTATAAGAACCTTTGGGACACAGCAAAAGCAGTGCAGTGCTTAGAGGACAATTTATAGCAATAAATGCACACATCCAAAAAGAAAAAACAGCCAAAATTAAAACATTAACCCTACAACTCGAACAAAGAGAAAGAGAACAGCAAAAGAAGCCCTAGGGCACCAGAAGAAAGCAAATAATAAAAACTAGAGCAGAATTAAATGAAACCGAGACTAGAAAAACATTGAAAGAGTTAACAAGACCAAAAGCTGGTTCTTTGAAAAGATCAACAAAATTGATAAACCATTGGCCAAACTGACAAAAGAAGAACAGGAGAGAAAACAAATAACCCAAATAAGAAATAAGATGGATGATATCACAACAGACCCAACTGAAATTAAAAGAATCATAACAGAATACTATGAAAAATTGTACTCTAACAAATTTGAAAACCTAAAGGAAATGGAAAAATTTCTGGAAGCACACTACCTACCTAAACTAACACAAACAGAGGTATAACAACTAAATGAAGCTATAACAAAGGAACAGATTGAAAAGATAATTAAAAAACTCCCAACAAAAAAAGCCCTGGTCCTAGGGGTAGGGATTGAGGGCAGGAGGGAAAAGGAAAGCTGGTAATAGTGAACCCAAGGTTGAGAAGGGAGAGCATTGACAAGTTGCAGAGTTGTTAACCAATGTCATAGAACAATGTGTGTACTGACTATTTAATGAGAAACTAGTTTGTTCTGTAAACCTTCATCTAAAGTACAATAAAAAAACAAACAAACAAAAAAGCCCTGGTCCTGATGATTTCACTGGAGAATTCAGAGAAGAGTTAACACCACTACTACTATAGGTATTTCAGAGCATAGAAAAGGGTGGAATGCTCCCAGACTTGTTCTATGAAGCCAGCATAACCATAATACCAAAACTACGTAAAGACACCACATAAATAAAAGATAAGAACCACATGATATTATCAATTGACCAAGAAAGGCATTTGATAAAGTCTGACAGGAATTCATTATAAAAACTCTCAGCAAAATACGAATAGCAGGGAAATTCCTCAACATAATAAAGGGCATTGATGCAAAGCCAACAACCAACATCATCCTAAATGAAGAGAGTCTGAAAGCATTCCTCTTGAGATCCAGACAAGGAACCAGACAAGGATGCCCTTTATCATCACTCTTATTCAACATTGCACTGGCGGTCCTAGCCAGCGCAGTTAGGCTAGAAAAAGAAATAAAGGGCAGCCAAATTGTAAGGAAGTAAAAGTATCTCTATTTGCAGATGATCTTATACATGGAAAACCCAAAAGAATCCCCCAAAATGAACTACTGGAACTAATAGAACATTTCAGCAAAGTATCAGGATGAAAGGTAAACATACAAAAATCAGTTGGATTACTCTGCACCAACAAAGAGAACTTCAAAGAGGAAATCACCAAATCAATACCATTTACAATAGCCCCCAAGAAGATAAAATACTTAGGAATAAATCTAGCCAGAGATGTAAAGGACCTATTCAAAAAAACAAACAAAAAAAATCTACAAGACACTACTGCAAGAAACCAAAAGAGACCTACATAAGTGGAAAAACACCTTGCTCATGGATAGGAAGACTCAACATTGTGAAAATGTCAATTCTACCCACAGCAATCTACGGATACAAAGAAATCTCAATCCGAATTCCAACGGCATCTTCTAATGAGATAGAGAAACAAATCACCAACTTCATATGGAAACGGAAGAGGCCCTGGATAAGTAAAGCATTATTGAAGAAGAACAAAGTGGAGGTCTCACACTACCTGATTTTAGAACATATTACACTGCCACAGTAGTCAACACAGCCTGGTACTGGTACAACAAATACATAGACCAATGGAACAGAATTGAGAATCCAGATGTAAAATCATTCCCCTATCTGCAGCTGATATTTGACAAAGGCCCAAAGTCCATTAAATGGGGAAAAGACACAACCTCTTTAACAAAAGGTGTTGGCATAACTGGATATCAGCTGCAAAAAAAATGAAAGAAGACCCATACCTCACACCGTGCACAAAAATGAACTCAAAATGGATCAAAGACCTAAATATAAAATCTAAAACAATAAAGATCATGGAAGAAAAAATAGGGATAATGCTAGGAGCCCTAATACATGGCATAAACAGAATGCAAACCGTAACTAACAATGCACAAACACCAGAAGAGAAACTAGATAACTGGGAGCTTCTAAAAATCAAACACTTATGATCATCAAAAGAATTCATCAAGAGAGTAAAAAGACAACCTACAGATTGGGAAAAAATTTTGGACTATGACAAATTTGATCAGGGTCTAATCTCTAAAATCTATGAGATACTGTAAAACTTCAACAATAAAAAAACAAATAACCCAATTAAAAAAATGGGCAAAGGATATGAACAGACACTACACCAAAGAAGACATTCTGGTGGCTAACAGATACATGAGGAAATGCTCTCGACTGTTAGCCATTAGAGAAATGCAAATCAAAACTGCAATGAGATACCATGTCACTCCAACAAGGCTAGCACTGATCCGAAAAACACAAAATAATTACTGTTGGAGAGGTTGTAGAGAGAATGGAACACTTATACACTGTTGCTGGGAATGTAAAATGGTACAACCACTTTGGAAATCAACTTGGCTTGTCCTTAAAAAGCTAGCAATAGAAGTACCTTACGATCCAGCAATTCCATCTTTGGAATATATCCTAGAGAAATAAGAGCCTTTACACAAACAGATACATGCACACCCATGTTCATTGCAGCAAAAAGATGGAAACAACTTAGATGCCCATCAACCCATCAATGGATAAACAAATTTTGATGTGTTCACACAATGGAATACTACACAATGGTAAAGAATAATGATGAATCCATGAAACATCTCATCACATGCCTGAATCTGGAAGGCATTTTTATGAAATTAGTCGGTTGCAAAAGGACAATACTGTATGAGACCACTATTATAAGAACGTAAGGAAAGGTTTAAACACAGAAGAAAACATTCTTTGATGGTTACAAGGGGAAGGGAGGGGGGTATTCACTAACTAGATAGTAGGCAAGAATTATATTAGGTGAAGGGAAGGACAGCACGCAATACAGGGGAAGTCCGTACAACTGGACTAAACCAAGCTAATATGTTTCCTGAATACAACCAAACACTTTGAGGGACAGAGTAGCAGGGGCAAGGATCTGGGGACCATGGTTTCAGGGGACATCTAGGTCAATTGGCATAACAAAGTATATTAAGAAAATGTTTAGCACTCCATTTTGGTGAGTGGTGTCTGGGGTCTTAAAAGCTAGTGAGCGGCTGTCTAAGATGCGTCAATTGGTCCCATCTCACGTGGAGCAAAGGAGAATGAAGACCACCAAAGACCAAGGAAATATTAGCCCAAGTGACAGAAAGGACCACATAACCCAGATTTTCCATCAACCTGAAATCAGAAGAACTAGATGGTGCCTGGCTACTGCCAATGACCACTTTGACAGGGAACAAAACAGAGAGTCCCTGACAGAGCAGGGGAGAAGTGGAGTGCAGAACTGAAATTCTAGTAAAAAGACCAGACTTAATGGCCTGACTGAGACCGGAGGACCCCAGAAGACATGGCCCCTGAACTCTCTGTTAGCCCAAAACTAAAACCATTCCCAAAGCCAACTCTTCAGACAAAGATTAGACTGGAGTATAAGACATAAAATGATACTCGTGAAGAGCGTGCTTCTTAGCTCAAGTAGATAAAACACGAGACTAAATGGGCAGCTCCTGTCTGGAGGTGAGATGAGAAGGCAGAAAGGGACAGGAGCTGGTTGAATGGACACAGAAAATCCAGGATGGAAAGGAGGAGTGTGGTGTCACATTATAGGGAGAACAACGAGGGTCACATAACAATGTGTGTATAAATTTTTGTGTGAGAAACTACCTTGAACTGTAAACTTCCCCTTAAAGCGCAATAAAAAAAAAAAAAATTACTTATAATTTGCACATAAGGAAGCCATTATCACAACCATCACTAGTAAATCTAATGTCATTCATAGTGTTTATAACTTTTAATCTTTTCCAAGTACATTCCTTTTTACAACTTTTTATCTAAACATGTCTCCTTTATTCTAAAATATATTCCATAGCACTCTCTACTGAGAGACACCTGAAGCAGAGTCATATTATTTGTAAAGTTTCAGCATTCTTCTTCTTCTTTTGCATAGAACTTTTAAGTTTCCAAAGTGATTTCCCATACAATAGCTCATTTATCCTCACAGCAGTCTGCTAAGAGCAACCTTTACTCAGGAAATTATTGCCCATGCCAGGCATTTCCCAGATAATCACTGACCACCCCTCCATTACTCATTTTACAGAAATTACCCCGGAAATGTACTCTGAGTACATGATTCTTCTTCAGATTCCTTTCTGCATGGACAGCCTTCATTCTTCAGTTCCATTGCTCTTTTGGTTTCAAGCAAGACCCACAGTCTATATTTCTAAAGTTAAGAATCACTCATGTAAGTCAAAGAAACAGAACTCCAAAATCTGGTTAAGTGAACATTTATGTGGATGTCACCTAACATCTGTGTGTATGTTTTTTCTTTCAATATTCTCTTCTTTTAGAATAGTATTTTCTGTTTCATATCAATAAAATTAGACTATGATTATGTAGCTTATTCAGCTTGATGATGAAGAGTTTTATATATTTAATCAGCTGGAATCTGAAGGAGTTTTCCTTTTTACAAATAGAGATACTTGCCTTGTATTTATTTTCATATTAGAAATATGTTCCCAAATTGGCCATATTTTTATAAATTAGAAATATGTTCCCAAATTGGTCATATTTGTATAAATTATAAGCTTCCTAAAATCAAGAACAAATTCCAACAAGTGTGCCTTGTTAACTTTTTAGAAGTTCCTTTCAAGATTTTTTCTGGGGGGTGCAGGGGAGAGTATGTCTTGCTTGGTCCTGTTTTCAGGGCAATGCAGCACATTGTAGTACAAAATGCTTAGAAAGCCTGGAATTGATGTATGAACGTAGCTATTTTTTCAAACCTTTTAGGATGTCACAATCTTAAAATGCTAGCTAATTCTCTGTGAAGTGGCACTCTAGAAGTTTTAACTTCAGAGTTGGAGTTGGAAAAGTATGGCTTATTTCCAGACCACAAAGATTCAGAGTTGGTCACTGAACTTAAACTGGAAATGTTTTGCTTTTCGTTCCTATTTTGTGTAGGATAGCCTTTTTTTTATTTTTACTTATTAGCTTGCGTCAGTAATATCCATTTGACGTTTAAATTCCTAGAAAACAGGATCTGATTCTGTTGAACATGCTCTATTTTGCATTTTGGATACTGATATATGTATATATGGATGATTTTAAAGTAATACTTAATGATAGTATGGCAGCCTTCAAAAGCTCATTCTGGGAAAACGATTTTTTTCCCCAGTGTCATCAAATATAGATAAGATCATCAGAAAGGCCACATTCTGTTGAAAGTTCTCTTTTGAATAATCTTTAACTATTAAAAAATTCTGACCTCTGAGTCTGCTTTATTTTTAAGGAGAAAAATTTACCCTTATCTAGGAGGGTGATCTATCTTTCTTAAAAAGAGTATCTTGTTCTCATTAACTGAACAACTAACTGGAGGCTGGATTTCCTTTTGAGTAAGGCTCCCCTGTCATGGTTTTCTCTGGAGCTAAGATGGGAAGAGCTTTATTCTTATTCTATGCTGACTCTGTTCTGTTCATGTTTAGACTAACCCTACGGCTGCTAACAAAAAGGTTGGCAGTTGGAATCCACCAGGCTCTCCTTGGAAACCCTATGGGGCAGTCCTACTCTATCCTTTAGGGTAGCTATGAGCTGGCATCCACTCAACAGCAATGGTTTTTGTTTTGTTTTTGTACCTTGTCTAAGTCAACTCAATTAAAATGCCATCAAGCTTCTGTTATAGATCTTCATGGCAGGATAATTCACAGCATCTCCCATGATAACCATCAATGTAGTAAAAAGAAAAAAAGAAGTAGACTCCTTAGAGAAGTCATGAAAACTATGTTCTTACTTATTAAAACATCCCCCCATTCTTGATAAGGTTTGAGCAGATGGAAATAGCAGAATTCCTGGGTAGGCTGTAACTGCCCCTTGAGTTACTTCAGGGCCACCACCATGCCCAGATTTCTTGTCCCTTAGAAACTTGGCTCTGGTTAAAACATGGACAATAGTCAAATCTTTTTCCCCAAACACGATTGAAAGACCAAAATCTGATGTACAGTCACCATAAATATGAAATTGCTTAGAAAGTATCCAGGGCAATTTCATTAATATGAAATGAAATATCTTGGTTACCAATTTCTTGAAACGTAAAATCAAGGTTGTGAGGCAGAGGCTGCTAGCTATTTTTCAGGGTCCGTTCTCCCCTTGTTCCTTTAGTATTGGAACCTCTGAATTCTAGTCGCTCAGAATGAAAGTGACATTTCTCGGTCTGTCTTGCAACTAAGCATAGGCACATGACTGACTTCTGGCCCATGGAATGAGAGCAGAAGTGATGTGTGCAAAGCTCTTGGTCTAATCTTAAAGCAGAGCGATGTCCCCTCTCCTTGCTTTTTCTCTTTCTCGTTAACTGGAATACAGAAGTGATGTTGAATAGTTTGGGGCAGTAAACACATGGGAAATGCTCTGTGCTATGGTAAAGCAAAAAACAGAAGGAGGCTGGGTTCTTGGGAAACCTCATGAAGCAAAGCTGTCCTCCTCGTCCTGGACCACCAACTACCAGACCAGACCGTTATACTAGAAGAAATAAATGCCTATCTTGTTTAAGTCTTTGTTAATTTGGGTCTTTATCTAGGTGCTGCATCTAAGTAACGCCAGCAGTATTAGCGAGTACTCAGTATGTCAGTGAGTTAGATGCAATAACAAAAAGGCCCTGAAGCTAAAAAATTAAAAATGACATTCAAAGGGATAAAAAGAAACTCAAAAGTAGTCAAAATAATCCCACTACAAATGAAGTGCTAATATTAAAATTTAAATACAAAAAAAAAGCTGATGGGCCATTTGAGCAATTGGTGAGATAATACTGAAATTGGGAAAAAAAAACTTAAATAGCCAATAACATTCAGAAACTCACCAAAAAGAATCAGAAGAAACCAAAACAATCTAATCACAGATGAAATAATAAATTTTAGTTTTAAACAAGGAGCAATCGATATTTGCAATAGGTACCATTTAAAGAAAGATCTTTAAAACATCTTTTCTGTTCAAAACAGTGGAAAGAAGATGAGGATGTTTGAAAAAGATTACTAAGATGAACTGTATGCTTAATATTTCAAATAATATTTATACTTTCATAAATAAACCATCAGGGAAGTATGAGGGAAGGATCAAAAACTAAGTAGCCTGAAAAATCTTAAAATGCTAGAAGATGGGTAAAGGGAGAAATAAACGGAGAAATGACAGGAACAGCCACACCACATAGTAAAACTGACTGCTGACTGCTGATTTCTAGAAATAAATTTCAAAATTCTATCTGAGCAATTGGCGAAAGAATCCTAAGGTTTCTAAATACTTGTAAAACAGAAAGTGACATGGAAAAAGTTTGAGAAGAGCATAAACTGAATTTGAAAAAGATTTTATTATTGATTATGGTAGAACAAAGATAAAAGTGAGTGCAGATACAGATGGGGGGCGGACCCTGACAGTAACGGTGAAGTCTGAAGTCATAACTTCAAATTCCAATGAACATTGTCCCTTTGAGTGGGAGTGAAGGGAAAGGTGACCTGATTTCTTACACCTTACTCTTCCTGTTCAGATTGGTAGTTTCCAAGATTTTTTTTTTTAAATGATGCTAACCTTTTTTTTTTTTCAAAGAAAAACCTTGTGTGGAAGCCCAAAGTACAAAACAATTAGCAGAGTGGCTCTGCTTAAAACCGATGCCAAGGCTCAGCACTCCAGCCACCCACATTCTTTGGTTTTTCTGTGTCTCCCTCCTGAAGCTCCAGAGGATTATCCACATGCAGGGATTCCTTGGAGCACTGGTGGCACAGTGGTTAAAGCACTTGGCTGCCAACCACAAGGTTGGCAGTGGGAAACCACCAGCTGCTCTACAGGACAAAGATGTGGCAGTCAGCTTCTGTAAAGGTTACAGCCTTGGAAACCCTGTGGGGCAGTTCTACGCTGTCCTATAGGGTCACTATGAGTCAGAATCGACTCATCGGCCGTGGGTGTAAGGATTCCTTGGAGTCGTACAAGTTTCATGAAGGCTTATTTAAAAACCACGTTTATACTATTAGCAGTTTGCTACTCTGTTCAATGACACTGTTCATATTTACTTGTCTGGATAGCAAATACTTGTTTCCTAGGGGGAGGATTTGGTAATCCCTGTTAACCAATATTTAGTACCCTTCATCTTTTTTTTTTTTTTTTAATCTTAGTAAATATCAATTTAAAATTAGGTGCTGTTTTTGCCATGGTAGGTAGATTAACAGACAAGCATAATTTATTTCCCTTTCCTGAACACAGATATAGAATTTTCCTCCTTGTTAGAAAAGCACCATTCAATACTAAAACAGATATTCAGTTAGATTTTGTGTAAAAATTGGTTTAAACCTTTTAGTTCTGATTTTAAAGAGAGGATAAAGAATTCTGGACATCTTACTAATTTTTAGCACAAGTTACAAAAATATCTCTCTGTTTCTCAATGACTTTAAGAAAAGTGGTTGACTACAAGAGGCTAACATCTGAGTAGACTACATATTCAACCACTGACTCTCAGCTATCACTGATGTCTCAGGCTTTTTTCTCTGAGGTTCACTTTGACGATGACACCGAACACTGAGTTCTGAAGTCTGCTACTTCTGTCCAGACCCAGAGTCACGGTGTATGTTCAATACAAGTCTTGTTAATTATTAGTAATGGAGTAAAGAATGCAATGCCTTTTTAAAAATTAATTCCTTGTAAATAGCGATAACCTCTTTAACATGAAAAGGATGTATTGTAGTTAGTTAACTAGTGTGCTGTAACAGAAATACCACAAGCGGGTGGCTTTAACCAATTGAAATTTATTTTCTCACAATTTAGGAGGCTTTCAACCTGAGTTCAGGGTGCTGGTTCCAGGGGAAGGCTCTCTTTCTCTTTGTCTGCTCTGCAGGAAGATTCTTGTCTCTTTTCAGCTTCTATTCCTAAATTCCTTGGCAATTATGTGGCATGTATCTTCCCCTCCATTTGTGCTTGCTTGTTTGCTTAATTTGCTCTTTCATATCTCGAAAGAGATTGATTTAAGACACGTCCTACATTAACACTGCTTCACTCATTTAACAGAAAAACCCATTCCCAAATGGAATTATAACTGCAGATATAGGGGTTAGGATTTACAACACATATCTGGAGGGACACAATTCAATCTATAAAAGGATGCACACTTTCTAAGTAATTTTTATAACTTAAAATTAGTGTGAAATTTTATCATCATTAGGAAAAACGAGTAAACAAATAATAGAAAGCAAAAAATGCTGGATGGTACAAATCAATTAAATGTTTTATAATGATGTGTTGGTCAATTACTATTATTACTTAGTAAACCTAAGAATTCTATTTACCATTTGTCCAGCTCATTCAATTCAAAATTAAAAGCCATCAAAATCGGCATCATCAAGGCTGCAATTTTTTTCTTTTCTTTTTTTTTTGCATGCCTGACAATAGCATATTGTGATGCTCTCTGGTCTAAGAACTTCAGGGATGAAGAGGAGTAAACAGGATCGGTCCAAAGTCTTCTGTGATTCTATAGCCCTTTAATCATAGTGTTTCTAGAACAGGAGAAAAGTGGGGATAGACTACAACAGCTTCAGGGAGCTAGCTACTTTGGATCACTAAACCACAGTCCCCGAGCAAGTTCTATTTTAACAATAGCCACAGAGTCCTTTCTAAAGTATTGCCTCATCTTTAATATTTTAAGCTCAATGCCTTAAGTGATATACTGGTTGTTTTCCTCTCTCTAGATGATTCCCGCTTTGATGGGCTGCTTTATGTCTCGGGGTTTCAGTACATGGTCTGCTGGGTATGGCAAAGACATTTCACATTTGCCTGCTGAGATTTCTACACACTTCTGACAAGCTGTCGGATTTAGGGGTAAAGCAAGGTTTTCTCTCAATATGCTTCTTTGTTCTATCTTGGGGCTTAAAATAATTTTCTTATAAATCCTCAATCTTTTTTTTTTTTTCCTTTCTGTTATTTGAAGTGAATGAAAAGCTAGTGGAAGCCTTATTATAGTTTACTTTGGGCCTAAACAGTACAATAGAAGATCTTTTAAATTCCATAACCATTGTGACTGAAAAGTTCATAGATTTGAATTTCTTATAAATTAAAGTTAAATAGGCTGAGTATATTATGGAAAAATTACAAATTGAAATAGTGTTTTCCAAAGAGTGCACATAGTAGGTGCTTAACAAATACATGTTAATTACTTTCTTTCAAGGGTTGTGGGGAGGTTCTTCTACTCTCAAAATTGTTATTATGCCAAAGTAATCCTTGAAACTCTAACAGACTTGGAATAATTATGTTTAATGTGAGTATTCGTTTCCCAAGGCTGCTGTAACCCTGGTGGCACGGTGATTAAAGAGTTAGAGCTGCTAACAAAAGGTCGGCAGTTCGAACCCACCAACAGCTCCTTGGAAACCATATGGGGCAGTTCTATTCTGTCCTGTAGAGTCACAATAAGTCACAAACGACTCGACTGGGAGAGGCTGTAACAAAGTACCACAAAGTAGCTAACTTTAAACAACTGTCTCACAGTTCTGGAGGCCAGAAGTCTGAATTCAGGGCATCAAGAAGGCCATGTTCTCTCCAAAGATCCTTTCTTGCCTCTCTCAGCTGCTGGAAGCTCCAGGCATTCTTTGGCTGTATTTGCATCTTCACATGGCTGTCTTTGTCTGTCTGTCTCCCTGTGTCTTTTCTCCTCTTGCATAAGGACACAATTATGATTGTGTTAGGACACACCCTACTCCAGTATGATCCCATGTTAATGTAACTGATGGCATCAAAGACCTTATTTTCAAACAAGGTCATTGTCCACAGGTACCAGGGCATAAGGCTTTAACACACCTTTTTTGGGAATACAAATCGACTCGTGCCAAGGATACCTGAGTTTTTTACATACTATATTCTGAAATTGGACTTTCAAAGTCATCATTGTATTTATTTTGAGAGAGGTGTGGTGGGGAGCAGCATAGGCTAAGAACATGGGCTTTGGTGTTACCCAGACCTGTGCTGTAGCCCTGTCTTTTCCACCTGCTGAGTCCAATTGGATGAGTCACTGAATTACTTTATACCTCAGTTTCTACATCTACAAAATAGAAAAAAAAAACAAAAACAACAAACCCTTACCACAGAGTTGATTCCAACTCATAGTGATCCTGTTGGACAGAGTAGAACCCATAGAGTTTTCAAGGCCATAAATCTTTTTGGAATCAGACTGCCACATCTTCCTACTGCAGAGCAGCTGGTAGGTTCTAACAGCTAATCTTTTGGTTAGCAGTCCAGTGCTTAACCACTGTGCCACCAGGGCTCCCAGAAAAAATGATACCTACATCTAAAAATATTGATGAAGAAATAAGATTATGAATGTAGAGCCTGGCACAGTATCTTACATTGTGAAGGCTCAGTAAGTGGGAATTACTTTCTTTATTATCAAATGTCCGAAGTGTCAGACAAAAAAACAAAGGATAAATATTTTAATATAGTTATAAACGTGTGTCTTCAATACTTATCAATTCTAAATTAACACTTTCTACATGTGATATGAAAGACATGGGAAACCTATTACTTTCTAGGGAATACGTTAAAACATCAGAATTCATCCCCATTAAATTATCAAAAATTACTTATTATATACTCATATGCATATAGAACTGTAACCAACGCAGGTTTTTGTCCTGTCCTATTAGCCAATAGAAATAAGGTGGACACCATGCCACCAGTTGCAAGGGAAACAGAAAGCAGAAATTTATTGTTTGTGCAAACAAGGAGTTACAATGGGTCCAAGCAGCCAAAAGACCATAAGCTCCTTTCCCCAGGGGAGCTTGGAGGTCTTATGCCCTCCAGTCCCCAAGGGGCAGGGATTGGCACCCAAAATCTGACACCCGATCCCTCCGATGCCCATATTTGAAGATCTAGGTACAGAGTCATGTTGCAAAGTAAGGGACCCTTTGCTTTTCAAATGGGCTCAGATGCAGCTGTGTTTGGCACCGAATTCTAACCCCAGTTAGGGCAGCCGTGTGGTGCGGCCAAGCTTCAGTCAGAAATTGTGGCTTGGCAGGCTTTGAGGGAGAAGGAAACCGTGGCAGAACTGCAGAAGCCACGGCAATGGCTTCAGAACCATGACAGGCACTGGCGAAGAAAGCAAAAAAAAAAAAAAAAAGAATTCAGGTTAAAAAGTATTAGTATACGTATAAATTAAAGGAGCTCTGGTGGCACAGTGATTAAGAGCTTAGCGGCAAAGAGAAGGGTCGGCAACTTGTCCAACATCCAACGTTTACCCCTTAATTTTTGGTAAAAAATAGAAAATGTTCAAGCCATTATTTAAGATTTAAAATGTTATCACACTCAAATAAGAAATTATTGATATAATTGGGCTTAAATCTAGCATCTTCCTATTTGTTTTTTATTTGTCCCATTTATTCATTTTTCCCTTTTTCCTAGTTTCCTACCTTCTTTTCTATTAAAGGGAGCCCTAGTGGCACAGTTATTAAGAGCTACTACTGCCAAGCAAACGGTCAGTGATTCGAATCCACCAGCCACTCCTTGGAAACCTTGTGGGGCAGTTCTACTCTTTCCTATAGGGTCCCTATGAGTCTGAATTGACTCCATGGCAACAGGTTTGGTTGTTTTCTTTTTTCGTATTAATTGAATATTTTCTTTATTATTGTATTTTATCTCCTTTGTTAGTGTATTAGCTTTATCTTTTGTTTCGTTATTTTAGTAGTTGCTTTAGGGTTTATAGTATCATGGTCTACCTTCAAGTGATATTTTGCTACTCCACATATCATATAAGTACCTTGTAATACTCTACAGCTTCTCTTCTCTATGTAACTGGTAAATTTTGATTGGATGTCAGACGCTGTAAATTTTAACTTGTAGAAACTTGTTGCCGTTGAGTTGATTCCAACCAGGGCTTGGAATGTAATTTTTTCTGCTCCAGTTATTGTTATGGTTCACCAAAATTTTAAAAATTCGGCTCTATTCCAGTTTCATTTCATGAGCCATGACTGAACCAGTTAGAACCAGTTCAAACTTGTTTTTTACTCTCTGAACTCAAATTTATGTTCTGCAAATGGATAACCTGGAGCAGTTTCATCTAAAGAAATAAGGCTACCAAATTAGTTTCTTATATTGCAAATAATATTGCATTTTTATATTAACTTGAATTTTGTTCATCCCAAGAATTTGTAATCTGTTTTGAAAGTACCAATATTGAACTATTTTTCTACACCTTCATTAATTATTATATCTAAAGGGTCAATGATGTTCAATATTAATCACTGCCTCAAAATATCTCAATTCAAAGAAAAACTCCGTGTAAAGTATATTATTTTTTAATTCTATTTTTAAAAAATATACTAGAATTCACCACAGCATTGAGTCACTTTGAAAATAGTATTGTGATAAAAATACTCCTAAAACTGTTGTTGTTGTTAGATGCCCTTGAGTCAGTTCTGACTCATAGTGACCTTATGTACCACAGAACAAAACACTGCTTGATCCTGTGCCATGCTCGCAATTGTTATGCTTGAGCCCATTGTTGCAGCCACTGTGTCAATACGCCTAGTTGAGGGTCTTCCTCTTTTCTGCTGACCCTCTACCTTACCAAGCATGATGTCCTTCTCCAGGGACTGATCCCTCCTAACAACACATCCAAAGTATGTAAGGTGCAGCCTCACCATTCTTGTTTCCAAGCAGCATTCTGGTTGTACTTCCAAGGCAGATTTGTTCGTTCTTTTGGTAGTCTTCCTTATTCATTGTCCACTTTCCACATGCATATGATGTGATTGAAAATACCATGGCTTGGGTCAGGCGCACCTTAGTCTTCAAGGTAAAATGTTTGCTTTTCAACACTTTAAAGAGGTTCTTTGCAGCAGATTTGCCCAATGTAATGTGTCTTTTGACTTTTTGACCACTGCTTCCACGGCTGTTGATTGTGGATCCAAGTAAAATGAAACCTTAATGACTTCAATCTTTTTCTCCGTTTATCATAATGTTGCATATTGGTCCAGTTGTGAGGATTTTTGTTTTATGCTGAGGTGTAATCCATACCGAAAGCTGTGGTCTGTGATCTTCATCAGTAAGTGTTTCAAGTCCTCTTCACTTTCGACAAGCAAGGTTTTGTCATCTTCATAACACAGGTTGTTAATGAGTCTTCCTCCAATCCTGATGCCCATTCTTCTTCATATAGTCCAGCTTCTCAGGTTATTTGCTCAGCATACAGATTGAACAGGTATGGTGAAAGGATACAACCCTGACTCACACCCTGACTTTAAACCACTCAGTATCCACTTGTTCTGTCTAAACTACTGCCTCTTGATCTATGTACAAGTTCCTCATGAGCACAATTAAGTGATCTGGAATTCCCATTCTTCAGAATGTTATCCATAAGTTTGTTATAATACGGGGGCTTGAGTGTTGCATCACAGCAACACTATCAGCAGGGTCACCCACGGAGGACAGGTTTCAGCTGAGCTTCCAGACTAAGACAGAGTAGGAAGAAGAGCCCAGCAGTCTACTTTTGAAAAGAATCAGCCAGTGAAAACCTTATGAATAGCAGCAGAACATTGTCTGATATAGTGCTGGAAGATGGGCACCCCAGGTTGGAAGGCACTCAAAATACGACTGGGGAAGAGCTGCCTCCTCAGAGTAGAGTCAACCTTAAGGATATGGATGAAGTAAAGCTTTTGGAACCTTCATTTGCTGATGTGGCACAACTCAAAATGGGAAGAAACAGCTGCAAATATCCATTAATAATCGGAACCTGAAACGTATGAAGTATGAATCTAGGAAAATTGGAAATCATCAAAAATGAAATGGAACGCAGGAACATCGATATCCTAGGCATTAGTGAGCTGAAATGGACTGGTATTGGCCATTTTGAATTGGACAATCATATAGTCTTCTATGCTGGGAATGACAACTCGAAGAGGAATGGTGTTGCATTCATTGTCAAAAAGAACGTTTCAAGATCTATCCTGAAGTACAACGCTGTCAGTGATAGGATAACATCCATACGCCTACAAGGAAGACAGTTAATACAACTGTTATTCAAATTTCCGACCAACCACTGGAGCCAAAGATGAAGAAATAGAAGATTTTTATCAGCTGCTGCAGTCTGAAATTGATCGAACATGCAATCAAGATGCATTGATAATTACTGGGGATTGGAATGTGAAAGTTGGAAACAAAGAAGAAGGATCAGTGTTTGGAAAATATGGCCTTGGTGATAGAAACAATGCAGGAAGTCGAATGATAGAATTTTGCAAGACCAACGACGTCTTCATTGCAAATACCTTCTTTCACCAACATAAATGGTGACTATACACATGGACCTCACCAGATGGAACACACAGAAATCAAATTGACTACATCTGTGGAAAGAGATGATGGAAAAGCTCAATATCATCAGTCAGAGCAAGGCCAGGGGCCAACTGTGGAACAGACCATCAATTGCTCATATGCACGTTCAAGCTGAAACTAAAGAAAATCAGAGCAAGTTCACGAGAGCCAAAATATGACCTTGAGTATATCCCACCTGAATTTAGAGACCATCTCAAGAATAGATATGACGCATTGAACACTAGCGATGAAAGACCAAACAAGTTGTGGAATGACATCAAGGACAGCATCCATGAAGAAAGCAAGAGGTCACTGAAAAGAAAGGAGGAAAGAAAAGACCGAGGTGGATGTCAGAGGAGACTCTGAAACTTGCTCTCGAACGTAGAGCAGCTAAAGCAAAAGGAAGAATTGATGAAGTAAAAGAACTGAACAGAAGATTTCAAAGGGCCTCTCGAGAAGACAAAGTAAGGTATTATAATGACATGTGCAAAGAGCTGGAGATGGAAAACCAAAAGGGAAGACCGCGTTCAGCTTTTCTCAAGCTGAAAGAACTGAAAAAAAAAAAATTCAGGCCTCGAGTTGCAATAGTGAAGGATTCTATGAGGAAAATATTAAACGACGCAGGAAGCATCAAAAGAAGATGGAAGGAATATACAGAGTCAGTATACCAAAAAGAATGAGTCGATATTCAACCATTTCAAGAGGTGGCATATGATCAGGAACCGATGGTATTGAAGGAAGAAGTCCAAGCTGCTCTGAAGGCATTGGCGACAAACAAGGCTCCAGGAATTGATGGAATATCAACTGAGATCTTTCAACAAACAGATGCAGTGCTGGAGGTGCTCACTCATCTATGCCAAGAAATATGGAAGACAGCTTTTTGGCCAACTGACTAGAAGAGATCCATATTTATGCCTATTCCCAAGAAAGGTGACCCAACCGAGTGTGGAAATTATAGAACAATATCATTAATATCACGTGCAAGCAAAATTTTGCTGAAGATCATTCAAAAGTGGCTGCAGCAGTATATTGATAGGGAACTGCCAGATAGGTTTCAGAAGAGGAAGTGGAACCAGGGATATCATTGCTGATGTCAGGTGGATCTTGGCTGAAAGCAGAGAATACCAGAAGGATCTTTATCTGTGTTTTATTGGCTGTGCAGAGGCATTTGACTGTGTGGATCATAACAAATTATGGATAACATTGCGAAGAATGGGAATTCCAGAACACCTAATTCTGTTCATGAAGAAACTTTACATAGATCAAGAGGCAGTTGTTCAGACAGAACGAGGGGATACGGATTGGTTTAAAATCAAGAAAGGTATATGTCAAGGTTGTATCCTTTCACCCTACCTATTCAATCTGTATGCTGAGCAAATAATTCGAGAAGCTGGAGCATACGAAGGAGAACCGAGCATCAGGATTGGAGGAAGCCTCATGAACAATCTGTGTTATGCAGATGA
The DNA here is from genome assembly GCF_024166365.1 of Elephas maximus indicus. NCBI lineage: Eukaryota > Metazoa > Chordata > Mammalia > Proboscidea > Elephantidae > Elephas > Elephas maximus. The sequence continues at coordinate 151,012,911 of NC_064821.1, read as the reverse complement.
CAAAACCTTGCCTGCTGAAAGTGAAGAGGACTTGAAGCACTTACTAATGAAGATCAAAGGCCACAGCCTTCATTACAGGTTGTGCCTCAACATGAAGAAAACAACCGGAGCAATGAGCAACATCATGAGAAACAGGGAAAAGATTGAAGTAGTCAAGAATTTCATTTTACTTGGATCCACATTCAACAGCCATGGAAGCAGCAGTCAAGAAATCAAAAGACGCTTTGCATTGGGCAAATCTGCTGCAAAGGACCTCTTTAAGGTGTTGAAAAGCAAAGATGTCACCTTGAAGACTAAGGTGTGCCTGACCCAAGCCATGGTATTTTCAACCATGTCATATGCATGTGAAAGCTGGATGGTGAATAAGGAAGACCGAAGAAGAATTGATGCCTTTGAATTGTGGTGTTGGCGAAGAATGTTGAATATACCATGGACTGCCAAAAGAACGAACAAATCTGTCTTGGAAGAAGCACAGCCAGAATGCTCCTTGGAAGCAAGGATGGTGAGGCTGCACCTTACATACTTTGGATGTGTTGTCAGGAGGGATCAGTCCCTGGAGAAGGACATCATGCTTGGCAGAGTACAGGGTCAGCAAAAAGAGGAAGACCCTCAACAAGGTGGATTGACCCAGTGGCTGCAACAATGAGCTCAAGCATAGCAATGATTTTAAGGATGCCGCAGGACCAGGCAGTGTTTCGTTCTGTTGTGCATAGGGTCGCTATGAGTCAGAGCCAACTCAACATCACCTAAGAACAACAACAGTATTTTTTCAGTTAAGGTATTCCTGTTGTCTTACAAGATGAATTTCATACCTGAGAAAGCTCTCTTAATGTTGACCTGAGTAACTGGTGCACCCGAAATTACCATAGCAATTTCATATAACTTGGGATACTGTGAATGATTTTCTTCCCAATATTCAAAAATACTTCTTTTTCTCTCGAATCTTTGTAAACCATCAAAGCTTTTAATATAGAGCCAATATTAACAGTATAGTCATTTGATCTCAATTTACCTTTTTTCTTTCTTTATGAGAAATAATTCCATCTTATTTGAAACGAGAGTATTTCCTGAATCGCTTTCCTTTGTTATACTTTCAGTATTGCTCCTTTTCAGATTTTCTATCATTTTCCAAATGCTTTTTAAATGTAATATGGCTTTCACCTTAAGTTCAGAACTAATTAGAATTTGACAAGGAGGATCTACATAAACTGCTCCTAATTTACTACCATTTTCAATGATAACTTTTTCCCTGACATTTAAATTTTTCAATGTGTTTCCAAATGTATTATTAAGCGGTCTTAATTTTAGCTTAGCTTCCATCCACATACTAAAAACATCACTCATATTGATTGTTCACTTTGCAATCTTACCGTAACTTTCTTTTAAAGGTTTTAAAGTTCCCAAAGTTAATTTGATGTATGCCCATTTGTCATTAGAAAGTAATATTTCATATTATTCTCAGCTGATACATCACAGAGATTTTTGCTTTCTAGCGAGGTTTCTAACATAGTGTATATATACTCTTTTGTTGGGGAAACCATACATGTTTCCTTAAATTACTTTCCAAAAATTTGGTAGACAATGTCGGAATACAAGCTATTCAAACGAGTTCGCCACATTCTCCTAAAAATTCTTCCAGTTCAGCACCCTTTATTGGCCTTTAATAGCTAATTGAAGTGTGTGTGCAGCACACTTTATACCAGTCAATCTTTTCTTACAAACCTTGTTACTTTCACCACACTCTGGGATGGTTAATGTCTACAAGCCAGGCAAGTGCAATAAGTCAGAGCCTTCAAAACTGTCATTTTGCCCAGATGTTTGCCATTTGATTTCACTATCATTTCTGAGCAAATCAACTAATTTAAGCATATTAGAGCCATTATCCATGATTGCAGAATAAATCTGTTGTAAATCAATGTTGTACTTCTCTAAAATTTGACAGTGTTTTTTATGTACATACCTGGTATGCTTTTCTTTTCATTCTTTCATTCCCAGTATCAACAAATGTATCTTACCATTTTGTGAAAACTGAGCATAAATTTCTAAAATTGACCAACTCAATCTACTGGCAACATCCTCTTTCGAAGAAAATGTTCATTTTTCTAGATTACTACTAATTTTGGAGCTAAGTTTTAAGGACAAGTGAAGTGTCATTTCCCTAATATTCTCAGAGCTGACTAAAAATTTTTGACCAAATGAAGTAATAATTAGATTTAAATTTTTACAAAATCCTGAATATTCAATTAAAAGAACACCATTAACAGTAACTAATTCAACACATGCATAGACAACCGTTTGTTTACCTATTTTCACTTTAAGGCATTCTGGAATGGCAAACTTACCTAATGTTTTTTGTTGCTGATTCAAAATACTTCTGGCACTTTCTTGAACCTTCTTTGTCTTTTTTTTTTTTTTGATACTCTAACAAAGTAAAAACTTATTATCATTAATAATAAGATTAAACAAAATCATATCCTAGGATAGATCCCAGGAAGACGTTTTAGCTATTTTTATATATATATATTTTTATTGTACTTTAAGTGAAAGTTTACAAATCAAGTCAGTCTCTCATACAAAAACTCATATACACCTTTATATACTCCTGGAAACCCTGGTGGTGTAGTGGTTAAGGGCTACAGCTGCTAACCAAGAGGTTGGCGGTTCAAATCCGCCAGGCACACTTTGGAAACTCTATGGGGCAGTTCTTCTCTGTCCTGTACAGTCGCTGTGAGTTGGAATCGACTCGACGGCAGTGGGTGTGGTTTGGTTTGGTATATACTCCTAACTGTTCTCCCCCTAATGAGACAGCACATTCCTTCTCTCCACCCTGTGTTTCATGTCCATTCAGCCAGCTTCTGTCCCCCTCTACCTTCTCATCTCGCCTCCAGACAGGAGCTGCCCACATAGTCTCTTGTTTCTACTTGATTCAAGAAGCCCACTCCTCACCAGTATCATTTTCTGTCTTATAGCCCAGTCCAATCCCTGTCTGAAGAGTTGGCTTCGGGAATGGTTCCTGTCTTGGGCTAACGGAAGGTCTGGGGACCATGGCCTCCAGGCTCCCTCTAGTCTCAGTCAGACCATTAAGTCTGGTCTTTTTACAAGAATTTGGGGTCTGCATCCCATGTCTTCTTTCTTTGCACTGCATCATATTTATCCATATGGTGATGCTTCAGGTGCCTCTCTGAATTCACAGTATGGTCTCCAGCCATATCTGTGTTGCAAATTTTTCAAATGCTTTTATTTTCAATATTTTTATACTTGCAAAATTCTCGACATGGATTTTTTCTGATTCATCCTATACAGGAATTCAAGGGATAAGAAATATTAACTAGACGGTGCCCAACTACCAGCCCCTACTGCTGTGACAGGGATTAAAATACAGGGTCCCTGATAGAGCTGGAGAAAAATGGAGAACAAAATTCTAGCTCACAAAAAAAAAGACCGTACTTACTGGTCTGACAGAGACTGGAGAAACCCTGACAGTATAGGCCCCATACAGCCTTTTAAATCAGTCCTGAAGTCACTCCTGAGGTTCACCCTTCCACCAAAGATTAGACAAGCCCATGAAACAAACAATAATACACGTAGCTCAGCCAGGTACACGAGACAAAATAGGCGGGCAAGCCAGCCCAGGGGCAAGGACAGGAAAGCATGAGGGGAAAGGAAAGCTGGACGAATGGAAATGGGGACCCAAGGTCGAGAAGGGGAGAGTGTAGACATGTCACAGGGTTGGCAACTAATGTCACAAAACAATATGTGTATTAATTGTTTAATGAGAAACTAATTTGCTCTGTGAACCTTCATCTAAAGCACAATAAAAAAAGAAAGAATATTAAGCTGTAAACTTTCACCTAAAGCATAATAATATTAACATTAAAACCCATTCCCATCGAGTTGATTCTCACTCATAGTGACCATACAAGAGAAAGTGGAACGGCCCCATAAGGTGGATTCAGACTGCCGACGTTTTGGTTAGCAGCTGAAGCTCTTAACCACTATGCCACCAGGGTTTCCAATATTAACATTAGGTCATATGTTATAGCCACTATATTACATTACAATAAAAACAAGTCTTAGACTTTGTAATGTAAAGAGAATAAAAAAAAAAAATACTTTCATAGAAATGAATTAGAGCCATAAATAAATAAATAAATAACAAAACCCGTTTCAATCAAGTCAATCTGACTCATAACAACCCTATAGTACACAGTAGAACTGCCCCAACAGAGTTTCCAAGGAGCAGCTGGTGGATTCAAACTGCCAATCTTTTGGCTAGCAGCCATAGCTCTTAACCACTGTGCCACCAGGGCTCCGAATTACAGCCAGTACCTATTAAAATGCTTCTACCCATGTATCGTCAGTGCATTAGAAAAACCAGAATAATTTCAATTTTACATTCGCAGGCTTTGCCAATTCCTTCCATTTGAAGTCCGACTTTACAACCTTCTGATACATTTATCCAGTGCCTTTTGTAGAAAAATCTCACTTCATAGTGATACCATCAAGTTGTTTTCAATGAAATAACGGTATATCACAATTGAAACATTAATTTTCTTCCTGCTAATAGCTGATGTTTGCTAACATTTCAATTTGTGAGATAAATATCAAATTTAAGCATATAAGTACAATGTGTGATAGTACGTTTAAATTGAAATAAAATACAAGAATAGAATCATTAAAAATTATATGCTATATTCTATTTCCTGAATTTAAATATTATACTTAAAAAATGTGAATAGTGTATGTTTAATGTTTACACACACCTAACAAATTTCCATTCACATGAAGCTCTGTTCAGAAATTAATGCATTTTAACCAGCTCTCTCAGATTTCTGACTCCGAGTGTTCTCAATTGTCAAGCATTTCTCACATCTTTGGTAGGCACAGCTCAAGTTATTGTGAGAGAGGTCAAGCATGGAGAGGAAATAGTGGGCTCTGACTGACCTGTGTGTCATCTCACAAAACAGTAGTCATCACCTACAGCTGAGGCTGTACAACATCGCTGGCCAAAGCAATGAACTGTGCCCTTACCAACCATGTGTGAAAAAAGCGTTTGGCATACATAGGCACCAGATGTAAGTCAAACATAAACGGTCCAATGATCTTGCTTACGACTTAAAAATTATCATTGAGCCAAAAACAATGGAGTTAAAATAGTGGTTTTCAACTTCAGCTTGAGTTTAGAAAATATTTTTTTTCAATTCAGGTTGCAGTTTCATTCTGGTAAAAATTTCGGGGTTTTTTTGGTTTCAGTTTTCAGTTCCATTCTGGTTTGAAGCCCTGATTCTAGCCCATAGCAACCCTATAGGACAGAGTAGAACTGCCCCAAAGGGCTTCCAAGGCTGTAATCTTTACAGAAGCAGACTACCATATTTTTCTCCTGCAGAGTAGTTAGTGACTCCTGGTTAGCAACTGAGTGTTTAATCTCTGCACTACCAGGGATCTTCTTAACTTGTAGGATGCTAGATATTTTTGTATTTCTATAAACATCATTGGGCTTTGTTCTGGAATGTAATTAAGTTACTTGAAAACAGTTTGATCTTTTTAGGTCTTGCTTGTAAGATTGTTAGGCAGAAGCAGAGCAGTGCTTCTGAATTCCATGTTTTCTTTTTCTGCTGCTGAGGCAACAAGATTTTATACACCCTACCCAATCAACAATGGGTTTGTTTTATATTTGGTACCTAATGTCCCAATGCGGTACAGTGAATTACTTAATACGGCCCTTCTAGCCATAGTCTTGTAGCTCCCACCAAATAACTGGGTAGGACTATACAAACGAGGTGCCATGGCATATCAAGGGGACCGGATAGCTTGCTAATAATGTAAATAAGGTGTATGGCACCCTTGTGTGGTTGGGACCATGCAAATAAGGTGTATGGAACTCAAAGAAGGGAATTGGTCAGTTTTGCCAACCCACTAGACTTAAAATGAGCCGTCCCAGAGGCTGGAAGGGAGGATCTCACTACCATCAAGAAAGAAGGGCCAGAAATGGAATGTGTCCTTTGAACCCGGGATCCCTACTCTGAGGAGCTCCTAGAAGCAGGAGACTGAGAGAGAGAGCTATAAGACCAAAGAATGTGAGAAGCAGCAGCAGAGAATCTTCAGCAGCAGAGGCAGGAGACGAGCAGAGATGGTGAGGTGGGCTTCCCAGCCCACAGAAAGAGAAAGCTGAGTGGTTTTGGGCAGTAGACTTGCTGGCAGAGTGGGATGCCTCTAAATACTTACAGACAATGCTAAAAGAGCTTTGTAACACTTGCCCAAGCAGGGCAGAGGCCGGGTTGAGGGGTTGAGGGCCAGAGAGGGAACTGCCTATGGGCACAGCTGGGAAGAGGATGTCCTGATCAAAGAACAGCATCCTGAGCATCCCTGAACCTGAACTGTACCTGTTACTTCCCTAATACACCCCAAAACTGTGAGTATTGTCTGTGACTTCTATGTGGCCATTGCAATAGAATTATCAAACCCAGCAAAAGTAGAGTGCTGTGGGAGGGATGGCTGGTGTCAGAATTGATAGGCCTTTTGTGAGTGGCAGGCAGTATTACCTCTAATGCTTTTGGATTTTTTTTTCCCCCTGCCAAAAGTAGTTTCCCTACGTGGATATGCTTATCAGCTCCATATTCTCAACTCAGGGAGTCCTCCAGAATCCATCTGAGTGTCCCCTTCCTGTCCTGTGACTTGAAAACTCTCTCAGAACAGTAAGGTAGAGAAATCATAGGGCTCACCTCATTTATTTTCTGTCTCTTGGGGATCATTGTCCTTCATTGCCTAATGTTCAGTGTCTTGCAAATCGCTGTTTTATATATTTTGTCCATTTTTTGTTTCCTTCAAGAAAAAAGTCGAGTTTCTGCTACTCCATCTTGGCTGGAAGTTGAAAAATTGCAATGAAATGAGGTTATTAACATCTTTTATTACCTGTCTCATTTTCCTTTAGAAGGACATCTCTAGTGGTAGAGTTATTCATGTATTAGAAGGCAAGGAGAAAAAAAGAAAACATGGAATTCAGCAGTACTTTTGAAATTACAGCTTAAAAGACAGTTGTCCCATTTCAACTTTATTGGCAGCCTAATGTTTTGCTTTTAGAGCTACTGCATTTTTGCAGCCAATCTCCTCTTTGTTTATACTGACTTTAAAAGTTAAAGTTTAAATTTTAAGAATTCCAATTTAAATGGCATTTTGTAACAACACCTATCTAATCTTCCTCAACTCACTATCAAAATACCCATCAACCCTGAGACTATGATCCATGGACACCCTGCTAATTTAGAACTGAAGCTATTCCTACAGTCCACCTTTCAGCCAAAGATTAGACAGGCCTATGAAACAAACAATAACACACATGGAGAACGTGCTTCTTAGTTCAATCAAGTATACAAGACCAAATAGGCAACCTCTGCCCAAAAGTAATGACAACAAGGCAGGAAGGGACAGGAAGCCTGGATGGATAGACATGGAGAACCCAGGGTGGAAAGGGAAAGAAGGGGAGTGCTGGCTAATTGCGAGGAATGCAACCAGTGTCGCAAAACAATTTGTGTATAAGTTTTTGAATGAGCAACTATTTGCCCTGTAAACTTTCACCTAAAACACACTAAAATTTTAAAAAAAGAAACTCACCAGCACATGAGGAAGGAAGAAAGTAGAAAGAGAGGGAGAGGAAAAAAACTCACAATATAAATGAAAACCAAAACTGACAGTCTGAACCCATGAAGTAAGAATCAGAGAAGAATGGATTCCATTTTTATCACTTACAACTGAGTAACCTTGGGTAAGGTATTTATTTACCTGTCTTTTCCTCAGCTTCTTCTTTTGTAATGAGGAAATAATAATAGAAGCTTCCGTGCTGAGGTTGTTGTGAGAATTAAAATAACTAGGTAAAATTGTTGGCACAGTATCTCATACATAGAAAATCCTTAATACTGTTAGCTCTTGTCATTGTTGTTATTATCATTATAGAACATAAATATAACTATATATACCTGCATTAGTCAGCTTTGCTGCGGTAACAAACCACCCCCCAAAATCTCAGTGGTTCAAACAATAACATAAGTTTATTTCTCACTTGTGTTACGTGTAGACTGTAGGTTGGCTGTAGCTGTACTCTAAGCTAGAGCTCTGTTCCACCTGTCTTCTCCTTCGTGGACCCAGGCTGTGTAAGACATTCCTGCTTGTGGTAGAGGGGAAGAACAAGAGGGTTGTCAGACACTGGTGATGCCTCTTAAAGTTTGCTCCTATGTAGCCTACATCTGCCCACATTCCATTGGCCAAAGCACATGAAGCACATGACATGGCTAAGCCCACAGTTAATAAGATAGGAAAGTAAAATTTTCTCCCACAGAAGACATGAAAAGGCACATGGAAATGGGTCATTTTTTTTTACCTCTTCAGTGCTGGGCTTAGTGTTGGTTGCTGAGTTAAGAGCTGCCAACCTAGTGACTCTTGGCTTTTTGAGGATTCCTAAGCTGCCTGGGATACAGGGTCTCTGCACTGGAGACTGGGAAGATGTCTGCTCTGCTGCACTTTCCCAGACCTGTCTGAACTAATGTCAGCATCTCCATGCTCCCCCGCCCCAAAATGGCTTGCTTCTTTAAGTTTGAATGAGTCATGCAGGGGCCTGAGGATCTGGACAGCAACCCTAAACAACACAGCTGGAGATCTGGGACTTCGAAGGTGGGAAGCGGGGGAAAGGGAGAACCATTGATTTTCATTAGCCAAAATAAGATGAAATATTCCCCAGGAGGCATCTCCCTAGCCGCTACATAAGCAGGGAGAGGTGGTTGGAGGGCTTCAGAGAGAAGTGGTGGTTGGGAGTAGCCCCAGCAAGATTGCATGAGTTTCCCATGGGTCAAATATCAAGAGGGCAAAAGGAAAAATATCAAGAGAGTAGAAGGGTACCAGCTATCATGCTGGTACCCTAGCTAGATGAGCATTCCTCTGGGTGAATGAATCCCAGCAGCAAGAGGCAATGAGGTACACCACCCCTGAGGAGTATGTGAAAGAGATCAAGCAGTGCTAAGGACTCAGTGGACTCAGACATACCAACAATCAGGAAAATGATGCAGGACCTGTCAACCTGTTGCTCTGTTGTGTATACGGTTACCATGATTCAGAGCTGACTTGAGGGCAACTAACAAGCGTTAAGAAGTGGTTCCTTTGAAAAATCCCACAAGTGCTGCACTAGAACTAAAGTGAGACAACTGCCCACATAGCGGGTACAAATACCCAGTTAGCATTAACCAGAGAAGCAGTTAAGAACAGCAATTTCAGTAATGGGCTCTGTTAAGTGAAAAGACATACTCTTTTCCTTTAATCGCTCCTCCCTGCCCTCAAACGTGTAAGAGCTTAAAGAGTGAAAAGTTGGGGAGAGCAGTAAAAAAGCAGCTCCTGTCCCCCTTCTCTCATCTCTTGAGCCACAATCAAGCCAGGCCTGGGGGAAGGAAGGAGATGAGATTAGAGTTTTAAACTGACTAGACTGATTGGTAGAAACCCTGGTGGCTTAGTGGTTAAGCACTACAGTTGCTAACAAAAAGGTTGACAGTTTGAATCTACCTGGCATTCCTTGGAAACTCTACGAGGGGCAGTTCTACTCTGTCCTATAGTTGGAATCAACTCAACAGCAACAGGTTTGGTTTTTTTGGTTTAGACTGATTGATGGAATCTTTGGTAGTGTAAATGGCTAAGCTACAGAAGGTTGGTGGTTTGAGCCCACCTAGAGGTGCCTTGGAAGACAGGCCTGGCTATCTCTTTCAAAAGGTCGTTGTTGTTGTCAGGTGCCATGGAGTCGATTCTGACTCATAGCAACCCTATGAACCACCGAACAAAACACAGCCTGGTCCTGTGCCGTCCTTACAATCTTTGCTATGCTTAAGCCCACTGTTGCAGCCACCATGTCAATCCATTTCATTGAGGATCTTCCTCTTTTCCTCTGACCCTGTACTTTACCAAGCGTGGTGTCCTTCTATAGGAACTAATTCCTACTGACAACATGTCAAAAGTATGTAAGGCGCAGTCTCTCCATCCTTGCTTCGAAGAAGCATTCTGGTTGTACTTCTTCCAAGACAGATTTGTTTGTTCTTTTGCCAGTCCGTGGCATATCCAATATTCTTCGCCAACACCACAATTCAAAGGCATCAATTCTTCTTTGGTCTTCCTTATTCATTGTCCAGCTTTCACATGCATATGATGCAATTGAAAATACCATGGCTTGGTTCAGGCGCACCTTAGTCTTCAAGGTGACATCTTTTGCTTTTCAACACTTTAAGAAGTCTTTTGCAGCAGATTTGCCCAAAGCAATGCGTCTTTTGATTTCTTGACTGCTGCTTCCATGGCTGTTGACTGTGGATCCAAGTAAAATGAAATCCTTCACAACTTCAATCTTTTCTCCGTTTATCATGATGTTGCTCATTGGTCCAGTTGTGAGGATTTTTGTTTTCTTTATGTTGAGGTGTAATCTATACTGAAGCTGTGGTCTTTGATATTCCTCAGTAAGTGCTTCAAGTCCTCTTCACTTTCAGCAAGCAAGGTTGTGTCATCTCCATAACACAGGTTGTTAATGAGTCTTCCTCCAATCCTGATGCCCCGTTCTTCTTCGTATAGCCCAGCTTCTCAGGTTATTTGCTCAGCATACAGATTGAACAGGTATGGTGAAAGGATACAACCCTGACACTCACCTTTCCTGACTTAAACCACTCAGTATCCCCTTGTTCTATCTGAACAACTGCCTCTCGATCTGTGTACAGAAGGTCACAGCCTTGAAAACCCTATGGAACACATATGGGGTCCACCACAAGTTAAAATCAATTAGACGGCAAACGACAACACAGAGACTAATTGTTAAATAACTGAAAGTGACTCCAAAGTCATGCCATCTGCCTAAGAGTCTGTTGAGAAAGCAACAATTGGAGAAAAAGAAAACCACTTCATGTTTACTCCCCCAGTGAGTTCAAACTGCCTGATAAACGGGTCACATTTCTGTCTCCCAGCATAGAGTTCCCAGTACATAATAACTGCTTGCTAAATTCATCAGTTAATCATCTTTAATTACTTGGAATTGTAATTTTTAGCTGACATAGGTAAATAATTCAAATAAAAATCTGTCAGGACTGAATGTTAGCTATTAGGAAGTCTGAGTGCTCCAACTCTTAGTTTGATCTAAGACACCTAACCACATGAAACTCGAACATGAAAACAACGATTTTTTTCTTCTTTCTAATATCGAATCAGGTATTTCCTTTGTGCTGTGTTTTAGTGCTTGTAGTGAATTTCTCCAGTATTTTTTTACAAAATGCTGTCTGGGGTGAACGTGATAGGTGCATGACAGTTTTTTGTGGTAGAAAGATGTGGCCCACTCAAATAACGCCTGCTCTCATTTTTTTTTTTTTTTTCTCATTTAGCATCAAGTATAATTTACAGTGAACTTATAGCATTTCCTGTAGTAAATAGATCTCCTTACCACTAGATGGCCTGATCCTCTCAAAAAATAAGAGCAATTTAAGATTGGTGATTCTGGCATTAGTTTTCCTAAAAATAAAGAGAACTAGGTCAAATAAGTAAATAAGTGTATGGGATCAGAATGTTTTCATTGCAATAAATGAACTTTCCCTTATTTTCCTAATATTAAAAAAAAGATTATTCTCACTTCTATTTGAGTTAATCTCTTCATTTTCTGTTTTTCCTATGTGACATATGTTTATTCATAATTTTTACCTTTTTAAATTTTCAGTGTCTTGCTATGATAATGATTAGAAATAAAATATTTATTTTCCTTTTTCACAAATCTTTACAAACCACATCATTTAGCTCTATTCTCAGAAAGATACCCATTGTCTTTGAAAAGTTTTGTTAAAAAAAAAATTTAGAAGCTTTATAGTTAAAAAAGAAGAAAAAAAAAAGACCATTTCTTTCCATAAAAATCCTTTGGCATTCATAAAGTTTTAAAATTAAAAAAAAATCATTTAGATGTAATTTTCATAACATTTGCAATTACTTGGAACCTGACCATTAAATTCTGAAGCTAATTCTGGGGCTTCAAATCTTTATTCTGCTCTTAAGGGCAACTTGCCTTTAGGTTATTTCCCTGTTCATTTGTACCTTAACCACAAGATGGACAAGGAAAACAAAAGCTCTGTTCTTTTTGAAAAGCACTCCTGGAATATTAATGACTGGTGCTGCAATAACTCATATTCTTTATTTAGAAAGGAAGTAGATAGAAAATAATTGAAGAGGAGATATGTCAGGCACTGCTTTCCGTACCTACCCCTACAGGCACAGCAAGGCGGAAACAAGCCTTGCTTTTAAAGAACAGAAATATATGGCCTCTTGTTCAGGTTCTTGGAAGTTCCCCCGCATTCATATTTGTGAGCCAGCCAGTTTGGAACTGCCTGACCTTTGATGCTTTCCATGATCATTCCCTTTTGTGAGCCAGAAAGGTAGAACATGTACACAGACAATGTACACGTTTCTGTAAAGCCTCCATTTTATTACATATTCTTATGCTTGTATTACTTCACAAAAAGTTGATAGAAAGTTAAGGCTACCCTGGCTTTATGCGCAAAATAAAGTCCAGAAATATTTCCAATTGCGGGGCCCTAAGTGGCACATACGGTTAAACACTTGACTACTAGCTGATAGGTTGGCTGTTTGAAGCCACCCAGGGGCATCTCAGAAGACAGGCCTAGCAATCTAATTCTGAAAGGTCACAGAAAACCCTATGGAGCACTTTTACTGTGCACACACAGGGTTGCTATGAGTCAGAATTGACTCAATGTCAACTAACAACACAAGCAACAATCTATCAATCAAAAACATATGAGATACAATAGCACTTCCCTTGCAGAGTTTTAGAGGTTTTTATCGTTATTAGAGGATTACAGATATGGATAATGTACTTAACACAATGCCTGGCATATACAGGTATGCCTCGGAGATATTGCAGATTCAGTGCCAGGCCACAGCAATAAAGCGAATCACACGTATTTTTTGCTTTCCCAATGCATAGAAAAGTTATGCTTACGCTATGCTGTAGTCTATTAAGTGTGCAATAGCATTACGTCTAAAAAAAAGTACACACTTTAATTAAAAAATACTTTATTGCTAAAAATGCTAACCATCATCTGAACCTTTATAGAGCCGTAATCCTTTTCCTGGTAGAGGACTGTGCCTCGATGTTGATGGCTGCTGATTGATCAGTGTGGTGGTTGCTGAAGGTTGAGGTGGCTGTGGCAATTTCTTAAAATAAGATGATGACGTTTGCTGCATCAATTGACTCTTCCTTTCACAAAAGATTTCCCTGTATCACGAGACGCTGTTTGACAGCATTTTACCCACAGTAGAACTTCTTTCGAAATTGCAGTCAGTCCTCTCGTATCCTGCCACTGCTTTTTCAACTAAGTTTATGCAATATTCTAAACCCTTTGTTGTCATTCCTAAAACATTTACAGCATCTTCACCAGGAGTAGTTTCAATCTCAAGAAACCACTTTCTTTGCTCTTCTGTAAGAAGCAACTCCTCACCCATTAAAGCTTTATCATGAGATTGGAGTAATTCAATCACACCTCCAGGCTCCACTTCTAATTCTAGTTCTCTTGCTATTTCCACCACATCTGCAGTTACTTTCTCCCCTGAAGTCTTAAACCCCTCAAGGTCATCCATGAGGGTTAGAATCAACTTCTTTCAAACTACTATTAATGTTGATCTTTTGACCTCCCACAAATCAAGGATGCTCTTAATGGCATCTAGAAAGGTGAATCCTTTCCAGAAAGTTTTCAATTTACTTTGCCCCAGTCCATCAGAGGAATCGCTGTCTATGGCAGCAGTAGCCTTATGAAATGTATTTCTTAAATAAGACTTGAAAGTCAAAACTACTTCTTGAACCATGGGCTGCAGAATGGGTGTTGTATTAATGGGCATGAGAACAACATTAATCTCCTAGCACATCTCCATCAGAGCTCTTGGGTGCAGGTACATTGTCAATGAGCAATAATATTTGGAAAAGAATCTTTTTCTGAGCAGTAGGTCTCAACAGTGGGCTTAAAATATTCAGTAAACCATGTTGTAAACAGATGTGGTGTCGCCCAGGCTTTGTTGTTCATTTATAGAGCACAGGCAGAATAGGTTTAGCATAATTCCTAAGGGCCCTAGGATTTTCAGAATGGTAAATGAGCGTTGGCTTCAACTTAAAGTCACCAGCTGCATTAGCCCCTAACAGGAGAGTCAGCCTGTCCTTTGAAGCTTTGAAGCCAGGCATTGACTTTTTCTCCCTAGCTATGAAAGTTCTAGATGGCGTCTTCTTCCAGATAAGGCTGTTTCATCTACACTAAAAATCTGTCGTTTACTGTAGCCACCTCACCAGTTCTCTCAGCTAGACCTTCTGAATAACTTGGAGCAGCTTCTACAGCAGCACTTGCTCCCTCACCTTGCACTTTTATGTTATGAAGATGACTTCTTAAACCTCATGAACCAAGCTCTGCTAACTTCAGACTTTTCTTCTGCAGCTTCCTCACCTCTCTCAGCCTTCATAGATTAGAAGAGAATTAGGGCCTTGTTCTGGATTAGGCTTCGGCTTAAGGGAATGTTGTGACTGGTTTGATCTTCTATCCAGACCGCTAAAACTTTCTCCATATCAACAATAAGGCTATTTTGTTTTCTTATCGCTTGAGTGTTCACTGGAGTAACACTTTTAATTTCCTTCAAGAACTTTTCCTCTGCATTCACAACTTGGCTAACTCTTCAGTGCAAGACGCCTAACTTTCAGCCTATCTCAGCTTTTGACAATCCTTCCTCACTATGCTTAGTCATTTCTAGCCTTTGATTTAAAGTGAGAGGTGTGCAACTCTTCCCTTCACTTGAACACTTACAACACATTGTAGGGTTATTAACTGGCATAATTTCAATATTATTATGTCTCAGGGAATAAGGAGGCCCGAGGAGAGGGTGAGAGATGGGGGAATGGACGGTCGGTGCAGCAGTCAGAGCACATACAATATTTATCAATTAAGTTTTTCGTATTAGATGGGCGCAGTTTGCAGCGCCCAAAACAATTACAATAGTAATATCAAAGATCACTGATCACAGATCACCATAACAAATACGATAATAATGAAAAAGTTTGAAATATTGTGAGAATTGCCAGAATGTGATACAGAGACATCAAGCGAGCATATGCTATTGGAAAAATGGCGTCGATAGACTTGCTTGACTCAGCTCATGTAATAAAATATGACAACCCAGGACCCACTATTGTGTCCTCAGAAGAGAGATGTGTGATCACACACCCTGAATGGAGCTTCCTCCCTGGTGTCTATCCTATTCTTCCCTTCTATTCCGTTCCCACTGCCACCATCCCTGGCCCTTCATGTGAGGTGAACCTGCCCATTTACTTTTCCCCAACACTTTTTCCTCCTTTATTTTTCACCCCTGACTTCTTTCATTCACTTTCACCTTCCAGTTTTTAAATTCTTGGCCAATACTCCAGATTCTATTTCTGCTCCTGGTCGCTTCATGGTTTCGTGCCCCTGGACCACATTGTACTACAACTCTCCTGAATGACTTCTAACTCAGAAATCATTCTATTGACCATGCAAGTCCCACTGACTGTCTCATATGATGTGTTCTGTTATGGCCACTAACCCCTCAGAACCCCATTCCCCACTCCTCTGCCCATTCAGTAGTGTCCCCATCAAAGAGAAGAGGAGGAATCTGAACACTAGCCAGCAAACTGCTTCCAGATAAGTACAATAATCCTGAAACATTCCTTTGATTGTATTATTCCTTGCCTCAAAAATTCTTCCATGATTCTTTAGCCTAGCGTTTAAGGTCTTTTAGGGTGAAGTTTCAAATTACCTTTCTAACCTTTTCTTTCACTGTTTCCTTATGTGAAGGTTCTGATCCATGCATGTTCCATGAATTTACATAGAACTGTATTGAGGGCCTACTACATACCTGGCACATGACATCTCAGTGCATACTTGTTACCTGTATGAATGAATACACAGTAAACATTGGTCTGGTGTAACTTAACTTATTTGATCCTGAATAGTTTTCACTGTATGGCTGTTGGGAAGATGTGAGAAATTATGCTAAACCTGTATGACCCTATGGTATATCCTGGTTTTGTTTTTTAAACCAAAATTCTGGCAACAGCATATTTCCTATTTGTCTTGCTTCCTAAAAGTAGAGTGCAGAATAAGAAGCAAAAACAATCTAGTTCTTTGAATATGCTGATTGTTTGAATTCCAAGATAAACAAAAATTTACTGTATTTCTAAATCCATCTCCTGCAAGATTCCAGTAACTTGGGCTGTGTTGTGAAGCCATCTGTAATTTTTGCCTCTAGCATCCTTTGGCATCTGGACAATGCTGTTACTTATCCCCTTTATCATTCTTAGCCAACTGAAATGAGACAAAGCCTGTTTTGTATGCTTTAAGAGTGGCCACTTCAAGTTAAATTCTTTAGAGTCTGTTCTCACATTATTTTGTGTCACAGATACAAAGTACTTTAACCTTCATTCTCTAAAAATTGCCTTTTGAAAGATTGTAATGAATCACAAATATTCAAAAAAATGATTTAAGCATAAACATTTTTGTCCATGTATGAAGTTACTCTATTGTCAAAGAGATATTTTACTATTACACAGACTGTGCCTGTTTTAGCTCACCATGTAAGCCAAGCTTTAGTGTAACTATCAATAAATATTTGTTAAATGAATAAATGAATGAAAATTAAAAGTAAGAGACATATGCATTTTTAGTCAAGGACAGCTACATTAAATGGAATTAGGTATGTCAATTAATTTTCTAAGTAACTAAACACAATAAAATATTTTGTAGAGTTAACTCAATTTGTTCCATTTTATTTATTCCATAACTGTTTTTATCCTCTTTTCTTTTATCTTCTCTAAAAATGAAAATTGTATATTAAAAAATTTGGTCTTAAGAATTCAGCAGCATCATTGTTTTTACATGACCATACACATTTTTAAAGTCTATTTACTTCTTCCATTTTGGTTTAAAAAATTTTTTTATCACAATATATTGATCTGTAAATTACTTTATTCTATTTTATAACCATCATGTATGCAAAGTGGGATGGGGGAGTGGAAAAATGGTGCCTCAGCCTGAGTTCTTGTAGTTTATGATGCAGCAATTTCAGGATCTAGCTTTCGCAGGCTAGCTTTTTGGTGGTAAAAAGAGTTGTCTTATTAAAGGGCCGCTACACCCTTGCCTTTTTAAAAATCATAATCAAAGCCTCTCTAAAGGTCCATAAATTTTAAATGAAGATTTCTATTATATTTGAGTTTAGTTGTTTGATGAAACCTATGATTCTAATAACTTTTCACTTGAAATGTTACTGCCAATTATGCTAAAATTATAATAATATCTTCAAGCCTTTTTAACACATCTAATTACTGAGTATTAATTTAATTAGTATTAACTTTTTTTTTTTTTTTTTTTTACCTAACGTGTTCAGGGGCCTCACTCTATGTCAGATACTGTGTTGGAGCTTTAATATTACTTACCTCACTGAATTCTCACAATTCTCACAACAGCCCTGTGTGTGCCCATTATACAGATAAGGAAACTCAGGAATCGAAAGGTGAAAGAACTTGCTTAAAATCACACAGCTGGCAAATAGCAGAAACAGAATTTAAAACCAAATTTGTGTGATGCCAAAACCTCTACTCTTCTAATCGGGTACATTACGGTGAGATCCTGCTAGATACAGTCAGGCTGGGGGGCATTTCAGGAAGGCAAATCATTCAAGCAGCTTACTCATTCGGCATACCTTCCAGGTCTTCAGTCTGGAGTAGTATTTGCCTGCTTGTCAGAGGCAAATGGACATGATACAATAGGAAAAGCAGTTGGCAGTTGTTGCAACTTCAGGGTTACTGCACTGCAGCAAATACTGCGTTCTGGTGTGCTGAACCCTTCTCTTCTAGAAAGAGGATTAAGATAAAAAGATTAAAAAAAAAAAAAGATAGCTGTGCTTAATTATGAGGTTTAGATGAAAGAGGATGTGAAGTCTGGAGAGCTCTTTTAAATTGTGGTGAGCGTGTGGGAGTGAGACTGTCTGATTAAGGAGCACCCCTAGCCCCTCTTTTACCCTCTCTAACCTAAAAGGAAAATATACCTACTACCCTACTGCTCATGGAAGCATCTGGATTTTCCTCTTTATCTGGTCCTGCGTGAATCAGACATCTCTGGGAATTTTTCAAAGTAAATTTGTTCCCAAAAGGAGTCCAAAGGAATGACATGCCTTTATATCCCTGTTTGCTGTTTTAAACCAAAGAATGAGGCCTTTAGAGAGCAGTGGGAGTTGAGTATGTGGCTGAAAGCAGTGCAGTCCTTTAACTTTATTAGAGCTCCATCCTGCAGACTGAAGTTGTTAAATGTCATCTTAAGTGTGTGTTGAATATTTCTCAGTCTTGAACTTTAACCTTAGTTTAATGTGGACAGGCCACATGCAGCTACTCGCTTTTAAACAATAACACCAGCATTCCTCTGGTGTCAGTGTTTCAAGTCATACTTCTCAGGCATCGAATGTTCACCAAAACAGGCAAGCATTTTCAACCAAGGTTTCAAACTGCTTTGTACAGGTTTGAAACCCTGCTGAGAATTTGCATTTCTAACTTCTCACATACTTTGAACAAGCTGTCAGGAGGGACCAGTCCCTGAAGAAGGAGACATCATGCTGGGTTAAAGTAGGGGGTCAGCAAAAAAGAGGAAGACCCTTGACGAGATGACTAACATAGTGGCTGCAACAATGGGCTCAAACAGTTGTCAGGATGATGCAGGACTGGTCAGCGTTTTGTTGTACATAGGGTCCCTATGAGTCAGAACTGACTTGAAGGCACCCAACAACAACAAGTTCCAAGGAAGTTATACATAAGAATCACCTGGGAATCTGGTTAAAATGTAGATTCTGATTCAGTATATCTGGGAAATACAAATTTTCAGTAGGGAACTTGTTAGAAATGCAAATTCTCAGCAGGGGTTTGAATCATAAGGAACTGGTTCCGAGCCCCTTTTTCAACTTAATCTTTTAAAGCTATCACTTCTTTCTTGAAAAGAAACCCCAAACTAGAAAAAGAAAATGAAACTTCTAATAGTAAGTATACTATAAGTTTTTAAAAGGTATTTTACCCATGCTAGGCAACACATATTTGCCTTACCACACATACACTCTTATACACACACACATACTTCTTCTAGGAGCCAGGTTTTGATTCCTCAGCCCACTCCAACTGATATTCCAACCCCATCACTATGCTGAGGCTACTTTTTAAAGGTCACCAAAAACCTTTACATTGCTGAATACCAAGGTCTCTTTCATTCTTTTGTTGTTTGTTAATCCAATTAAGTTCCCCATGTCTTTATTTATATAACAAAAATACAGAAATTTAGCTCAAAGTGTCCCCACCATGGTAGGACAGCGTCTTAGTTATCCAGTGCTATTATAACAGAAATAACACAAGTGGATGGCTTTAATAAAGAAAAATTTATTTTCTCACAGTTTAGGAGGCTGGAAGTTCAAGTTCAGGGTACCAGCTTCAGGGAAAGGCTTTCTCTCTCTGTCAACTCTGGAGGAAGGTCCTTGTCTTTGATCTTCTCCTGAACTAGGAGCTTCTTAGCTCAGGAACCCCAGGTCCAAAGAGTTCCCCGCTCTTCTTTCTTGATGGTAGAAGGTCTCTCTCCTCTGTGCTTGCTTCTCTTTTTTATATCTCAAAAGGAATTACTTCACGGGGTCTTAAAATCTTGTGAGCAGCCACCTAAGATACTTTACTGGTATCACCCCATTGGGAGCAAGGAAGAATGAAGAAAATGAAAGAAACAAGGGAAAGATTAGTCCAAAGGACTAACAGACCACAGCTACCACAGCCTCTAAAAGACTGAGTCCAATATAAGTAGATGGTGCCCAGCAACCACCACCGTCTGCTCTAACAAGGATCACAGTAGACAGTACTGGACAGAGCTGGAGAAAAATGTAGACCAAAACTCTAACTCACAAAAAAAGACCAGACTTACTGGCCTGACAGACTGGAAGAACCCTGAGAGCATGACCCCCGGACACCCTTTTAGCCCAGTAATGAAGCCACTTCTGAGGTTCAGCCTTCATCCCAAGATTAGACAGGCTCATAAAACAAAGTGAGACTAAAGTGCCACACCAGCCCAGGTGCAAGGACTAGAATGCAGGAGGAGACAGGAAAGCTGGTATACAGAAACCAAGGTAGAGAAGGGAGAGTGTTGACATATTGTGGGGTTGGTAACCAACGTCACAAAACAATATGTGTTCTAACTGTTTAATAAAAAGATAGTTTGTTCTATAAACCTTCATCTGAAGTACAATTAAAAAAAACTAAAAAAAAGAGATTGACTCAAGACACAACATAATCCTATGGATTATGTCCTTCCTCACTAGCATTAACTGCCTCTAATCCTGCCTCATTAACATCATAGAAGTTAGGATTTACAACACACAGGAAAATTACATCAGATCACAAAATGGTGGACAACCACACAGTACTGGGAATCATGGCCTAGCCAATTTAACACACATTTTAGGGGGACACCGTTCAATCCATTACAGATACAACATGATGCAGATAATTTTCCCTCGTTTCCTTGAAACCTCTAACAGGGTGTACTGCCACCAATGACCATGTCAGCCCCAGGAAGAATCTTGCTAAATCTGAGAAACTTAACTCTCTACAGTGTCACAGCCATTTTATACTTGGAACTTACATCACCATTCAGGAAACACGTACACACCTTTCTTTAAACAGCCTCTAGTCTTGGTTTCCACATCAGCACACTCTGGATTTTCTTTCTACTCTATTGCCTAATTATTTTTTAGTCTCTTATGTGAGCTTCTCCTCCTCTATTCAACAATTAAATGTTGGCGTTCTTCAAAATTCTGTCCTAATCCCTCCACTCTTTGCTCTCTATACTTTTCCCTGAGGAAATATCATCGATTCTCATGACTTCAGTTATCTGTTATCCATATACTGACAAATCCCTAATTTGTATCTCTGGTGCAAACCATGCTTCTAAGTAAAATATCTGAATATGGAACTGCCTACATGACATTTCAATTTGGATGTCTCAAAGGCACCCCAAATACAGTATATCCAAAACTGAACTTGTGATTCTTTTCTAAGTAAATGTTCCTTATCTCAATAAATGGCTCCATTATTCATGAGTTACTCAGGTTATAAACCTGGGTGTCACTCATGACTCCAACTTCTCCCTCATCCCCACAACTAATCAATTAATCGATCAATCAACTTTCTTAGATATGATTCATCACTGTCGTCATCAAGTGGAGAGAGAGCCCTTGATCACAGATGCAAGCACCCTGGTCCCCAGATGGATATATCTCCATTATGACTGTCCATTTCCAAACCCTGAGCCAAGGAGAGACCATCATGTCTGTGCCAAACACTCTTCAGTGATGGTAGTTTATTGCCAACTGCTCCAGCAATACAATCAACTGTGAGTTATGTGTAGTTCCTGGCACTAATGCCAACTCTACCCATTTCCCTGTCACAAATGTTATGACACAAGGAGCTCTTCTTACTCTAACCCTTACTCAGAGTTTATGTTCAAAGCAAGTATTACATTCCTTGGGACAACTACTAATATATAGACATTCTGGCTTTTTCCATCAGTCTTTGTGGGCTGATGAATGTGAGCCAATAATGACAAATAGACCTATGTTGTAAGTGTTGATAAAATCCAGTTTCTAAATCTGTAGGGCTGAGAGCCAGGTCATGGACTGTGGTGAATTCAGCAAGATAATCCATCCTGTGGGGCCTTTTGAAAAGTAGCCAATCGATCTTGCCTAGAGATATCCATGTGCTTTCCATTTGAAATGTCTCTGAGACTTTCTTGGGAAGGTGCCTAAATCCCATGAAACACTAGTTACATATTGTTTAACTACAATATAAAGTAAAAACTGCTTCATTTAGTATAAGACACACACAGACTTCCTTTAGTCATGGGGGTTATTTGTAATAATATGCTGGAATCTCTAGCAGTGGAGGAAGTTACCTCACCAGCCATTCAGAGAGCTTAGCTCTGGTGTTCCTCCTATACTGGTAAATGCAGTAGCAACACAGAGAATTACAAATGTAGTATTTCTCAAGATAGAAGCCTGAATACAAATGCCTTTGTTCATCTAACATTTTATCCTTCACCCAAAGGGGACTTACCACCATAAAGAATATGCTTTTGGAGTCATGAGGAGCCCTGGTGGCACAGTGGTTAAGAGCTCAGCTCAGCTGCTAACCAAAAGGTGGGCAGTTCAAATCCACCAGCCGCTTCTTGGAAATCCTATGGGATAGTTTTACTCTGGCCAATAGGGTCGCTAGGAGTTGGAATTGACTTGATGGCAACAGGTTTGGTTTTGGGTTTTTGGAGTCAGGCTTGTGACGAGTCACCTCAGAGATGATTCAGTCCATACAGTTGCCTCTGGCACACCATGGCCAGAACACCAAGTTGGCTCACTGAAAGCATGCTGCTAGAGTCACTACAGCTTACACAGGAAAGAACCAGTTCTGGTTACTTCCCTCTGTGTGGCAGGCATTCTCATACTTCAGGGACTTCTTCTGTGGCCCATCCAATAGAGGTCCTAAACTGCTTTATGAATTTAGAAAGAGGAGGAACGGGAAAGTCAAAATAAAGGGCTTCATGGACGAAGTAGCATTCCTGGAGTAAAAGGGGTGAAGGTAGGGGCATTTCAGAGGTTGCCAAGTTTTGAATGCAAGAATGAGCTTTGAGGAGACCAGCCTGTAGGGAAAAACCAAAAACCAAACCCACTGCCATCGAGCCAATTCCGACTCATAGTGATCCTATAGGACAGAGTAGAACTGCCCCAGAGAGTTTCTAAGGAGTGCCTGGTAGATTCAAACTGGTGACCTTTTGGTTAGTAGCAGTAGTACTTAACCACTATGCCACCAGGGTCAGGCCATAATTAGAAATACAGTTCAAGTGGAGGGTTGTGTCAGATTGTGAAGGACTTAAAACCCAGGGAGAGAAGTTTAATCTTGATGTGGCTGGGAAGAGGGAACATTTTGAGGATAGGTTGGGGAGTGGAGGCTCAGAATCAGGAAGACTAACCAGATGGCTATTGTAATAACCAGGGCATTAAATCCTGAGAGTTTGAACTAAATCAATTGCCATAGGATAGAGAGGCATTCTGAAAGGAAAATGTTGTAGTGGGAAATAACCCAGTCCACACTGACCTGGACAATCCACACTACAAGACCCTACATGGCCCCAGGTTCATGCAGAAGAAATAGTGAAGGGCCCGGCACAATGAATCTCTTGGTGGGGCCCACAAAACACAATCACAGATATGCTCCTTGGGTTGCCTTTCATCACACAAGTCTTGACTTGATTGTCTGGGATGTTTTGCTGTTTCCTACCTGAGTTGCAGAACTTTTTGCAAAAACAGAAAGGTTTTTGGGCTTTTAGAAAACTCTTGGCCCACAAGGCAAGGAAATTTTCCTGGCTCTTTCCTCTCTCTTTACCACTTAAATTTCACTAGTTACTGTTATGGATTGAATTGTGTTCCCCCAAAATATGTGTTGGAATTCTAAACCCTATACCTGTGGATTAATCCTATCTGGAAATGTTTTATTTGTTATGTTAATTAGATCATACCTGAGTAGGTGGGTTCTAAATCAAATTTCTTCTGAATTATAAAAACTGCAGTTTAGACACTGAGACATGCACACATGGGGGAAGGGGACAGGGGAAAACAGATGCCATGTGAGAATTGTCTATAAGCCAAAGAACAAATGAACACCTGGGACTACCTAAAAGGAAGAGGTTGACATATCCAAGATCCTGATTTGAACTTTTGGCCCCCAGAACTGTTAGAAGGTAAATTTCTATTCTTTAAGGCCACCCACTTGTGGTACTTCTATTACAGCAGCACTAGGAAACAAATGCACGCCTCATAGGCATGTGAAAGCTGGACAATGACTAAAGAAGACTGAAGAAGAATTGGTGCCTTTGAATTCTGGTGTTGGCAAAGAATGTTGAATATACCGTGGACTACCAGAAGAATGGACAAGCCTCTCTTGGAAGAACTATAGCCAAAGTGCTCCTTGGAAGCAAGAATGGTGAGACTTCATCTCATATACTTTGGACGTGTTGTCAGGAGGGACCAGTCCCTGGAGAAGGCCATCATGCTTGGTAAGGTAGAGGGTCAGCAAAAAAGAGGAAAACCCTCAAAGAGATGAATTGACATGGTGTCTGCAACAATGGGCTTAAGCATAGCACTGATTGCGAGGATGGTGCAGGACTGGGCAGTGTATTGTTCTGTTATACGTAGGGTCACTATGAGTCGAAACCAACCCGATAGCACCTACCTAACAACAACAAGTACAGGAAACCAAGACAGTCACCAAGCCTTGAAAATTGTAAGCATTCTTTGTATTGCCCCTTTTCTCCATCCTCATTGTTTCTGTTCTCATTGCTACCCAGTTGTGTTCCTACCAGAGCCGTGTAACAGGTCACCCATCCTCCAGTGCTGCCCCACTCCAATCCATCCTACATACTTATAGTAATGAACTGGTATTCATTGTGAAACACAGGTCTGATCATGTCAATCCCCACTTTAAAACATTCAGTGATTTCCCACTGAATGTTTTTAACAGGAAGTTCAATCTCTTTCTCTTAACACACATAGGTCTTCATGATTTTGCCCAGATGTTGCATGCAGAAGTATTTTGCTTGATTCACGTGGTATTTTAATAGAGTGTTAAATTTCAAAGGAAAATCTGTATTTTAGGTTTCT
Organism: Elephas maximus indicus; assembly: GCF_024166365.1. NCBI lineage: Eukaryota > Metazoa > Chordata > Mammalia > Proboscidea > Elephantidae > Elephas > Elephas maximus. The sequence goes on along the minus strand of NC_064821.1, from coordinate 150,988,116 downwards.
CTTAAAAAATAACAAAACTATGTGACAATATTTGGGCACACATTCACAGCAGCAACATCAGGTTAGATTGAGGAGTGGTTGCCCATTTGGACATCGTATGTGCTCCCTGTTTTGTCACGGTCTTCACGCTTCATATTATTACCCAGCCTGTTTCACTCAGCAACCTTGTCTGCTTAGCCTCTGTAGGCATTTTTGTTTGTGGCCTACGGATACCCATCTATCATTCCCTATTGCTTCTTCCCACACACACTTAACTCACTGAACTATTTACAGCTCCTGCATGAGGTAATGTAATTTCAAGACTGTGTGCCTTTGCAAATGTTGTTTCCTCTGCTTAGAATATTCTTCCTTTCCCTTAATCCATTCTTTACCTACATAATACCAACTTCTCCTTCAAGACTCAGTTCAAGGACCCTTACCTAACTTTCCCTTAGCTTCCAGGCTGATTTCTTTGCCCCTTCTCTGTAGCTTTCAACTTTTATGATCTGACTTTTATTGCCCATCACACGCTATGCCTGTTGTCCCAAAACGCCTATCATATTGTGCAGTAATTAATGATGAGTTTTTTTTTTTATATTCTCTACAAAGGAGCCCTGGTGGCACAGTGGTTAAGTGCTCATCTGCCAACTGAAAGGTCAGAGGTTTGAACCCACCAGCCACTTCATAGGAGAAAGATATGGCAGTCTGCTTCTGTAAAGATTGCAGCCTTGGAAGCTCTATGGCACAGTTCTATTCTGTCTTATAGGGTTGCTATGAGTCGGAATTGACTCAACGGCAACGGTTTTTTTGTTTTGTATTGTTGCTTATATTGTCTAAGCTGGAATTCCTTAATGGATTTGCATTTCCATTGCTTAGCACCATGCCTGGTATATAATAGAAAATGAATAAATATTTGTTAAATGAATGTTGCTGAAAAGTTGGTTTAGAGGTAACAGGTGAAATAGAGAGTATAAAGGAGAACGTAAAGGAAGATGGAAAGAAGGTGAGGACTGAACATAGGGAAATGACAACAATTAATGAGTGAAAGGAGAAAGACCTGAGAAAGGAAACAAGGAAAGATCAGTATGGAGGAGAATTTGTAGTGTATACGGTCTTCAGAGCAAAGAGAAGAAAGAGTTTCAAGCACAAAAGAAGGAATACTCAGAGTCATCTAATGCCCTAGAACGGCCAAGAATAATGGAGCAACATGGTATATTGAGAAACCTCAGGCTTTAAACAAACTGAAGTCCAACCCTCTGTTCCACCACTTATTAGCTGCGTGATTCTAGCAAGTTACATAACTTAAGTTATTTAACTCCTTTGAGACTCATTTTTCTAATTTTTTAAATGGGACATACTATGACAGGATAGGGGTAGAGACCAGAAGTCAAAAACTGAGAGAATATTTTCACCAAAAACACTCCTATCAGTGTGTGGCAGAGGCATTCTTTCCCACTTCTCCACAGAACTCAGGTAGCTTTGGAACGCTGGGACTTCAGGCCATCAACAATGACAGCCAATGGAATTGACAGTGATGCCCAGCAGAAACAGTGGTACCTATTAGGAGCAGCAGTGGAAGACAATATTGATGTCTACTAACGGCATCGGTGCCCAGGGGAAGCAGTTCTGGTGTCCAGCAATCATAGCAATGTGTGCACGCAGGTACAGTGGTATCCAGGAAAGATGGTCACTGGCTAAACTCATCTGTGAACTCACGTGAGGCGCACTCTGGGGACTCCCAGAAAGACTTTAGGGGGGTGAGGGAGTTTGAAAGAGTTGATAAGTAGGGACAAGAGCCAGCAAAACTCAGGTTATAATACAATGGACACTTGTAAGGATTCAAGACAAGGCATGTAAAAGCACCTTCAGGGCACCTGGCACATTGCAGGGGCTCGGAAAAGATGACTTGCTCTTATCATTGTGGAAAGAGCCAATGCTACATCATCACAATGACCTTGTCACTGATCTGCCTTCCACTTGTTTTTTTCAGCACTGTATTTTACCTTTTCATTGCCTATGTTTAGGAGTCCTGTGTGGTACTCAGCTACTAACCCAAAGTTTGGCGGTTTGAACCCTTTAATGGTACCTCGAAAGAAAGGCCTAGTGATCTACTTCCAAAGATCACAACCATGAAAACTCTATGGAGTACAGTTCTAATTTGAAACACATGGGGTCACCATCAGTCGGAATAGACTTGATGGCAACTGGTACTGGTGTCTATGTTTATCTCAATGCAAATATTCAACCAAAGGGTCAGGCTTCTTTTCCATACCTCTCCACATTTTTATCGTATCTGTTTATTTTTTTCTCTCATCTTAGGAGGGAAAGCACTGACTTGATTATAATTTTTCAAATTGTCAGAGAGTTTCAGTTGAAGGATCTCACTTCATTTACCCATTAAAATATATCTTCTGGTTTTATTTGCAATGGAAGCTATGTCATCTGTTCTAATTTCCCAGCCCTTTTCCTCCTGGGCTCAACCTTCTATCTCCAAAGAATTTCCCTAAAATCTTTGAAATTCTGGCAACAGACATTTAATGAGGGCCCAAAAGGGCCTTCAGTTTTCCAGTCTCTTCTTAAGGAACTGAAGTATTTTATCTACTCCATGTATGACCATAGGGAATAATTGAACTCCTTCATGTTTCTAATTATCTTTGATAACTAACTCACTCAATAACCAAAAGATAAGAAATTATAGGATTATGTATCATTTAAAAAAACAGCTGCTCTTATGTCATTTTTATATCTGCTTATTTTGGTACCATTTTTTTTTTAATTGTTACATTTTCTTGTTCCACTTAAACATTGCTCACAATTTAAAAGTATTTATCAATGTTGCCATATTCTATAAGTGCCTCAAAGTAAAGAACAATTAAATTTTATTTTTGAAATGCTGTAAATTATTTTTTAAAAATAAGTATTTATATAATGCTTATATGATCTTTTAAAATTGAGTAATAAACCTATGTAAACTTGACATAAATAGGGTCAATGTATTTTTTTCATAAAAAGTAACTTCAAACATGCTATAAAGGCTGAGAGGGACATTTAAAAGAGGAACTATATAATGCCATGTGTATCAAAAAATTTATTTAAATTGACAAAAAACTAAAAGAACTACACTTCCTATGAACACAGAGCTGAAAACAAACAGTATTCCCTACACAAACTGAAGTTTCCAATAAGGGTAACCAGTGGAATTCTCTAGCAACAATAAGGGATAAAAGAAAGCAGAGTTAGTTAACTTCAGTTAGCTAATCATGTTCTAGGATGCCTAGTTAACTAGCTGACTCTGATGATTTTTAACAACCTAATTGTGATGGGGTGAATGTGTTTTGCTTGTGGCAAGGACATGAATTTTGGGGGCCAAAGGGTGAAATGTTATAAATTTAATTTTGCCCCCCAAAATACCCCTACCCATTGCCTTCCAGTCAATTCTGACTAACAGCAACTCTATAGGGCAGAGTAGAACTGCCCCGTAGGGTTTCCAAGGAGCAGCTGGTGGATTTAAACTGCCAACCTCTTGGTTAGCAGCCTGAGCTCTCAGCCACTGCACCACCAGGGATCTGTTAAATATATTGTAAATCCTGACTTCTATGCCTATGGTTATAATCCCATTTGGAAACGGCTTGTCTTTGTTATGTTAATGAGACAGGATTAGTGTAGGGTATGTCTGGAGTCCACCTCTCTTGAGATATAAAAGAGATTAAGCAAGCAAGTGAGTGAGCAGAGATGGGGTAAGATAGATGCCAAGACACATGGAGATCTCCAAGGAGCCAGAAAGCAGAAGCTGAAGAGACAAGATCCTCCCTCCAGAGCCAACAGAGAGAGAAAGCCTTCCCCTAGTGCCAACACCCTGAATTTGGACTTCTAGTCTCCTAAACTCTGAGAAGTGCCTTCCAACCTGGGGAGCTCATCTCCCAGCACTGTCAGACAACGTTCCACTGCTATTCATAAGGTTTTCACTGGCTAATGCTTTTCAAATGTAGACTGCCGGGTCCTTCTTCCTAGTCTGTCTTAGTTTGGAAACTCAAGTGAAACCTGTCCTCCGTGGGTGATCCTGCTAGTATCTGAACACCGGTGGCATAGCTTCCAGCTTCACAGCAACACGCAAGCCCCCACAGTACAACAAACTGACAGACACGTGGGGGCTCAAAGTGTTGAAAAGCAAAGATGTCACCTTGAAGACTAAGGTGTCTCTGAGCCCAGCCATGGTATTTTCAATCACATCACATGCATGTGAAAGCTGGACAATGAATAAGGAAGACCAAAGAAGAAATGACACATTTGAATCATGGTGTTGGTGAAGAATATTGAATATACCATGGACTGCCAAAACGAACAAATCTGTCTTGGAAGAAGTACAACCAGAATGCTCTTTGGAAGCAAGGATGTCGAGACTGCGTCTTACATACTTTGGACACGTTGTCAGGAGGGATGAGTCCCTGGAGAAGGACATCATGCTTGGCAGAGTATAGGGTCAGCAGAAAAGAGGAAGACCCTCAACAGTGGCTAGAACAATGAGCTCAAGCTTAACAAAGATTTTAAGGATGGTGCAGGACCAGGCAGTGTTTCATTCTGTTGTGCATAGGGTCGCTATGAGTTGGAACCGACTTAAAGGCACCTAACAACAGCAACAAACAACAAACTTTGAGAAAATAAATGTCTGTTTGTTAAAGCCACCCACTTGTAATATTTCTGTTATAGCAGCACTAGATAACTAAGGCATCACCTAACTCCTGAGGAGGCAAGCGGCCTTTCCAGGAATCAGTCTAGTGGGCTGCACCAGGAAATCTCTGTTTCCTGGAAAACATCATGGCTTCAGACCTCTTGTAATTTTTCTAGTAACTATTCTAACAGGCGATCACATGAATAGTTGAAAACGGGGATTTTATCCAGGTAGGAAATGTTTTCATTTTACTCATGGAAAATTAAGAGCTCTGAAAATAGTGGTGTGAAACATAGAAGAGCAGATGGTTTCAGGTTCTCTTTGCCACTCCAAATTAAATAGGCAAAGCAAGTTTAGGAAGCCACAGTAATAGATGTGAATAATGTAAACATAGGAGAAATGACTAAATAACATATCCATATATATATATATATATAATGATTTTTATATCAGAGTAAGGTAGCTGTTGGCCTACATAGTCCTAGAGTTAGAAACAAATACCAGCCTGCATCTCAGGTTCTTGGGTGATTTTGTTGAACTCATCACATCAGGGAAAATCTTGGGAATTAAGGCTTTTGGTATCTGTACCTTAGCGCCAAGTAAGAACATTTAATCAGGCTTACATAAGGTAGAAATAGGGTAACCATAAAATTTATTATCCAAGTGATGACAGTTTTGAGAGCAGAAAGGGAACCCTGATCAAATGGAAGAAGTGTTTAAGAGGTCAGGCTGCTAACCAAAAGGCTGGCAGTTCAAATCTACCAGGTGCTCCTTGGAAACCCTATGGGGCAGTTCTGCTCTGTCCTATAGGGTCACTATGAGTTGGAGTCAACTTGACAACAACAGGTTTTTTGGTTAACCAAATGGAAAGTCTATGGGTGGTACAAACAGTGTGAGCTCAACTGCTACCCACCCAGCATTATTTTGAAAGATAGGTCTGGTGATCTGCTTCTACTGTAACACATGGGGTCGCCATGAGTTAGAATTGACTCAATGGCAGCTAACAACAGCAGCAACAACCAGATGGAACATGAGGAAAACAAGCATACACTAGGACTGTCCCAGGCAAATCAGTATGTATGCTCATTCTAGTCTGAAAAAAAAAAACCAAAGCCATGACCATGGTACTCATGGTGACAGGGTAGAACTGCCCCACATAGTTTCCAAGGATGTAATCTTTACGGGGTCAGCAAAAAAAAGGAAGACCCTCAGCAAGAAGGATTGACACAAGGGCTGAAACATAACAATGTTTATGAAGATGGTGCGGGACTGGGAAGTGTTTCCTTCTGTTGCACATAGGGTCACTATGAAACAGCAGTCTTTATGGAAAGAGAATGTCACATCTTTCTCCCTGCGAGTGGCTGGTGGGTTCAGACAGGCTAACTTTCAGTTAGCGGTAGAGTTCTTAACCACTGTGCCACTAAGGTTCCTAACTCTAGTCTAGCTGAGGAGATAAATCTCTTCTCCCATCTCAGTTTTCCACAGGCATTTCCCAATTCCAGCCCTCTCCCACTCCCATGAGAGAGAAGTCCATTTTCATTCCTACCCTAACTTTTTCCCCTAGCTCAGAGATTCTGGCTTCATCTTTTCTTTGATCAATTTTTGCATCTGGTGACATTCAGCACTGCCTACATGTCCACCATCAACAAATCAAATGACTATCAAAATTACATAGATCATATCTGTCAACTAGGGAAAAGATAAAAGAAAGACTTTCAAAGACAAAAGAGATGTATGTTATCACCTATTGACACTTTAACAGTGTTGTGGAGTATTAATGGATTGTTTTTCTTTGACACTTCCACCTCATTTAGCATTTCCCCTCCTTCATTCCCTGAGGGACAGGGTGTTATAGGAGAAAAAAAAAGAAAGCAGATTAAAAAAAGAGTCTCTTCCTAGCTTCTGAGTTTCAAAAACTAGGCCCTAAAGGAAACAGAACAGGCTCAGGGCAGTTTAAAAAAAAGAAAACAAGGAAGGTAAGAGCTTAGTTTTAGGTCTGGGTGGTGGAGTCAAGGGGAGCCAATATGTTAAATATTTAAGTTCTTGAGAAAAGGTCCTCAATCTATCCCTCAGGGTGAGTTAAGACCTGGGTAGGTTTAGGAAACCCAAGAACAGAGATTAAGTTCTATATGTGGCAAGACTCCGGAGAAGACCAGCACATTAGACAACCTTTCCAACTATCTGACTTGGATATGCCCTAATGTGGTACACAAACCATGCAATGACTTCTACATGCCCAAGAACGGCACAAAACTGAGGAACGACCCTAACACAAACCTTACAAAATTTTCTATCATCCAGCGTGCCATGGGAGTAGCTGACCCTGCAGCAGAGGTGACTCAAGGGCAGCCCACACAGAGCACAAACTGATAGCCCAGTGAGCTGATGGTAGCCTTAGAGGATGTCAGCTTGACAAGATGACACTAAGGATTTAATGCTCAACCACAATCCCACAGCCTGGCACTCCTAAAACTTAGATGTAATCTTGGGAAAAGGAGAGGAGAACCAATTTAACAGAAATTATGTTCCTGCCATCAAACCAGAACTTGAGTTACAGAAAAATAAAGACGTTTATGTTTCTTATATATCTGGTTTGGAGATGAGATTTGAACCCAGCACATATAGACAAAGTCATGCTGGGTAACAGAATCATAGCACAATCTACTCAAAAAGAACAACAGAAGAATATAAACCTGAATGGCTTTGACTCCAGACCTCCCCCACTTGCCTGGTGAATCCAAATAGCTCCCCTGTTCATTCATTCTTCTGCAGCACCATTGGGTGGGTTCAAACCACCATTTAGGTTGGTAGTCAAGTGCAAATTGTTTGTGCCACCCAGGGACCTCGAAGTCTCCTTAAAAACACCCTCAGCCTTCGAGTCAATTCCAACTCATAGCAACCCTATAGGACAGCGTAGAACTGCCCCATGGGGTTTCCAAGACTGTAATCTTTACAGAAGCTGGCTGCTGCATCTTTCTCTCATGGAGTGGCTGGTATGTTGGAATTGTCAACTTTTTGGTTAGCACCCAAGTGCTTTAACCACTGAGCCAGCAGGGCTCCATAATAAGAATAAATTAGGAAAAAACAAAAAATGTTGCCATCAAGTCCATTCTGACTCATAGTGACCCTATAGGACAGAGTAGAACTGCCCCATAGGGTTTCCAAGGAGCACCTGGTGGATTTGAACTGCCAGCCTTTTTGGTTAGCAGTGGAACTTTTAATGACTGTGCCACCACTGTTTCAACAATAAGAATAGCAAGTAAACATTCATTTGGACCTCATTATGTGGCAAGGACTGTTCTGTTGCTGTGTATTTACGAACTTTTTAGAATTATCAGTCCTATGAGGTAGATAACCAAAAACTATGAGTCAGAATCAACTTGATAGCAGTGTTTTTTTTGTTTGTTTGTTTAAATGAGGTTGATGTTATTTTTGTCCCCATTTTACAGATGGGGAAAGTAAGGCACAAAGAGGTTGTTTGTCCATGGCTATTTTTTTTTTTATACAGCAAGAAAATGGTGAAGCCAGAAATCTGGACCCAGACTGTCTCCAGAGCTCACATTTTTAACCACTACACTATACTGCCTCTTTCTAGTTTCCTAACCCTCCCTACATATAACATGGTGCCTCTCCACTCCACACTATTCCTTGAAAAATCTTTCTAAATCAGAGATCTGAGCAGTATGCCTTACATAAAATCCTTCAATGGCTCCCACACTGCTTTAAGCATAAAATTTAAGCTTCATTAGAAAGGCATACAAGAGCTGACATGATCCAGCTCCTGCCCACCTGTCCAGCCCCATAGACATTCCCTGGTGGTATAAAACTGTTGGCAGTTACTCCTTGCCCCAAATAAGTGGACAGGTCGCACACACACATACATACACACACAAGCACACACCACACAGTACCACCACCAATTCCTACTCCTTTTAAGAGTCCATTTATGTGCCTTCTGGTTTTAGAGGCACTTTTTTTAGCATCCTGTACAGACCTCTATCCTAAAATACATAAAATTAAATTCTAATCAGTAATTTCCTTGTCTAATTGGTGATTTTTTTTTTCCTTTGGTCTGTCTTCCCCATTAGACTGTGAGCATCCTATGGTCAGGGTTATATTTCCATTCTGCTTATGCTGGGCTTGGAATGCAGCAGGCACCCAATACAATTGCCAAATGAAATAATCAAAGTATCTTCCACATACTCATCTTTTTTCTCTGATTCAACAAAAATTTCCCAATTTTAAATTAGGTGCCTGCCAGTGGCACTTTGACGTATACTTTTAAATTCAGCTCTCCCAGCAATACTGTAAGATAGATGTTATCAGATCAGCTGTGAAGATAAAGAAACCAGACGCTGAAAGAACACACATGGAATAAAACAAGACAATAATATATTATCATGCAGAAGCTTTTGAGAATTTAAGTTAATGTAAATAAGTACTAAGTCTGGGATTCTGTACATAGTAGGAACTCAGTAACTGATAATTCTTACAATTATTCATCAATAATAAGTGCCCGAAGGAGTCCTACTGGCACAACGGTTAAGTGCTGCTCAGCTGTTAACCAAAAGGTTGGCAGTTCAAACCCACCTAGCGTCCCCTCAGGAGAAAGAATTAGTGATCTGCTCCCCAAAAGATTACAGCCTAGAAAACCCTATGGGGCAATTTTACTCTGTCACATGGGGTCGCTATGAGTTGAAATCAAATCAATGGCACCTGACAACAATAAGTGGCAGGGCTACATGACAGACCAGATTCCATCACTTGTCTCCCAGCTATATGTCACTGCTGATCCAGATACACCACAGCTGCTTATCATAAAAAATTAATGAATCATCTTCTTTTCCTACGACTATTGCTTCCGTTCTTCAGCTTCATTCTTTCTGACTCTGCTACCCCTCAGTTCCCACAAGGCCTGCACTTGTAATTCCTAGAGATCATTTCGCCAAATGAGACACAGTCCCCCTCTGGGGACTTTCTGACCCCACTTTGGGGAATACATTCTTACATTTTCCCAGCATTTTGAAAGAATTTCCTTCCTGGCTTTGAGAAACTGAATGCTGCCCGCTTCTTGTCATTTTTAGAGTTGATGAGTTGCAGCCCGGCCTAGCAGTCAAACTAGTATTACTATTGAGGCCTGGGAAAAAGCCAGATGGCTCCACTCAGATGAACAAAGCAAGACACCCTCAAACATCAATTTCACTTTCCGGCATCTCTTATCTGTCACCTGGAAGTGCTCGTGTTCTTTAACGCCAATAGAGCATCAGTAAATATTTGCTTCCGGGATGGGCTGGCGCTGCCCAACACAAATGAACAGCCCCAACCCTGGCTGCACAGGCCCCTTCCCGGCACTTACATGACCACTTGTGGTTTTTAGGAAGAAGAGAGAGAAAGAGAAAAAGGAGAGTATAAACAACAGGCAGGAGGGGGTTCCTAGAATAGCTTATACTTGCTTAAAATGGGACCTGAATTTTAACAGCCTGGTGTTAGAGAATCAAGAAATTCTGGTGGCTCAATGTTTAAGCACTCAGCTGCCCACCAAAAGGTTGGCAGTCTAAATCCACCCAGCAGCTCTACATGGCAAAAGACCTGGAGATCTGCTCCCATAAAGATTACAACCTAGAAAACCCTATGGGGCAGTTCTATTCTGTCACATAGGTCACTATGAGTCAAAATTGACTCAACGGCACCTAACAACAATGACAACAGAGCTAGAGAGGAGTCACTGGGTGGTACAAATGATTAACATGCTACGCTGCTAACAAAAAAGTTAAAGGTTTGAGTCCACCCAGAGTTGCCTTGGAAGAAAGGCCTGGTGATCTACATCTAAAAAAAATCAGCCACTGAAAACCCTATGGAGCTCAATACTACTCCTGGAGTCACCATAAGTAGAAATTTACTCAGTGACAACAGGTTTTTGGTTTCATATTAAACATAGCAGAATAAGAAAGGATCTTAGAGGTCTTTTAGTTCATTTATTGGTGAGTAAATTTCTTTGCATGAGAGTCAATTCAGGAAAAATGAAAATGCTTAAAGATTTACCAGGAATGGATATTTACAGTTTAACAGACATTTTCTCATACCTCACAAGCCTTCTCTTTACTCAGGTAGCAAATTGAATACGAGACATGCATTGCATCAAAGAAAAGATGACATACCAGACTGTAGATAATAATTTGAGGTTTATGAATTTCAAAAACCTACACCTAGGCTTAATAATGTACTAACTAAGCATTTCACATGTATTATTTTATTTAACCCTCACAATAATCCTTTTGGGTGTAGTAGGCTTTCTCTCCATCAGCTCTGGAAGAAGGTCCTTGTCATCAATCTTCCCCTGGTCGAGGACTTTCTCAGCACAGAGACCCCCATAGGGTCGCTATGAGTTGGAATCAACTCTATGGCAAAGGGTTTGGTTTGGGGGATTTTTTTTTCATATGCATTTGAAAGTTGGACAATGAATAACAAAGACCGAAGAAGAATTGATGCATTTGAATTATGGTATTGGCGAAGAGTACTGAATAGACCATGGACTGTCAGAAGAACAAATTTGTCTTGGAAGAAGTACAACCAGAATGCTCCTTGGAACTGAGGATGGCAAGATTTGGTCTCATGTACTTTGGACATGTTATCAGGAGGGACCGGTCCCTGGAGAAAGACATCATGCTTGGTAAAGGGTCATTGAAAAAGAGGAAGAGCCTCAATGAGATGGATTGACACAATGGCTGCAACAATGGGCTCAAGCATAGCAACAATTGTGAAGATGGTGCAGAACCAGGCTGTGTTTCATTCTGCTGTACATAGAGTTGCTATGAGTTGGAACCAACTCGACGGCACCTAACAACAAAAACAAGGAACTAAGACAGGTAGGTGCCTTTGTTACCCGCATTTTATAAATAATAAATCTGAGACACAAGAGACTAACTTTCCTAAGGTGCCATAGCTAGTAAGTAGCAAAGGCAGGATACAAAAGGAACTGTCTGGTTCCAGAGCCTAGATGCTGGTCCACTACGCTGTATTGCTATATTGCATAAATCAAGAGATTAAGATAGGTGGGTAAGGACAAATTCTTTTTCACCACTAGGTGAAAAGAATCCTGGAGCCTGAGAGGGAGCCTTAGCAAACCCTCTTGAAAGACCAAGAACTAGGAAGGAGAAGGAGGGAACAAGAGAAACCCGAGACTGGGATCTAGGAGCAAGGTATGCCTTTGGCCTCCTGTCAAGGAGAGCCCAGGGAAGTGACCAGACCAGCATGGTGTGGGGGTAGAAGAAGTGGCTGGGTAGTGAGTTAGATGAGTGACACTGAGGCAGTCTCACTGAGTTTCTCTGCACTCCAGAGTGTCAGGGGAGCTGGGTATTTTCTTTATATTCAAAAGTGGCCTAAATGAGGGAAAAAGGAGAGCTATTGGACCTAAAAAGATCCTGAGGAAGGAAATTAAGACCATTTCATAGGGTCTTGCCTGGGCTGGAAGCCAAGGGCAGGAAGGGAAGAGGGACATCTCAGTGGACGCCAGCCCACATAGATAGCACAGCGCAGGTACCCACAGATGGACACATCTTGGCAAATATGCAAGTCTTGATCTATGAAACATAGATACAATTATAGAAAAAACTTACAGAAAAACTCTGAATATACAGATATTGACAAGCCACTGGATTTGTGAGCCTTGAATTGCTTATCATTGATCAAGTCCACCCTCTCATTTTAGAGACTGAAGAAACTGAGACCCATAGGGTTTAAATAACTTGTTTAGAGTGAAATTGCTAGTAAATCCTAGAATTGGGAATTAAGTTCATATCTTCTAATGCTGCAAGACTAGCGCTTTCTATTTCTTCCCCGGCTCCCTGTCTTACTTACTTACTTGGCATTTATTAAAAGACTACTGATGTTAGGTAATAGGGATAAAAAGGTGAGTTCCTTCCTAGAGCTCCTACCCCTTCACCTAAGGAATATTCCATGACGAAATATGGCCCACATGGTCCTGAGAGCTGCTGTTATTGCTGAATAAGCATGATCCACAACAGGTTACCTGACAGCACCCCTCTCCATGCTTAAAATAGGATTAAGTAAAATAATACTTGTAAAATGCTTAGCTAGTTCCTCTCTCAGCATCTGTAGTGGTTTCTTGGAGAACATAGGTGCTCCCTTCAGGCCTTGGCCTGTTTTCTTGGCAACCTGTTGCACTTAGCAGGTGGCCACTGACTCTTTCTTTTATTCACGACTAACTTTTTTCTTTTAAAAATAACTTTGTGTGTTGATGCAGTTTTAATATAAGGGTAATTCCCACTCACTGTAAATTTTAGAAAATAAAGACAACAATTTTTTAAAAGTATCTGTAATCCCATTTTCTAGAAATAAGCACCATTACTAGTAATATTTTCCTTCTAGCCTTTATTATGCACATAAAGAGTTGCTGTCAAGTTGACTTTGACGCATGATGACCTCATGTACAACAGAGCAAAACACTGCTCAGTCCTGCTTCACCTTATGATTATTGGCATGTTCAAGCCCATCGTTGTGTCTGTGGTGCCAACCCTTTACCAAAGGTTTTCCATGCCCTCACCGGCCCTCTGCTTCACCAAACATGATGTCCTCCTCCAGTGATCGATCCTTCCTGATGACATGTCCAAAGCAAGCCAGTTGAACAATGTTCCATTGTGATCCATAAATTTTTCATTGACTCTTATATGCATACACACACACTGTTTTGTACAATTAAATACATTACTTAAATAGTTCATTTTAATTTTTTCAACATAAAATATAACCATATAGTACAAAATTCAAAAGCACATGCGATTAAAGCTAATTTTTCCTCTCAACTGCCACCCACTTCTCTCTCCAGAGGTAGGCCTTATACAAAAGCTTATATATACTTCTAGAGACATTCTATGTATATACAAGAAAATAAATATTTTTTCCATAAATATAGTCCACTACCCAAACTGTTTTCTTATTACTTTACAAAATGTCTTGAAATCCTTCCGTATCAGTACATAGAGACTTTCCTCATTCTTTTTTCAATTCACTGTAGTCAAAATCACCAGGAACACACCTGTAGTTGAGCAATAATGAAGACAGCACACCAAAAAATGTCTCAGTAAGAGGATGTTAAAATGGATTTCTTATAGGCTTTAAGGAGCCTGGATGGTGCAAGCAGTTTGGAATCAGCTGCTAACCTAAAAATATGTCGATGGTTTGAACCCACCCAACTATTCTGCAGAAAAAAGGCCTGGCGATCTGCTTCTGTAAAGATTATAGCCAAGGAAACCCTATGGAGAGGTTCTACTCTGTAACACATGGGGTCACCACGAGTCAGAATCGATTAGATGGCAACAGGTTTGATTTGGGCTTTTATAGGATTTGGACTTGTATTAGATGATTTATGGGAGGGTCCAAGGAAGCAGGGATTTCCTCTGTGCTGGATGCTCTCAGGAAGCAGTGATAATAAGACAATTCCAAACCAAATCAAACCCACTGCTCTCGAGCCGCTTCTGACTCATAGTGACCCTATAGGACAGAGTAGAACTGCCGCATAGGGTTTCCAAGGAGCACCTGGTGGATTTGAACTGCTGACCTCTTGGTTAGCAACCATAGCTCTTAACCACTACATCACCAGAGTTTCCAATAGGAATCTTAATACATCTTATCAATAGGAAAGAGAAATGAATTGCAGCTAAGCTATAATTGGTAGAGGAGCTCAAACAGTCATTCCTGTTAGCCAAGATAGGGGAATGTTTTATCATTTTTGTGATTTCGACAAGGTTCATGCTTTGTTCAGAAATAAGTATGGCGTGGTCTTCTTTTTGCCTTGACCCATCACAGTCGCAGTGGGGTTCTCTGATGTTGCTGTTCTATAAAATGATGTTCAACAGGAGAATACAGTTGGCAGACAATCATGTGAAAAGATGCTCTGCAGCATCAGTCATAAGGGAAATGAGATAATACTATACAACTATTCTACCACTACCACCATTGCCGTTGAGTCAGTTTCAGCACACTTGGAGACCTCGTGTGTGTCAAAGTAGAACTGGACTCTACAGGGTTTTCCATGGCTGATTTTTCAAATATACATCACCAGGCCTTTCTTCCAAGGAGCCTCTGGGTGGGCTCAAACCTTCATCCTTTTGCTCAGCAGCCAAGCACATTAACTGTTTGCACCACCCAGGGACATAATATTACAATGGCTAAAATAAGAAGACTGACCATACAAAGTGTTGGTGAGGAAGTGGAGGAAAATTTAGAACTCTCAGCACTGCCGACAAGACGTAAAATGGTACAACCACTTGGAAAAACAGTTTGGCCAGATCTTAAGAAGTTGAACATATACCTACCATATTACTCAGCCATTCTATTCCTGGGTATTTATCCAAGAGAAAAGGAAATATATGTCTATACAAAGGCTTATACACAAATGGTAATAGCAGTTTTATAGGTAATAGCCCAAAACTAAAAACAACCCTAATGTCCATCAATAGGAAACGGATAAACAAAACATAGCATGTCCATACAATGGAATATTGTTATTGTTAGTTGCCGTTGTGTTAATTCCTACTCATGGTGACCCAATGCGTGCTGAATAGAACTGCTCCATAAGGTTTTCAAGGCTATGACTTTTTGGAAGCAGACTGCCAGGCCTGTCCTCCGAGATGCCTCTGGATGGGTTTGAACCTCCAACCTTTTGGGTATTTTTGCTTTTTTATTGCACTTTAGGTGAAAGTTTACAGCTAAAGTTAATTTTTCATTCAAAAATTTATACACATATTGTTTTGTGACATTGGTTGCAGTCCCCACAATGCAACAGCACACTCCGCCTTTCCACCCTGGTTCCCTGTCTCCATTAGACCACTTCGTGTCCCTTCCTGCTTTCTCATCTTGCTTTTGGACAGGAGCTGCCCATTTGGTCTTGTAAATTTGATTGAACTAAGTAGCACGTTCCTCTGCATGTTATTTTTGTTTCATAGACCTGTCCGATCTTTGTCTGAAAAGTGGGCTTTGAGAATAGTTTCAGTTCTGGGTTAGCAGAATGCCCGGGGGCCATGGTTTCAGGGGTTCCTGCAGCCTCTGTCACACCAGTAAGTCTGGTCTTTTTTCTCAAATTTGAATTTTGTTCTACATTTTTCTCCTGATCTGTCTGGAACTCTCTGTTGTGATGCCTGTCAGAGCAGCTGTTGGTGGTAGCTGAGCGCCATACTGTTTTTCTGGTCTCAGACTGGTGGAGACTCTAATTCATATGGTCCTTCAGTCCTTTGGGCTAATATTTTCCTTGTGTCTTTGGTTCTCATCATTGCCCTTTGCTCTGGGTGGGATGGGAGCAATGGATGTATCTTAGATGGCCACTCATAAGCTTTTAAGACCCAGATGCTGCTCACCAAAGTGCGGTATAGAACATTTTTTTATAAACTATGTTATGCCAATTGACCTAGATGTCCCCCGAGACTCTGGTCCTCAGCCCCCAGCTCCAGCTATTCGGTGCCTAAAAGTGTTGAATGTGTCTAGGAAACGTCTATGCTTTTGCTTTTGTCCAGTCATGCTGACTTCTCCTGTATTGTGTGTTGTCCTTCCTTCCACCAAAGTTGACACTTGTCTACTATGAACTGCCAGCCGAAAGCACTTAACTGTTTGGGTCACTCAGGAACTCCTATAATGGAATACTACACAGCAATAAAAAGGAATGAACTTTTGATATGCACAACATGAATAAATTTCATAAAAATTATGCTGAGTGTAAGAAGCCAGACCAAAAAAGAGTACATCTGTATGATTCCATTTTTATAAAATTCTAGAAAATGCAACTAATCTATAGTGACAGAAGGCAGACCAGAGTTAGCCTAGATAATGGGAAGGGGCTAGATGGAGAGATTATAAAGTGGAAGGAGGAAACTTTTGGAGGTGATAGATTCACTATCTCGATTATTGTGATGGTTTTATGGGATATACATATGTCAAAACTCATCAAATTATGCAATTTAAATATATGCAGTTTATTGTATATCAAATATGCCTCAATAAAGCTCTTTAAAAATGGAGTGGGGGTGGGCTTCAGGGTCCCTGGAGCTGGTAACTGTCATCATCAGAGACCCAGTACCTTTTGCTTTTTCCACTGTGCCTCCTGACTGAGAAGACAAAAATCTACCCCTGATTGACAGGGGGATCCCAATACCTGAGACCTGAAATTCACCCTGACTGGATATGCTTAGATTATTGGCTACTTCTGAAACAATTACTGTGGCCAGGGGACAAGAATACAGGCAGCCCCTGGATTATGAACAAGTTCCTTCCCTAAATCTTTCTTTAAGTTGAACTTGTACATAAGTCGGAACAGTTAGATATGGTCTGAAGCTAAGGTCAGTTAGTCAAATGTTTGTCTTAGTATATAGTATGGTGTGCCTTTCCATGTATAAAAAACATTGAAGAAACACTTCCAGATACTATGAGTCAGAATGGACTCGATGGTAACAGATTTGGTTTTTTTGGTGGTTTTCTAGATACACTAAAACATCTTTAACATAATAATACAGTAGTAATAATAATGTTTGATGAGTGTCTTAAAGTAGCACTCATTTGTTATTACAAATCATTGTATGTACCTTAAATTTTTAATATAATAGGCTTTAAGGAGGTTGGTTCGTGGCCACAGGTTGTACAGGTTGTATGTAAGTCGGACATTCATAACCCAAATGCGGACTGCCTGTATAGCGAACAGGGCCCACTGCCCTGGGAGTGGGGTTGTTAATCTTTGTATACCTGATTATTTTCTTATGAAAGCTAGAAATAAAAAATTTTGAGGTGTAATGTCCTGGGCTGGGGAGTGGGGAAATACTTAAAAGGGTAATTGAAGAGAATTTAATGGAGGGCTGTTTAAGTAGGTGTGAGAAGAAGTAAGGGCTAATGGAACTGCCAAGGACCAACTGAGTGAGGTGGGTGGAAAATGCTTTCCACTTTCCAGGCCTGAAGGTGTCAGAGGGAGCTGCTCCTGCAATCTGGTGAGAGTGAAAACTGTGGGAGAGGAGCTATTTGGGAGAATACAACCTGGGCAATTTGGAACCTACGAAGGAGGAAGCCGGTGAAATAAACAGCCTAACCTCATTCTCCTTCTTCTTTTCTCTCTCCTGCCCATTAACCAACCCCAAACAGAATCAGTAGAGTAAGGGAGCCTGGATGATGTGGACCAGCCAGTAGAGGTCAGCCTCCTAGGGCACAGAACAGAGTAGAAAAGCGGGCGTGGAGAGAAGAGAACATCCAACACGATACCTGTTGGCTTGGAGGCTGTGATCTGTATGGAAGCAGATGCCACATCTTTCTCCTGCTGAGTGTCTGGTGGATTTGAACCACCAACCTTTTGGTTTGCAGCCCAGTGCTTAGCCACTGTGCCTCCAAGACTTTTCTCATTCAGCGCAATTAAAAAAAAACAAACCCATTGCCATTGAGTTGATTCCAACTCATAGTGACCCTATAGAACAGAGTAGAACTGCCCCACAGAGTTTCCAAGGAGCATCCAGTAGATTCAAACTGCCAACTTTTGATTAGCAGCAGTAGTACTTAACCACTACACCACTAGTCTTTCCATTCAGCACAATACCCATTGCTAAATTGCTTTCCAAAGCCACCGCTTAAGAATTTCACTTGTATTATCCTTTCTTTAAGTACCTCCAGGAGGTGATTAATGAGAAACTTGCACACGCAGCTAAGAAACAGCCTCCCGCTGTTACAGGGCAAGGCTTCCCAGCTTGGGACTAAGCCCTGCTTAGGTCCTTACTTTTTCCGAGCAAGAATGACCAGGAGAGGCTCAGAGGTTCCACATGAACAAAGGTTTATTAGGTACAGGGTAAAAGGCTCTCGAGGGAGCAAAGAAGAGGGATTCCCACCTACGCTAGCCTCCAGTCTCTCCCAGGACAAAGGATTCCCTGGAGCTTATAAAGGTTTTAGGTGGGAAAAAGGCATTATCCTTATTCATTAGATGGGTGGAGATTTCCAGGAGAAGGGAGGGATTATGAAAATCAAATGCACGTGCAGTTAGAATTCAAGATGGACTTCTTCGAAGAGGTTGCTGGAACCAAGATGGAGTCTGTCACAAAGGCTGCTGGGAAGTCGAACAGGACTTATTCTGGGAAGTTATCCATGCGTGATGCCTCTGGACCTTGATTCAAGCCCCGATGAGGGGTCCCTGTTCATACTTGTCTCCTGTGGAAGGTCAGTCATAGGCCACGTTGATCTTTACTGCACATGCTCTGCACCTGGTGAGGCCTTGAAAAACAAGTCAGAAAGGTTATGGGTAATTTATAGTTGGTCAAGCACACATGGCCTTGAAATGTAGCCCTTTATCTTGTCTAAGCACCTAGTTTGTTAATCACAAGTAGCTTTTGGGTGCCAGCAGAAAAAGTTATATGGTGGTCTGCACTTAGGTTTAGATTCAGAGACCATTTAATTACAGCTGGTCAAGCATGCAGGGCCTTGAAATGTAGCCCTTATTTAATTTAGCCAGCCTGATCTCTTCCCTGTCTCACTGCCCCACCCCTGCACCCAAACATGAATTTTATGCTGTTTTACAACAACTGAAACCACTTTACATAAGAAAAAAGTCCAGGTTATCTCTTTCTCTGGGTTTCATCCCTCTCCTGACCCCAAATTCACAAGCAGAACATTTCTAACTAGATATAAAATTTAAAGCAGCAGTCTCCTCAGTTTGTCATGGAATATGTAAACACATAAGGCAGTGCCATTGAATGAAAAAAAGATGGGACATACTACCCGAGAATAAGCCGTATAAGGAAATAGGAAAGCAGTTGAGCAGAGATAGAGGCTCCCTTTCCAATGTAAAACAAAGAGAGGAATTCCTGCCTTTGGTTCGCAAGGTTGTGTATCTATTATAAAGTTGTGTGTGTTTAATTGAAGGAGCATAGTCTAAGCGGTGTCCAGTACTGGAGTCCTAATTTGTCTGGGCATGTCTGCAAATCACTCGAGCCAAATCCTATTAAACGAGGGCTAAGGAGCCTTCAAGGAGCCCTGGTGGCACAATGGCGCAAACGGTTTGCATTTGACTACTAACCTAAATGTTGGCAGTTTGAACCCACCCAACCGTACTGCAGAACAAAGGCCTTGTGATCTGCTTCTGGAAAGTTTAAACCAAAAACCACATCAAACCCATTGCCATTGAGTTGATTCTGACTCATAGTGACCCTGTGAGTCTGGAAAGATTATAGCTGTGAAAACCCTGTGGAACAGTTCTACTCTGAAACACATGAGGTTGTCATTAGTCAAAATCAACTTGATGGCAACAGGTTTGTTTTGGTTTTTGGGTTTGTTGTTGTTGTTGTCGTTTTTTGGTAAGAAGCCTTCAGGGGTCCCTGAGTGGTGCAACTGGTTAACACACTCATATGCTAGCCAAAAGTGCGGAGGTTCAATTTTACCCAGAGATACCTTGTTAGAAAGACCTGGTGATCTACTTCCAAAAAATCAGCCATTGAAAGCCCTATGGAGCATAGATAGTTCTACACATGAGGTCACCGAGAGACAGAGTCAGCTCAGAGTAACTGGCTTTTTAAGGAGCCTTCAGGGAGGAAATAAATCCTAGAAAGGAGAGTTTCTCAAACTCAATTGTATGTATGAATCACATAGGTCTATCAAAAAGGCAGGCTTTGTTAAATGGGCCTGGGATGCAGCCTGAGAGCCTGCATTTCTAATCTGCTCCCAGATGGTGTTGATACTGCTGGTCTTTGGACTGCACCTTGAGTAAAAAAAACAAAAAACCAAACCCATTGTCATCAAGTTGATTCTATAGGGCAGAGTAGAACTGCCCCATAGGTTTGCAAGAAGTGGCTAGTGGATTTGAACTACTGACCTTTAAGAGCAGCCGCAGCTCTTAACCACTGTATCACCAGGGCTTCTTAAGTAGCAAAGCTATAAAATAGGGGCGCAAACTCAGGGTCCAAGCTGGTAGCAGATGTGTAACGTAGGATACAATAAGACTAATGGGAACTGTGATGCACTGAAGAGTGCATGCCCTATCTTCAAGCATTTAAACAACATCGTGTTGGCCTAACATGTCTGTGGCTGAATTCTACCCCACAGTTTTCAGCTGCTGCACAAGGGAAGAGGCAGGCAGACGTCCTTGGACTAGTAGCAACACCTAAACAAGGGGGCTAATTCTGGCTTGTTCAGAAGTTTCTCTCAGTTTAATCCCCCATGGACTCATGTCTAAGTGTTACGGAGAACAGGAAGCACTAACTAGCATCATAAGAGCTGTCGCACTTATAATTCCATAAACTATTTGGCCATAAGCAATATACCTCTTCTTTCCAACACTAAAGGGTCAGAGAAGCATTCCTCTCCATTTGCAACAAGGTACAATTTTTTCATAGTGATGGTTCATCTGAAGTAACAGAAGGGGCAGTACCAGGTGCACAGAACAATCAAATGTTCTAGTAGACGTGTTAAAAAAAAAAAAAAGGTGAGATTCATCTTAATAAGATATTTTAATCCAATATATAAAAATATTATCATTTCAACATGTATTCAATATAAAAATTCTTAGTAAGCGTTTTTTTTTTTTTTTAATCATAGTGAGTCTTTAAAATCCAATGTGTATTGAATACTGCTACTGCTCCAGATGCAGTGGTTGCCAATGGAAGCAGCAGCCATGGTGCCAGGCAAATAAGGACGTGCCTATACAAGGCGGGATGGAGGAGGAGAAATTTAGAAAAAAACAAGCCACTTGGTAACTTAAAAGATTTGTTCATGGGAACCCCAGAGAACACCCGGAAACAACAGGGCAGAGTGGGGATGAAAGGCTTTCTGGGGCTAGGATCTGAATTGGTGGGTGGAACAAGAATCAAACACAGGTTACATCAGGATCACTGGGGAATGGTTCATTCATCTTATGAGATATCTTCGTTTCTACTTTTGAAACAGGTTGGACCTGCAGAGTCCAATAGGTATGTAATGTGAGCCACATATGGAATTTTAAATGTTCGACTCATAGCGACCCTACAGGACAGAGTAGAACTGCCCCATAGTTTCCAAGGAGCACCTGGTGGATTCGAACTGCCAACCTTTGGTTAGCAGCCGCAGCACTTAACTACTATACCACCAGGGTTTCCTTAAATGCCCTAGCAGACATATTTTTTAAAATAGGTGAAATTAATCTTAATAAAATGTTTTAATCTAATAATCAAAATATTATCATTTCAACATGTATCCAACATGAAAAAAAAATTCTTAATAAGACATTCTTTTTTATCATACTGAATCTTTGAAATCCAACGTGTGTTTTACTCTTACAGGACATGTCAATTCTAACTAGCCACTTTTCAAATGCTTGGTAGCCGTATGTGGCTAGTGTCTATCATATTGGACAGCACAGGGGTAGTCTGTACTACATTCTTGTCTTGTGGTTTGAGAACCTCATTTCACACACACATACACACACACATCCTTATTCCATAGGAACAATTTCCACAAAACATTAAATGTCATGCATTGTATCCTAGAGTTTGTGAGGACATTGGTGGTTCAGTGGTTGAATTCTCTCTCGCCTTCCATGCCAGAGACTTGGGTTTGTTTTTCTACAAATGCACCTCATGGGTAGCCACCACCATCTGTCGGTAGAGGTTTGCAGGTTGCCGTAATGCTGAACAGGTCTCAGTGGAGCTTCCAGACTAAGATGGACTAGAAAGAAAGACCTACTTTCAAAAATTAGTGAATGAAAACCCTAGGGATCACAATGGTCTGATCTGCAGCCACTCGTGGGAATGGTGCAAGACCAAGCAACTCCGTGGCAGCTAACAACAACAATCTTAGAATTTATGAAGGCAGCTATAGACAGTATAACTTATGTGACTGTTAATAATTTCAATAAAAATGCATTTTAGGTAACGTATTTATTTACTTACCTCCCTTTACTCCAAGTGCTTTGATGGAAACAAACAAAAAACTTACCGTCTGATCTTGAACATTTCTATTAAATCTGTTAAACATCATTTTTATTGAACAAGTCTTATGAATCCTGGGAGAGAATTCTCCATTGATCTCTCATGTTTCTGCATGCCTCGTGAGCAGAGCCACTGATAGCTTTTGTTACAGACTAGGATGTCTGTTTAACGGTCTTGGAAGACTGAGATAACATTTCTCCATGGGGCAGAGGGAAGATTTGTTTGCCAACCAGTAAAACAAAGGTAATGTCACCCTGTGGGTTAGAGAAAACACAGTCTGGAAGCCTTCCTTATTGGAGTGTTTCTCTGGTGTCACCCAAGACATCATGAGGTTTTCAGAATTCAAGATTACTTTCTGTCCTTCAGTCATAGGGGCAATTTCAGTTAAAGCCCAATAACCAGCTAAGTATCTCTCGAATGGAAACTTTCTGATCTAAAATTCCACAGGTTGCTGCTGGGAGTCAGCCACTGGCTTTCACCCTAAACCCCAGTCTGTGCTTCACACAGGGTTATTGTACAGAGAATCTGTTGGTACTGGCACTCCAACTTCTAACAGAGCATTAATTAAAGTGGTATTCTATGCTGTTTCAAATTAATGGCTTGTGTGGCTTGGCAATATTGCTGGTTCCCATTTAGCATGTTCAGTCAACACTGGCTTAAAGGAGGGTCCCTTACCTTCTAGTCCTTCCTAAAAATGGTGATCTATACACTTTAAGGATGTATAGCCACTGTCTCTTTCAGCTGTCATATAGTTAAGAAGGAAAGAGAGAAGAAAACAGAGGCCTAGGAATGAGAATGAATGGTGACTTATCCCACATAAAGTATAGAGCATAACACCCTAAATAAACAGCAGTCCTACAAAACAAAAATCTTTAAATAAAAAACAAAATATATTCTATTTTTAGATCCTGTCAACATACAATTGATCATATAAACACTTGATTTCTAAAGAGCAAGAAATCACATTTCCATGATCTACGCTAGGTTCTAGTACCTCAATACTTCTGGTCAGATGAAAGACATCTGGAACTTGTCAAAGCAAGTTAACTTTACAAGACAGCTCCTTGTAGCAAGACCCCTGGCCAACGTGTTCTTTCCACCACATTTCCACTGTGGTTTAACCATGAATATTAAAAATGAAGAATAAGTTCCCTTCAACTTTTTGTTTTGCTTGAACAAAGTGAACACTTTACCTTAAAAATAGTCTAACAACCAGAATTTCAAAATGTCTTGTTTTTTCTTCTTCTTTTAGTAAAACTAAAACTGAATGTGTTCATGTGATATACCTGCTTCCCTCTTGCATGCCATTTTGTGGTTATCACTTTACGTTTGCTCTTTTCCATTTGAGGTTAAGAAGTCTTACAAATAGAATTAATAGGGAGACTAAACACTCTCTTCAAGGTACCTGCAAAGTGGTGGCATTCTGTTAGAACCCAGGATCTCAGGCTCTTTGCCTTGAAGAGCTTAATCTCAACATGGGTACAGTAATAACTCTTCAAACATTCAGGACAAAACAATTGCTAAAGCTGAGACGTGTAAGATGGTATCATAGTTTGGGTTCTCCCGAAGGCCAACACAACTTATTTGAGAATGTGATCCCCAGGGGACAGGTGTGTGTGTTCCACGGCAGGAAGGAGAAAAAGCCAGGTCAAGGAGTGTTAAGGAGTTGACCACCCCTATGGGTGACTGATACATGATCCTACAGGATCTTCTGAGGAGGCATTTGAATATGTCACAGAAATTTCCATCTGGTTTCTAAAGGGAAGCAAATATTAATCCATTGGCTTCTGTTCCCCATTAGTCAACTACCTCCCCATTTCCGTGTTGCACATGCCACAGAGCTGAGTTCACATGGACGTTCGACACAGGGGTGTCAGAGGTTCCCCAGGGCAGAAAGCTAGAGGTACACTTCATAGGTCAATGCAAGGGTGCTATCAAATTATTTCCACACAAAATTAGTTGAGGTCTACATGAAACAAAGGAGCCCTGGTGGCTCAGTGGTTAAGTGCTCCACTGCAAACCCAAAATGGTTCGAACCCACCAGCCTCTCAGTGGGAGAAAGATGGGGCAGTCTCTTCCGTAAAGATCACAAACTTGGAAGCCCTATGGATCAGTTCTACTCTGTTCTGTAGGGTCACTGTGAGTCGGAATCAACTCAACAGCAACTAGTTTGGTTTGACATGAAACAGGTTGTTGCAGCAGTGGCTGAAATGAGAGGTAGGACTGATAGGACTTGAAGTAGTACATTGTCAAGAACCGTGAAAAATCTGAGATTTTACCCTACTTGCAAGCTAACAAGTTAGCCTGTTACAGTTTTCATGATGCTAGCAGAAGATACACGACTCCTGAGTTAGAGACAAAGGACATTATTGCTTATAGTACAGAAGGCAGGATAAGCTTCATGTTCATGCTGGATGACCTTGTCCCCAAGTCTCAGGGGGGCAATACAGAGGTGGGCCCAAGTAGATGTGGCACACATAATGGGTTTGTATCACAGCTGAGGAACCCAGAGCTTAATAACCTTTAATCTTTTACATGGAGGTTACAAGCAAACCTGCTCAACCTTTGCCCATAAGATAGTAAGTAGTAAAGAAATTAACTTTGCTCTGTCTCACAGAGACCTTATGTATAACAGAACGAAACATTGCTCATGTGCCTTTCTCATGATCATTTGTATGTTTGAGTCCATTGTTAAGGCTATTGTGTCGATCCACTTCATTGAGGGTTTCTCCTACTTTACCAAACTTGATGTCCTTTTCTAGAGACTGATCTTTCCTGGAACATTCCAAAGTAAACAAGCCAAAATCTCGTCAGCCTCCCTTCTAAAGAACATTCTGGTTGTATTTCTTCTAAGACTGATTTGTTCGTTCTTCTGGCAGTCCACAGTATATTCTTCATCAACACCATGTTTCAAATGCTTCAATTCTACTGTCTTCCTTTTTCATTGTCCAGGTTTCACATGCAAATAAGGTGACTGAAAAGGAACCATAGAAAATACAGAAACAAATGAGTGTGGCTGTGTTCCAATTCCAAAAAAACCAAAAAACCAAACCCCTTTCCATCAAGTTGATTCCAACTCATAGCAACACTATAGGACAGAGTAGAACTTCCTCATAGGGTTGCCAAGGAGCAGCTGGTAGGTCTGAGCTGCCACCTTTTTATTAGCAGCCTTAACTCTTCACTACAGTGCCACCAGGGCTCCATTGTTTATAGATACATAATTCTTATGTGTTGCAAAATATTAATCTTTAAAAATTTTTTTTTCAATCATTTAAAAATGTAAAATCCATCCTTAGCTTGTGACCTATACAAAAACAGGTGGGAACCTAGATTTGGCTTCTAGGTTTTTGCCTGCAGACCTGAGTGATGCTTCAAAATCAAACTAATGAGAGTCAAAGCTATCATTCATTGCCTTTAAAGCTTCAGAGTAAATTATGCCTATGCCTCCATTTAAAATCTTAGTATTTTGGGGGAGGGGCAGGAATTTATAACCTAACTTTAGAGTTCTTCTTTGGAATAATTTAGTATTTAAAACCTGAAACTAAGACAGTATTTGTTCTAAATATGAAAACCCTGTAGCATTAAACCCCAATGAACATGCCTATATTAAACTTTATCCTAAAAAATTGTCTTACAACACACAATACAGTAGAGGTCAGCACACCTGGAATAAACCAAAAGCAAAGAAGTTTCCTGAATACAACTGAATGCTTTGAAGGCCAGAGTAGCAGGGAGGGGGATCTAGGGACCATGGCTTCAGGGGACATCTAGCTCAATTGGCATAAGAAAATGTATTAAGAAAACGTTCTGCATCCCACTTTGGTGAGTGGCGTCTGGGGTCTTCGACGCCAGCAAGCGGCCATCTAAGATGCATCAATTGGTCTCAACTCACTTGGAGCAAAGGAGAATGAAGAACACCAAAGACGTAAGGTAAAGATGACCCCAAGAGACAGAAAGAGCCACATACACTACAGACTACATCAGACTGAGGCCAGAAGAACTAGATGGTGCCCAGCTACCACCCGTGGCTGTCCTGAAAGGGAACACAACAGTGAATCTCTGACGGAGCGGGAGAACAGTGGGATGCAGACCTCAAATTCTTGTAAAAAGACCAGGCTTAATGGTCTGAATGAGACTAGAGGGATCCTGGAGGTCATGGTCCCTGGACCCTGTGTTAGCCCAAGACTGGAACCATTCCCGAAGCCAACTCTTCAGATAGGGATTGGTCTGGACTGCAAGACAGAAAATGATACTGGTGAGGAGTGAGCTTCTTGGCTCAAGCAGACACATGAGACTGTGGGCAGCTACTGCCTGGAGGAGAGATGAGAAGCCAGTGAGGAACAGGAGCTGGTTGAATGGACATTGGAATACAGGGTGGAAAGGAGGAGTGTGCTGTCTCATTAGGGGGAGAGCAGAGAGGAGAACATAACAAGGTGTGCATAAGTTTTTGTATGAGAAACTGACTTGATTTGTAAACTTTTGCTTAAACCACGATAAATAAATTTTTTAAAAGTCTTAAAAAATGGACACACATATTTACATTTATAAAATAAAAGCTAATTAATTACAATCTTGTTCTGGAATTTAAAAAAATAAAAGAATATAAAATGTTTTACACGATATTGACATACCATTTCGATAATGTGCTTTCAAGCATATTTCTTTTCCAGCAAAAGAGCACAAAACAAAGTCCCTGAGCTTGGAATTTCTAGGGAATTTTCAAAACTTTAAATCGCCTTCTTTAAAGACAACAATTAGAATTCAAACCATTATGACTTTATTGCAGTGGGTATTTTTCCCATTAATGGCTGAGCTGACATTGTCAGCCTATTTCAGAGTGGTACACAGATGCTAGCAAGTCTTAATCCTTGGAGATGAAATTTGACACATCACAGTACTTGCTCCTTGACCTTCCAGTCTTTGTAGTATTTTATTTTATATTGAGGCTCCAGTGAATGTAAAAAAAAAAACTCAGCTTTCATAAGTTTGCATTTAAATTCTAAAAATATAAATTTGGTCCTATGAGTCTCTCTAAATTTTAGTGATGATAACATGATCTTTTCCAGAGTGTTTAAAATCTGTATGTTTTACAGGAAAAAATGTTACTTGTTATCTTTGTATCTGCAGGAATCCTCAAGCTCATCATATTTAATCCTATGAATGCTTTTTCTCCCTTGGTAGGTTTCCAGATATTTCTTTTTGAGCTTCCCATCATTACTCGTGTTTTTAATTCTTGAAACTGGATTACAACTACCCATAGGTACCACAAAGATGGATAGACGAAGAGAGAGAGAGCAAGATAGGTAGATAACTATTATACTAAACGGCCCGGTTTCCTTTGTTTTGTTCTTACTCAACCCTGAGAGATTTTATCTCCTTAAACTATGCTACAAAACAATAAGGCAAAAGTCAGTGTCCTCCTTCCAATAATAGAGCCTGAGGTTACTTGTACTTTCAAAATCAGTTTCAAATTTAGCCAGAGTAATTTATTTGCTGGCTATGTTAAAAAACAAAAAAACTTAAAAAAAAAAATTAAGTCTGATATAAATCAAGACATTTGCAATCAAAGACTCCTGTATTCAAATTCCAGCTCTGCCACTTACGGACTTGTGGTCATCAGCAATTTAGTTAGTCTTTTCTAAAGCTCATTTTTTCTGACCCATAAAATAGGTCCAATAATTAAAAAATTAATAAGATAACACACATAAACATCCTACTACAGTGCCTGGCACAGTGCTTAATCACAGTATCCATTAAATGAATTCCCTTCTCTTCCTCTCATTATGCCAAGAATTCAAATATACATCAAGTGTGATTGAGGGAATTGTGTAGGTTTTCCCTTATAGCACTGCTACTGAACTTCTCTAATTTTTGTACCTTGTGCCTGGATGGAGGTGAAGTCCCTCAGTTTAGCTGATAGAATTCACATCCCTCTATCCCAAACCAAAAAAAGCCAAACTGGTTGCTGTCGAGTCAATTCCAACTTACAGTGACCCTATAGGACAGAGTAGAACTGCCCCGTACAGTTTCCAAGGAGCACCTGGTAGATTCAAACTGCCAACCTTTTGGCTAGCAGCTATAGCTCTTAATCACTACACCACTAAGATTTCCAGTGAGGTTAGATATTATCTACTACCTCAACTCCTGCTGAATGCTAGAAAGGCCAGTGGGGGGAGCACTTATCCCAATATTCTCTCAACTACCCACCCCAAAACCAAAACCAAACCCACTGCTGTCGAGTCGATTCCGACTCATAGCGACCCTACAGGACAGAATAGAAGTGCCCCGTAGAGTTTTCAAGGAGCGCCTGGTGGATTCAAACTGCCGACCTTTTGGTTAGCAGCCATAGCACTTAACAACTACGCCACCAGGGTTTCCCAACTACCCACCAGGTTCTTAAAACAATCAGGCCTATTTATTAGAGAAGCAGTGGGGGAAAAAAGAAAGTGGTGTCACGAGCTGCCTAGCTCTTGTTGTGAGCCCACACTTTATATATAGGGATTATCTGATTTCTTTGTTCATAATCTCCCACCTTTGGACCCAAAGCAGCATATTCTCTTGTGTGGGGTGTTTTCCCAGAGAAGAAATGTGTCTGGAGGCAAGGGTCATCCATGTTAGTTACCTCTCTTGGACCATAGCTTTGACAGCTACTGACTCTCATCTTCAGTGAGGAGCTAAAAGAATAGAGTCAAGTCTCAATCCATCACCTAGATGAGCAGGTGGTTCCTCCTGTGTCCAGGGCTCAGGCTTTCCCCACCCAACCTCTACCCACAACAGGGACATACTGCTTACCTCCCCCAAACATGGCTACCTTAGAAGAAGGGACACATATTTCACTGGCTTAATGGTGCCTAAAATCCACTAATTAGGATCACTGACCTAATTATTATCAGTTCAACTGCTTTGTTTTGCAAAGAGATCTCCTTTGGTAACACTAGAAACAGAACATTCCTGTGGTCAAGTCAGCAATGACAGGAACGGTGGTGCTACTTTTACTTATTATAAGCCTTATAGTTCATAAACAAACAAGATGCTTGCTTTCATCATTTCTCAAGGAGAAACCAACACAAAATAGAAATGCCCTGTATGCGGCATAAGACCTCAAATAGGAGTAGAATCAAAACTTGAAGCTTTTCCAAAAAGGCAGTGATAGAGACCATGTTAGGTAATGTATTTCAAGTTCTTTCTCTCACTCTGTGTCTCGCTCTCATTCCCTCTCTCTTTGTCTTTCTCCTTTCTTTCTTCTTCTCTCTCGACATTTTTTAAAATCTCTCCTAGCTTACAGCCTCTTTCTCCTTTAATTCATCTCTCATCTTCTTTCCAAAGTGATCTTAATAAAACTTAGCTGTACTTCTATTTCTGCTCCATTTAATACGCTTCATTAGACCTCTATTGCCCTCATTTTGGAACAGTTCACAAGAAGCTTCCTAATGTGGTCCCTATCTACTCTTTAGCTCATCTCCCAACAATCCTTCTCTCTCTGTTTGTGTTAAAATAATACAAAACAACTAACTTACAGTTTCCTGAACATATTTGTCTGTTTAACAACTCTTAGAAGCCTTAGAAACTGCCTTTTCCGTGTTCTATATCCCACTTTGGTGAGTAGCATCTGTGGTCTTAAAAGCTTGTGAGCGGCCCTCTAAAATTCATCTATTGGTCCCATCCCTCCTGGAGCAAAGGAGAATGAAGAAAACCAAAGACACAAGGAAAACACTAGTCCAAAAAACTGAAGGACCAAATGAACCAGAGACCTCTCCAGCCTGAGACCTGAAGTACTAAATGGTCCCCAAATACCACCAATGACTGCCCTGACAGTGAACACAACAGACAGTCCCAGACAGAGCAGGAGAAAAACATAGAACAGAATTCAAATTCACGTAAAAAGACCAGACTTAATGATCTGACGGAAACCTGGTGGCGTAATGGTTAGGAGTTTGACTGCCTACCAAAAGATCGGCAGTTTGAATCCACCAGGTGCTCCTTGGAAACCATATAGGGCAGTTCTACTCTGTCCTGCAAGGTCACTACGAGTTGGAAGGAACTTGGCAGCAATGAGGTTTTTTTTAATGATCTCACAGAGACTAGAGGAACTCCCAAAACTATGGTCCCTGGACAATCTGTTAACCCAGAGCTGAAATTATTCCCAAAGTGCACTCTTCACACAAAGAGTAGACAGGATTAGAAAACAAAAAATAATACATGCGAAGAATATGCTTATTAGTTCAGTCAGATATATAAGAGCAAATGGGCAGCTCCTGTCCAAAAGCAGGATGAGAAGGCAGGAAAGGACAGGAATGGGACGAATGGACATAGGGAACCCAGGATGGGAAGGAAGAGGGTGCTGTCACATTGTGGGGACTGCATCCAATGTCACAAAACAATATGTGTATAAATTTTTGAATGAGAAATTAACTTGAGCTGTAAACTTTCACCTAAAGCACAAGAATAAAAAAAAGAAACTGCCTTTTCCTTTTCTATTCACCTGGTAAATTACTTTTAATTTTTCAAACCTCACCTTGGATTTCAATTTCTCCAGAAAAAGTTCCCTGGCCCAGAGTTAATCAATCTCTGTTCTGTGCACTTATTCTATTGTACGCTTTCATTTGCTTGGCAAATTCAGTAGCATTGGACAAATATTTACTGACCACTTAGTATGTGTCAAGTGCTGTGTTAGTGAATCTCATCCTCATTCTCATCATTGTCATCTTCATCATGGCTAACACTCACATAGAGCTCACCACAGGTCAGGCACTGTTCTAATCAAGCTGCATTTATTAATTCATTGACCTGCACAACTCTATGAAAAACACTCTGAGTCAAAACTGATTTGATGGCAATGGGTTTTTTTTTTTTTTTTGGCTCATCATTGTATGAACACAGTTACTGAAGTGCAGAGAGGTTAAGCAACTTGCCCATGGTAATCCGGGCAGACCAGCTTCCATGTACATGCTCAAGACAGGAATTGACCCTACCATCATGGAGATAATAAGTCTAATGAGAAAGATTGACATTAACAACTAGTTATAATAAAATGCGATAAAAGGGGAGTACAGGGAGTTACTCTCTTGGAAGACATACAACCAGAGTGCTCCTTAGAAGTGAGGATGGTGAGACTTGGTCTCACACACTTTGGACATATTATCAGGAAGGACCAGTGCCTACAGAAGGACATCTTGCTTGGTAAAATAGAGGGTTACTGAAAAAGAGGAAGACCCTCAACGGGGTGAATTGACACAGTGGCTGCAACAATCGGCTGAAACAATTGGCTGAAACATAGCAACAATTGTGAGGATGGTGCAGGACTGGGCAGCGTTTCGTTCTGTTGTTCATAGGGTCGCTATAAGTCAGAACTGACTCAACAGTACCTAATGACAACTCACTTATCAACTGTCTTCTTATCTGACGTTTCTCATTTACAACAATACCAAAAAAAATTTACCATGTGATTGTTTTATGTATTAATGATGTACATCTGGTAGTAACGTATGCCAAGGTGTGAGGCAAGAGTAACGGTGACTGTGATCATTAAGATTATGTGTCAGCTTGGCTGGGCCATGATTCTCAGTGGTTTGGCAGTTACACAATGATGTAATTTGGCAGTTATATAATGATGTGGTCATCCTCCATTTTTGCATAACACTGATTTTCACGTAACGACTTGGTCCTTGGCACCTAACCAGGTTGATAAGTTAGGAGTGGGTGTATACGTTTAAATAGAGGAAATAACTTTGACAAGCATTATGATAATGGGTTTTATAGATTAATGTGACCAATTTCTAAGTCATGATTCTCACCCTCGCTTACACACTGTAATCAAAATGGGAGGTTTAAAAAATGCTGATGCAGGCAGAACCAAGATGGTGGAATAGACAGACACTTCCGGCAAGCCCTCTTTACAACAAAGACCCAAAAAAACAAATGAAACGAGTATATTTGTGACAAGCTGGGAGCCCTGAGCATCAAAGGCAAGCTTAGACAATGAACTGAGGGGCTGTGGGAGGAAGAGACCGTTCAAAAGTGGAGAGGAGTTACTGGACCTGAATCACAGGAAGCCCTCAGGCACCATTCCTGGGGTGGCGGCGGCAGGCTGCTACTAGCATCTGGCAGCAGTTTCCTCAGGGAGAAGCCGCCAGCCACACAGCCTACTCATACCTCCGGAACCTGAGGAGAACGGCACTCTGGGCAAAACTAAGTACTTGCGTACATTTTACCGCGTCCCCCCCAACCCCAAGCCACCTTCAGCGGCTGAATCCCTGAGCCTGAGGTAGACCCTGGTGAGCACCTAGAGCCATCCTCCCAGCCTTGGGGAAGGAAAAAATCTGCAATTGGCGGGAAAAGATAATTCGCTAGCTCCATTAACTGGAGGAGCTCAGGACAGAAGTGGTTCCTGTCCAGGCATAAACCGTCTGTGGACTTTGAGCACCCTTCCCTTCTGCATGGACCTGTGTGGGCCTATTTAGGGAGAATAGGCCCTTGTTGGCAAATTCCAACCATTTCAGCTGTGCGGTGGAAAGGTGGGTGTTGGATGTTTGGCATTGCTTTGCCTATTAAACAAGGTCCTCACCTATCCACATCAGGGACCTAAGGACTGATAGCTCCACTCAGGTCACCCAGCCACCCACGACAGGGGTTCAAAGATAACTGGTACCTCCCAATCCTTACAACCAAAAACTTTGGGTGCCCATGGTCCCTTGGCAGAACCCACCCACCAGCATGCTCTAGGGAACAGAGATGCGTTTTCCTCAGAGACACTTGGGGGTCAGTTCTCAGCCTCCTGCCCTGTTCAGAGTGTGACCCCCTGCTGCAATCAGATACCAGTATATACGCCAATCACCCCTGCCCCTCTAAGACTGTAGGACAGAGCCTATACGACACACTTGATGATCAGCTACCTGGAAACCTGAGCTGAATTCATACAAGAAAACTGAATGGACTCCTAGACTGATATACCTGATAACAGATCCAGCCAGCTAGGGACAGGACACCAGAGCTCCAAAGGTGAAAATAATCAAGCTACCTCACTCAAGGAACCCATACGAGTATAACAAAACAAAGCAAGCAGCTACGACACAGTAAGCAAGCATAAACTAATACAATAACATATAGATGGCTCGGAGACAACAGTCAATATCCAGTCACATAAAGAAACAGACCATGATGACCTCAAGAGGCTCTCAGAACAAAGAATCCAAGGATCTTCTAGATGAAAGTGCGTTCCTGGAATTACCAGATGCAGAATATAAAACTTTAGTATACAGAACCCTTCAAGACATCAGGAAGGAAATGAGGCAATACGCAGAACAAGCCAAGGAACACACAGATAAAGCAACTGAAGATATTAGAAAGATTATTCAGGAACATAATGAAAAGTTTAATAAGCTGGAAAGATCCATAGACAGGCAGCAATCAGAAATTCAAAAGATTAACAATAAAATTACAGAATTAGATAACTCAATAGAAAGTCAGAGGAGCAGAATTGAGCACGTAGAAGCTAGGATTTCTGAACTCGAAGATAAATCACTTGGCACTAATATATTTGAAGAAAAAGCAGATAAAAGAATTTAAAAAAAATGAAGAAACCTTAAGAATCATGTTGGACTCTATCAAGAGAAATAATCTACGAGTGATTGGAGTACCAGAACAGGGAGGGATAACAGAAAATACAGAGAAAATTGTTGAAGATTTGCTGGAAGAAAACTTCCCTGATATTGTGAAAGACATGAAGATATCTATCCAAGATGCTCATTGAGCTCCACATAAGGTGGATCTGAAAAGAAAGTCACCAAGACATATTATAATCAAACATGCCAAAACCAAAGATAAATAGAGAATTTTAAGAGCAGAGAGGGATAAACGAAAAGTCACCGACAAAGGAGAGCCAATAAGAATAAGCTTGGACTACTTAGCAGAAACCATGCAGGCAAGAAGGCAATGGGATGACATATTTAAAAAATTGAAGGAAAAAAATTGCCTGCCAAGAATCATATATCCATCAAAACTGTCTCTTAAATATGAAGGTGAAATTAAGACATTTCCAGATAAACACAAGTTCAGGGAATTCGTAAAAACCAAACCAAAACTACAAGAAATACTAAAGAGAGTTCTTTGATTAGAAAATCAATAATATCAGGTATCAACTCAAGACTAGAACACTGGGCAGAGCAACCAGAAGTCAACCCAGACAGGGAAATCCAAAAAAAACAAAGCAAGATAAAAAAAAAAAAGCCCAACACGGTAATGGCGATGTTATTATATAAAAGAAGACAATGTTAAAATAATAAAGAGGGACTAAGAAATGTAATCATACACCTTCCACATGGAGAGGAAGATACGGAGATACAAAGAAATAAAAGTTAGTTTTAAATTTAAAAAATAGGGGTAAATAATAAGGTAACCACAAAGGAGACAAACGATCCTACTCATCAAAATAAAATACAAGGGAAAAATACAGACTCAGCAGAAACAAAATCAATAACAACAAATATGAGGAAAGGACAATATATAAAGAAAATCTACTCAGCACATAAAATCAAGTGGGAAAAAGAAACTGTCAACACAAAAAAAAAGACATCAAAATGATAGCACTAAACTCATACCTATCCATAATCACCCTGAAAGTAAATGGACTAAATGCACCAATAAAGAGACAGAGAGTGGCAAAATGGATTAAAAAACAAGATCCATCTATATGCTGCCTACAAGAGACACACCTTAGGCTTAGAGACACAAACAAACTAAAACTCAAAGGATGGAAAAAAATATATCAAGCAAACAACAATCAAAAAAGGGCAGGAGTGGCAATATTAATTTCTGACAAAATAGACTTTAAAGTTAAATCCATCAGAAAGGATAAGGAAGGACACTATGTAATGATTAAAGGGACAATACACCAAGAAGATATAACCATATTAAATATTTATGCACCCAGTGACAGGGCTGCAAGATACATAAAACAAACTCTATCAGCATTGAAAAGTGAGATAGACAGCTCCACAATAATAGTGGGAGACTTCAACACACCACTTTCGGTGAAGGACAGGATATCCAGAAAGAAGCTCAATAAAGACACGGAAGATCTAAATGCCACAATCAACCAACTTGACCTCATAGACATACACAGAACACTCCACCCAACAGCAACCAACTATACTTTCTTTTCTACTGCACATGGAACATTCTCTAGAATAGACCACATATTAGGTCATAAAACAAGCCTTAGCAGAATCCAAAGCATTGAAATATTACAAAGCATCTTCTCTGACCATAAGGCCATAAAAGTGGAAATCAATAACAGAAAAAGCAGGGAAAAGAAACCAAACACTTGGAAACTGAACAACACCCTGCTCAAAAAAGACTGGATTATAGAAGACATTAAGGATGGCATAAAGGAAATCAGAGAATCCAATGAGAATGAAAACACTTCCTATCAGAACAGGACACAGCAAAAGCGGTGCTCAGAGGCTAATTTATATCAGTAAATGCACACATCCAAAAAGAAGAAAGGGCCAAAATCAAAGGATTATCCATACAACTTGAACAAATAGAAAAAGAGCAACAAAAGAAACCCTCAGGCACCAGAAGAAAACAAATTATAAAAATTAGAGCTGAACTAAATGAAATAGAAAACAGAAAAACAATTGAAAGAATTAATGAGACCAAAAGCTGGGTTTTTGAAAAAATCAACAAAATTGATAAACTACTGGCCAAACTGACAAAAGAAAAACAGGAGAGGAAGCAAATAACCCGAGTAAGAAATGAGAGGGGCAATATTACAACAGCCCCAACTGAAATTAAAAGAATCATATCAGATTACTATGAAAAATTGTACTCTAACAAATTTGAAAACCTAGAAGAAATGGATGAATTCCTAAAAACACACTAGTGGGTTTGGTTTGGTTTGACCTAAACTAACACAAACAGAGGGAGAACAACTAAATAGACCCAAAACAAAAGCAGAGATTGAAAAGGTAATCAAAAACTCCCAACAACAAAAAAACCCTGACCCAGAAGGCTTCACTGCAGAGTTCTACCAAACTTTCAGAGAAGAGTCAACATCACTACTACTAAAGGTATTTCAGAGCATAGAAAAGGACTGAATACTACCAAAATCATTCTATGAAGCCACCATATCCCTGACACCAAAACCAGGTAAAGACACCACAAGAAAAGAAAATTATAGACCTATATCCCTCGTGAATGTAGATGCAAAAATCCTCAACAAAATTCTAGCTAATAGAATTCAACATCATATCAAAAAAATAATTCACCATGACCAAGTGGGATTCATACCAGGTATGCAGGGATGGTTCAACATTGGGAAAACAATTAATGTAATCCACCACATAAATAAAACAAAAGACAAGAATCACATGATTTCATTAACTGGTACAGAAAAGGCATTTGACAAAGTTCAACACTCATTCATGATAAAAACTCTCAGCAAAATAGGAATAGAAGGAAAATTCCTCAACATAATAAAGGGCATTTATACAAAGCCAACAGCTAATATCACCTGAAAACATTCCCCTTGAGATCGGGAATCAGACAAGGATGCCCTTTGTCACCACCTTTACTCAACATTGTGCTGGAAGTCCTAGCCAGAGCAATTAGGCTACATAAAGAAATAAAGGACATCCAGATTGGCAAGGAAGAAGTAAAAGTATCTCTATTTGCAGATGACATGATCTTATACACAGAAAACCCTAAGGAATCCTCCAGAAAACTACTGAAACTAATAGAAGAGTTCAGCAGAGTATCGGGATACAAGATAAACATACAAAAACCAGTTGAATTCCTCTACACCAACAAAAAAACATCAAAGAGGAGATCACCAAATCGATGCCATTTACGGTAGCCCCCCAAAAGATAAAATACTTAGGAATAAATCTTACCAGAGATGTAAAAGACTTATACAAAGAAAACTACAGTACACTTCTGCAAGAAACCAAAAGAGACTTACATAAGTGGAAGAACGTACCTTGCTCGTGGATAGGAAGACTTAACATTATAAAAATGTTCTACCAAAAGTGATCTATACATTTAATCCAATTCCGATTCAAATCCCAACGACATTCTTTAATGAGATGGAGAGACAAATCACCAACTTCATATGGAAGGGAAAGAGGCCCTGGATAAATAAGGCATTACTGAAAAAGAAGAAGAAAGTGGGAGGCCTTACTTTACCTGATTTTAGAACCTATTATACCGCCACAGTAGTCAAAACAGGCTGGTACTGGTACAACAACAGATACATGGACCAATGGAACAGAACTGAGAATCCAGGCATAAATCCATCCACATATGAGCAGTTGGTATTTGACAAAGGCCCCAAAACAGTTAAATGGGAAAAAGACAGTCTTAACCGTCTTTTTTAAACAAATGGTGCTGGCATAACTGGATATCCATCTGCAAAAAACTCCGTGCACAAAAACTAACTCGAAATGGATCAAAGACCTAAATATAAAATCTAAAATGATAAAGACCATGGAAGAAAAAATATAGACAACGTTAGGAGCCCTAATACATGGCATAAGCAGTATACAAAACGCTATAAAGAATGTAGAAGAAAAACTAGGTAAGTGGGAGCTCCTAAAAATCATCCAAAGACTTTGCTCATCCAAAGACTTCACCAAAAGAGTAAAAAGATTACCTATGGACTGGGAAAAAGTTTTTAGCTATGACATTTCTGATCAGCATCTGATCTCTAAAATCTACATGATACTGCAAAAACTCAACTGCAAAAAGACAAATAACCCAATTAAAAAATGGGCAAAGGACATGAATAGACACTTCACTGAAGAAGACATTCAGGTAGCTAACAGATACATGAGGAAATGCTCACGATCATTAGCCATTAGAGAAATGCAAATCAAAACTACAATGAGATTCCATCTCACTCCAACAAGGCTGGCATTAATCCAAAAAACACAAAATAATAAATATTGGAGAGGATGTGGAGAGTCTAGAACACTTATACACTGCTGGTGGGAATGTAAAATGGTACAATCACTTTGGAAATTGATTTGGCACTTCCTTAAAAAGCTAGAAATGGAACTACTATACGATCCAGCAATCCCACTCCTTGGAATATAAAACCACCACTGCCGTCGAATCGATTCCGACTCATAGCGACCCTATAGGACAGAGTAGAATAAGAATATATCCTAGAGAAATAAGAGCCTTTACAAGAACAGATATATGCACACCCATATTTATTGCAGCACTGTTTACAATAGCAAAAAGATGGAAGCAACCAAGGTGCCCATCAACGGATGAAATGGATAAATAAATTACGGTATATTCACAATGGAATACTACGCATGGATAAAGAACAGTGAGGAATCTGTGAAACATTTCATAACATGGAGGAACCTGGAAAGTATTACGCTGAGTGAAATTAGTCAGTTGCAAAAGGACAAATATTGTATAAGACCACTATTATAAGAACTTGAGAAATAGTTTAAACTGAGAAGAAAACATTCTTTTGTGGTTACGAGACGGGGGAGGGAGGGAGGCTGGGAGAGGGGCATTCACTAATTAGATAGTCGATAAGAACTACTTTAGGCAAAGGGAAAGACAGCACACAATATAGGGGAGGTCAGCACAACTGGACTAAACCAAAAGCAAAGAAGTTTCCTGAATAAACTGAATGCTTCGAAAGCCAGTATAGCAGGGGCAGGGTTCTGGTGACCATGGTTTCAGGGGACATCTTGGCATAATGAAATCTGTTAAGAAAACATTCTGCATCCCACTTTGGAAAGTGGTGTCTGGGGTCTTAAACGCTAGCAAGCGGCCATTTAAGGTCCATCAATTGGTTGCAACCCACCTGGATCAAAGGAGAATGCAGAGCACCAAGGATACAAGGTAATTACAAGCCCAAGAGACAGAAAAGACCACATAAACCAGAGACTACATCAACCTGAGACCAGAAGAACTAGATGGTGCCCAGCTACGCTGCCCTGACAGGGAACACAACAGAGAACCCCTGAGGGAGCAGGAGAGCAGTGGATGCAGACCCCAAATTCTCATAGGACCAGACTTAATGGTTTGACTGAGACTAGAAGGACGCCCGTGGTGATGGCCCCCAGACCTTCTGTTGGCCCAGGACAGGAACCATTCCCAAAGCCAAGTCTTCAGACATGGATTGGACTAGACAATGGGTTGGAGAGGGATGGTGGTGAGGAGTGAGCTTCTTGGATCAGGTGGACACTTGAGACTATGTTGGCATCTCCTGCCTGGAGAGGAGATGAGAGGGTGGAGGGGGTTAGAAGCTGGCGAAACAGACATGAAAAGAGAGAGCTGAGGGAGAGAGCTGGCTGTCTCATTTGGGGGAGAGTAATTGGGAGTGTGTAGCTAGGTGTATATGGGTTTTTGTGTGATAGGCTGACGTGATTTGTAAACTTTCAGTTAAAGCACAATAAAAAGTATATATATATAAAAAATGCTGGTCCTTGGATCTCACACCCAGAAGTTCTGTTATAATTGTTCTGGGGTGCAGCCTGGGCTTCAGAATTTTTAACAGCTCCTCAGGTGATTCTAAAGTGCAGCCAAGGTTGAGCACCCGTGTTCTAGAACAGTGCTTCTCAAAATGTAAAATTCATGCAAATCACCTGAGGGTCTTTTATAATGCAGATTTTGATTCAGTAGGTCTGAGGTGGGGTCCAGGATTCTGAATTTCTTGCCTATGCCTGTTCGCTGCAAAAAGTACTAATGGGGATCAGGGGAGGGGATTACTTACTGTCTGGGGAGAAAGTGGATTAGGTAAAATAACTGGTATCTCAGTGGTGGCCTGTGCATGGGTTTTGGAGTTAGAATAATCTTAACTTTTCACACCAAAATGAATCTTTTCCTCCAACAATTTTAGCTATCCTCTCCAATGATCTTATCTCTGAAACCCCAACTTTCACCATCTTATGCACCACCCTTACCTTTATAACTCATACCTCCATTATACAAATTCTTAGATTACATACTGATTTCCAATCCATTGTTCTCCTGACTTTTATCTTTCTACCAACTTCCCTATCACCATTCCTCCTAGCCTCCTGGATTCCATGATGCATCATTACAACCACTTCCTTGTAAATACCCTGACTTGCACTCCCTCTGTGCGAAGTGTTAAATCCACCTATGTTTTCCATGTCTGCATTCTCTTGGCCTGAAAGTTACTTGAGAACCCTGATGCCAATGTCATAATCTTTCTCCCAGTTCACATTCTCACTCAGAAGATACTTCAGAACTTTTTCTCGCTCCTCCGACTTCTAATACCCCTTCCTGCCTTTCTCTCAGCTCATATTTTATTAAGAAAACTGATACGATCAGGTAAGAACTTATTTTCCAACCCATACAAAAATCACCTGCGTCTGAATCCTTCTCTTCTTTTCCTGCCGTTAAAAGGATGGTAATCTGGGTTCATTTCAAAGGCATATCCCCCTCCATGTGCTTTGAATCCATCCCTTCATCCTCCTTGATAACTTCATTCCTGTAGGTATTCCCTTTTTCTCCCACATCAACAATTTCTTTCTCTACTAGATCAATCTCTACTGTTCACCACTCCCTTCCCCCTCTAAGACAAAAACAAAACCTCAAGAACATCTTTCGTTCCTCAAAACACTCTAGTCTTTCTGCCTTATTACATCTCTGAAACTGCTCTTTCTCCTTTTTTATTTCTTTGGGGCGCTCATCACTATCTGTAAGAATTTTATTCATTTGTCATCGCCTCACTAGAATTTAGCCTCATTAAGTGTCGACTATTTTTTTTTTATTGTCTACCTTGTTCACCTGCCTACCTCATAGTCAAGCACTCAATAAATATATGCTAAATGAGCGCCAACTGTACTTATTTCTGTGAATAGTCATAAACAATCAGGAATTGGCATTTTGCGTTTGTGTATTTTTACCGGAAAGGCAGAGCACTCAACGGAAAGGAAGTAAAAGAGCGACAAAGTACACGTCTTTAATCCAGGCTGCCCATGCCTTGGTGTGGCTACGGTATGGAGAAATGTGTCAAGACTCCAGAGCCTGAGGCTTTCCTTTTTCTGAACTATAGTCTTTCCTGAAAATAGTGTTGGACCCTTAACCTAATGGTTCACTCTATTTTTTAGTAAACGATTAACCTCAGATTTTATTTCTATAATCGCTCTTCTAGCCAAGTAGCAGCTAGCAACGGCCTTGGGGGAAGAAACCTAACCTTGCTGCGCAAGCGCCTAAAGTTTTCCAGTGCGCATGCGCAATTGAAACAGCGCGGCGGGAAGTCTAGCGCAGGCGCGTTTGGCCAGCTGCTAAGTGGGGAGAGCCGGGAGCCGGCGACCCAGGCATGTGGGGAGCCACGGAAGTCGTACTCCCTTAAACCGTGAGTTTCCAACGGTTTGTTCTTTCTGAGGGACTAGAAATGAATTCGGAATTCGTGGCTAGTCTTGTCGCAGTGCAGTACCCCCACCCCTTCTGGTCCCGCTGGCCTGCGGCGGGAAAATTGCGCGTCTGCGCACTAAGCATCCGCTTCGTCTCTGGTCTGAGCGGAAGGTCCTGCCCTACTGAGCTCGCGGCCGGATAATGTCCATTCATTGCCCATTCCCTTCCTCCGCCCGCCGCTAGTGGCTCGTGGCCGTATGAGTTCTCTGCCAACTCGCGTGAGTCCCCGTACTAGCTTCCTGGAGTTCCGTCTCAGTGGTCACAGTTTCCTCCTTCAGTCCCCTTCCTCAGGTCAAACCGCTCCGGGCACCCCTTCCACGCCCAAATACAAACGTCAGCAGTTCCCCACCACCCTTCCCATCGCCGCCAGCTGCTGATGTCCCCCGACATGACATTCTCCCTTCGGCCCCCTGCCGGGATTTCTGGGAGGTGAAGGTAAAAGCAAATGGAATCCTTAGAAATAGTTCACAGTTTCTCTTTGGGGATTTGAACATACAGTGCTTTTAAATGTTTGTCCCTTTGGAGACAGTGGCATTTTTTGGTGCTTGCTTCGGTGAGTGATTTAAATTTCTCATCTTCTCTAGCATTCTAATTTTCCCAGCTGCTTTGCTACCCCTGTGGACATGACCTCTTAGCTGGCACTTTACATCCCAGTTTTGTGATGGAGGCGTCTTTGGGGATTCAGATGGATGAGCCAGTGGCCTTTTCTCCCCCGTGTAACCGGCTTCAGGTTGATGGCTCGTTAAAAAAAGATGAGCAGAGTTTTAAACTTCCAGGTATGTGTTTCATTCCAAAGATGTACTTAGAGGTAACAATTCTGAGTTTGTTGCTTTAAAAAAAAAATAACTCGAATCTTTAAAGTGAGTTGTATATTTGCGTAGGAACATTTTACAAATCAGTAAAGCTTTATAAGATCTAGATTTAGGATTGGATTGCAGTTTAGAAAGAGGATTGTAATCCTGTTTTGTCATTGTACAGATGAAGTTGCT
Organism: Elephas maximus indicus; assembly: GCF_024166365.1. Classification (NCBI taxonomy): domain Eukaryota; kingdom Metazoa; phylum Chordata; class Mammalia; order Proboscidea; family Elephantidae; genus Elephas; species Elephas maximus. The sequence continues at coordinate 150,945,139 of NC_064821.1, read as the reverse complement.
AAAGTCTGAACAATTACCCATTGCCACCGAGCCTTTTCCAACTCATAGCAACACTATAGAACAGAATAGAACTGCCCCGTAGAGTTTCCAGTGAGCAGCTGGTGGATTTGAACTGCCAGCCTTTTGGTTAGCGGAAGAGCTCTTAACCACTGTACCACCAGGGCTCCAAAGTCTAAACGTTAGTGACTGCCTGATAACACCAAGTTTGTTAATGCCCAACCTAGAATTTGCCTCTTCCTAGACCTATGGTCTTATCTCTTCTCACTGTATTGTCTTAAGCTTGACACTGGAGGGATCTTTACTAAAGTATTCAGAGGCAGAATTCACTGACACAAATACATGAAATGTTTGTAGCAACAATAAAGCACAAAACCTGTGGGAGCACCGGCCGCACCCAGTGGTGGCTCAGTGGTAGAATTCTTGCCTTCCATGCAAGAGACCTTGGTTTGATTGCACCGCATATGCAGCCACCATTCCTGTCAGCACAGCGAATGTTTGCATGTTGCTGTGATGATGAACAGGTTTCAGCAGAGCTTCCAGACTAAAACAGACTAGGAAGAAAGGCCTACTTCAGAAAATCAGCCAGTTAAAACTCTGTGGTTCACAGTGGCCTGATCCGTAGTCAATCATGGGGATGGCACAGGACTGGGCGGCATTTTGTTACTGTTGTACATGGGCCATTATAAATTGGGGGCTGATTGCATGTCAGCTAACAACAACAATCCTAGATTTTATTGAAAAATACAGTATAATTTACTTGATTGTTAATCTATTTGAATAAAAATGTGTTCCAAGTAATATATTTTTGCTCTTTTCCTGCCACTCCAAGTGCTTTGGTGGGGGAAGAAGAAAATTATGGTCTCATCTGAACATGTCTGTTACTAAATCTGTTAAGCATCATTTTTATTGAACACCTGTACATGTTGGAAGACAATTCTCCATTAAACTGTCATGGCAGCTAACAACAATGTATCTCAGTGTGTATCATGAAGCATTGTTTGAATTTATCCCAGACCTTGGGGTGAGGAGGAGAGGGTCAAACAATATCTAGTCTTGTACACTAAAATGTTTGTCTTCATTCCTGTTTTAGCACAGTGCCTGGGACATAGTAGGCATTCAGTAAATATTTGTTAAATGGAGGAGTTCCAGTTAACTGTTATTATTATTTTTTTTTTTTCCTTAAAAGCTGGCTAAGTCTTTTCCATCTTTCTTTTAAGTGAATTTAGTGTTTGTCCAAAGCCGATTAGTTTTGGCCTTTTGTCCATGCTCAGTGTATACTTATGCTTCCTGACTGAAAGTAAGCTCATTTTTGGTCTCAAAATGAGTACATTTCGTGGGTTCCCTAATTTTGGTGATGAATCCAGGTTACCTATGCTCAAAACTGTAGAGTTGTTACGGAGTTAATGCTTTGTATTTGCTTCCTAATCTAGTTCACCCAGCATTGTCTTCTTTCTTTTTAATGTGTATAGCATTGCCTCTCCATTCCCTCTGCCACCACATTAATTCATCCCTTTATCACATTGCTCCTTAATTGTAATGAAGTTTCTTACCTAAACTGCCTGCTTTCACTTCCTTTCCACACTCCAGTTCATCTCATACACTGGTACTAATAATCTTAAAATGCCCCTTTTGTCCAGTTGAATGAATGGTGTTCCTCTTCCATTTTTCTTAAGATTACCTGTATTTAACAATTCAGCCTTATTAATCATTTGCCACATCATTGTGCACTGCCTTGTGTTGTTATTCCTGTATTTTGAATCTCTTCAATGTATACTATAAGCTCCTTGAAGACAGTGTCTCCCATAGCTACTGACTTATGTTGTGTCCTAGGCAGGGTGCAAAGGATGAATCTGATTTGGTTCTAGTATTATGTTCAAAAAAACCAAAACCAAACCCAGTGCTGTCAAATCGTTTCTGACTCATAGCGACCATACAGGACAGGGTAGAGCTGCCCTATAGAGTTTCTAAGGAGCGCCTGGTGGATTCGAACTGCCAACCCTTTGGTTAGCAGCCGTAGCACTTAACCACTACGCCACCAGGGTTTCCGTATTATGTACAGGAGAACATAATATTCTAATACTCTTCTGAAAATCTTGAAAGAGTGGGGAGAATTTTATCCCATATTTCAAAAATTCTGGCCTTTACATGAAGGAACATTGAATAACATTGTAAATAGTGTCTTCGATAATCTATAAAATATGCTGGAATTTTATTTACATGGTTCTTTTTTACATGGCCCGTAATAAAATCTGAGGTTTTTATCGAAAATATAACTCAGTTCCATAAGGAATAAAGCGATGAGGTCTAGGCACTTAACTGTCTCATGATCTAACTTGGTATACTTTCCCCTGATGGACTAACTCTTGGATGGTGGGACTTGTTTTACATATCTTTGTGTTCTCAGAATCTAACTGTCCGGCTCATGGTAGGAACTTGAAAATATTTGAATGAATAATGTAATGTAAGGATGTAACACAATACCTGGAGTAATGGGTAATGAATAGCATGGTCTTTTTTTTCGGGGTAGTTTTATAACCCTTTTTCTTGATAAAGCTATACATCTTTATTGGAGAAAAATTAGAAAGCATGTAGAAGCCAAAATAAGGAAGTAATTATCTATAACCCCATATCCAAATATTGCCACCATTGACATTTTGTAGTCACTTAGTCTTATTCTGTATACATATGAAGGTGCCCTGAGGACACAGTGGTTAAGCTCTCCACTGCTAACCGAAAGGTCTGTGGTTCAAACCTGCCAGCCAATCTGCAAGAGAAAGATGTGGTAGTCTGCTTGCATAAAGATTACAGCCTTGGAAACCCCATGGGACAGCTGTACTCTGATCTGTTAATTGCTATGAGTTGGAATTGACTTGACAGCAATGGGTTTGGTTTAAATACGTTTTTAAAAGCTAAATTGGGATCATAGTTAACCTATCATTTCTAGTCTCTATTTTTTCTTAGCAATATATCTTGAACATTTCTTATGTAATTAAATATTCCATATCTTGATCTAAGTTGACTGCCTAATGTTCCATTGCATAGTAAGCATTTGCTTAATTACCTTTGGCTGTTGGACTTTTAGATTATTTCCCATTTTTTGCTGTGAAGAAAAATGCTACAATGAACAAAGTACCTGCCATAGTATAAAGGATCAAATGTTTATTGTTTTATTCATTCAGAAACTAGTTTTTTTTTTTTTTCAATTTTTTTTTTTTTTAGTGTCTATGCCAAGTAAAGAAGATATGTTCAGTGAAAAAATAAAGTATAAACTATATACACACAATGAATGTCTCCTCTATCCTGTTGAACTGTACCGAAAGCCCTTAGGCCGTGCTTCTGAAGTGGGTTATAGTTAGGGTGACCTTCCATCATGGTTTGCCTGAGACAGATCCAGATTTTGCCTATTGTCACAGTGTAGTTATTATTTGTGCCCCCTTTCTTTCTTGAGTGTCCCAGTTTGGACTAAATTATATGATCTTCCTGGTTTAAGAAGGTATAAATCAGACAGTACACAAAACCCGGCATAAACATGATATATATTCCTGGAGCGTCAGTTTTACACCATGGTAAATAATGAAAAAGATTTCATTTATTTGATAAATACTTATAAATGTGTATTATGTGCAGGCATTTTTCTAGGTGCAGAAGAAAATCAATTCATAAAATAGACAAAAATCCGTGCCTTTAATCCAATGGAGAGATATAAGACAATAAACAAAAGGAAAAAATTCAAAAGTGATTAGTGCTATGAAGAAAATATTGAGAGAAAGGGGAGTGTTGGGGGAGGCAATTGTGATTTTAATCAAGGTACCCGGTCATAGAAAACATAAGTGAGCTGACAATTGAGCTAAGCTTTGAAGGTGGTGAAGGTGTGAGCTATACAGGTATCTGGGGAAGAACATTCCAGGCAGAAGGAACAGCAAGTGTGAAAACCCTGAGATGGGATTGTGCCTAGAATTTAGGAACAGCAAGGACGTTGTGGCTGGACGCGGGAGAGTCATGGGAGTGAAATCAAAGAGAGATGTGCAGATGAAGGTTCTTTGGCTTTTGTATGGAGTGAGACCAGGAACCATTAGAGGGTTAAAGCAAATCACTGTGGCTGCTGTGTATGGGCAAGGATGGAAGCAGGGAGAATAGGAGGCTATTGCTATATTAAAGCCAACTCAAATATATTATATAGTAAAAGATGAAATTTGCATAAAGTTTCAAAATAGAAACCTAGACGCTCATGTATAAAACATGGGCATTTAAATCAATATTTAGCTTGTCTGGCTTAGACTTTTCAGCATCTTCCCCCAAATACTCAAAGTACATATTTATCTGCCTCTGCCCTTGGTAGTATTTGGCAGCTTTTTTTTTTTTTAATTGTCCTTTAAGTGCAAGTTTACAAATCAAGTCAGTCTCTCATACAAAAATTTATATACGCGTTGCTATATACGCCCAGTTGCTCTTCCGCCTAATGAGACAACACATTCCTTCCCTCCACTCTCTCTTTTCATGTCCTTTCGGCCAGCTTCTGACCCCCTCTGCCCTCTAATCTCCCCTCCATAGAGGAGATGCCAACATAGTCTTATGTGTCTACTTGAGCCAAGAAACTCATTCTTCACCAGTATCATTTTCTATCCCATTGTCCAGTCCAATCCCTGTCTGAAGAGTTGGCTTTGGGAATGGTTCCTGTCTTGGCCTAACAGAAGGTGTGGAGACCATGACCGCTGGGGTGCTTCTACCTCAGTCAGACCCTTAAGTATAGTCTCTTTAGGAGAATTTGGGGTCTGTATACCACTTTTTTTTTTTTATCCCACTGCTCTTCTGCTCCCTTAGGGGTTCTCTGTTGTCTTCCCTGTCAGGGTAGTCATTGGTTGTAGCCAGGCACTGTCTAGTTCTTCTGGTTTCAGGCCGATGTAGTCTCTGGTTTATGTGGCCCTTTCTGTCTCTTGGGCTCATAATTACCTTGTGTCTTTGGTGGTCTTCATTCTCCTTTGATCCAGGTGGGTTGAGGCCAATTGATGCATCTTATATGGCAGCTTGCTAGCGTTTAAGACCCCAGATGCCACTCTCCAAAGTGGGGTGCAAAATGTTTCCTTAATAGATTTTATTATGCTTGTTGACTTAGATGCCTCCCGAAACCATGGTCCCCAAACCCCTGCCCCTTTACACTGGCCTTTGAAGCATTCAGTTTATTCAGGAAACTTCTTTGCTTTTGGTTTAGTCCAGCTGTGCCAATCTCTCCTCTACTGTGTGTTGTCTTTCCCTTCACCTAAAATAGTTCTTACCTACTATCTAATTAGTGAATACCCCTCTCTCTCCGTCCCTCCCTGCCCACCCTCTAACCATCAAAGAATATTTTTTTCTCTCTTTAAACTGTTTCTTGAGGTTTATAATACTGATCTTATACAATATCTGTTCTTTTGCAACTAATTTCACTGAGCATAATGCCTTCCAGGTTCCTCCATGTTATGAAATGCTGCACAGATTCATCACTGTTCTTTATCGATGCGTAGTATTCCATTGTGTGATTATACCATAATTTATTTATCCATTCATCCATTGATGGGCACCTTGGTTGCTTCCATCTTTTTTGCTAAACAGTGCTGCAATGAACATGGATGTGCATATATCTGTTCATGTAAAGGTTCTTATTTCTCTAGGATATATTCCAAGGAGTGGGATTGCTGGATGGCATGGTAGTTCCATTTCTAGCTTTTTAAGGAAGCACCAAATCGATTTCCAAAGTGGTTGTATCATTTTACATTCCCACCAGCAGTGTATAAGTGTTCCAATCTCTTCGCAACCTCTCCAACATTTATTATTTTGTGTTTGTTTGGATTAACGCCAGCCTTGTTGGAGTGAGATGGAATCTCATTGTAGTTTTGATTTGCATTCCTCTAATGGCTAATGACTGTGAGCATTTCCTCATATATCTGTTAGCTACCTCAATGTCTTGTTCAGTGAAATGTTTGTTCATATCGTTGGTCCATTTTTTAATTGGGTTATTTGTCTTTTTGTAGTTGAGTTTTTGCAGTACCATGTAGATTTTAGAGATCAGGCGCTGACTGGAAATGTCATAGCTAAAAACTTTCCCAGTCTGTAGGTAACCTTTTGACTCTTTTGGTGAAGTCTTTGGATGAGCATAGATGTTTGATTTTTAGGAGCTTCCAGTCATTTAGTTTTTCTTCTGCATTGTTAGTAACGTTTTGTATACTGTTTATGCCATGCATTAGAGCTCCTAATGTCCCTATTTTTTCTTCCATGATCTTTTTCGTTTTAGATTTTATATTTAGGTCTTTGATCATTTTGAGTTCATTTTTGTGCATGGTGTGCATAGGCCTTGTTTCCTTTTTTGCAGATGGATATCCAGTTATGCCAGCACCATTTGTTAAGAAGACTGTCTTTTCCCCATTAACCGATTTTGGGCCGTTGTCAAATATCAACTGCTCCTATGTGGATGGTTTATGTCTGGATTCTCAATTCTGTTCCATTGGTCTATTTATCTGTTGTTGTACCAATACCAGGCTGTTTTGACTACTGTGGTGGTGTAATAGGTTCTAAAATCCGGTAGAGTGCGGCCTCCCTCTTTGTTGTTCTTTTTCAGTAATGCTTTACTTATCCGGCGCCTCTTTCCCTTCCATATGAAGTGGGTGATTTTTTTCTCCATCTCATTAAAAAACGTCATTGGAATTTGGATCGGAATTGCATTGTATCTATAGATGGCTTTTGGTAGAATAATCATTTTTTCAATGTTAAGTCTTCCTATCCATGAGCATGTTTTTCCACCTATGTAGGTCTCTTTTGTTTTCTTGCAGTAGTGTTTTTTGGTTTTCTTTGTATGTCTTTTACATCTCTGGTTAGATTTATTCCTAAGTATTTTATCTTCTTTGGGGCTACTGCTGTAAATGGTATTGATTTGGTGATTTCCTCTTCGATGTTCTTTTTGTTGGTGTAGAGGAATCCAGCTGATTTTTGTATGTTTATCTTGTATCCTGATACTCTGCTGAACTCTTCTGTTAGTTTCAGTAGTTTTCTTGAGGATTCTTGAGGGTTTCTTGTGTATAAGATCATGTCATCTGCACATAGAGATACTTTTACTTCTTCCTTGCCAATCTGGATGTCCTTTATTTCTTTATGTAGCCTAATTGCTCTGGCTAGGACTTCCAGCGCAATGTTGAGTAAAGGTGGTGATAAAGGGCATCCTTGTCTGATTCCCGATCTCAAGGGGAATGCTTTCAGACTCTCGCCATTTAGGATGATGTTGGCTGTTGGCTTTGTATAAATGCCCTTAATTATGTTGAGGAATTTTCCTTCTATTCCTATTTTGTTGAGAGTTTTTATCATGAATGGACATTGAACTTTGTCAAATACCTCTTCTGCATCAATTGATAAGATCATGTGATTCTTGTCTTTTGTTTTATTTATATGATGGATTACATTAATTATTTTTGTAATGTCAAACCATCCCTGCATACCTGGTATGAATCCCACTTAGTCATGGTGAGTTATTTTTTTGATATGTTGTTGAATTCTATTGGCTAGAGTTTTCTTGAGGATTTTTGCATCTAAGTTCATGAGGGATATAGGTCTGTAATTTTCTTTTTTTGTGGTGTCTTTTTTTTTTTTTTTAACCTGATATTGGTATCAGGGATATGGTGGCTTCATAGAATGAGTTTGGGAGTATTTCGTACTTTTCTATGCTCTGAAATACCTTTAGTAGTGGTGGTGTTAACTCTTCTCTGAAAGTTTGGCAGAATTCTGCAGTGAAGCTGTCCGGGCCAGAGCTTTTTTTTGTTGGGAGTTTTTTGATTACCTTTTCAATCTCTTCATTTGTTATGGGTCTATTTAGTTGTTCTACCTCTGTTTGTGTTATTTTAGGTAGGTAGTGTGTTTCTAGGAAATGATCCGTTTCTTCTAGGTTTTCAAATTTGTTAAGAGTACAGATTTTCATAGTAATCTGATATGGTTCTTTTAATTTCAGTTGTGTCTGTTGTAATATCGCCCCTCTGATTACTTATTCGGGTTATTTGCTTCCTCTCCTGTTTTTCTTTTGTCAGTTTGGCCAGTGGTTTATCAATTTTGTTGATTTTTTTCCAAGAACCAGCTTTTGGTCTTGTTAATTCTTTCAATTGTTTTTCTGTTTTCTATTCCATTTAGTTCTGCTCAAATTTTTATTTGCCTTCTTCTGGTGCCTGAGGGTTTCTTTTGTTGCTCTCTTTCTATTTGTTCAAGTTGTATAGATAATTCTTTGTTTTTGACCCTTTCTTTTTATATGTTTGCATTTATTGGTATAAGTTGACCTCTGAGCCCTGCTTTCACTGTGTCCCAAAGGTTCTCATAGGGAGTGGTTTCACTGTGATTGGATTCTATGAATTTCTTTATTCCGTCTTTAATATCTTCTAAAACCCAGCCTTTTTTGAGCAGGGTACTGTTCAGTTTCCAAGTGTTTGATTTCTTTTCCCTGCTTTTTCTGTTGTTGATTTCTACTTTCATGGCCTTATGGTCAGAGAAGATGCTTTCTAATATTTCAGTGTTTTGGACTCTTCTAAGGCTTGCTTTATGACCTAATATGTGGTCTATTCTAGAGAATGTTCCATGTGCACTAGAGAAGAAAGTATACTTGGCTACTGTTGGGTGGAGTGTTCTGTATATGTCTATGAGGTCCAGTTGGTTGATTGTGGCATTTAGATCTTCCGTGTCTTTATTGAGCTTCTTTCTGGATGTCCTGTCCTTCACCGAAAGTGATGTGTTGAAATCTCCTGGTGTGGTTGTGGAGCTGCCTGTCTCACTTTTCAGTGCTTTTAGAGTTTGTTTTATGTATCTTGCAGCCCTCTCATTGGGTGTGTAACCATTTAATGTGGTTATATCCTCATGGTATATTGTCCCTTTAATCGTTATATGGTGTCCTTCCTTATCCTTTGTGGTGGATTTAACTTTAAAGTCTATTTTGTTTGAAATTAATATTGCCACTCTGGCTCTTTTTTGATTGTTGTTTGCTTGATATATTTTTTTCCATTCTTTGAGTTTTAGTTTGTGTCCCTTAGTTTAAGGTGTGTCTCTTGTAGGCAGCATATAGATGGATCATGTTGTTTTATCCATTCTGCCACTCTCTGTCTCTTTAGTGGTGCATTTAGTCCATTTACATTCAGCATAATCTTGGATAGGTATGAATTAGTGCCATCATTTTGATGTCTTTTTGTGTCTGTTGTAGGCAGCTTCTTTTTCCCACTTAATTTTTTGGGCTGAGTAGCTTTATATTTATATATTATCTTTTCCTCTTATTTGTTGTTGTTGATTTTGTTTCTGCTGAGTCTCTATTTTTTCCTTGTCTTTTATTTTGATGTGTAGGCTAGTTTATCTCCTTTGTGGTTACCTTAATATTTACCCCTATTTTTCTAAATTTAAACTTAACTTTTATTTCTTTGTATTGCCTTGCCTTCCTCTCCATATGAAAGATCTATGACTACATTTCTTAGTCCCTCTTTATTTTTTTAATGTTGTTTTCTTTTACATAATAACATTGCTGTTTCCCTGTTTTGAGCATTTTTTTATCTTGATTTATTTTTGTGATTTCCCTGTCTGGGCTGACATATGATTGCTCTGTCCAGTGTTCTAGTCTTGGGCGGATACCTGATATTATTGATTTTCTAACCAAAAACTCCCTTTAGTATTTCTTGTAGCTTCGGTTTGGTTTTTACAAATTCCTTAAACTTCTGTTTATCTGGAAGTGTCCTAATTTCACCTTCATATTTAAGAGAGAGTTTTGCTGGGTATATGATTCTTGGCTGGCAATTTTTTTCCTTCAGTTCTTTATATAAGTCATCCCATTGCCTTCTTGCCTGCATGGTTTCTGTTAAGTAGTGCGAACTTTTCTTACTGACGCCCCTTTGTAAGTGGCTTTTCCCTAGCTGCTCTTAAAATTCTCTGTTTATCTTTGGTTTTGGCAAGTTTGATTATAATATGTCTTGGTGACTTTCTTTTAAAATCTACCTTATGTAGAGTTCGATGAGCATCTTGAATATATCTCATCTTTCATGATATCAGGGAAGTTTTCTGCCAACAAATCTTCAACAATTCTGTCTGTATTTTCTGTTATCCCTCCCTGTTCTGGTACTCCAGTCACTCGTAGGTTATTTCTCTCAATAGAGTCTCACATGATTCTTACGTTTTCGTCACTTTTTTGATTCTTTTATCTGATTTTTGTTCAAATATATTGGTGCCAAGGGCTTTATATTCAAGTTCACTAATTTTGCCTTCCACTTGCTCAGTTCTGCTCCTCTGACTTTCTATTGAGTTGTCCAGTTCTATAATTTTATTGTTAATGTTTTAAAAAATTTCTGATTGCTGTCTATCTGTGGAGTTTTCCAGCTTATTAAATTTTTTGTTATGTTCCTGAGCAACCTTTTTAATTTCTTCAGCTGCTTTATCTGTGTGTTCCTTGGCTTGTTCTGTGTATTGCCTGATTTCTTTCCTGATGTCTTGAAGGGTTCTCTATCTTAATCTTCCGTATTCTGCATCTGATAATTTCAGGAAGGCACTTTCATCTAGAAGATCCCTAGATTCTTTGTTTGAAAGCTTGTTGAGGCAATCATGGTCTGTTTCTTGATGTAATTTGATATTGACCCTTGTCTCTGAGCCATCTGTAAATTATTGTATTAGTTTATTTTATGTCTGCTTACTGTATCTTAGCTTCTTGCTTTGTTTTGTTTTGATATGCCCAGATGGGTTGCTTGAGTGTTCTAGCTTGATTATTTTCACCTTTGAAGCTCTGACATCCTGTCACCAGATGGCTAGAGCTGTTATCAAGTATACAAGTCTAGGAGTCTATTCACTTTTCTTGTATGGATTCACCTCAGGTGTCCAGGTAGCTAATCATCAAGTGTGTGGTACAGGCTCTGTCCTACAGTCTTAGAGGGGCAGGGGTGATTAGTATAGGTACCGATATCTGGTTGCAGCTAAGAATCGCCCCCCAAGTGTCTCTGAGGAAAGCATGTCCCTCTTCCTTAGAGCCTACAGGTGAGTGGGTTCTGCAGATGGGCACCCAGAGTTTTTAGTTGTAAGGACTGGGAGATACGAGTTATCCTTGGACCACGGTTGCGGGTGGCTTGATGACCTGAGTGGAGCCACCAGTCCTTAGGCCCCAGATGTGGGTAGGTGAGGGCCCTGTTTAATAGGCAAAGCGGTGTCAAACGTCAAACACCTGCCTCTCCACTGCACAGCTGAAACAGTTGTAGTCTGGCAACAAGGGCCTATTCTACTGAAATAGGCCCACATAGGTCCATGCAGGGGGGAAAGGTACTCAAAGTCCACAGACCGTTTATGCCTGGACAGGAGCCGCTTCTGTCCTGAGCTACCAAGTTTAGTGGAGCTGGCAAATTATCTTTTCCCCCAACTGTGAATTTATTCCTTCTCCAAGGCCAGGAGGATGGCTCTAGGCAGTGAACAGGACGTATCTCAGGCCCAGGGAAATCAACAGCTGCTGAAACTGGCTTGGGAGCTGGGGGACACGGCAAAATATAAGCAAGTACTTAGCTTTTGCTGAGAGCGCCGTTCTTCTCTGGTTCCAGAGGTGGGAGCAGGTTGTGTGGCTGGCTCCTTCTCCTGGAGGTAACTGCGGCTGAAGGCTAGTACCAGGCCGCTGCAGCCACTTCCAGGAATGGTGCGTGAGGGCTTCCAGCGATTCTGGTCCAGTAACTCCTCTCTGCCTCTGAACCTTCTCTTCCTCCCCCTGCTGCTCAGTTCATTTTCTAACTTTGCCTTTTATGTTCAGGGCTCCTAGCTTGTCATACTCCTTTCACTTGTTGTTTCAGGTCTTTGTTGTGAGGGGGCTTGCCGGAAGTGTCTGTCTATTCCGCCATTTTGGCGTCACCTCCTATTTGGCAGCTTTTGACGTGAATGCTCTTTTCTGGTGTCCCCTCTGATCTCCCACTTTAGAATTTGAAGATGTCACATTCACTTTGGTTGCCAGAAAGTTTTACTGTTGTTAAATGTCACGGTTGCTCAGCAGTGACAAGAAACCTTAATGTAAACATATCTTGTGTTCTGTAAAGATGGGTGAAAAAAAAAAAAAAGATGGGTGAGTACGTAGTAAATCAGTAGTGATGAGTGGAAGCACATTAAGCGTATAGAGTCACTCACATGGCTTATGCATGACAATCTTTTCTCATTATGTGTATTTTCTTTCTGTTGATGGCTAAACATTAACCAGCATCTGTATTCCTATTTGCCAGCTCATCCTTATGCAAAGAGAAGTGCCCAAGTATGGAAATCATAGGAAAATCATAGGCTGTTGTGGTAGGAAGGGAGCATGAAGTTCATCTAGTCCAACCCCTTTGTTTCACGGGTTAGGAAACTGAGGATTTAAGTGGTTAATGGTAGTAAGAGGAGTTGAATCCAGATGTTTAGATTCCAGACTTTATCTGTGCTGCCTGATAGAACTTTCTGTGATACTGGAAATGTTTCTGTATCTACACTGTCACATATAACTAGTGCAACTGAAATGAATTTTTAATTTTATTTAATTTAAAATAAATAGCCACATGGAAGTAGTGGACAGAGTGGCTCTGTATCATCCTACTGTAAAGCTTTCAGTATTATTAATCACATGCACACGTTATGACATGCATACGAACACTTCAGTAATACATTTAGTAATAAAAAGGCTGCAAAGAGGTTCTTAAAAACTTTCATCATCTAATGTCCTTCTCAGAAATGCTGTCTAACTGGTATATCTCCAGTACATACATAAAAAGGAAAATACACATTTAGGGCCTCTCTCTTCTGAATCACTTTTTATACTCAGACTCTGATGCCCTACCTCCCCACCACCTCAACATTGTCATCTGTACTTAAAAACCAAATATACTCCCATCGAGTCAGTCCTGACTCATAGTGATCCTATAGGACAGAGTGGATCTGCTCCATAGAGTTTCCAAGGCTGTAATCTTTATGGAAGCTAACTGCCATGTGTTTCTTCCACGGAGCAGCTTGTGGGTTCAAACTGCTGACCTTTTGGTTAGCAGCTGAGAGCTTAACTACTGCGAGAGCTTAACTACTGCGCTGCCAGGGCTCCTCCTCTGTCCTTAGTGATAAAGAATTTCTTTGAAGAATCCATTAAAAAAAAAAAAAAAAGCCTTTGTTATTACCCATTGCTGTCAGGTTGGTTCCAACTCTTAGCGACCTGATAGAACAGAGTAGAACTGCCCCATAGGGTTTCCAAAGGAGTAGCTGGTGGGTTAAAACTGCTGACCTTTTGGTTGGCAGCTGAGCTCTTAACCACTGAACCACCAGAGCCTTTGTTAATAGGCTTCTGGAAAAAAAAGACCATTTAATGTGGAGCTGGCCTACATTTGAGTTCCACTTCACCACCTCCATTGCTCCTGTCTATCAACATTTGGCTCTTAAAGATTAAGTGAATGCTCCTGTATGTTTTCCTGGAGTTTCTTCTAAGTTTTCCTGTAAATTTTGATGTTGGCCCATAGCAGTTGTAAGATGCATCCCAATTTCAGCGTTGTTAAAATTGTCTTAGAATCAAAGGAATCTGATGTCAAATTAAGCATACCATTTTAGTACCCATACGTGATGCCTTTCCTGTGACACTGTGGAATTTGAAACTGTTTGAAATCGACACTTACCAGGAAAGATTTACTTGACTTTGGCAACTGACTCCTTGAAAGCGATCTTTTGGTGTTGGCTTCCAGAGGTGGTGTGGTAGTTGATGCTGTCTTTGGCTTCACTCTCTAGTGATTGCTAAACTTTTGCTTTTTCTACAGCTATCTCTGAATGCCCGTAATAATGGTAATAATTGAGCAAATGTACCAGGCATTGTTCTAACTAAGAGCTGAGGGTCCCACAACAAGATTGGGTTGTGTTTTAAGTCAGTCTCTTTTGAGATACAAAAGAAGCAAGCAGAGAGACAGGGGGACCTCATACCACCAAGGAACAAGAGCCAGGAGAATAGAGCATCCTTTGGACCTGAGGTCCCTGAGCTGAGAAACTCCTAGATGCGAAGGAAGATTAATGACAAGGACTTTCCCCTAGAGCCAACAGAAAGAGGAAGCCTTCCCCTGGAGCTGGCACCACGAATTTAGACTTCTAGCCTCCTAGGTTGTGAGAGAAGAAATTTATCTTTGTTAAGCCACCCACTTGTGTTTCTGTTAAAGCAGCACTAGATGACTAAGACAGGAACTAAGGCTCACAGTATACCAAAAGAAGGTTATACCAGCGGGTAAATAGTGGGGCCAAGATTCTAATGTAGGCTTGCATCTCCAAAACTAGCAGTCAGAATTTTATATTGCAATCCATGAAGCTTCTCCAACCCACTTATGAAGCAGTTAGGAAGGTAAGGGTAATTTAAGTACATTTTTGCCTTTACTTCCTGAACTCTTCCCATTTCCTTAGATAGGTTGGTAAAGTAGACAGAACACTGAGCTAGATGTTCATAGTCTTTTATTTGATCTCCAGCTTTTAATGATCCTCCTCTCCTTCAGATCTGTCCTCCACTTACCATTTTCCTGCTTAAAAACCTTCCATAGCTTTCACTTGTACTCCGCCTCCCTCCTCCAGCCACATTGAACTTCATCTCTCCCAAATAATGCATGCCTTTTTCCTTTTCCATGCCTTTACGTACATAGTTTCTTCTTCCTGAAGTGTCTTCCTAAAATGTATTCTTCCACCTTTTTTAAGTGGTAAATACTGCAGAACAATCAGCCGAAGATGGCTTCCCACTCAAGAGGAGTTCATTTACCCTCTGTTATTACAGTTATCTCATTGTGAGCTTTTAATACGTGTCACCTCTGCTAGATTAAAAGCTCCTAAAAGCTGTACCAGATTTCTTCATTTTTGGTATGCCCACTGCTGAGCGTTTTTAAAAACATAGTGTTTGTTACGTGAATGAGTTTGTAGATTTACCAGCAATACCTCTGAAATTAGGCAAGTGATTTAGCTTCCTGGAGTAGTATTTCTTATCTGAAAAATCAGAATAATACATCCTGATCTGCCAATATCACTGTACTTTTGTGGAGATCTGAAAGGATAATGTGTGTAAAGTGCTTTGAAAATATCTTAAACTGTTAAACTATGCCGAGTATTATTGTGATAAAGTAGCTGATGCTTGCTTAGATACTATAATAAAGTCAGAAGATTCTTAGGTATGTAGCTCTCTTTTCTATCCAGTAGTTTATTGTACTTTGTATTATTGCTTCCCCTTATTTTGTAGCAAGCTTATATTTACTTAAAAGTAGCAGTTTAGCACCTGTCAAGGATAGAGAGTACTATTTGGTAATTTATATGTGTGTGTGTGTGTGTGTGTGTGTGTGTGTATTTCTTTTTTAATAAACATTTCTGAGAGCTTTAGTAGACGTCTCTGAGGGTATACTGTGAATAGTCAATACATGAAACTTTTCCAAACCTCTAAGATTTTGTCACAAATTTTGGGGAACCCTGGTGCCGTAGTGGTTAAGTGCTACAGCTGCTAACCAAAAGGTCAGCAGTTCAGATCCACTAGGCACTTCTTGGAAACCCTATGGGGCAGTTCTGCTCTGTCCTATAGGGTTGCTATGGGTCAGAATCGACTCCATGGCAATGGGTTGGTTGGTCGTATCAGATTTTGTACCTTTTGAGGAAGGAAGTAGTTTTGAAGAAAAGTATGTTGTGTCCTTGTCGTGCCACCTAGTGATTGCAGCACAAATCGTTTAGTTTTTTTAAATTTATGTTCTTCATTGTGTTGTATTCTGTTTAACGACAGTATATATGTTAGTATGTAATTAACAAGAGTACAGTCAGATGCAGACCATCAGGATACAGGATTCCTCGTGTTGCCCTGTAACCACACTCACTTCCCTCCTGCCCCCACCCCTTCCTTAAACCCAGGCTAATCTGTTCGTCATTTCTGGAATTTTATCATTTCAAGAGTGTTGTATAAATACAAATGTACATTACATAACTTTCCGGGACAGCCTTTTTTTCACTCAAATTAATTCTCTCAAGATTCATCCAGGTGGTTGTATGTAACAATAGTTTCTCTTTACCGCTCAGTATTATTCCATGGTATGGATGTGCACAGTTTATTTAACCATTTACCTGTTGAAGGACATCTGAGTTACTTCTAGTTTTGGCTATTATGAATAAAGCTGCTATGAACTTTCATATACAGGTTTCTGTGTAAACATAGGTTTTCAGTTCTCAGGGATAAGTGTTGACAACTGCAATTGCTGGGTCTTACGATAGTTGCCTGTTTATTGTTTTTTAAGAAACTGCCAAACTCTTTTCCAGAATGGCTGTTCTATTTTATATTCCCAGTAGCAATATATATATGTGAGTGATCCAGTTTCTCTGTATCCTCTCCAACATTTGTTGTCATTATTTTAAATTTAGATATTTATTTTATGATTTAACAACAGGGTTCCAACTTACGATGACTCTGTAGTCAGTCAGTTCTGGCATAGGATGAATACCTCTTTTTTTTTTTCAGTTTTCGTTATTATTGCCTTTTATTATCAGCATGTTTATAAATCTGATCTTTATTTGTCTTTGGGACTTAGAAACATTACATGTAAACTTGCAGATATATTTTGATACATGCCTACATAAAAAAAAATACACAAATCATAAACATTTACCCCCGTGATGAAGTAGAATAGGACGATGTTGGCTTTTTGTCAGTCGTGGTAATAACTCAGCTTGTGAAAGGTTCTGGATCATCTGAATTATCCCTGGGAAAGGGCATGGTGTTTCTAGTTAGAAAATTACTGAGAGTTGTCTGTATGGTCCTTTTCTTTTTTTTCTACGTATTATATTTTGTAACATCTCACTGAATGCTTCTTGAATCTGCCTATCGACTTCAGCAAAGCGATCAGCGTTTGGGTCTGTGTTTTCAAGCAACTGAAGCTCCTGAATTAGTTTAGAGAAAACTCTACCTAATCCTTTTACTGTAAAATTTTTTTTAACAACTTCTTTGCTTCCTCTTCTCGTTATTTCTTTCTTCTTCGGCATTTCTTTCCTCTTCAAAATTCATCAAGTCCTGGCCTGTCATTTCCCCTGCTTCATGATCTATGAGCTGTTCTGCATCGGCAATATCAAGTTCTAAATTCAGGGCTCTTGCCATATGGACGATTTTTTCCACAGGACTCTTCCATCGTATTATCCTGATCAAATGCTTGGGGCGTGTTCACGTAACTCAGCATTTTTTTCCATATCCCCTGCATGCATTTTCCTATAACTTCCTCCCAAGAACATGCAGTGTTCCAGATATACTGATGGTCCTGAGTGTGGTTTGTCATAACTTGCATACATCATAAGTCGGGAACTAACTGGAGCAGTAATTTTATGTGTGAAAATACTGGTTACTATCAGTTTTATCAGTCCAAGAGGAGTGTGTGAGTTACAGCAGCTTAATGGAGTTTTAATTATTCTTGTCATGGTCTCAGGGTTTGTTAAAACTTTATTTGTAATTGATTCGTCATGTTCAAGAATTCATTTCGCCAAGTCTTTTTAAACTATCAGTTATACATTCATTAATTATAACTATAAATTCTTGTTTCCCTAATAGGTGTTAAAAAAGATATTGAGAAGCTTTATGAAGCTGTACCACAGCTTGGTAATGTGTTTAAGATTAAGGACAAAATTGGAGAAGGTAATTTTGGGACATACCTTTACAAGGTTTTTTTCCTTGCTATTTTCCTGATGTAATCTTGATCTTACTATTATTTCTTATTGAAAAATATACCCCTTATTCTTCTAAAATATTAAGACCATGGCTATATTACTAATTGTGTTAACAGCTTTTCTGTTTTCCTATAATGAATGAAGGAATAAATATTTTTAATAAAATGAGCAGTCCTACTTTATTGTATTATTAAAAGTATTAATATACTAATTCTAGATTATCATAATAATTATTTAAAATGAGAAGTTTAAGATTCAAATGGGATGATTTGATCAAGGAAGTCAAATCTTTTTCCCTCTTTCTCCATTGCAGTTAGGTAGAATAATACATTGAAACATATATGAAGCCTAAGATGGCAAAACAATGAGAGTAGTATAATATTTACAGGATGGTCAGTATTAACATAAATACCATTGAGAGGTTAGCAGTCATATTGATTGATTGAAGGGTGAATTTGGCACACAGGTACAAAAGAAAAGACAAAGTAAAAGATGGTAGAGCTTTTTGATGGCCATGTTGAGAAATGCCTGAATAGTAAAAACTTCCAGTTACTTGATTACTTTTTTTTTTTAACAGTAAAAACTGTCAGATGAGAAAAGGCTGGGTCAGTGGGGGCAGAGAAATGATAAAATGAGATGATTTGGGATTGTAACTCAGCAGATGTAAGGAGCAGATCTTTATTTAATTCTCTTTCTCTTTAAGTTAGGGTTCACAAGCTTTGTTCTGGAGAATACTAGTGCCCCCACCCCAACAAATTGATAGCTGTTTCACAGGGAGGGTGTTTTAAGGCTAAATAAATTTGGGAAATGTTGCATGTTACAGCTCCCTCTTGGTTATTTATGATGTACTTAGCACATTAAGGAGCCCTAGGTGTTGCAGTGGTTAAGAGCTCTGCTGCTAACCAAAAGGTTGGCAATTCAAATCCACGAGCCGTTCCCTTGGAAACTCTATGGGGCAGTTTTGCTCTGTCCTGTAGGGTTGCTATGAGTTGGAATCGACTCAACAGCAGTGGATTTTGTTTTTTTTTTAAGCACGTTAAAGGCTCTGAAGGTTTTATAGTAAAGCAATCTATTTAACTCGTTGTAATCAGTACTTATCAAACTTAATTGACCACCAAATCTTAACTTTTCAATTTAACATTATATTTAAAGGCCCTCATATTTTTGCAGGTTTTTTTCTTTTTCCCTGTAAAATTTATCATTCTAACAGACTAATACCTTGATCTTAAGAAAGTTCAAAGGATAATATTACAAAAAAATACTAGAATAGGTTGTGATAACCAAGTCAAACAGATTTACTGTGGAGTGTTGGCAAATTAACGTACCTGCTACAAATGTTAAGGAGCCCTGGTGGCATAGTGGTTAAGCCCTTGGCCGCTAACCAAAAGGTCGGCAGCTCAAACCTACCTGCTTCTCCTCAGGAGAAAGATGTGGCGATCTGTTTCCATAAAGAAGCCTTGGAAACCCTATGGGGCAGTTCTACTCTGTCCTCTAGGATTGCTATGAGTCGGAATCAATTCCACAGCAATGGGTTTGGTTTGTTTTTTGTTTTGATTCTACCGATGTTGAACTGAGGACAGTTAAGAATTTATTAAAAATTAAAAATGAATTTACTTACAGATGACTGATAATTTTGTGGGTTTCAGACAGTTTTTAGGATCTGTTTCAGTACTGTTTCATTAACATTTTAAAACATCAAATATGAAAAATCTAATAAATTGTTTTACAGGTACGTTCAGCTCTGTTTATTTGGCCACAGCACAGTTACAAGTAGGACCTGAAGAGAAAATTGCTCTAAAACACTTAATTCCAACAAGTCATCCTATAAGAATTGCGGCTGAACTTCAGTGCCTTACAGTAGCTGGGTAGGCAATTTAAAGATACTTGAACTAGTTGTATATAACTTATAAGATTTTTAAGTGAATGGTTACCAGGGATGATGAGATTGACCCTGAATTAAACATATCCTTCAGTCAGGTGTTTACAGTTCGGTAGCGTTTTTCTTCTAACCTAATCAATTTATATTGATTCTCTTAGAGTGGATTTCCCTAGAGGCCTAGCTTGACTTCCTGTTGTTTTACCACTTCTTTTTGTAACCTTCCTGCCAAATCATAAACCTGGGCTTCCATGGTCCAGATTTAACATAAAGTGTGAGGAATTCATATTTCATGTCTCCCTAATTATTATTGACATCCTTCATCTCATATTTTACTGAAAACAAGAGACTCATCTGGCATGTCATTCTTATTGGTCTCTTTGAGGAGTCATTCCTGTCACCATAAGGATATGATCTAGCATCTCTTGTCCTCCCTGAAGCACCCTCCTTCTTCCAGCTGCCCTATCATTTCTTTCCTCCCCTCACAGCCAGACTTTTCAAAAATTGTCTGTACATATTGTTTTCACTTCCACACCTTTTCGCTACACAATAAGTGTGGCTGCTCTCCTCTAGGGTAAACTGACACTACCTTAGTTAGAGTCACCCATGACTGCCATTTTACCAGTTCCTGTTCCTGTCTTAGGAACTCTCAGCGGCATTCAACATAATTGACTTGAACCATTGCCTTTTGCCACACCCTCTTGGTTTTCTTTCTGCCTCATTTGGTCTTTCATTTTCAGTATCCTTTGCCAGCTTTTCCTCTTCTACCTGACCCCTGAATGTTGGAGTTCCTCAATGCTTGATCCTGGGCTTTTTTTCTCTATATTCTTCCCTAGGTAGTATCATGCATTTCCACATGGCCTTAAATACATACTAATGTTTCCCAAAAGTATTTATGTATCCTCAGACCTCTTATCTTAACTGCAGATGTGTATATATCCACCTATTTGACATCTCAGACACCTCAAAACCTAATACGTCCAAAATGAGATTGTTAATCCACTCTCCTGCCCAAAAAACCCACAGCAATAACCTGTTCTCTCATCTGCCCAGCTCAGCAAATGGCACCACGACTTCCCTAGTTTTTCAGACAAAGAATCTAGAAATCAGTTCTCAATTTCTCTCCTAAACCACATCAATTGCCAAGTCCTGGCCGTTCTGCCTCCAAAGTATGTCTAAAAACCCATCCATTTCTTCTTATCTCCACTGCATAGTACCACCTTAGCCCAAGCCTAGACTACTTCTCTTCTTCCCTCTAATCCTATCATTGCACAACAGCCACGGTTATCTTTAAAATATAAATATACGTGTATAACATAAATTGGATAATATTAGTTCCACCACTTAAAGTGGTTCAAAGGTTTACCACTGTACTTTGGGGGAAAAAAAAATCTAAACCTTATCATGACCTTTTAAATTTCTGTTTAACCAAGGGCTTGCTTACCTCTCTGTCTCTCACTACGTTACCTCACGCCAGTCTTCCCACCTCTCTCACTATCCAGCTTCTTTAGTTCCTCAAATTTGTCTCAGGAGCTTTCTTACCGTGGAGCCACTGCACATGCCGTTTCCCCATCTGGAAGACCGCACCCGGTCTTTGTGTGCTGACTCATCTTTCTGATCTCAGCAAGAGTGGCACTGCTTCAAAGTGGTCTTCTATGAATTAAATTAGACCCTCCTATTTTTCATTGGTGGCATAGTGGTTAAGTGCTATGGCTGTTAACCAAGAGGTTGGCAGTTCAAATCCGCCAGGTGCTCCTTGGAAATGCTATGGGGCAGTTCTACTCTGTCCTGTAGGATCGCTATGAGTCGGAATCGACTCGACAGCACTGGGTTTTTTTGGTTTATTTTTCGTTGCCACAGCACCTTTTAATTTCTTTCAAAACCCTTATCCTAATTTGCCATCATTTGTTACCTTGCTTGTTTTCTGTATTGTCCACTAGGTAATAAACTCCACGAGCGCAGAAATCATATTAATTTTATTCACCTTTGCATTCCTAATGATTAACATAGTGTCTGACACTTGGCAGTGCTCACAAAGTATTGAATGAATGAACGAACTAATTCGCTGTTCTACTCCTCTGTTTATTATAGATGATGAGATGGCAGCCTCTCTAAGGCATGATTACATGAATTCTAGTCCTCTCTAATAAGGTCCTTTCTTCCTTTTCCCACACTTTCAGTATCTCCATCTACCACTTTTCCTTTCCCTGTGCCTCAAAAAAGTACATGTTACACTGAGTCTTCATCTGATCTTCCTGCCCTTCTAGCTCTCAGAGTGTTTTTTCTTCTTGCCCTTGCCAGATATTTCAGGCAAATTGCCTTTATGCTTTGCTTCCATTGTATCATATTTTCCCTGCTGAAATTTTGTTTTGCCTCTTCCTTTGCACTTAAATGCTCTCTGAAATATTACCAGGTAATTGCTTTTTACCAAACCAAAAGCCTTCCCTCAGTCCTTTTTCTCTTTGAGCTCCACGTTGATCACCCTTTCCTTTAAAACATCTCACTTTGGTGATGTCCCTATCTGAGCTTTTTGTCCCTTCTTCCTTATTTTTCTGTCCAACTTTAGACTTTTTCCAAGGCACAGTTTTCTCTTTTCTCTACTCATTTTCACAGCTTTAGGCATCAGTTCTCTGCACATACTCAACACTGACTTCTTACCTGATTTTTCACTTAAACTTTAATCCCCTATCTAGGTATCTCTATCAAAATGGTGAGTTTTTCAGTTAGATGCTTCTTTTCCTGGTTTCTCTACTTATTTTGTTGTTATCCTCATTCTTTTACTCACTCAAGCTCAAATCCATGAAAATAACTTTACCCCATTTTCCTCATAAATTTATGAGGCTGTACAGCATAGTGGTTAAGAGTGTAGGTCTGGAGCACACTGCCGGGATTCAAATCCTGGCTCTGTGACTGACTCATTGACCCTGGGGAAGTTCCTTAACTTCTCTGTGCCTCAATTTCCTCATCTGTAAAAGGGGGATGGGGTGATAGCACCTACCTCAAGGGTTGTTCTGAAGGCTAAAGAAGTTTGTTAGTATGTATGAAGTCTTTAGAACAGAGTTTGGCATATGGTGAATGCTTAATAAATGCCAGCAATTACTGTTATTTTTAAATGTATTTATTACCATGATCATCTTATCTGCTATGTCCTGATAATTCACTCTTGTTATTCAACCTTTTGTTCTCATACTGCCATGTCCCCAGTTAAAACTATAATTATTTCATACTTGAATTATTGTAGTAACCTTATAAGTGGTGCTTTTTTTTTTTTTTTTTTAAGAAAACAGTCTCCTTGTGCCAGTCAGTTAAATGTGCATATATCCTATATGGTGATGATTTTAGCTTAGTTTTCTAGCATTATTTATGTATCGCTAAAATTATGTTTTAGGAAAAAAAAAAAAAAAACAGGAATAAAGTTTCAGTTCGTTTGACCTTTTCTCTAAAGTTTATTTTGTATTTTTCCACTAGGGGGCAAGACAACGTCATGGGAGTAAAATACTGCTTTAGGGAAAACGACCATGTGGTTATCGCTATGCCATATTTGGAGCATGAGTCCTTTTTGGTGGGTTTGAGTATTTCTTGAGTTTTCATTACCTAAATATTTAATCAAAAACAATTTTATGACTTCATTCATAACTTTATTTTAGGACATTTTGAATTCTCTTTCTTTTCAAGAAGTGCGGGAATATATGTTTAATTTGTTCAGAGCTTTGAAACGCATTCATCAGTTCGGTATTGTTCACCGTGATGTTAAGCCCAGCAATTTTTTATACAATAGGCGCCTGAAAAAGTGAGTATGAAAAGTTACCAGAAAATATTTATACTTGAAGATTGTGGGGACCATGTCTTACTCATAGAGCATACTGAACAGATTATTTATTTCACATTTTCATTGTGATTGGGGAAGAGACATACCGTGAGAAAACAAAATTGTATTAGCAAAGCAGTATGCATATATCGTGCGGCCATACCGTGACTCAGTGGAAATTCACTGAGCTAAAAGTCAGGAGATTTAGAAAGGGTCTAGTTCTATTTGGCCTTATGCATGTCTTTTATCTCTGAGCTTCATTTTTGTTTCCTAGTAAATGAGGAGATTGAGCCATGTGATAGCTGATTTTCTGTTTCAACACTAAGTTCTGTTTTTATGTATATTTTTATGTTGATTATATACATACAGGTATTGTAAGTTGAAAATTACTTAAATATTGCTGTTTATACAGTGGATTGATCATGTTGAGTATGATTAAGAACAGAACTATAACTTACTCTTTTGACTTTTATACCCTGGCTTTTTTCTACCTTCTTTAGTTAAATCAGATTTTAAAACCATAATTTTAGTTTATTTCTTTTAAGCTTTTTAATTAGAATTTATATACTATGATGCCATCTCTGCCACCGCCAGAGAGCGAAGTATTGTGCTTGCATTCCTCTTCTGCCTTATCAGTGGCAGATCATTGGAAAAAGAAAAGATTTATTGGTTTATTGACTGACTGGAATGCATCTTCCCTTAATTTTAACCCTAAAACCAAAAAACCAAACCTTTGCCATCTAGTCGGTTCCAACTCATAAAAGACCCTATAATTAGCTATGAAATGCTTACTTTGCCTGGAAAACTTGTTTTTCTTTTCTTTTTTCAGGGTCTGACAAATTCTTAATTGATCTCCTCAAAAATTACAATTTCTTATGAATATGGTTTGAGAGTATTATGATGTTACTAAAGCTTTGATTGTTATAACTAAAAAAAATTGCTTAATTTTGTTTCTTAGGTACGCCTTGGTAGACTTTGGTTTGGCCCAAGGAACTCATGATACGAAAATAGAGCTTCTCAAATTTGTCCAGTCTGAAGCTCAGCAGGAAAGTTCTTCACAAAATAAGTCCCACATAATCACAGGAAACAAGATTTCATTGAGTGGCCCGGCACCTAAAGAGCCGGATCAGCAGCCCATCACAAAAACGTCTGTTAAAAGGCCCTACACAAGTGCACAAATTCAGATTAAACAAGGAAAAGATGGAAAGGTTCTGCCTCTTTTATTTCTTAAGTGCTAACACTGTTTCAGAAATGTACTCTTTCATCCAACAGAGGGTGATATAATACTAGGATAGTACTTGCAATTAAAAAAAAAAAAAAATTTTTTTTTTTAACATTTGTTATGTGTTCAGTTGATTAGATTTTCACAAAGTTTGTACTGAATCATTTTGCTTCCTGTTTCAAAACTGAAATTGGTAGATTTATAATATCTTTGTTACCATGTATCACAAAATTAGATGACAAAATGGGAAAATAATATATTTTCTCTGCATGTTAAAAAGTTCAGATTAATTATCCTTTTCAAAAAGAAGCAGTAGCTAATAGGGGAAAAATTCTAAAGTGTCTATCTCCATTTTAGCTGCACAGCAAAATGTAATAATATCCATGCAGGTGTGTTTTTTTTTTTTTTTTTTTAATTTTTTAGGTATATATATTTGTGGGCTATGATAACATTGTGTGGGTGTTAAGAGTTCTGTCTAGACTATTTTCTCCTTTCACAGAAGTGTTTTTGGTGCCTGAGAATGACTTGGATGCAGCTGTTTTTGTTTTATGTCACTTAACTCTTTCAAAACTATGGCAGAGTACAGCTGGCAGAAAGTGTTACAGATATAATCCTTATTTTCCTTGTTTTTGTTGGTATTGTAGGAGGGATCTGTAGGCCTTTCTGTCCAGCGCTCTGTTTTTGGAGAAAGAAATTTCAATATACACAGCTCCATTTCACATGAGAGCCCTGCAGTGAAAGTAAGTAATGTAGCTTAATAGTGCAATGATCAGTCAGTCGTACCTTGAAGACCATTTAGGTAATGACTGGGTTAGCATTTATTATCCGCAATTTTTAAAAAGTAGAATTTTGCTTTGGCACAGGGTATTACTGCTTAGAGCATTGAGCTAAACCTTTTGTTTCCCCCAGCTCTTTCCTGAATTGTTCTGGTAGAATTTTTCATCATTTTTGGTTAGCTAACTGTTATTGCTCTTCCACTCAAGGAACATTTAGAACATTAAGGTCTTTTCTCTCATTACTGGCTAGAATGTGAGCTCCCATCACCTAACACAGCTCTGACACACAGTTAATTGCATAAAAATATTTGTAAATTTAACAAATTGTCATTAGCAGTAGATGTTTCTAAATGTTCTGTGACAGCTAGACAGCATGAGCAACAAATTGAAACTCTGATTTTAGCCAATGTAATTGTGCAGTCTACAGTTCTGAAATGGAGTTAGACACTAGAACGTAACTGTTTTATACTCCTGTAAATATATCAGGAAACTTGCCAATGAAGTATAAGTCAACTATTTACCAAATTAGGACAATTAGTAAATTTTAATGAAACTTTATTCCACAGAAAAACCTTAAAATTTTAATAGAGAACTGTTTTTTTCACAATCATATGGCACATCCAGCAGCTTTAAAAGTGATGCTTCCACTACTGGTTTTTGCCATGGCAGCATTGGAAGGCATGGTAAAAATCATGAAAACAGAAAATGTGACTCTTCTTTTACAGCTTATGAAGCAGTCAAAAACTGTGGATATATTTTCTAGAAAGTTAGCAACAAAAAAGAAGGCTATTTCTACAAAAGTTATGAACAGTGGTGTGATGAGGAAAACTACCACTTCTTGCCCAGCTAACCCAACCTGCGACTGTTACGCAACAGATAAAGTTTGCAGCATATGCCTTTCAAGGTAACGTGCTTTGATGGTGCTATAAAATCACCAGCGTATTGTCAGACAAGATTAGAAATTTCATTGAATCTGGTGTGCAGTTGAATAGTTGAGTGAAAGGGAACAGGACAAGTCTGTGAACTACACAGACGCTGATGGCGGAGCTGTACCTTGAAAGACAGATCATAGCTTTTGTCATATGTTGTTCATTTGACATGCACATGCTCTTTGGAAAACACATTTGCTGTTATATGCAGATAATTTTGAAAAGGGGAAATAGCTTTTTTGGAACCATACAATCTCACATTTTTCTTGCTGATGTAATCTTTTCTGTTTTTCTTTATTCCTGTCTGTGTGGAATAAACAGAACCAAATAATGGAGCTCCTCTCTCACTCCCACCTCCGACTTTTTGCCTCATAAATATCTACCTCTCCTTCAAGACTTGGCTTTCATTAAGCCTTTTCTGATTAATTCAATTGCATAAGTGAATAAGTATATCAGTAATTAATCATTCCAAACTGAAATTATTTTTTTATACCTCAGAATACCTATTTTATTTTTCTATTATGGCTCTCATTATCTACTTCCTCTTTTTATGCTTGGAAGTTGGCCTTAAAACTTTTCTGGCATAAAACCAGGGAACTAATGGGGAGGGGGGAGCAAACATAAAATCTAGGATATTCAGCACCCAGGATTATCATTTGCATTATAATAACTTTAAGTAGATGCCAAGTTAAAATTTACTGTAAACTAAATAAATGTTATTTTTTTAGTCTTAAGTGTTAAACTTTCACATGACTAGAAAAATCTCATTTCTTTATCATAAGGCGGCAACAAGTTGCCCCGAGGGCAGGTACACCAGGATTCAGAGCACCAGAGGTCTTGACCAAGTGCCCTAATCAAACTACAGGTATGCTGCAGTGGAACTACAGAACCTAATTCAAATTGGATTGTCCCAGATATATTTTGTTCCTTGGTCATTGTCTGGTATGACTAATAGTTGTGCTCTTCTACTTTTAATTAAGTTATGCAAGCATGTCTAGCAGTGTGGCGTTCCCGTTTTTGAGATATTACTGTTCTTTATGGAAGTTTCCAATACTAAAATTAGTGTTACTTTCTTTTACATTTGTTTTCTGTAGGTTGCATTTTGTGTATCTGCTTACAAGATGATCTTACCAGGAATTTTGTTAATATCACCTTTGTGGTGGTATATTTAGTAGTTTTTGCAACTTGTTTAAGGCTTAGAGCATTTCATTTGTTTGCATGATACATCAAAAGTCTTCTGTGATGCAGATATTGTTTTGTGTATGATTATATTATTCGACATGGTGAAAACAGTATAATAATGGCATTAGTAGATTTTTGAAAAAGAAAAAAGGTCTTCTTTAGTTTAGAAAGTGGTCATGTAACCAGAACCTAGTAGAGGTCATATTGAGTAGATGATTCCTGCTATTCACTTGGATTATGGGTTTTAAGGAAATGTATTTAGTACATACGTGTTTACTCTGTAAATGATACAAAAATGCATAAGCCAGTCTGCTTGCACTCTAGTCAGGATGCACTCCCAAATTTGGTAATCTGTGGAGTACAATGATAAACTTTTATACAAAGCATTCTAGGGTTAGGTCTAACTAACCTAACCTGAGGGATTATGGAAAGAAATTCATGAAAGAGAAGACCACCGAGATGAGAATGTAAATTGGTGTGGGAGGTTGGCACTGAGACATGAGCAGCAAAACTCAAGTTCCTCTCAAGAAACAGCATGGTCTAGTCATGCAGGAGACTAAAAGTTTAGTGTTGCTAGAATATAAGGTACGAGTCCAGGAATGGTGAAAATTAAGCTTGGAGAAAGGGGTAGACAAGGTCAGATCATACTTCTTAAAGAGCTTGGACTATATTCTGTAGGTGTTGGAAAGTTATTCAAGGGAAAGAAATGGCAATGTTGGACTCGAGGTAGATCATTCTGGCAGGTGTGCAGAGAGAGTGTATTTTGGAGAGTGGTGGTCTGCAGTGGTCTAGGTGAGAGATGATAAAAGCCTAAATGAAGGGTTGGTAGTAGGAATGGAAAGGTGAAGGATTGGAGAGGCAGAGCTTGGTGGGTAATTAGATGTGGGATTTTGGGTAAGGGGTGGTGAGAGGAAAAGGCATCTAGGATGTTACCAGATTTCTAGCTTAGGGGACTTAAATGAGTACTAGTAACCAAAATGGAAAATAAAGGAGGTTTAACTGGTTTATAGGGAAAATTAAGGTTGGTTTGAGGAATAATGAGTTTCAGATATTTGTGGGATATCCAGATAGAGATGTCTAGTGGAATGAAAGTAAGTCTGAAGCTCAGGGAAGGTGGGAACGCATTTGGGCTGGAAATACAGTTGCATGTGATCATTATACACATGGTAGTTAAAGGCGTGAGGTGGATGGGGACCCATCAGGGAGAGTATACAGAGAAAGAGGTCAGTACTCTGGGGAGGGAATGTCAGTACTGAAGGCCGGGGAGAAAACATCAAAGGATCAGTCAGAGGTGTAAAGGGAACGAAAAAGGCAGGCGATACAATGGCCAAAGGAGTAGCGCAAATGATTTCATGATGCTGGGAGGTCAACACCTAGGAGAGAATGTCCCCAAAAAGAAGAAAAAAAAGAAGAGCTTTTTTACATGAGGCTGAGCTGGTCCTAATTTTATCTGCCAGAATTGTAGGGATTAGAGTTTCTATAGCAATAGTTGGAGTTAGCGCATGATTGAAGAAAAGTTTCTGATGTTCCGTACTTTTCACTGAAATGAAAACTTTTACTACTTATAGTGTATGATTCCTGGGTAGCACCCCAAGTTTTGCCCACATAGCTATTTTTGAATTTCCTTTGATCTTATAAAGTGTGTGTTAGTGTTTTCTAACAATGAAATATTCTTTTAAACTTACTAGCATGTTACTGAAGAAAGAGAGCATTGTATTTTATATTAAGGATCTAGATCAGGAATTCTCAGGCCTGACTGCATTAAAATCACCTGAGGAACTTGGGGTTGAGAATGACATCAGAAATTTTGAAGGTTCTCAGGGTGATTCTAATACATAGTAAAATGAGAACTACTGATTGAGATGATCAAATTGTAGATAAGGGAGTTTTAAAAGTTTGTTTTCTGTTGCAGCAATTGACATGTGGTCTGCAGGTGTCATATTCCTGTCTCTGCTTAGTGGGCGATACCCATTTTACAAAGCAAGCGATGATTTAACTGCTTTGGCTCAAATTATGACTGTTCGTGGATCCAGGGAAACTATCCAGGCTGCTAAGACTTTTGGTAAGCAGTTTTATATTACAGACCAAAAGAAATGCCTTTGATTATTTCCTACAAATCACTTGATAAATTATTACAAAATTCTCTTTACAAATAAACATATTCTTATGTCCATAAAGTTCTCTAAACTTAGGGAGAAAGTTTCTCAGTTGGTTGAAAATAAATTGCATTTGTATAAGAAACCAGTTTAACATTACTTAAAATTTATCTTCATTCTCTACATATAATCCTTCAAACTTATCAGACACAAAGTACTGCATTGCTCCAGTATTTAAAGTTTAGAATTATAGCCTTAAACAAAAGACTAAGGCATAAAATTTTAACTCCCTGTAATTGTGATTTGACATTATTACAGGAATATTTTAATAATAATTTTTTTTGTGTGGGTGTATATTCATTAAGCATCAGGTGCCCTGCTTGGTGTTGAGTATGGAATAGCCCTGGCCTTAAATGATATTAGTCTATACCAACAAGTAAACAGTTAAGTACAACGCAGTATAAAAGACAGCAGTGGGGAAGAGAATAGAATGTGTTATAGTTGTCAGGCTCCTTAGGGTTAGGATAGCAGAAAAGAGAAATGAACAGAATATTTTTACTGAAGTAAGAATATATTGGACATGGGAAGTCATCTCCTTAGCCACATGAGTTCTTGTTTCTCAAGATTAGGATGTGCAGTGTACTTCATAGTGGACCTGAGAATTATCTCAGCCTTGCTCTGGCCAGCAACCTGAACTCTTGTGCCATTCCTGTGTTTATTCTCAAGCATAATTATAATTAATATTTTCCAAAGAGTGGATGTCATTGAGTTGGCTTGCAGCCACACCATATGGAGCACCTCCACGGGACAAAGGTTCAGTGAACCCACCTCATAAGTAGCTGGACTACCTTGTACCCAACCCCAGGATCAGTGGGTCTTAACCAGGGGTACATTTCAAAATTATCTGAGGCACTTCAAGAAATACATATGGTTGTCCCACCCCGCTTCTTCCTGGAAAATGAGATTCAGAAAAATACAGTCTTGAGAAGGGTCAGACTTATTAATTTGAAAAAAAAGTGATTGTGACCAAGAACTACTTCTGGTTAAGAATCACTGCTGGGGACTAATCATCCCTTGCTCATGCACCAATGCCATGTAATATACCAGGAAGACTTTGTGGTGATTGTGAAGAAAGGCCCATGATAGAGGCTTACCAGAAAATGTTTCTGTAGCGCAGTGAACGCACGGTTACAGCGTAGATTTTTATCTCGTACCTATCATAAGAAAATTTTGTTTGTGAACAGTAAACTGAAATAATCCAGGCGCGTAAGGAGAAAATGACCGTGAATGAAAAGCATCTTAGAAATGGTGTTCTTACAGAAGTCTGTTTTATTCTCAATTGAGAAAACGTTCATCCAGTATCGAATAACTTTGAGACATTTATGAACATGAAGTTTATCAGCCAACACAAAACCATTATGTTGAAGAGTTTATATCTCCCCCATCTATAGTCAAAATTACAATGAAGGCCAACAGGGAAAGTACAATTTCTGATACAAAATCCCCCAGGGCAAGCACCATGATAGCAGGCAAGGGCTTTTAGAGATTTACCATCGTAATGCTGTTTATCATATTTTAAAAAACAGTATTGCCGTATAGGACTTGTCTGTGCTTTATCAGTATGACTTAATGTAGTTATTTCAGTCAGATCTTACTATAATTTTGGGCTAAGTGCAGAAGACTGCACATTTCGACAACCACAAGCTATAAGTGTCCCCCCGTTATGGTCCAAAGAAATGACATGCCAGAGGTTAGCAGAGCAAGTACTTGTACTTCTCTTGCCTTGTGTCTAACCTGCCTCACTGCCCTGAACCCTTGGAACTGGCCCCATAGTAAATTGTCATTAAGTGCTTCTTGAATTGTGTCAAATAAATTCAAAAGAAAAACCTTGAGCCAAAAAAAAAAAATGCCTGACACATAGTAGCCTGTAACAAGATACTTTTTCATTGGCTGTGTTAGTTTAAATTATTTTCCATGACTGTGTTTAATGAACCCTCTCTTTGGCCATGTAAAAGTATCAAACTAACAAATAATGTAGGCCTCTTAAGTGGGTTGAAGAGATGCTATAACATAAATTGTAAATTATTGCATGACTTCAGAGTAACCTAATAAATGGAGTAAAGCTGTATTACTATTCTCCTCTGGCTATGACTTTCTTTCGGAAAAGAGTAGGTTTAAAAGTAAAAAAGGATTGGCATATTACACCTCAACAAGCTTAGTTTTTGGCCATTTGTGTCCTTTGGCCCTTCCCTGCCTGCCCCCCCCCCTTTTTTTTCTGCGTTAGGGTACCAGTCCACTAATCAGGTAACTTTTTATAATCCAAAGTTAGATTTATTGCTTTGTTTACAATTCACATACCCTAGACATTAATCTAAATGCTGTCAACTCATTGATTAGAGCCACGTTTCTGTTTTAAAAAAGAAATATAAGGTGAAAATAATAGCCAATTGACTGTTTGCGTGCTTAACATTTAATTCGTTCAGAAACATTTATTGAGGCCAATAGGGTCGCTGTGAATAGGAATCGACTCCACTGCAACAGCTAATGGTTAATGGGTGCCAAGTACTATTCTGAATGTCTGTTCTCATAGTGCTTAAATTTTAATGGGGACTACATAGTGAATATGTTCTATCAAAGATGAGTGCTCTGAAGAGTGAAGAGGAGGGCACTGCTGTTTTGGGTGGGCTGGTCAGGGACAGCATCTCTGAGCATGTGACATTTGAACAGAGAGAGAGAGAGTGAATAATGCCATTTTGCCCAATCCAGAAAACATTAATTGAGCATCAATATGTACCAGGCATTGTCCAGGTTTTAGGGGATCAAAGATAAATAAGGCACTCTCTTCAAAGCTCACGGTCTAGTAGGCAAGACAGACATATATCTTATCAATTACAGTGCAGGATAGAAAAGTAGCAATAGAAATCTACAGCAGACGCTTAAAATGATTAACTCAGTCTCTGAGTGTCAGAGGCCTCACAGAGATAATTCTTGAGCTGGGAAGTGATAACGTGTCCTGGGCACACACGGGCACAGGGCCTCCTAGGCAAAGACAGGAGCCACGTAAGCAGAGGCATGTTGTTATTAGGTACTGTCTAGTCGATTTTGACATAAAGGCCTGAGAAAGTGGGGAGCTGCAGGCAGCTAAAGGTTAAAGAAGCATAAGATGAAACTGAGGAAGATGGCAAAGTCAAGCAAGTCCCTGACACAGCACAGTACACCACTGCTTTCTACTTAGTGTCATCCACTTTGTTTGCCCTTCAACTATGTTCAAACACAAATACAGCATCTGGCGTGCTATCTCGGTGTACCCAGTGTAGGTGTGCCCATAAAGCACATGGTGGAACTTGCTTGTTTACTATATGAGAGGCTTCTGACATATTCAGATGTTACAATAATAAAAGGCATGTTTTTTGTTTTTGTTTTCTTTTAGGCAAATCAATATTATGTAGCAAAGAAGTCCCAGCACAAGACTTGAGACAACTCTGTGAGAGGCTCCGGGGTATAGATTCTAAAACCCCCAAATTAACAAGTGGTATACAAGGGACTGTTTCTCTTGACCCAGCTTTTTCAGAGACAACTGACCATAAAGCTGCTCACCTCATGCCTACTCCTCAAGCACAGCGCTCCGGGAGTTCATTGCTTAAAGGAGACAGTAATGGCTGTGGAAATCGTTTTGAGGAGGATACTACCAATTTAGAAGGCTGGGATAAGGTACCTGATGAAGCGTACGACCTGCTTGATAAACTTCTAGATCTAAATCCAGCTTCAAGAATAACAGCAGAAGGAGCTTTGTTACATCCATTTTTTAAAGATATGAGCTTATGATTATAGTTCTTCATTTAATGTCTACTGTTACATATTGTTGCGGGCGGGAGAGATGTGAGTTTTTGTAATAGCTATTAGCTCTTGATTAGATGCCAGGGCAGGTAACATTTTAAAATTTTAATATTTGCTCTCATGGCTGATTCTCAAGTACAGTTCTATATAAAAACTAATGGAAATTTAAGATTACTGAAGGTAACCTGGCATACTTCTTTGGACCAACAACATGATCTTCTTTGAGTTAAATCCACTGGAGTAAAATCGGATTTTTAGTTTCCCTAATTACTTTTCACTGCCATATGCAGAAAAAGGAACAGGTTTAGCCTAGTATGTAGGGGTTCAGGGTGCAAGTCTTAAAATTAATAGATGTAATAGGGGCTAAACGAATCAAAGAACTTAGTTTACTGGTTTTGTAGAGCTATGAACTATGTATACTTTTGGAAAACTCAACTTGGTGCTAGTACTCTAACAATTCTATAGGTAAAGAAGTTAATTTCTTTCCTAGAGGTATGTGTTTTATCTTTTATGAACACTAAAGAAATGAGTAAGAAAATATTGGCCATGGGACAAAATATTGCTTAAAATTGAATTTATCCATTTTAAAGTATTTTATGAAACCACCTTTGTGTGAATTGCCATGTTTTTTTGTAAGAATGGTTTCTGGATTTTGTTTTCCTCTCTACCTCTACCTAATACATTCTCTTTGGAATCTCTAGGTGCTTACCATGAAGTTTCTGGGTGCTTTATTAAATATCACATGTGTTTACAGTTGGGAACTTAAAATGATGAGTACACTGGTTGATAAGGGGAAGCTGCAGGACTAAGGTGAAGATTAATAGTTCAAAATGCTTTTCTTTTTCTCTGAGCGGATGTGTCTTCTCATACCATCTTAGGTATAATTAGGTACCTGTCAAAAGGAAAGGGGAACACAGAATTGAGAGTATTATTGGAGATTTTTCCTCTGCTTACAGCTATCCAGGTCTCGATCCTGTTTTGACCAAGTTGGTCCTGCTCAGAGAAGGGTGGCTACTGAGTTCTTGGGTGGATTGAGAAGAGAAAAAATGAAGTAAGCAAAGTAGAAAAAGACCTGAGGTAGAGGCTTACGTATTATTTACATTTCAAAATGACATATCAGTGGCAGCATGTCAAACTTATTATGGGAAATAACTCTCTTTGGGAGTGGTTCGGCTGAGAAGTTTTCCTATTTAGTAGAGTATAGAAACAGCTAGAGGACACATAATGTACTCATTTTATTATTTTGAACATTGAAGTCAGTATTTGTATCTAACCTGTTTGATGAGTATAGTGTTCTCAGATAGAGTTTTTGGATTTTGTATATATAAACCATTACCATTGATCTGCTTTGTCTTCTCATGTTGTAATCTTAAAAACAAAACACCTGAATGGTCTTAAATTCATATGTTTAATAAAGTTCATCCTTTTACATTTTTTAAAAAGTGTCGACGACTGGGAGTATTTTCCTTCTGAGGTGAATGAATGCGCTCCAGTGAATAGTGAGTACTAGATTAACAAGTATTGACCTGGCTCAAGAAGTAATATGAAAGATAGGAACAGATTTTTCTATAGAAAGGTGCTCATTGACTTAATTTAAAGAAGATCTGCCACAGTAGTAGTAAAATAAGCCATTTCAGTAGAAGACAGCCCTGGTCAACGTAAAGTCTTTCCTTAGTTGAAGTACTTATAAAAATTTGTGACTCACGGTCAAAATAACATATCCTCAGAAAATTAAAAGGAAGGAAATTTTAACAATACCAAAAGGGAGAAAGGAAGACAATCTCCAAGAAAGTTTAAAATTCAGGGTTGCCATTTCAACTTCTCGTTAATGTCACTTTGAGAATAGAACTTGGGTTGTTATGCGAGGGGGAGGTAAAGAGAGCTCATGTTTAAAAAGACTATCCAGTGTTACAAATTAGTTCCTGGGTAATTTCAGTCCTACTAGATGGAGAATGTTGCCTCAATTTTTAGTGCCGTGTGGATCAAAATTAAAAATTATTAAGGAACTTCCGTATTCATGTTCTTCAGACTTTTTATTGTGGTAAATATATATATAACAAATTGCCAATTCAACATTCTTCACATGTACAGTTTAGTGGCGTTGTGTTTATCATGTTCAACCATCACCATTATCTATTCCCAAATTTTCCTCACCCATAACAGTATCCACTAAGCGGAGTCTTCTTTTCTCTCTCCTTTCCTCCTGACCTCCCTCTTCAGACTTTTGAGCCTTCAGAACACCATTTTATAATGACAGATAACTCCCCAAAATATTATTAAAACTCTGGCAAAATAATCATTTCTATGGAAAGATTGATAAGGTAAGTAGTTCATGCCATTTCCTATTATTATGGAAATTCCCGGAATGTTTAGCTTTTTTCCATTGTCAACTTTTTAAGATTTTTGTTGTTCAGACTTTTGAGAGAAAACTAAGGGCGTTTTCATTTAATAAGCCTAGACATTTAGAACTATTAACAAGCTACAAGTACTGGTTTTTGAAACAAGCTGCAGCTTTTTAGCATGTTTAATGAAACTTTTCCTTATAAGGAGATGATTATGGTTGTCTTAATGACCTAAATAAAAATGTGGCTCAAGAACGATTATGCCAAAGAATTAAGCTTATTTCAAAATCTGAACAAAAGCCATCACATGATACGAATATCTTGTTCTTTCTGGCATCTGCATTTTAGGGAAAAAATGATGTTACAAATGTCAGAATATTGATTGCACAAACTTGTGAAACCCGAAAAACTTGTGGGCTTAGGTTTTAGTCATTTCTGCAGTTTATGTAATTTCAGTCCTACACATCATCAAAAAGTTATTTATCTTAAACTGTGGCCAAATTTGACTAGTAATGCTATCTGCCATTGTCTGCAGATGTATCGTTTCCACCCACTTTTGTGCGTGCTGTCTGTGGTCTTTAAAGAACACTGTTTAACACCAGGTAGAAATGTCAACTCTTCAGGTTTTTTCCTATGTTCTTAGAACTGATGTTGCTGTTTCCTAGTTTTGTCAATTACTAGTTTTGTCAAATTATGTATCTAAACTGTCATCCTTCCTTGAAAGGTGGATATTATCACCAATGTACCAGATAAGAAATGAGAAGTAGTTAATCCTATTTCAAATTACAGCAAGGTTTTCAACAAAATAACCAAAAAGGTCAGTGCTGAGGTGAGTATTTAGTAAGTAATGACATTTTAGTTATCTAAAGTGAAAAGGCGTGGTCTTAGGAAAGTAATTACAAATTGGGTGAGTAAATTATGAAAGTAAAGTTCAGAATAGAAAAGTGATTGCAAAATAGTTCAAGAGCTAATTTGACCAATGGCTGCTAATTTTTTTTTTCCCCTCAATAGAAGAAAATGAAATAAAAGGATGAAATTGTTTTCAACCATTGTTTAGAGTGCTTTAAAAATTTAACAGAACAATATATGTGAAAGAATTCAAAAGGATGAGCAAAATAAAAACTGATTTGGGGAGTGTGTGCATACTTTTTATAAGGCAAAAAAAATGAAAGCCTGACTGCTTAATAAATGAATAGATGTGAATAGTTTAGAATTTCTATTTAAACATTCACTATGCACAAAACAGGAGTCCTGGTAGTGTAGTGGTTAAGTGCTATGGCTGCTAACCAAAAGATCGGCAGTTTGAATCCACCAGCCGCTCCTTGGAAACCCTGTGGAGCAGTTCTACTCTGTCCAGTAGGGTTGCTCTGAGTCAGAATTGACTCCATAGCAATGGGTTTGGTTTGTTTTTTTACGTACAAAATACCCTTTTGTATTTGCCCTTACCCTGAAGCAGATTCAGATCCTGCTGAAGCAATTTTTTGAGGAAAGTATCAAGTTTAGAAAATCGTAATTCTTATGAAGGCAGATTACAAACCCATTGCCATTGAGTTGATTCTGACTCATAGTGACTCTGTAGAACAGAGTAGGACTGCCCCATAGGATTTCCAAGGTTCTAAATCTTTACGGAAGTAGACTGCCACGTCTTTCTCCTGAGAGAAGGCAGACAGTTAAGGGAATAAAGAGCTCATAGATTCATCTCAGTAAAGGTGTGCATCAAGGTGGTATCCTTTCACCATACTTACTCAATTTGTTTGCTGAGCAAATCAAGAAGCTGGACTATATGCAGAAGAACGGGGCATCGGAATTGGAGGTAGACTTATTAACAGCCTGTATATGTAGATGACACAACCTTGCTTGCTGAAAGTGAAAAGGACTTGAAGTACTTAACTGATGAAGGTCAAAGACTACGGCATTCAGTATGAAGTACACCTCAACATAAAGGAAACGAAAGTCCTGAACAACTGGACCAATAAGCAACATCATGATAAATGGAGAAAAGATTGACGTTGTCAAGGATTTCATTTTACTCAGATCTGCAATCAACACCCACAAAAGCAATAGCAAGAAATCAAAGGATGCATTACATTGGGCAAATCTGCTCCAGAAGGCCTCTTTAAAGTGTTAAAAAGCAAAGATGTCACTCTAAAGATGTGCCTGATCCAAGCCATGGCGTTTTCAGTTGCCTAATATGCATGCAAAAGCTGGACAATGAATAAGGAAGACCAAAGAAGAATTGATGCCTTTTAATTATAGTGTTGGCAAAGAATATTGAATATACCATGGACTGCCAAAAGAATGAACAAATCTGTTTTGGAATAAATACAGCCAGAGTGCTCATTGGAAATAAGGATGGTGTGACTTCGTCTCACATATTTTGGTCATGTTATCAGGAGGGACCATTTCCTGGAGAAGGACATCATGTTTGGTAGAGGGTCGGCAAAAAAGAGGAAGACCCTCAAGGAGATGAATTGACACAGTGCCTGCAACAATGTGCTCAAGTTTAACGATATTTGTGAGAATGGCACAGGAACAGGTAATGTGTCATTCTCTTGTACATACGGTTGCCATGAGTCAGAACTGACAACAGCACCAAACAACAACAGATTTATCTCTAGAAAAGAACATGGTTGATTAAGAGGAGAGTCAGCGAAGATGAGGGAGGCCCTTGGTTAGGTGGATTGACAGAGTGGCAAAACAATGGACTCTGACAGCAACAATCATGAGGATGGTGCTGGACCTGGCAAAGTTTCGTTCTGTGATACATAAGGTCACTGTGATTCAGAACCTACCCTATGATAACCAACAAGATTCATCTCGAATTCTAAAATCCGAAGAGGCCAATGTGACTCCCTTTAGGAGGAAACCAAGAAAATGAATCAAGGGATGGAGCTTTGTCATCCTGAAATCAGAAGGGTAATAACTAAAAGTGTCAACTGTGGGAGTGCATAGCACCAACCAGAAAACGAAAGATCAATATGATAAATCCTCTCCTTTCTAATCAGATTTTTTTGCATATGTACCTTATCTGTGTTTCACTAATGGTGTGTTTTATATGTATGTGTTTAATTATGTACTTGCCCTTTGTGTAAATTCCTTCTGTAACTTCTCCAAAGACTAGCATATAATGATCCAGGAATGACTCCAACTATGATGAGACCAAGAAAGCAAATCAGAAACAAATGTATGGCTCTACAGTCTCACATTACTGTTACTTTAAAAAGAAAAAATATATATATATTTTTTTGTTACTTTAGCCTTGTCCTTAAGGAGCAGGGGAATGAGGAATTCAGCCACCCCTGGGTTTCTCTGGACATTGTTCTTAATGCTTTCCTTACCCAGTAGAAGTTTGTTTCTTCCGTCATGTTGCTGATCACTATCTTCCTACACTCAAATGTTCTGATCAAAAGCAAAGCCAGCCACAGTGCATGTGTATGTATATGAATAATCGTTAGATCAGTATTAGCAATACCGTTTTACAGTTTTCTCCAAGATTTGTGAAATGAATGCCTGGTGTTCTGTGTGTGTCCTTTCAGTCATTTTAATTTGTTATTTTAAATGGCCATATCAATGTGTGCTCCTTGTAAAAAGGAAACTTGTTACCAATTTTATGTTAAAAAGTTTTGAACACCAGCTTTATTCATAATTGCCAAAAATTAGATGTCCCTTGATAGGAACGGATAAACAAAAATCCATACAATCAGGTGTTATTCAGCAATAAAAAGAAATGAGCTGTCAAGCTGTGAAAAGACATGGATGAATCTTAAATATGAATTGCTAAGTGAAAGAAGCCAGGCCAAGAAAACTACATACTGTATAATTCCAATTATATGACCTTCTGGAAAAGGCAAAACTATAGAGATACTAAAAAGATCAGTAGTTTCCGGTGGACCAAAGGGAAAAGGGGAGATGAATAGGTGGCACACAGGGTGTTTTTAGGGCCATGAAACTATTATGTATGATACTTGTAATGGTGGGTACATGACATTATGCATTTGTCAAAACTCATAGGACTGTACAACACAAAGATCGTTTACCTGGCATTTATTGAGTGGGTGCTCAATAACTATTTGTTCAGTGAATACATTTAAGTTACATTTCATTTGCTTTCTTGGGAAAATGTTAAGCCAAATGCTTCTCTTAGCAAGGATGCCTGTTTTCCTAGGTGTGGAATATTTTCTTTGATTGAGGGTGGCACCAAATGGTAAGAAAGGTGAAATGGCCTCATTTCTCTTACATAATCTCTTTTCAGTAACCCCCTCCAATAAAAATGTAATTTAAATGAAGGCAAAACTCTGACTCATGCTTTAGGCTTAGAGTAGCCCTCATGGGATCTTTAAGTACTGACCTGATGGACTTTGTAGTTCCATTACCTAGAATGCATATCCCAAATTTATTCATTCTTATAAGGCCATCAGAAGTCCCTCCTCATTCCACAAAGATTTGTTGTTGTTAGCTGCTGTAATCCTGTGTACAACAGAACAAAACACTGCCTAGTCCTACCTCATCATCTCAGTCATTATGTTTGAAAACATTGTTGGAGCTACTGTTAGTCCATCTCATTGAGGCTCTGCCTCTTTTTTGCTGACCCTCTACCAAACATGATGCCCTTCTCCGGGGACTGGTCCCTCCTGATAACATGTTCAAAGTACGTGAGATGAAGTCTTGCTAGCCTCACTTCCAGGGAGCATTCTGGCTACACTTCCAAGACAGACATGTTCGTTCTTCTGGCAGTCTGTGGTATATTCAGTGTTCTTCACCAACACCGTAATTCAATTCTTCAGTCTTCCTCATTCATTGTCCAGCTTTCACATGCATATGAGGTGATTGAAACATACCATGGCTTGGGTCAGGTGCACCTTAGTCATCAAAGTGACTGCTTTTTAACACTTAAAAAAAGTATTTTGCTGCGGAGTTGCCCAATACAATGCATTGTTTGATTCCTTGACTACTGCTTCCAAGGATGTTGATGGTAGATCCAAGTAAAATGAAATCCTTGACAACGTCAGTGTTTTCTCCATTTATTATGATGTTGCTTATTGGTCCAGTTGTGAGGATTTTTGTTTTCTTTATGTTGAGGTGTAATCTACACAAGGCTGTAGTCTTTAATCTTCATCAATAAGTGCTTCAAGTCACCTTCACTTTCGCAGGGATGGTTGTGTCATCTGCATATTGCAGGTTGTTAATGAGTCTTCCACCAATCCTGATGCTACATTCTTCTTCATATAATCCAGTTTTTCGGGTTATTTGTTCAGGATACAGATTGAATAAGTATGGTGAAAGGATGCAACCTGGATGCACACCTTTCTTGATTTTAAACCATTCAGT
This sequence comes from Elephas maximus indicus, assembly GCF_024166365.1. Lineage (NCBI taxonomy): Eukaryota > Metazoa > Chordata > Mammalia > Proboscidea > Elephantidae > Elephas > Elephas maximus. The sequence continues at coordinate 150,904,091 of NC_064821.1, read as the reverse complement.
ATCCCCTTGCTCTGTTCAAATGACTACTGCTTGGTCTATGTACAGGTTCCTCATGAACACAATGAAGTGTTACAGAATTCCCATTTTTCCCAATATTATCCATAATTTGTTATGATCCACACAGCCAAATGCCTTTAAATGGTCAATAAAACACAGGTAAATACATTTCTGGTATTCTCCGCTTTCAGCCAAGATCCATCTGACAACAGCAATGATATCCCTTGTTCCATGCCCTCTTCTGCATCTGGCTTGAATTTCTGGCAGTTTGCTGTTGAGGTACTGCTGCAACCACTTTTGAATGATCTTCAGCAAAATTCTACTGGTGTGTGATATTAATGAGATTGATAATTTCCACATTCTGTTGGATCACCTTTCTTTGGAGTGGGCACAAATATGGATCTCTTTGAGTTGGTTGGCCAGGTAACTGTCTTCCAAATTTCTTGGCATAGACGAGTGTGCACCTCCAGCACTGCGTGCATTTGTTGAAGTGTCTCAATTGGTATTCTGTCATTTCCTGGAGACTTGTTTTTCAACAATGCCTTCAGTGCAACTTAGACCTCTTCCTTCATTACCTTTGGTTCTTGATCATATGCTACCTCCTGAAATGGTTGAATGTCGACTAATTCTTTTTGGGATGGTGACTGTGTATTCCTTCCATCTGCTTTTGATGTTTCCTGCATCATTCAATGTTTTGCCCATAGAATCCTTCAAAATTACAATTCGGGTTTGAATTTTTTCTTCAGTTCTTTCACCTTGAGAAGTGCCAAGGATGTTCTTCCCTTTTGGTTTTCTAACTCCAGGTCTTTGCACATAATATTTTACTTTGTCTCCTTGAGCTGCCCTTTCAAATCTTCTATTCAGCTCTTTTACTTCATTTCTTCTGTTCGCTTAACTACTTACATTCAAGAGCAAGTTTTAGAGTCTCTTCTGACATCCCTTTTGACCTTTTCTTTCTTTCTTGTCTTTTTAATGACCTTTTGCTTCCTTCATGTATGATGTCCTTGATGTCTTCCCACAATTCATCTGGTCTTCAGTCATTAGTTTTCAGTGTGTCAAACCTATTCTTGAGATGGATACACTCAAGGCATTTTGACTCTCGTGGACTGGTTTCAGTTTTCTTCAGCTTCAACTTAAACTTGCATGTAAGCAGTTGATCTGTTCTGCTGTCAGTCCCTGGCCTTGTTATGACTGATGATATTGAGTATTTCCATCGTCTCTTTCCACAGATATAGTCAGTTTGATTCCTTTGTTCTCTATCCAGTGAGGTCCACATGTATAGTCATTTATATTGAAAAAAGATATTTGCAGCAAAAAAGTCATTGGTCTTGCAAAATTCTATCATGTGATCTCTGACATTTCTATCACCAAGGCCATATTTTCCAACTACCAATCCTTCTTTTTCAACTTTTGCATTCCAATCACCAATAATTATCAATGCATCTTCATTTCATGTTTGATCAATTTCAGGCTGCAGAAGTTTTGGTAAAAATCTTCAGTTTCTTCATCTTGGGCCTTAGTTGTTGGTGCATAAATTTGAATAATAGTTGTATTAACTGATCTTCCTTATAGGTGTATGGATATTATCCTATCACTGACAGTGTCGTACTGCAGGAGATCTTGGTATGTTCTTATTGATGATGAATGTGATGCTATTCCTTTTCAGCTTTTGTCATTCCCAGAATAGTAGACCATATGATTGTCTGATTCAAAATGGCCAATACCAGTCCATTACAGCTCGCTAATGCCTAGGATGTCGACCTTTATGCATTCCATTTCATTTTTGACAGCTTTCAATTTTTTGGATTCATACTTCATAATCCAGGTTCCAATTACTAATGGATGATTCCAGCTGTTTCTCCTCACTTTGAGTCATGCCACATCAGCAGATGAACGTCCCAAAAGCATGGCTCTATCATTGTCATTAAGGTCAACTCTACTTTGAGGAAGCAGCTCTTCCCCAGTAGTATTTCGAGTGCCTTCCAACCTGGAGGGTTCATCTTCTTCACTGTATCAGACAATGTTCTGCTGCTATTTATAAGGTTTTCACGTGTCTGTCAGTTTGTTGTACTGTGGTGGCTTGCATGTTGCTGTGATGCTGGAAGCTTTGCCACTGGTATTTCAAATACCAGCAGGGTCGTCCTTGGTGGACAGTCCTCAGTGGAGCTTCCAGACTAAGACAGACTAGGAAGGAAGGACCTTGCAGTCTACTTCTGGAAAACATTGGCCAGTGAAAACCTTATGAATAGCTACTAAAGCTTACTTTAGCTCAAATGATTCATCCCTTTATCTCCTGTACACAGATTATACACTTCTGGGAGGTACAGATGACGTTTTAAATTCCTCACAGTTCCGTCACTACGTTAGTGACTCAAGTAAGCAGTCAAAACTTTGAGGTTGACTAAGAACCTGACAGAAGGGGGTATTTTGAAGCCTCCTCAGAGTAATGATAAGGAAAGCCTGCGTTACTTTATTATTATTAAATATCTACAAGATTACACTTTTTCCCTTGTTGATTGTCCTAAAACTTCGCAGCACCCCGACTCCATCGCATCTATATCAGTTCTAATTTGTCTCTACTCCAATTCGCTGCTGCTCCATTCCCACTGCCTGACCACAATGGAGACAGAACAGCTGGTAGACATTCGATCTGTAATAACCCTTCAGATCCTTGTAGAAGAGGTGGGTGAGCCAAAGTTTCATAACTCTGAACTATAGTCATGTTTTCAGCTCCTGTGTGCCAGGCACCATAACAATTTAAAAATCAATTTGTTTTAAGGACTTAATAAGTATGTATAAAACAGTATAGAAAAGGGAAAGTAGTGTATACAAACTTGAGTATGCTTTGCTAATGGGATTCATCTTCATACAGGCAGGACCCTGTTCATCTTGGATTTTTTTCTTTTTGAAACTACTTCAATTGCAAAAATGTCAGTCCTCACTGATGTGTTCTGGGAATTCCAACATTTCTGCATCCAAGTAGCATTTCTAAGAATGCCCCTTAACTAGAAGTAGTATGAAATTGTTGAAAATGCCTTCCAGTATGTTCATTATAATATGTGGCATCTGAAGCTATCTTTGGTTTTGGAACCGGCTATTTTATGTATACTATTGAGTAAAATGGAGATTTTTCCAATGAATTTGAGTACTAAGTTGAGCTTTAAGTATTTTCATTGAGGTTCTCAAATTTAAAAGTATAGATGTCACAACTGGGGAACATTTTTATGCCTCCTTACTCACCCTTTGTTGATTAAAAAATAAGCCCTGATGCGAGGCAACGTGATGTGAGTCAGCCACAACTGGCTCTTCCCTGTATGGTGAGCCTCAGTTTCCTCAACTACAAAATGGAGTTTATATGCCTGCCCCACTGTTTTGAGGAGTAAATGAGATTATGCATGCTACTATCATTTGTTGGCAGTAGGTAATTGTTTCCCTTCTCTCCTTCCTTTCTTCCCCTGACTTCCCCTTCACCTCCCCCTACAGGGAAACAGTGCCTGAGAATATTCTCACACATTTCTTTTTTAGCTTTTTTTTTCCCCCAGGACTTTTAAACATTGAGTGAAAAGTTGCAGTACTGTTGAGCCTGACACTACAGGAATGCTTATTTTTTTACCAATCGTGATGCCACCAGATGGCAGGAGTCCCTTTGGCATGTCCTATGAGGAGGCTGTCCACACGTTTGGACTAATGTATATAGTAAAGCTAGTAAAAGAGAAAACAAAATACACCAAAAAACTGGCCCTGTTATCTCCTATCATACCTGTTGTGACACTTACCAAAAAAAACCAAAACATTGCCGTCGAGTCTATTCTGACTCACAGTGACCATTTAGGACAGGGTAGAACTGCCCCGTAGGGTTCCCTAGGCTGTAATCTTTACAGAAGCAGACTGCCTCATCTTTCTCCCCCTGAGCAGCTGGTGGGTTCAAACCGCCAACCTTTTGGTTAGCAGCCAGGTGCTTAACCACTGTGGCACCAGCACTCCTGTTGTGGCACTTAGAACACTAAATTATCAGTGCTTTAGTTGACTATCACCTGTACTGTAAGCTCCAAGACAACAAGACTCATGTCTATTTCATAGACTATTGTATCTCCAGATCCTAAATAAATAATAGGTCCTCAATAAATACTGTTGGAAAATAAGCACATGACGCTATAATATATATACATATATACGTGTATGTGTACACACACAGGATGACTGATGATACAATTTTTTTTTCAGGAGCTCAGGGAAGGGGAGAGAGCAGAGATCTAGACTAGGTTTCCTTTTGCTATAATAGCATTTGTGCTTTCAGGGTCAAATGGGCTTGATAGAAACTTTACAATATATCTTATGTCAGTATGAATTTTCAATGAGTGAGCTAACTTTATGATCAATGAAACATGTTTTGTAGAGTAAGGATTTGGCGAGGCCACGAAGGATTGAAGACATAGGAAAGATGATTGTGACCAGTCATCTGGTGACTAAGCAGAGATGGTGTTATAAAAATGTGCAACAGGAGAACTTACATGGATGGGTTCATATAGTTAACTGAGAAAGGCTGAGGTGTAACATTTAGAAAAAGACTCACAGACTTGAGCACGAGGAGCACTTCTGAAGCTGCACTCTGGGTCTTGAGCAGCAATTGATGCGCACATACAGGAATGTCAGAGGCTTCCTCTGCAAAGGCCCCAAGATAAATGGACAGCCGGCTCTAGCCAGGGTCTCTCAGAGACAAGAGGGGCCCAGGTCACCTTCATGTTTTAAGGATCCCAACTTTTTTTTTTTTTTTTAAATATAGCAAAGTATGTTTAAAAAAAGTAATTTAAAATATTTTCATTTAATAAATACCTTTTACAATAATTTAGGATCCCAATAAAAAGAAGAATGAAATGACAAAGTAGGTTTACAAAAATTATGATAGGTTTTAAATATTGTCATTTAATGAACACCTTTGATACATAATTTACCATGAGTTTATGTATTAATGAGTTAATGTAATTGCCATAAGCAATTGTTGATTCCGTTTTTAGACCTAGAAGAGCAACAGTTTCATTGAGTTCAACCTAATATAACCTCATTTTGAGATAAATGTCAGAAGTCTAACTTGAGGAACAAGCCAGGTGCACCTCTGTCCACCCTCACTGCCCCCACACTGACAATAACTTTAAGGTTAGGAGCGCCTCTGCTCTACGTAAGCATGAACTCTCAATCTCCAAAACAAAAGGGTTCTAAGCTCTCTGACCCAGGGGTGGAGGCTGAACACCTGGCCAAGGGAAAGCTAAATTCTAGAGACAAGTCTGTGTTCTATCTAAGGCTGGGAAGATATCTGGTATATCAAGTACTGGAGGCATCCCTCCTGAGTTCCCAAGTTGAAGAAAATGCCGCAGTTCCCGACATACGGTATTGTTGGTTTCCATTGAGTTTAGTCCAACTCATGGTGACCCTCTGTCAGAATAAAACTGCTACATAAGGTTTTCAAGACTGTGATCTTCCAGAAGATCCCCAGGGCTGTCCTCTGAGGCACCTCTGTGTGGGTTCAAACTGACAACATCTTGGCTAGTCGCAGCGCACTTAACCTTTTGCAACACCCAGGGACTCCTCTGACACGTTGTTGTCGTCGTGTGCCATCAAGTCAATTCCAGCTCACAGCATCTCTATTTGACAGTATAACTGCCCTATAGGGTTTCCTAAGCTGTAATTTTTACAGGAGCAGATCGCCAGGCCTTTTCTCCCATGGAGCCAGTGGTGGGTTCAAACTGACAACCTTTTGGTCAGCAGCTGAGTGCTTAACCATTGCACCATCAGGGCTCTTTCTGACACATTATAGGTCTACAAAAATATTGACTAACTCATTTCCTCCCTCACTGAACTGATCACTTCCCTGCTTCCTACTGCCAAAGATGGGATTGATTTTTTGTTTTTTAATCGTTTTTGTTTTTTAACTTACTCTCCTCCACTTCAATAGCGAAAACACTGCTAAACAACTTCAGGGTCTTTCGTTTCCCTTTCCCCTGCTCCTGAACAAACATCCTTCTCCTCCTCCATCTTCTCTCTCTGTTGCATCAGCCTTTCCTTCGTCTGCATCCCCACTCTACCCCTGCCTCATCCTGTGGCTCCAGTAACTACTGACTTAGAAACAAGCCAAAAGGGCCAGTAGAGAGTAAGCTGATTGTGGACCTTGTGAGGCCATGGGGTGCACCTTTGGTGCTCTCCATAAAGCAAAGTTGTTTTGATAACCCCAGTGGGACCAAGATGTTTAAATTCTTTCTCTCACTCTCACTACCACAACGTGATGTGGATCCAAACATGTTGCAACAGCATGGTGTTGGGCCTGCAGCTCTCGAGTTATGAAATGTTGCCACAATCGCTCCTTGTACAGTGATGTTATCAGTGAAGAAATTTAGCCTTAGCTTTACCAACAACAAATCTATAGTGCTTTCTCTCATCTGTGTCCACAGCTCTCCAGAAATTTCTCCCTGATTGAGTAAGCATCTGCAATCTTTGTGGGAGTATAGATAGGACTCCTCTGGCAATTCCCTTTTTCCTTCCCAGATACCACGTTCACACAGTCCCTCCAAGTGGGGGCTTAGCAGTGGTGCCTAAATCCCCTGAACCTGACACTTCCCTAGTTGCAGGTTTAAGGGGTGGCAGATGTTTGAACTGGCAGCTGGGCTACAGTAAGTGAAATAAGAACACTGTGTTCCCTTCCACACAGATCATGTATTGTTTTTCCAGTATATAACGAAGTGTAGTAAGATGGAAAATCTGGACTTTAGCTTTTTGGTTTTCTTCTGGATATAAATTTTAGGGAATTTCTCCTCATTGTAAAACCGCATAACACATTGTACATCTCTTGGAGCATCACTTCCTTTATCCTGCCTTGCATTCTCATGATTTATGTGCCTATCCTATCCTTGAGAGCAGTGGCCAGGTCTTAATTTTCACATCCCAACCCCATCCCTTTCCCTACCCAGTGTCTAGTGCAGTATTTTGCACAGAATAAGCATTCAATGTATTTGTTGAATTGTTAAAGTTGCTTTGCTTTGGAACTATTTTTAACCAGCCCTTCCATTGCCCAATTTTATTTGGGAGACTTAATATTTAATATGGAGTCCCTGGGTGATACAAAGGGTTAACATGATTGGATGCTAACTGAGAGGCTGGAGGTTCAAGTACACACAGAGGCATTTCAGAAGAAAGACCTGGCGATCCACTTCCAAAAAATCATCCTTTGAAAACCCTATCAGACACCGTTCTACTCTGACGGCCATTGGGTCACCGTGAGTTGGAATCGAGAGCCAACTGGTCACTGGTTAACAATATATTAGAAAGATGGCTGGGAGACTCAAATTGGGGTATGTCCAATCTCAATAGTTTCTTTTTTCTTTGAAAAACACTCTGAATACACAGGGGTAGTCTCTCAAAGTTTATTTGCACAATGAACAAATTCTGTGACCCCGTCCCACCTTCCAAACATACCTATCATAGCTGATTGACACCTAACCTAGGCTATTCCCTCAAATTTTCACTTCCAGGTATTTCAGACTTTAAGGGCATGGGCCTGGCCTGATCCTATGAAAGGCTGGGACCCTGAAGGGCGATTCAAAGAATCTTACTGCTGGGGCTGCCCTTGTTAAAACTTTACATGAGATCTGGTCCTTCAGTTCCTCTTTCAATTCTGTGAGCTGACCTAGCATCCTTCCAGGAAATCCCTTTTGTGCTCAAGTTGGCCAGGAGAGTACCAGGACTTGGGGGGAGGGGGAGGGGGAATGTGAGTTTGGACTAGATCATCAGAGACCACAAAATTTAAGCTAAGGGGTTTGGATTTCATTGTGCAAATAATATTTTGTAGCATCCTGAGAACTTTGGACAGGGGAATGACGTAAGAGCTACATGTTAGGAATATTACTCTGGTGTCTTTGAATAGGATGGGGTAGAATTTAAGAGTCAGATCAACAGGACCTAGTGATTAAATGGATACGGGATGAGGGAAAGATGGGAATAAAAACTAACTCCAATATTTCAAGACTTTGGACTGAAGGATAATATTGTTATTAATAGATATAGACATCTGAGGAGAAGGTAACAGTTGGAGGCTTGGCAGATAAGTGGGCAGAAATGATAAGGTGGGTTTCAGACATGCTGAGAGTGGGATGACACCAGCACATTCATGTGACCGTATTCAATAGGCAGTTCCCTTGTATTGCTGTGTTGTGTGATTCTCTGGCATTGCATGCATGTGTCTCAGCTCCCCAACTATGTCCCCAAAGGACTTGTGCTTACTGTCTTCGTCCCTCCCCAACACCCAGCACACAGCCTCACTTCTCTGGTACCTGCCTTTTGGGAGGTTTGCCCAGACTATTTCTCAGGGGCACATCCACCAGAACTTGTCCACATGAAAAAGGAATTAGTTTGGGCTCTCTGACTGCCTAGGGGTCTAAAGGTATTGTAGGATTTACAATTAAGTTTACTCAGAGGATTTGGTCTTTGTCTTTGGTTCCTGAGAGATAACCTCTAACCCTTGGAATTACCCCAGTGATTCAGGTGTCTTTGATGAGGTCTTCAGACCACACTTGAGGACTCGTACTAATGAGGTGGCTCTTGATTGAGGGCTGGCCAGACCAAAACACCCACTTCCTGCTATTAGCCAACCTCAGGGGAGGGGGGCATGATACAATCAATCATGCCTATGTAATTGAGGTCCCAGTAAAGGCTTTGGACAAAAAAACTCCATGGGCTTCCTGGTTGGTGATAGATATGGTGCACCGAAGGGTAGCACATCCCTTTTTGGGATATGGAAGCTTCCCATTGGGAACTTTCCCAGACCTTCCCCTATGTGTCTCTTCACTTGTATTCTTATTGCTATAATAAAACTGTAGTCATAAGTATAGAATTTTCCTGAGTTCTGTGAGTCGTCCTAGTGGATTAGCAAACTCAAGGGAGTAGTGGGAGCCAGCAGGATAGCAGTGAGGGGAGGCTTGGGAACTCCCAAGCTTACAGGTGCTATCCTGAGAGAGTAATGGAAACCCTGAATTTGTAGCCAGCAGATCAGAAGTTAGGGTATCTTGAGGGCTCCAAGGCTGGTAGCTGGTATCTGAGGTCTTGGACAGACTCAACAGTCTGGAAAACTGGGTCCTTTAGCTTGCAAGGTCTGACCCGGCCCTGAGTGGTTAAGGTCAGAGGAAGAAGTGTTGTGTGTGCAGCTTGTGGCAGCACAGAAGTAAAACTGAGGGGAATAGAATTGGTAATAAATTGATTTGGATTGATCAACATACTTGGTACCAGAGAAGTGGGATTTTTATATCCTTACAGGTATCACAAGTTTACACATCCAGGACATTGATAAGAGACTTAATTTCAGTGAGCCTTGGTTTCCTCATCTGTAAGTAAAGGGCCTTTCTAAGTGTCTTCTAAGGTACTTTTTGATGTCAATATTTTGTGAACCATTTGTGAGGCTTTGTGATACCAGGAAGGTACACAGTGGATCAGGGAAATTGCTTGCTTTTATTTTGTCAACATCAACCTTAAGCAAGTCTCTTCCATCTTGCCTTCTACCAGACCTTGGTAACCTGAGAAAAAAACAATTCCAGAGGTGTCAGTGCTTCCCTGTTCCCTGTCCCTTCCTCAGAACAAAGGCTTCCCCTTATTCCTGGGATAAGTTGCCCCATCTGTTGGGGTCAGCACCTTCCAACTTTGCTTCAAATGTGATAGGCAGATGTTCAGTCACTGAGCCTAATCAGCACTTCTCTGGAGTGTCCTAATTCTACTGCAAAAATGTGGGTGTGAGTGGATCATCAATGGCAAAGTCACCATGTTGAAGAAGAAAACAGCCAAGAAAAAGAAGGAAGAAAAGAAGTCACATTTATTAAGGGCCTTCCATGCATGAACCTCTGCTGGATTCCCTGGGTTCCTGTTATGGCTTGAATTGTGTCCCCCCAAAATGTGTGTCAACTTGGGTAGGCCATGATCCCCAGTATTGTGTGCTTGTCCACCATTTTGTGATCTGATGCGGTTATCCTGTGTATTCTGAATCTTAACCTCTATGATGTTAATGAGGCAGGACTCAATCTACAGGATTAGGTTGTATCTTGAGTCAATCTCTCTTGAGATCTAAAAAAGAAAATCAAGCAGGGAGGAGAGGGGACCTCATACTACAAGAAAGAAACACTGAGAGTAGATAGTGTCATTTGGATTTGGGGTCCCTGAGCTGAGAGGCTCCTGGACCAGGGGAAGATTGATGGCAAAGACCTTTCTCCAGAACTGACAGAGAGAAAGCCTTCCCCTGGAGCTAGTGCCCTGAATTTGGACTTCTAGCTTCCTAAACTGTAAGAGAATGAATTTCTGTTTGTTAAAGCCATTCACTTGAGATATTTATGTTATAGTAGCACTAGATTACTAAGACAGTCCCCTGTTAACCACTCCTATAGTGCCTTGATCGTCTGTTATCACCAAGCTGGTAAATATATGTTCAGTGTCTCTATTTCCGTTAGAGCGTATGCTCCATGAAAACAGGGACTGTGTCCATCTAGTTCACTACTCTGTTCTTGCTTCCATATAGAGTTCCCTTTTCCCAAATGGAGTTTCTCAAATGGGAATGCTGGGTAAATATTAAATGAATAAGTGAATAAATACATTTACTCCAAATAGTTCTGCAAAGTAGTAGTATCTCCATTTTATAAAAGAAATTGAGACTCAGAAGGATTTAGTGACTTACCTATGGTTACAAGGCTAAAAAGTTGAAAAGTTGGATAACTAAAGATCTAGATGACTTCTACTCCCCTTGTATGTCCTCTATGAAAACTGCCCCAAGCAAGAATGCCACAGCAATGTTCTGTCTGTTCTTTGTAACAGAAGTGGACCACAGCAAATTTAAACAAAAAAGAATTTGTTGGAATGATATCAGGAGCTCACAGAATGGAATAACAATTAAGGAACTGGAGAAGACCTAGGATTCAAATAGCAGGATTAGGTAAAGGTCTAGTGAGCACCATGGCATCAGTTCCTACCCAACAGTTGTGTTTTTTTCTTCATTCTTACCTACCACTCAGGTCATGATTCAGAGTCCAATCTAGGTCAACTGGCATAATAAAATCTATTAAGAAAACATTCTGCATCCCATTTTGGAGAGTGGCATCTGGGGTCTTAAACGCTAGCAAGTGGACATCTAAGATGCAACAATTGGTTTCAACCCACGTGGAGCAAAGGAGAATGAAGAACACCAAAGTCACAAGGTAAGTATGAGCCCAAGAGTCAGAATGGGCCATATAAATCAGAGACTACATCAGACTGAGACCAGAAGAACTAGATGGGGCCCAGCTACAACCAATGACTGCCATGACAAGGAGCACAACAGAGAATCCCTGAAGGAGCAGGAGAGCAATGGGATTCAGACCCCAAATTCTCTTCAAAAAGACCAGACCTACTGATCTGACTGAGACTGGAGGGACCCCAGAGCTCATGGTCCCCAGACCTTCTGTTAGCCCAAGACAGGAACCATTCCCCGAAGCCAACTCTTCAGCCAGGGATTGAACTGGACTATAAGACTTTTATAAGACAGAAAAGGATACTGTTAAGGAGTGGGCTTCTTGGACCAAGTAGACACATGAGACTATGTGTGCAGCTCCTGTCTGGAGGGGAGATGTGAAGGCTGAGGGGGCCAGAAGCTGGCTGAATGGACATGGAAACACAGGGTGAAGAGAAGGAATATGCTGTCTCATTAGGGGGAGAGCAACTAGGAGTATATATAGCAAGGTGTATATAAGGTTTTATATGAGAAACTGACTTGATTTGTAACTTTCACTTAAAGCACAATAAAAATAAAAAAAAAAAAAGATTCAGAGTCCAGGAGACAGTTTAAATGACCAGAGGATGGAAGGATAACTGTTATTGACAGCCACACCAAGGCTGTACAGAAGGGGAGAGAGGAAATTCCCAAAAATAAAATCCAAGTGATCTTAACAAAAGAAAGTGGGAGTGAATGGTGGGCATCCAAAAAACTAGCAAGTGTTCACTACAAACTGTCACGTGGAAGACTGCCAGCATCCTCAGCTAGAAATGAGTGGTCCCCCTCAAGCTGCCACTCCCGCCTCCTCCTCCCCGAGGAGGTGTTAATGGAGGGATAGAGGTAGAGGGGTCTATCACAAAGCCATCTTTGAATGCTAGCTGGGCTCCCTTTTAGAAGTTCTCAAAGTGTTGAAGAAAGTGAGAACTCACTTGACTCTCACCCAACACCCCCCAGTCAGACCTGGCCTGGCTGGTTTTGTTTGTTGCTTCTGCTGTTATTCACACCTTCCTGTGGGATCATTTCAAATCCCTATTTCCTGATGACCCAACATCCTTCTTCAATCAACTGGCAGGGAGTGAAGCCTGCCAAAACCTCAGGTAGCTGCCCTGCCCAGCACCATTTTCAGCAACATCCTGTGTTCACAGCTTTCCAGATCTGCTCCAAATGCCAATTTTTGTTTGTGAAAATTTCCATGGCCTCCTGCTAGGCTAGTGTTCACATATCCCAGCCCAGAGGCACCGTGACCGTGGCCAGATTATATTCCTCTCATGCTGGGCCTCAGCCCCACCCTGTGCTCTGTGCTATCATTACCTTAGGACAATTTTAATGTCAGCAGTGAGCTCTGACCTTCCAACAACCTCATTTGGGAGGTAGGACATTTCTTAAGAATTCAGTGAGGTTAAGGAATCTTACCATAGTCAAATGGTGTTATTGTGGCAGAACCATTATTAGAGCCAAGGCTTTGGCTCATGGTCCCAGGATTTGTCATTAATAATGCTGCTAAATTGAGTCAGTGAGAGACCTATAATTCTGCTACAAAACACCCAGAAGACCCATAATTCTACAGTTACATTAAAGCCCTGTTCTGGATTTTATAGTATCCCCCAAAAATGTGTGTCAATTTGGCTAGGCCATGATTCCCAGTATTGCATGGTTGTCCTCTGTTTGGTAAGCTGATGTAATTTTCCCATGTGTTGTAAATCCTAAAATCTCTGCTTGGGGTTAATGAGGCAAGTTTAGGTTATATTAAAGAGAATTAGGGTGGGATATAACACTCTTACTCAGGTCACAGCCCTGATCTGAAGTAAAGGGAGTTTCCCTGGGGTGTAGCCTACACCACTTTTATCTTACAAGAGAAAGCCTTCCCTTGGAGGTGGTGCCCTGAATTCAGACCTCAAGCCTTCTAGACTGTGAGAGAATAAATTTCTGTTAGTTAAAGCCATCCACGTGTGGTATTTCTGTTATAGCAGCAGTAGATAACTAAGACAAGCCCTGAATTTTATGTAGAAGTAATTGGTCTAGAATTTTCTCTCATCAAGTACCTACTATGTTGTCAAGCTCTGGTTAAGCACTTTATATAGATTACCTTCAATCCTCAATACTACCTTGGTTTTTACTATTAGCCCCATGTCACAGAGGGCAAAACTGAGGCAAAAAGAAGTTAAGTAATTTGTCTCAAGTTTGTACAGTTGATAAGTGGGAGAATCAAGATTCAGACCCAGCAGTCTACCAACAGATGTTCTATGTTTTCCTAGTGCATTTAAATTTATAACTATCTCCTGTAGCTGTTTTCTCTCCTCCTTTGACTACTTCTACTACTACTGTTACTACTACTACTACTACACACACACACACACACACCCCACCTTCTCCAAAAAAAAAAAAAACTCTGTAGGGGCTTCCTTGTCCTTTGTTTTAAAACTTTATTGAAGTACAGTTTATATACCATGAAGTTCACCTATTGTAAGTGTATAGTTTGATGATTTTAAGTAAATTTATATGGTTGTACAATCATCATAATTATCATAAAAATCCAGTTTTAGAACACTTCCATGCCCACAAAAAGTTTTCTCCTGTCCAACTGCAGTAAATTCCTGCTCCCACCCCTATTCCAAGACAAACTCTGATCTTCTATCTCTATACTTTTGTCTTTTCTAGAAATTTCATGTAAATGAAATCATACAAAAGGTTTTGTTTTTTTTTTTTTGGACGGGGAGTTTTGGTGTCTTTTTTCACTTAGTATTTTTTTTTTTAAGTTTGTTCATGTTGCATTTTCTAGTAGTTCATTCCTTTATATTGTTGAGTGAGGGTTTATTTCTGGAATCTCTATTCTATTCCGTTGATCTCTATGTCTATCCTTAAGTCAATACCACACAGTCTTGATTACTGTAGTTTTATACTACGTCCTGTCTTTCATTTTCAAAATTATTTTGACTTTTCTAGGTCCTTTGTATTTTCATATAAATTTTAAGATCTACTTGTCAAGTCCCACTCCCCTCACCAAAAAAAATTCTCCTGAGATTTTGATATGGATTCAGTTGAAACTGTAGATCAATTTCCTAATTTAGCAGTGCTGAATCATCTAATCCATGAACATGGTGTACCTCTCCCTTTGTTAAATTTCTCAGCAAAATTAGATTTTGAGGTTTTCACTGTATAGAACTTGCATTTCTTTTATTACTAGGTACTGTATTCTTTTTGATGCTACTGCAAATGTAATTGTTTTCATAATTTCATTTTCATATTGTTCATTAATAGTATATCTTGCAATCTTGCTAAACTTGCTTGTTCTAGTAGATTTTTATAGATTCTTTTCTACACGCAAGATCATGTCACTTCCAAATGAAAACAGTTTTATTTCTTTCCCTCCAATCTGTATGCCTCTCTTTTTCATGTCTTATTGCACTGGCCTGTACAATGTTGAATAGAAGCGGTGAGAGCAAACATTCTTGCCTTGTTCTGCCCCATCCTTTTGACAGGTTCTGGCTGCTGTCTTTTCAAAGCGAAACCTGACACCTCTTACTTCCAGAAAAAGAGGAAGTATTGCAGATACCCAGGATCTCAGAGTGGAGCAACTTTCCAGCAGTAGCATGAGACTTTCTTGTCATCTTGCTTCTCCTTTCCTTCTGATCTCCTCTCCTAAAGCTAGTTTCCTGCCCTTATAGCCAGTCCTATGCCTCAAGCCTTTCTGCTTCCCTAGAGGATCCCCTCAGCATCTATCTCCTCCTGTTATTTTGGCTCCATGAGTAAAAGACTTGTGAGATGCATGAGAGACATTATTTCTCTCTCAAAAAAACCCTCTGGAGCGGCCTTGTCCTCTCAGCACAGGAGTTTTACTACTTCAGAAGAGTAGTATGTGCTTTCCTTCCCCCTTCCGTGAGCATTCAGTCAGGGGAAATTGAAAATCAATTTAAGTGCTTAGAACTCTGATGAAATATCTCTGTAACCCCCAGAAGGGGCTGCGGATGAGCCTCAGAATATACTGTCAGCTGAGACCTTCTGGGCACTGTGGGGTCCTGAAATGAGTTTCTCCTTTCCATACCAGCTGCCTATGCTCTCTTCACTCCCATGCTCTTCAGAGCACCTGCTAAACTCCTAACAGCCTAATCTCTCTAAAGCCCTGATCGTCTCAGCATCTTTGGTTATGCTTTCCCCTTCTCTCCTAGAATGTCTTCCCACTTTTCTTTGCCTGTCCACATCCTGCCCATCCATCAGCACCTAACTCCAGTTCTCCCTCTTCCACAAAACTTTCCCTGATCACTCTGCCCCCCTCAGGGATCTCTCCAGGGCTGTACTTGACTGACTGCCACCCAATTTAGCACATGATCACAGCAAGTTTGTACTGTGTAATTAGTATGGATTCTTCCAGATCACTTGGATGCAAGAAGCTTAACATGTATTTGTTCTAAACCATCTATGGCTTGGACCCACCCACAAATACTGCTGAAAAATCCAGCATAACCCACTATCAGAGATGCCACCTCCTCTTTTAAGTCTAGAGAACTCTGAGGTTTGTATAATCCAGCGAGGTTCATGTAGTGGTTGTAGAGACAGGTTTTCAGTACACTTCGTCTCTGCTGAGTTATTCACTTCCTACTCCCCCAAAAGCCCATTAGGTAGGCAGTGGGCACCAAATTCAGCCGCCATGCTGAGGCCAGTGCAATTACCCAGTATACCCTTGTTGACCAATTGGCAGATAGATGTTGGATACCCTCCAACAACTCTCTGACTTGTTCTTTGTTCCTACCCTCCTTACAGAGATGTGCCCCAGCTGTCCTTGACAACCTGTACTGCAGTGCCCACCCCAGATTGGCTAACCCTATCCCATGTGATCACAGAAGTAAAGGAGCCTGAACAACTTCAACTCACTCTGGGAGCTGGAAGTAGCCTAGGAGTGCAGGGCTGGGAAGTGCAGCAGGAGCACTTGGACTAGAGGCTTTGCCTTCAATCAAGCCCCTCCCTCACAGTCCCTTCATCCCTGAGGCTGCCCCGGGCCTTGTGAAGAACCCCCATCATGACCCTGGAGCCTGTAATTGCCTCTCTTCTCTGCCTGTAGAGTGCACGCCTGTCTGGCTGTTTTGCCAGGGTTTCCATCGCACACCGAGGGTCGTGAATTACAAAAGTTACTTTTCTCCAGTCAATTCAAGCCATCCTGGCATGAGTCCCTCATTCTCCTTTGTAAACTAGGCAAAGATTCAGTTGTTCACCCAGCTTTGTCTTGCAGTGAGGCCCCTCCTTCCCTGCCCTTCTTTCTTCCCACAGAAGCCCCAATTGTGCCTTTCTCTTGACCTTGCTCTGAAATGTGTGGAAAACCTGCCTTGGGCCCAGATCCCAGGTATTCTGCTCTTAATTTTCCCTTGTCTCTACTGCCCTAGTGGGGCTACTCCTTGGCGGATAGGGCTGGAGATGTTGGTTGAAATTTTTTATTAATTGATAGGTGGTTAAACCCATTGCTGTCCTGTCAATTCCAACTCATAGTGACCCTGTAGGACAGAGTAGACCTAACTGCCCCATAGAGTTTCCAAGGAGCGCCTGGTGGATTCCAGCTGCTGACATTTTGGTTAGCAGCCCAGCCATCGCACATAACCACTACACCACCAGGGTTTCTGGCAGATCGTTATTTTCCTACAGGGCAAAAATGATCTAAACACCCACAGGGGGCATGTCTCCAAAGCCCTAGGCACAGTATGTGGCCCGGAACTCTCCCTTCCCCCTACCCCCTCAGTAGGCTGCTGAGCGCTTGGGTTCTCACCATCTGAGCTGTTAGAGTACCCTGTGGGTCCTTGATAAACTGAAGTATTTCTTTCAGACTTTTAAAACCCAATGGTTTTGCAGGGCAGCCCTGTAGGACTTGTTCCTTCCTGCCTCAGTACCGCCACCTTTCAGTCTCTCAATTCAGCAACCTTCTCCATCTACTTCTGCTAATCCCCCTGGATTATCTCCAGCAAAATATAGTGTGAAATTGACTTCTACCTGGAAGCCGCTCTCCTCTAGCCCCACCCAGTTTGGTTTCCCATGTATTTTCAGCACTCTGGTGTTTGGTTTCCTTTTTATGTGTTTAGACGTGGTTTTGAAAGGTTCTGAAATCTTATCCCTTAATTAAATGTCCCTAAATCCAGAAAGGAACCCTTGGGTGGTGCAAATGATTAAACACTGGACTAGTAACTGAGAGGTTGGCGGTTCGAACCCACCCAAAGTCACCTTGAAAGGAAGCCCTGGTGATCTGCTTCTGAAAGGTCACAGCCATTTAAAACCCTATGCAGCACAGTTCTCCATGAGATTGCCAAGAGTCAGTATAGACTTGACTGCAACTGGAAAACCAAAAACCAAACCTCTTGCTATGGAGTCGATTCTGACTCATAGGACAGAGTAGAACTGCCTCATAGAGTTTCCAAGGAGCTCCCGGTGGATTCAAACTGCCAACCTTTTGGATAACATCTGTAGCACCACCAAGGTTTCCGCAAGTGGTAAAGCCAGAGATTAAACCCCACCCCACCTTGTTCAGTTCTTGGCCCACAGTATATTGACCAGCTCCTAAAAGCCTCACATATGTAGCACAGCTAAACCTCAGGACATCTGAAGGAAACATTTCCCCCAAGAGTGGCTCCTTGAACCTGGAAGAACTGTCCCTCTAAATGCCCCATCTCTGAATTGCCAGGTCTACTAACACCTTCTGTGTGTAGACTGAGGCATATTCATTAAGGTTAACAGGTTGATTCCATTTGTACTCCCTTAACCTAAAGAAAAGCCTGAGCCCTGGTGGCACAGTGGTTAAGAGCTCAGCTGCTAACCAAAAGGCTGACTGGCACTTTGAATCCACCAGCAGCTGCTTGGAAACCCTATGGGGCAGTTCTACTCCGTCCTACAGGGTCTCTGAGTTGGAATCAACTCATGGCACCTAACACCACCACAACAACCCAAAGAAAAGGTTTGGTGGAATTTAAAGCAGCTGGAAATTCTTGTGGGGAAGCCATTTCATAACAGGCCTTCCCAAGCTCTCAATGCAGACCACGTAGGTGACTGGGGCCCCAGAGTCTGTAATTTAGACAAACAACCCAGGTGATGCTGATGTACTGTTAGGCATGAGTACTGATGGTAGATCCTGCTGCTGAAAGTGTCGGCCCCAAACAGCATCAGCATCACCTGGGAGCTTGTAAGAAATGTGGAATCTCAGTTCTCACACAGACCCACTGATTGAGAATCTGCATTTTAACAAAAACGTCCTACATTTTTTCAAATGATTGGCATGTTCAGGAGTTTAAAGTGTAAGAACCCCTGGTGTACTAATGATCACACTGGGAAATAGATTTAAACTTGGGCAACCTAGACTTAGGGTCACCCTTTCTAATAGGGAGAAGGTAAGTGACAGAGGCATAGGGAAGGTAATGAGCACCCAGGGGCAATCTCTAAATTTGTGCTCCCCCTTGTCACAAAAGGATGATTTGCCATCTGGCCTCATCTGGTGCCCCTTAGACTTGCCAGATGTTGGAGACCTGTGAAATGACAACCAAAAACAGTGAAAAGACTGGATGTGCAAGTGCTCTGTTTTGAACCACAAAGCTTCAGATCCATCTAGGATCTTTGCTGGGCTTTGAGAACAGAAGATATTCATTTAACCTTATGCCATGTTGCCTGTGTACTCATCAATTAACAGGTTAAGGAAAAAATAAAGGACAATTCTTACTCTCAAAGAGTTTAATTGAAGTACACTAGATAACACACTTTAGATAACGCACTCTAGGTATATGTATGCTATACAAGAAAAACAAAGAAAGGACACTTATTCTGCACCCTGCCTCACCCCATTTCCAGATAGACATTGAAACCTTTTATTCATGTTTTGGGGTTTTAAAAATACTTTTTCCTTACTTGTATTTTCTTTATATTTTTCCTAAAATATATAATGAAATGATTATTTACAAAAATAACAAGAAGTAAAATATTAAACCAAGAAGTCAATTAGCAAAAGAGTTCATCTAAATGTTCACTTTTCATGCATTAGCCACTGCAAACTGGTTTATTATTTCTTTTAAATTCATTTTCTTTAGTGTTTCTTTTTCCACACTTAAAGGAGCTAAATCACCTAGGTGCTGACTTAGTTATCTAGTGCTGCTGTAACAGAAATACCACAACTGGATGGCTTTAAGAAACAGAAATTTATTTTCTCACAGTTTAAGAGGCTAGAAGTCCAAATTCAGGGTGCTGGCTCTTAGGAGAAGGCTTCCTTTCTCTGTCAACTCTGGGGGAATGTCCTTACCTCTTTTGAGCTTCTGCTCCTGGGTGGTCTTCAGGTAGCTTGGCATCTCTTTTCTCCCATCTCTACTTGCTCGCTTGCTTGTTTGTTTAATCTCTTTTATATCTCAAAAGAGGTTGACTCAAAACACATCCTACACAATCCTGCCTCTTTAACATAACAAACATAACCTAGTCCTCATTAACATAACCTAACCCTGCCTTGATGTTGTTGTTTGGTGCCATCTTAGTTATCTAGTGCTGCTATAACAGAAATACCACAAGTGAGTGTCAGCTCCAGGGGAAGGCTTTCTCTCTCTGTAGGCTCTGGAGGAAAGTCCTTGTCATCAGTCTTCCCCTGGACTAGGATCTTCTTAGTGCAGGGACCCCAGGTCCAAAGATGTGTGTTCTTACTCTTCTTTCTTGGTGATATGAGCTCCTCCTGTCTTTCTGCTCTCTTCTCTCTTTTATCTCAAAAGAGATTGGCTGAGATGGAGCCAAGATGGCTGACTAGGTAGATGCTACCTCGGATCCCTCTTGCAACAAAGACTCAGAAAACCGAGTGAATTGATCACATACATGACAATCTACGAACACTGACCATCAAACACAGATCTAAAGAGTTGACCTGAGTGACAGGGGAGTGAAAAGCTGTGCCCTGAACCAGCGACCGCTTCTGGAACCCATGACCCGCTCCACAGCCTTGAGGCCTTGCAGTTCCCTGGTGCCGAGTGGCGGGGCTGATAGCAGCTTGCTGAGGCGGGGCAGGCACGGGACATAGCCCTAACCCCTATCCCCCTGGGGTAACCTCTGTAGAGACTCAGCCAGCGCAAGCAGGCTGCACACTGAGGCGGCTAGTGAGAGAACGAGCAACCACGGGGAGGCAGCGACTGTTTTCGGAGCCTCGAGCCAGTGTCCCAGTCACAAAACCTTGGCGCCGGGCTTTGGACTGGGCACAGGGGAGATGAGCACGACATCCTGAGACAGCACGAACACGGGACGCAGCCCTAGCCCCCAGAAGTGACCTTGGGGGAAGCCCAGCCAGTGCACGCAGGCAGCACAGCAACACAGCTGACAGGAGGAGAAGTCACCTGGAGGCAGCGACTGGTTTTGGAGCTTGGAGTGCGGCGTCCCAGCCGGGGAACCTTGGTGCTGGGCTTTGGACTGGGAGCGGAGGAACTGACCATGGCTTCTGAGACAGCACAAGCACAGGATGCGGGCCTGACCCTCGGGGGCAATCTCGACCCAGCCAACGCACACAGGCTACACACCCCTCGGGAATCTCAGATAAAACAGTCATCACCAAACAAGATAAGTAACGTTGTCTATATTCCGGGGTGATACTCTCTCCTATTTATCTGATACCTTCCCTGCCCTTCCTAGGTGGCTTCATTAACATTGGAATTGCCTGAGCCAGAGAGTGAAGTGCTCTGGGGTTTTTCTTTTTTCTTTTGGTCTTTTCCTAACCCATTCTCCTGGCCTGAGAGAAGCAGCTACAAAAAACCCAGGGACCAAGAATCCTTCCCTGACCTCCCGAAATTGGACTAAAAATACAGAACCAGCTCCAGCCAAGCATATGAGATCCACAGTCTTGGGCTTTCATCCCTACAGGGAACAAGGTGGCTATTATAATGCAAAGGCAATTCTGATAGTGATCTGACTGCATTTGTTTTCGCAGATTACTGGAAAGACAAGTTTCCCAGGTCTGATATCTCTACCTATTAAACAGAGCCCTCACTGACCCACAAGGGGGAACTGAGAGCTGAAGCTCCACCCAAACCACCTAACCTCCTGCCATAGGGTTCTGAGGATAGTGACATCTACCAATCTGTAGAAGTACATGCATTAAGTGCCTAAGGTACAGCAGCAGAGCCCACCCACCAAAGTGCTTTAGGAATAGAGACACACCTACCTCACTGGCACTTGGGGGAAGCCTGTCAGCATCTTGCCTCCCCTGGAATGTGACCCCCTGCTGCTACTGGAATCTGGTGCACACATCTATCACCACTACTCCTCTAAGCGAATAGGTGACAGTCTAACCCACACAATTGGTGACCCAAAATCAGATTCTACTCAAGCATAGTGAATGGACTCTTAGGCTTATATTTCTGGTAACAGCCCAAACTAGCTGGTAAGAGGACATAAGTGATTCAAAGGCTACAACAATCAAGACAGCACAATCTAGTAGCCCAACTATGTATATTGAAAGAAAACAGAACAAGAGAAGACTCAGTGAGAAAATATAAAATAAATCATTACAATATCTTATAGATGGCTCGGACACAGCAGTCGATATCAAACCACATAAAGCAGACCATGATTGCTTCTACAACTCCCCAGATTAAAGAATCAAAATCTTTCCCAAATGAAGATACAATCCTGGAATTGCCAGATGCAGAATATAAAAAACTAATTTACAGAATGCTTCAAGACATCAGGGATGACCTCAGAAATGAAATAAGGCAATCTATAGAAAAAGCCAAGGAACACACTGATAAAGCAGTTGAAGAAATCAAAAAGGTTATTCAAGAACATAGTGGAAAAATTAATAAGTTGCAAGAATCCGTAGAGAGACAGCATTCAGAAATACAAAAGATTAACAGTAAAATTACAGAATTACACAATGCAATAGGAAGTCAGAGGAGCAGAATCGAGCAATTGGAATGCAGAGTGGGGGAGGTGGAGGATAAGGCAATTGACACCAATACAGTTGAAGAAAAATCAGGTAAAAGAATTTTAAAAAATGAAGAAAACCTAAGAATCACGTGGGACTCTATCAAGAAGAATAACTTGCATGTGATTGGAGTTCCAGAACAGGGAGGGATAACAGAAAATACAGAGAGAATAGTTGAAGATCTGTTGGCAGAAAACTTCCTGACATCATGAAAGATGAAAGGATATCTATCCAAGATACTCATCGAACACCATATAAGACTGATCCAAAAAGAAAATCACCAAGACATATTATCATCAAACTTGCCAAGATTAAAGATAAAGAGAAAATTTTAGAAGCAGCCAGGGATAAAAGAGAGGACTCCTACAAAGGAGAATCAATAAGAATAAGTTCAGACTACTCAGCAGAAACCATGCAGTCAAGAAGGCAATGGGAAGACATATATAGAGCACTGAAGGAGAAAAACTGCCAGCCAAGAATAATTTATCCAGCAAAAGTCTCTCTCAAATATGAAGGCAAAATTAAGACATTTACAGATAAACACAAGCTTAGAGAATTTGCAAAAACCAAACAATAACTACAAGAAATACTAAAAGAAATTGTTTGGGTCAGAAAATCAATAACATGAGATAACAACACAACACAAGGTCACAGAACAGAACATCCCGATATCAACTCAAATAAGGAAATCACAAAAACAAATTAAGATTAATTTTAAAAAGAAAAAAATGCTCAAAACAGGGAATCATTGAAGTCATTATGTAAAAGATCACAATAATCAAAAAGAGGGACTAAATATAGGAGGCATAGAACTGCCATATGGAGAGGAAAACAAGGTAATATAGGACAAGTTAGGTTTTTACTTAGAAAAATAGGGGTAAATATTAAGGTAACCACAAAGAGGTCTAACAATTCCATAATTCAAAATAAAAACCAAGAAAAACATAACGACTCAGCAAACATAAATTCGACTACTATGAAGATGAGGAACACACAATTTACAAAGAAAAATATCTCAGCACAAAAAAGTAAGTGGAAAAATGAAGTTGCCAACAACACACACAAAAAGGCATCAAAATGACAACACTAAACACATACTTATCTATAATTACACTGAATGTAAATGGACTAAATGCACCAATAAAGAGACAGAGAGTCTCAGAATGGATAAAGAAACATGATCCGTCTATATGCTGCCTACAAGAGATGCACCTTAGACTTAGAGACACAAACAAACTAAAACTCAAAGGATAGAAAAAAGTATATCAAGCAAACAACAATCAAAAAAGAGCAGGAGTATCAATATTAATTTCTGACAAAATAGACTTCAAAGTTAAATCCACCACAAAGGATAAAGAAGGACACTACATAATGATTAAAGGGACAATTGATCAGGAAGATATAACCATATTAAATATTTATGCACCCAATGACAGGGCTGCAAGATACATAAAACAAACTTTAACAGAACTGAAAAGTGAGATAGACACCTCCACAATTATAGTAGGAGACTTCAACACACCACTTTCGGGGAAGGATAGGACTTCCAGTAAGAAGCTCAATAGAGACAAAGAAGACCTAATTGCTACAGTCAACCAACTTGAACTCATAGACTTATACAGAACTCTCCACCCAACAGCAACCAAGTATACTTTCTTTTCTAGTGCATATGGAACATTCTCTAGAATAGACAACATATTAGGTCATAAAACAAACCTTTGCAGAATCCAAAACATCAAAATATTACAAAGCATCTTCTCAGAGCACAAGACCATAAAAGCAGAAAACAATAACAGAAAAATCAGGGAAAAGAAATCAAATTTTTGGAAACTGAACAATACCCTGCTCAAAAAAGACTGGGTTATAGAAGACATTAAGGAGGGAATAAAGAAATTCATAGAATGCAAAGAGAATGAAAACACTTCCTATCAAAAACTCTGGGACACAGCAAAAGCAGTGCTCAGAGGTCAATTTATATCGATAAATGCACACATACATAAAGAAGACAGAGACAAAATCAGGGAACCGTCCCTACAACTTGGACAAATAGAAAGCGAGCAACAAAGGAATCCATCAGGCACCAGAAGAAAACAAATAATAAAAATTAGAGCTGAACTAAATGAAATAGAGAACAGAAAAACAATTGAAAGAATTAACAAAGCCAAAAGCTGGTTCTTTGAAAAATTAACAAAATTGATAAGCCATTGGCTAGACTGACTAAAGAAATACAGGAAAGGAAACAAATAACCCAAATAAGAAACGAGATGGGCCATATCACAACAGACCCAACTGAAATTAAAAGAATCATTTCAGATTATTATGAAAAATTGTACTCTAACAAATTTGCAGACCTAGAAGAAATGGATGAATTCCTAGAAAAACACTACCTACCTAAACTAACACAATCAGAAGTAGAACAACTAAATAGACCCATAACAAAAAAAGAGATTGAAAAGGTAATCAAAAAACTCCCAACAAAAAAAAGCCCTGGCCCGGACAGCTTTACTGCAGAGTTCTACCAAACTTTCAGAGAAGAGTTAACACCACTACTACTAAAGGTATTTCAAAGTATAGAAAATGATGGAATACTACCTAACTCATTCTATGAAGCCACCATACCCCTGATACCAAAACCAGGTAAAGACATCACAAAAAAAGAAAATTACAGACCTATATCTCTCATGAACATAGTTGCAAAAATCCTCAACAAAATTCTAGCCAATAGAATTCAACAACATATCAAAAAAATAATCCACCATGACCAAGTGGGATTTATACCAGGTATGCAAGTTTGGTTTAATATTAGAAAAACGATTAATGTAATCCACCATATAAATAAAACCAAAGACAAAAACCACATGATCTTATCAATTGATGCAGAAAAGGCATTTGACAAAGTCCAACACCCATTCATGATAAAAACTCTTCTCAGCAAAATAGGAATTGAAGGAAAATTCCTCGACATAATAAAGGACAAAGCCACAGCCAACATCATTCTAAATGGAGAGAGCCTGAAAGCATTTCCCTTGAGAACGGGAACCAGACAAGGATGCCCTTTATCACCGTTCTTATTCAACATTGTGCTAGAGGTCCTAGCCAGAGCAATTAGGCTAGACAAAGAAATAAAGGGCATCTGGATTGGCAAGGAAGAAGTAAAATTATCTCTATTTGCAGATGACATGATCTTATACACAGAAAACCCTAAGGAATCCTCCAGAATACTACTGAAACTAATAAAAGAGTTTGGAAGAGTCTCAGGTTACAAGATAAACATACAAAAATCACTTGGATTCCTCTACATCAACAAAAAGAACATCGAAGAGGAAATCACCAAATCAATACCATTCACAGTAGCCCCCAAGAAGATAAAATACTTAGGAATAAATCTTACCAAAGATGTAAAAGACATATACAAAGAAAACAACAAAGTACTAGTGCAAGAAACTAAAAGGGACCTACATAAGTGGAAAAACATACCTTGCTCATGGATAGGAAGACTTAACATAGTAAAAATGTCTATTCTACCAAAAGCCATCTATACATACAATGCACTTCCGATCCCAATTCCAATGACATTTTTTAAAGTGATGGAGAAACAAATCACCAACTTCATATGGAAGGGAAAGAGGCCCCGGATAAGTAAAGCATTACTGAAAAAGAAGAAGAAAGTGGGAGGCCTCACTCTACCTGATTTTAGAACCTATTATACAGCCACAGTAGTCAAAACAGCCTGGTATTGGTACAACAACAGGCACACAGACCAATGGAACAGAATTGAGAACCTAGATATAAATCCATTCACATATGAGCAGCTGATATTTGACAAAGGTCCAGTGTCAGTTAATTGGGGAAAAGATAGCCTTTTTAACAAATGGTGCTGGCATAACTGGATATCCATTTGCAAAAAAAATGAAACAGGACCCATACCTCACATCATGCACAAAAACTAACTCCAAGTGGATCAAAGACCTAAACATAAAGACTAAAACGATAAAGATCATGGAAGAAAAAATAGGGACAACATTAGCAGCCCTAATACAAGGCATAAACAGAATACAAAACATTACTAAAAATGACGAAGAGAAACCAGGTAACTGGGAGCTCCTAAAAATCAAACACCTATGCTCATCTAAAGACTTCACCAAAAGAGTAAAAAGACCACCTACAGACTGGGAAAGAATTTTTAGCTATGACATCTCTGACCAGCGCCTGATCTCTAAAATCTATATGATTCTGTTAAAACTCAACCACAAAAAGACAACCCAATCAAAAGGTGGGCAAAGGATATGAACACGCACTTTACTAAAGAAGATATTCAGGCAGCTAACAGTCACATGAGAAAATGCTCTCGATCATTAGCCATTAGAGAAATGCAAATTAAAACCACGATGAGATTCCATCTCACTCCAACAAGGCTGGCATTAATCCAAAAAACCAAAATAATAAATGCTGGAGAGGCTGTGGAGAGATTGGAACTCTTATACACTGCTGGTGGGAATGTAAAATGGTACAACCACTTTGGAAATCTATCTGGCGTTATCTTAAACAGTTAGAAATAGAACTACCATGCAACCCAGAAATCCCACTCCTCCGAATATACCCTAGAGAAATAAGAGCCTTTACACGAACAGATATATGCACACCCATGTTTATTGCAGCCCTGTTTACAATAGCAAAAAGCTGGAAGCAACCAAGGTGTCCATCAACGGATGAATGGTTAAATAAATTATGGTACATTCACACAATGGAATACTACGCATCGATAAAGAACAGTGACAAATCTGTGAAACATTTCATAACATGGAGGAACCTGGAAGGCATTATGCTGAGTGAAATTAGTCAGATGAAAAGGACAAATACTGTAGAAGAACACTATTATAAGATCTTGAGAAATAGTATAAACTGAGAAGAACACATACTTTTGTGGTTATGAGGGGGGGAGGGAGGGAGGGCGGGAGAGGGTTATTTACTGATTAGTTAGTCGATAAGAACTACTTTAGGTGATGGGAAGGACAATGCTCAATACAGGGAAGGTCAGCTCAATTGGACTGGATCAAAAGCAAAGAAGTTTCCTGGATAAACTGAACACTTCGAAGGTCAGCGGAGCAAGGGCAGGGCTTTGGAGACTATGGCTTAAGGGGACTTCTAAGTCAATTGGCATAATAAATTCTATTATGGAAACATTCTGCATCCCACTTTGAACTGTGGCGTCTGGGGTCTTAAATGCTAATAAGCAGCCATCTAAATGCATCAATTGGTCTCACCCCACCTGGATCAAAGGAGAATGAAGAACACCAAGGTCACATGATAACTATGAGCCTGATTCAGAAAGGGCCACATGAACTAGAGACTTACATCATCCTGAGGCCAGAAGAACTAGCTGGTGCCTGGCCACAACCGAGGACTGCCCTGACAGGGAGCACAACAAAGAACCCCTGAGGGAGCTGGAGAACAGTGGGATGCAGACCCCAAATTCTCATAAAAAGACCAGACTTAATGGTCTGACTGAGACTAGAAGAATCCCGGCGGTCATCTTCCCCAAACCTTCTGTTGGCCCAGGACAGGAACCATTCCCAAAGACTGCTCATCAGACATGGAAGGGACTGGACAAGGGGTTGGAGACAGATGCTGATGAGGAGTGAGCTACTTGTACCAGGTGGATACTTGAGATTGTGTTGGCATCTCCTGTCTGGAGGGGAGATGGGAGGGTAGAGAGGGTTAGAAACTGGCAAAATCGTCACAAAAGGAGAGACTGGAAGAAGGGAGCGGGCTGACTCATTAGGGGGAGAGTAAATGGGAGTATGTAGTAAGGTGTATACAAGCTTATATGTGACAGACTGACTTGATTTGTAAACTTTCACTTAAAGCACAATAAAAATTATTTTTTTAAAAAAAGAGATTGGCTTAAGACACAGCCTAATCTTGTAGTTTGAGTCCTGCCTCATTAACATAACTGCCTCTAATCTTGCCTTTTTAATATCATAGATGATTCAACCCTGACACACACCTTCCTGACTAAACCACAAAGTATCCTCTTGCACTCTTCGAATGACTGTCTCTTGGACTAAGTACAGGTTCCTCATGAGCACAATTAAGTGTTCTAGCATTCCCATTCTTCGCAATGTTATCCATAATTTGTTATGATCCACTTTCCACACAGTTGAATGCCTTTGCATAGTCAATAAAACACAGGTAAACATCTTTCTGTAATTCTCTGCTGTCAGCCAAGATCTATCTGACTTCATCAATGATATCCTTTGTTCCACGTCCTCATCTGAATCCAGCTTGAATTTCTGGCAGTTCCCTGTCGATGTGCTACTGCAACCACTTTTGAATGATCTTTAGCAAAATTTTACTGTGTGATATTAATGAGATTGTTGGATAATTTCTGCATTCTGTTGATCTCCTTTTTTTGGGATGTGTACAAATATGAATCTCTTCCAGTCGGTTGGCCAGGTAGCTGTCTTCCAAACTTATTGGCATAGACAGGCGAGCACTTTCAGGACTGCATCCGTTTGTTGAAACATCTCAATTAATATTCCATCAGTTCCTGGAGCCTTGTTTTTTGCCAATGCCTTCAGTGCAGCTTGGACTTCTGCCTTCAGTACCATCAGTTCTTGATCACATGCTACCTCCCTAAATTCATTTTTAAGTGACTCTATATTGTATGAGGCATCCACAAAGTTCATTGTTTTATCTTGCAACCATTTCTGAACAAGATCAACTTTACTTAAAATTTGATTTCAAAACTGAATGAGGGCAAGAAAATCAGATGTTGAATTTTTTTGTAAGATATTTTCAGCTTCACATCTAGTTTTGGCTGATGTATTTTTATCTTCAGACTTTTTTTTTCAAAAAACTCACTAAGTTGTCAAGTCCTCCAAGAATAGCGCTCGCTAACACCATCAATTCCAGTGCTCCAACTTTTCTGTGTCTCACGCGTCACTGTCTTTTTAACGATAGTCTTTAAAAGATTCCTTCGAATAGGTGAGCAAGAGAAAACAAATATTTTTGACAGTTCCAAAAAATTTGTAATGTGTGGGGACTTGTTTTGTTGCATATATTCCTGCTAGATTTAAAGAACGGTTGTCAAAGTTTATAAAAAATGCTTGATGGTTTAAGATGCATATTCTTTGCTGAAGTCCAGAAATAACTCCAACCATCACGGACGCATTATCGTAGCACTGACACCTACAGTCAGGTAATGGAATGTTATTGCCCTGCAATTTCTCTGTAATAACTTTTCTAAGGCTGCACCTTTTGCATAAACCTGAATAAACCCTAGAAATGATTCTTTAATAGTTATAGTCTTCTTGGTGAAATCAATATCCACGTTTCTAATTACTTCTGAAAACTGTTCTCTGTGTGCAGTATCAGGAGAGGAATAAAGCACCCCATAATATTTATTTCATATAAAGTCACTTAATTGGTTTCTTACGGAAGAAGCTAAAATGCGAATGAATTCATTTTGAATCTGTGGCGACAAGTAAGATACAGACCATGAAATTTCTTCACCGTGTCTAAATTGATTTCTCAAAATGGGATCATATTGAGATACAAGTTTTAGAAGTCCTAGAAAGTTTCCTCTGTTTAAATAGTCATCGTCAGCCAGTTTTTCAACATGTTCATGCAGAGGTAAATTTTGAGTGACAAGGAACCTAATATAAGACACAATTATTTCTAAAACTTCATGCCATCACTCTTTTTCTAATTGTGCTTCAGACTCCGTTGCAGAATTAATTCCTTTCTATTCAATTACCCTTAGTTCAGCTTCTTTCCAGGCAGTGAAGAGGGCTCTTTTAATCAGCTCCTATCTTTACTGATTCTTTCTACTTGGTAAATCCACCAGCGGTTTTGAAACTTGAATTAGAATTTGAACTCGATGACATAAAAAGAAGACAGTAAAACCATTATGCTGCTATCTTTGAAGGAGAATAAAGCAGACATAATTGATTTCCTTCTCCACCATGTCCACGTGCAAGTCGTCCCCTAAACCATGATAGGGGTCTGCGAACAGACCTTTCCTGTTTTGTAGCTTTTCAGGTGACAATTGATAATGTCATTTCATCTCTCTCTGTATTAATTTATTTATAGGTTCTTCATTCTGTTTGTCTGAATCTTTTAATATAGGCTCTTCTTTCGTTTTGTTTGTTTGACATTCATTTACAGGGACTTGTTCCTCTTCATCAGAGTTTTTTTCAGTTGTTTCTTCTTCAATCTTTTTTTTTGGTATAGACACACCTAACTCTATATCTTCTCTGTTCACTTCCTTTAAAAAGTTTTCATCAAAGAGCAAGAAAAGAAAATCAAATACGTGGAAACTGAACAATACCTTCCTTAAAAACCACTGGGTAATGGAAGAAATAAAAGATGGAATTAAAAAAAAAAAATGCTTTAGAAACCCTATGGGGCATTTCCACTCTGTCCTATAGGGTCACTGAGTCAGAATCAACACAACAGTGACAGGGTTTTTTTTTGTTTTTTTTTTTAACATTATTTGCTAGTTTCTGTTCAACTTGTAGTCAGTGTGTTGTTTTGCCCATTCCATGGAGGGGATATGCCCAATAATAAAACAAATAAGAATCTCTCTCTCTCTCTATGTATTATATGGCAACACACAGGATGAGAATAGGAGGCCTCAACAGAGAATAACTGGATGACTACTTTGAATCAAGCTGTCAGCAAAGGGCTCTCTGAGGAAACCATATTTAAGCACAGGTGCAAATGAACAAGAAGAGCCTTTTCAGAAAGGGAAGGAAATAAAAATTAAAAACAGAAACAAAGAACTCTAGTCCTAAGGCCCTGGGACTAGAGGAAGCTCTACATTCTCACCTTACTCATTGTTCCACCCGATTGGATTGTAAACACATGGCATATTGCATTGGAAAGATCTCCTCCAAAATTACCTCTTCAAAGTGTGAAAAGGCAAGAAGGACTAAGATGCACCTGACCCAAGCCACAGTATTTTCAACGGTCTCCTTTCCATGGTCAACGAAATGAAGACTGACCACAGAAGAACTGTCGCCTTTGAATTATGGTGTTGGTGAAGAATACTGGATACACCATGGACTGCCAGAAGAAGGAACAAACCTGTCTTGGAAGGAGTACAGCCAGGACATTCCTTAGAAACCAGAATGGTGAGAATTTGTCTCACCTCCTTTGAACATGTTATCGGGAGGGACAGGTCCCTGGAGAAGGACATGGTGTTTGGTAAAGTAGAGGGTCAGCAAAAAAGAGGAGGATCCTCAACAAGACAGATGGGCACAGTGGCTACCAGGATGGGCTAAAACAAAGCAAGGATGGCCAGGAAGGCACAGGACCCGACGGTGTTTCAGTTCTGTCCGACGTAAGATCGCTAGGGGCAAAACCGCCTCCACCTCACGTAACTCTGCATAGTCAGGGAGTGGATGATCTCTCTCTAGGATGGAAAAGCAGTTTATTAAACTGACCCATTACCTCCTTCAGTCTTGTGTAAACTTTCTAAAATATGAATCAGAATTTCTCAGGAATTCTCTACAATCACCGCCTTGGACAAGGCGACCGCTACGCCTAGTTGTTCCAGCAGAAATCTGGGAGTCATTCAAGACTCCGGTATTTGATCAAGATACTTTTCTTGGTAAGCTGGCTATTGTCGATATGGTCCCCACACCCCCCACCCTCTGACTGGAAAAAGATCATTCAAAATGGCCATCCTCTGGAGACCTCCCTGGTGGCGCAGTAGTTAGGAGCTACCCGGCTGCCAAGCAAAAGGTCAGCAGTTCCAATTCATCAGCTTCTCCTTGGAACCGTACAGGGGAGTTCTTCTCCTTCCTGATAAGGTCACTGTGAGTTGGAATTGACATCAACGGGGGACCTAAAACACCCTAGATCCTTTCTTCTTTTCTTTTACTCTCGAACTGAGGCATCCCCACGATGCCTAAGTGAGCTCCACATTTCTTGATAACTCAAGTCTGAAATGACCACATCTCAGGGGACACAGGAACTACATAAGGTGGTCGCCGAAGCTCAAGCCTGAAAATTCTGGTTTCTTTTCCCAGAGAGGGCTTTCTTCCTTCCGCCTTTAGAGCTGAAGCTGCATCCAAGGCGCCCTGACGGTTAATGTTACGTGTCAACTTGGCTCTGGGCCTTGATGCCCAGCATTAAGCAATCACCTGGGTGGTGATGAGATCTGACAGGAGGCGATCGCCTCTGGGAGGAGATCCGAGATAAGGCAGTCACCGCCCTGATGAGATCTGCTCTGAGGCGCCCAGCAGTGGAAATGGGAGCTTCCTTGGGGGCGCAGCCTGCCTCCCCCCCCCCCCCCCGGGGTATAAATGGACGTTCCCACAAGGCGGTCAGTCTCTCGCTCTGGACCCGGCGTCCCGCTCGTCTCTGCATCCTCTGACCTCCGGTTCTGGGTGCTTGAGCCAGCGACCGGCCTTGCCTCCCTGCCCGCGGATCTGGGGACCGGTCCACCTCCACAGCCCCGAGGCAGCCTGCCACGGTCTCAGCCTCCAGCCGAGCTCGCCTTCCACCCGTCAGCCTCAGCTGCAGCCCGGGGGCCGGCCACGTCGCCTCTGCAAGATCTCCGTGTCAGCTGTGGTTCTCCTTAGTCGGAGGTTGTCGCTGGGGCCCTCGAGATGTCCTACACGCTTCCGCATCTAGAGAACGGCTGGCAGGTGGACCAGGCCATCCTTTCCGAGGACAACCGCATCGTCGTCATTCGCTTTGGACACGACTGGGATCCCACCTGCATGAGAATGGACGAGGTTCTCTATAGAATCGCCGAGAAGGTCCAGAGATTTGCCGTGATCTATCTGGTCGATATCACCGAGGTGCCTTGCTTCAACCAAATGTATGAGCTTTACGATCCCTGCACCGTCATGTTCTTCTACAGGAACAAACACATCCAGATCGATCTGGGCACTGGCGACAACAACAAGATCACCTGGGCCATCGACGACAAACAGGAGATGATCGACATCGTGGAGACGGTCTACCGAGGGGCGCGCAAGGGCCGGGGGCTCGTCGTGTCTCCGAAGGACTACTGCACCAAGCACAGATACTGACTCCTCCACGTGGCCTTGTGTCCTCAGCTCTCCTCGGACACACCGCCCTGAGGCTTTGCCAGGTCCACAGAAGGAATTCTCCAGGAACATGCCCTCTCCCTCGTGACCACTGGACAAAACTCAGTGTCAGAACACTGGACACAGTGATGCCTGTTGACCTTGGGTTTGCCTTGATTCCTGATGATAAACGTGGCCACCTCAGAGTCATCCTCTGAGGGCCATCCCCAAGGTGGCCAATCAGCATACTTGTGAATTTTTTTCCCAAATAAAGCATTTCATCTGTTTTCAAACCTCTTTGGACTCTTGTCACTCATTTATTCAAATAAACAACTGGGCAACTGCTCTCCTGTGCTGGAGGCCCGTGGGTGCAGTGCTTAAGACTAACAGGGCTAAACAAACAAACAAAAAGAGCACTTGCAACCCTCCAGCCACTCCTTGGAAACCCTAAGGGGCACTTCTACTCTGTCCTGTAAGGTCACTCACCACGAGTTGGAATCTACTCCACCGCAATGGACTTGAGTGTATTTTGTTTATTATTTTTTCAGTATTTGCTAGTCTCTGTTCAACTGGTAGTCAGCTTCCCCCATTCCAGGGAGGGGATACTCTGAATAATAAAACAAATAAGGCCCCAAAACAAAAATATCACATGGCACCTCAGGGAATTAGAATAGGAGGCCTCAATGGAGAATAACTGGATGACTGCTTTGTATCAAGCTGTCAGTAAAGGGCTCTCTGAGGGAAGGACATGTAATCACAGATACAAATGAACAAGAAGAGCCTTTCTGGAAGGGGAAGGAAAAAAAAAATCTAGTCCTAAGCCCTTGAGACTAGAGCAAGCAAGACTTTCCCTACCTGCTCACTCTTCCACCCCACTAGATTGTGAGCACCCAGCGCAGCATGTTGGGATGTTCTCCTCCAAAGGACCTCTTTAAAGCATGAAAAGTCAAAGAGGACTAAGGTGCACCGGACCCAAGCCATGGTGTTTTCAGTGGCCTCCTTTGCTCCGTCAACGAATAAGGAAGACCGACCACAAAAGAATCGATGCCTTTGAATTATGGTGTTGGCTAAGAATATTGAATACACCATGGACTGCCAGAAGAAGGAACAAATCTGTCTAGGAAGAAGTACAGCCAGAATGCTCCTTAGAAGCCAGGACTGTGAAAATTCTCTCACCTCCTTTGGACATATTATCGGGAGGGACCGCTCCCTGGAGAAGGACATAGTGCTTGATAATGTCGAGGGTCAGGAAAAAAAGAGGATCCTCAACAAGATGGATGGACACGGCTTTTGCGAGGATGGGCTCGAACATAACAACCATGGAGAGGAAGGCACAGGACCAGGGTGGTATTTCAACTCTGTCATACGTAGGGTCGTTTTGAGACATTACGGATTCCGTGGCACCTAACAACAGCAACAGAGTGTGAACTCTGCATAGTCAAAGAGTGGATGATCTGTCCCTATGACAGGAAAGCAATTTATTAAACTGGCCCAGTACCTCCTTCAATCTTGTTAAAACTTTCTAAAATATTTATCAGAATTTTTCAGGAATTCTCTACAATCTTTGCCTTGGACAAGGCAACCACTATGGCTCATTGTTTCAGCAGAAACGTGGAAGTCATTCAAGACCTTGGTACTGCAAGACTTCCGACCAACATGGTGCCATAGACAGAAGCACTACGTTGTCCCTCCACAGCAAAGACCCATAAAATTAAGTAAAACAGAGACCAATGTCATTGCTGGAACCTGAAGTGTCACATGAAGACATAAAGAACTCAGCCAAGTGCTGAATGGAATAAGAAACTGACAGAAGACAGAGAGTGAGGAGAGATACATGAAGAGGGCCCCATAGCTAAGGCAGCATGGATCTACCATCTTGGACTCCTGTCAGGGATCAGCAGACAGGGATCACCAGAAAGCAGCTTAGGGGAACTCCCAGCAGGAGACAGAGCACCCAGTAACCAGTGAGACATGCTTTCTCGCCCCCCAATTCTCTCCCCGCTGCTCTACCTCAGAGCTTCCTGGCTGGCTGCAGTGGCTCATCTGTGAAGCTTAGATTCACCCCAACCACACTGCAGATCAGCGGAAAGGGAGTACAGGAAAGCAGCTTCATGAAGTTCCCAGAAGGAGACAGAGCACCCGGTAACGAGCCATATATGCTTTCCTAACCACCCTCTCCCCTCTCCCCCTGCCCCCCACACCCCCACTTCAGCCTCCTCTGCTTCCTGCCAGCCGCAGCCTTTTGGCCAGGAGACAACTGCTGTGGCCTCAGGCTGGTTGGATTCTCCCTGCCCACACTGGCAGGGCCCATGAGCTGGTGCTGGTTCTTTCCACCTCTTTGGTTTCTTCTGTGCCTCCTACCACCTCCCTCACCTTTCTCTGGAACACCTGGCTTCATGCGCCATCTTTGCTTCTTCTTGAAAGGATGTGAAGCCATGCAGCACTGGGGAACCACTCCGCCGGCCTACAGCACCACACTGGTGGGATCCCTGGGGCTTTTCTCCTCCTTGTTTTGTCTTCTGTTTGTTTGCTTTCTTTTTCTTTTTGCAGCTTGGAAGCCCTTTCTAGCTGAACTGCACCACACGACTTAGGAGCCACTCTCCCAAACTACACAGCCACATAGGTGGGATCCCTGGGGTCATTTCTTTTTCTTTTCTCTCTCTTTTTCCCTTTCTGTCTTTCTTCACTTCTCAGTTCTTGTCTCTCTACATTTTATCTTCTTTTCCTGTCTCCTGAATACCTGGTGCTGTGTGACATCTATACCCCCTCTAGCCAGGCCATAATCTGCAGCCTGGGAGCTACTCCCCCTGTCTAAACAGCCCCACTAGTGTGACTCTGGGACTCCTGGAGGCTTTTCTTATCTTTTTTTATTTTCCAAATTTTTTTTTTTTATAACTTTTATTAAGCTTCAAGTGAACGTTTACAAATCCAATCAGTCTGTCACATATAAGTTTACATACATCTCACTCCCTACTCCCACTTGCTCTCCCCCTCTTGAGTCAGCCCTTTCAGTCTCTCCTTTCTTGACAATTTTGCCGGCTTCCCTCTCTCTCTATCCTCCCATCCCCCCTCCAGACAAGAGTTGCCAACACAATCTCAAGTGTCCACCTGATATAATTAGCTCACTCTTCATCAGCGTCTCTCTCCCACCCGCTGCCCAGTCCCTTTCATGTCTGATGAGTTGTCTTCGGGGATGGTTCCTGTCCTGTGCCAACAGAAGGTCTGGGGAGCATGGCCGCCGGGATTCCTCTAGTCTCAGTCAGACCATTAAGTTTGGTCTTTTTATGAGAATTTGGGGTCTGCATCCCACTGATCTCCTGCTCCCTCAGGGGTCCTCTGCTGTGCTCCCTGTCAGGGCAGTCATCGATTGTGGCCGGGCACCAACTAGTTCTTCTGGTCTCAGGATGATGTAGGTCTCTGGTTCATGTGGCCCTTTCTGTCTCTTGGGCTCTTAGTTGTCGTGTGGCCTTGGTGTTCTTCATTTTCCTTTGCTCCAGGTGGGTTGAGACCAATTGATGCATCTTAGATGGCCGCTTGTTAGCATTTAAGACCCCAGACGCCACATTTCAAAGTGGGATGCAGAATGATTTCATAATAGAATTATTTTGCCAATTGACTTAGAAGTCCCCACAAACCATGTTCCCCAGACCCCCGAGCTTGCTCTGCTGACCTTTGAAGCATTCATTTTATCCCGGAAACTTCTTTGCTTTTGGTCCAGTCCAATTGAGCTGACCTTCCATGTATTGAGTGTTGTCTTTCCCTTCACCTAAAGCAGTTCTTATCTACTGATTAATCAATAAAAATCCCTCTCCCACCCTCCCTCCCTCCCCCCCTCGTAACCACAAAAGTATGTGTTCTTCTCAGGTTTACTATTTCTCAGGATTTTATAATAGTGGTCTTATACAATATTTGTCCTTTTGCCGCTGACTAATTTCGCTCAGCATAATGCCTTCCAGGTTCCTCCATGTTATGAAATGTTTCACAGATTTGTCACTGTTCTTTATCGATGCGTAGTATTCCATTGTGTGAATATACCACAATTTATTTACCCATTCATCTGTTGATGGACACCTTGGTTGCTTCCAACTTTTTGCTATTGTAAACAGAGCTGCAATAAACATGGGTGTGCATATATCTGTTTGTATGAAGGCTCTTGTATCTCTAGGGTATATTCCCAGGAGTGGGATTTCTGGGTTGTATGGTAGTTCTATTTCTAACTGTTTAAGAACGCCAGATAGATTTCCAAAGTGGTTGTACCATTTTACATTCCCACCAGCAGTGTATGAGAGTTCCAATCTCTCCGCAGCCTCTCCAACATTTATTATTTTGTGTTTTTTGGATTAATGCCAGCCTTGCTGGTGTGAGATGAAATCTCATCGTAGTTTTAATTTGCGTTTCTCTAATGGCTAATGATCGAGAGCATTTTCTCATGTATCTGTTGGCTGCCTGAATATCCTCTTTAGTGAAATGTGTGTTCATATCCTTTGCCCACTTCTTGATTGGGTTGTTTGTCTTTTTGTGGTTGAGTTTTGACAGAATCATGTAGATTTTAGAGATCAGGCGCTGGTCGGAGATGTCATAGCTGAAAATTCTTTCCCAATCTGTAGGTGGTCTTTTTACTCTTTTGGAGAAGTCTTTAGATGAGCATAGGTGTTTGATTTTTAGGAGCTCCCAGTTATCTGGTTTCTCTTCATCATTTTTGGTAATGTTTTATATTCTGTTTATACCTTGTATTAGGGCTCCTAGGGTTGTCCCAATTTTTTCTTCCATGATCTTTATTGTTCTAGTCTTTATGTTTAGGTCTTTGATCCACTTGGAGTTAGTTTTTGTGCATGATGTGAGGTATGGGTCCTGTTTCATTTTTTTGCAAATGGATATCCAGTTATGCCAGCACCATTTGTTAAAAAGGCTATCTTTTCCCCAATTAATTGACACTGGTCCTTTGTCAAATATCAGCTGCTCATACGTGGATGCATCTATGTCTGGGTTCTCAATTCTGTTCCATTGGTCTATGTGCCTGTTGTTGTACCAATACCAGGCTGTTTTGACTACTGTGGCTGTATAATAGGTTCTAAAATCAGGTAGAGTGAGGCCTCCCACTTTCTTCTTCTTTTTCAGTAGTGCTTTACTTATCCGGGGCTTCTTTCCCTTCCATATGAAATTGGTGATTTGTTTCTCTATCCATTTAAAATATGACATTGAAATTTGGATCGGAAGTGCATTAAATGTATAGATGGCTTTTGGTAGAATAGACATTTTTACTATGTTAAGTCTTCCTATCCATGAGCAGTGTATGTTTTTCCACTTAAGTATGTCCTTTTGAATTTCTTGTAGTAGAGCTTTGTAGTTTTCTTTGTATAGGTCTTTTACATCCTTGGTAAGATTTATTCCTAAGTATCTTATCTTCTTGGGGGCTACTGTGAATGGTATTGATTTGGTGATTTCCTCTTCGGTGTTCTTTTTGTTGATGTAGAGGAATCCAAGTGATTTTTGTATGTTTATTTTGTAACCTGAGACTCTGCCAAACTCTTCTATTAGTTTCAGTAGTTTTCTGCAGGATTCCTTAGGGTTTTCTGTGTATATAATCATGTCATCTGCAAATAGTGATAACTTTACTTCTTCCTTGCCAATCCGGATGCCTTTTATTTCTTTGTCTAGCCTAATTGCCCTGGCTAGGACTTTCAGCATGATGTTGAATAAGAGCAGTGATAAAGGGCATCCTTGTCTGGTTCCCGTTCTCAAGGGAAATGCTTTCAGGTTCTCTGCATTTAGAGTGATATTGGCTGTTGGCTTTGCATAGATGCCCTTTATTATGTTGAGGAATTTTCCTTCAATTCCTATTTTGGTAAGAGTTTTTATCATAAATGGGTGTTGGACTTTGTCAAATGCCTTTTCTGCATCAATTGATAAGATCATGTGGTTTTTGTCTTTTGTTTTATTTATGTGATGGATTACATTAATGGTTTTTCTGATATTAAACCAGCCTTGCATACCTGGTATAAATCCCACTTCATCAGGGTGAATTATTTTTTTGATGTGTTGTTGGATTCTATTGGCTAGAATTTTGTTGAGGATTTTTGCATCAATGTTCATGAGGGATATAGGTCTATAATTTTCTTTTTTTGTAATGTCTTTACCTGGTTTTGGTATCAGGGAGATGGTGGCTTCATAGAATGAGTTGGGTAGTATTCCGTCATTTTCTATGCTTTGGAATACCTTCAGAAGTAGTGGTGTTAACTCTTCTCTGAAAGTTTGGTAGAACTCTGCAGTGAAGTCGTCCGGGCCAGGGCTTTTTTTTGTTGGGAGTTTTTTGATTACCGTTTCAATCTCTTTTTTTGTTATGGGTCTTTTTAGTTGTTCTACTTCTGAATGTGTTAGTTTAGGTAGGTAGTGTTTTTCTAGGAATTCATCCATTTCTTCTCAGTTTTCAAATTTGTTAGAGTACAATTTTTCATAACAATCTGAAATGATTCTTTTAATTTCATTTGGTTCTGTTGTGATGTGGTCCTTCTCGTTTCTTATTTGGGTTATTTGTTTCCTTTCCCGTATTTCTTTAGTCAGTCTAGCCAATGGTTTATCAATTTTGTTAATTTTTTCAAAGAACCAGCTTTTGGCTTTGTTAATTCTTTCAATTGTTTTTCTGTTGTCTAATTCATTTAGTTCAGCTCTAACTTTTATTATTTGTTTTCTTCTGGAGCCTGATGGATTCTTTTGTTGCTCAATTTCTATTTGTTCAAGTTGTAGGGACAGTTCTCTGATTTTGGCTCTTTCTTCTTTTTGTATGTGTGCATTTTTCGATATAAATTGACCTCTGAGCACTGCTTTTGCTGTGTCCCAGAGGTTTGGATAGGAAGTATTTTCATTCTCGTTGCTTTCTATGAATTTCCTTATTCCCTCCTTGATGTCTTCTATAACCCAGTCTTTTTTCAGGAGGGTATTGTTCATTTTCCAAGTATTTGATTTGTTTTCCCTAGTTTTTCTGTTATTGATCTCTAGTTTTATTGCCTTGTGGTCTGAGAAGATGCTTTGTAATATTTTGATGTTTTGGACTCTGCAAAGGTTTGTTTTATGACCTAATATGTGGTCTATTCTAGAGAATGTTCCATGTGCGCTAGAAAAAAAAAGTATATTTTGCAGCAGTTGGGTGGAGAGTTCTGTATAAGTCAATGAGGTCAAGTTGGTTGATTGTTGTAAGTAGGTCTTCCGTGTCTCTATTGAGCTTCTTACTGGATGTCCTGTCCTTCTCCGAAAGTGGTGTGTTGAAGTCTCCTACTATAAATGTGGAGGTGTCTATCTCACTTTTCAGTTCTGTTAAAATTTGATTTAGGTATCTTGCAGCCCTGTCATTGGGTGCATAAATATTTAATATGGTTATGTCTTCCTGATCAATTGTCCCTTTTATCATTATATAGTGTCCTTCTTTATCCTTTGTGGCGGATTTAAGTCTAAAGTCTATTTTGTCAGAAATTAATATTGCTACTCCTCTTCTTTTTTGCTTATTGTTTGCTTGATATACTTTTTTCCATCCTTTGAGTTTTAGTTTGTTTGTGTCTCTAAGTCTAAGGTGTGTCTCTTGTAGGCAGCATATAGACGGATCGTGTTTCTTTATCCAGTCTGTGACTCTCTGTCTCTTCATTGGTGCATTTAGTCCATTTACATTCAGCGTAATTATAGATAAATAAGTTTTTAGTGCTGTCATTTTGATGCCTTTTTATGTGTGTTGTTGACAATTTCATTTTTCCACATACTTTTTTGTGCTGAGGCGTTTTTCTTAGTAAATTGTGAGATCCTCATTTTCATAGTGTTTGACTTTATGTTAGTTGAGTCGCTACGTTTTTCTTGGCTTTTACCTTGAGTTATAGAGTTGTTATACCTTTTTGTGGTTACCTTATTATTTACCCCTATTTTTCTAAGTAAAAACCTAACTTGTATTGTTCTATATCGCCTTGTATCACTCTCCGTATGGCAGTTCAATGCCTCCTGTATTTAGTCCCTCTTTTTGATTATTGTGATCTTTTACCTATTGACTTCCATGATTCCCTGTTATGTGTATTTTTTTTTTAATTAATCTTAATTTGTTTGTTTTTGTGATTTCCCTATTTGAGTTGATATCAGGACGTTCTGTTTTGTGACCTTGTGTTGTGCTGATATCTGATATTATTGGTTCTCTGATCAAACAATATTCTTTAGTATTTCTTGTAGCTTTGGTTTGGTTTTTACAAATTCTCTAAACTTGTGTTTGTCTGTAAATATCTTAATTTCGCCTTCATATTTCAGAGAGAGTTTTGCTGGATATATGATCCTTGGCTGGCAGTTTTTCTCCTTCAGTGTTCTGTATATGTCATCCCATTCCCTTCTTGCCTGCATGGTTTCTGCTGAGTAGTCTGAACTTATTCTTATTGATTCTCCCTTGAAGGAAACCTTTCTTTTCTCCCTGGCTGCTTTTAAAATTTTCTGTTTATCTTTGGTTTTGGTGAGTTTGATGACAATATGTCTTGGTGTTTTTCTTTTTGGATCAATCTTAAATGGGGTTCGATGAGCATCTTGGATAGATATCCTTTCATCTTTCATGATGTCAGGGAAGTTTTGTGTCAGGAGTTCTTCAACTATTTTCTCTGTGTTTTCTGTCCCCCCTCCCTGTTCTGGGACTCCAATCACCCGCAGGTTATCCTTCTTGATTGAGTCCCACATAAATCTTAGGGTTTCTTCATTTTTTTAAATTCTTTTATCTGATTTTTTTTCAGCTATGTTGGTGTTGATTCCCTGGTCCTCCAGATGTCCCAGTCTGCATTCTAATTGCTCGAGTCTGCTCCTCTGACTTCCTATTGCGTTGTCTAATTCTGTAATTTTATTGTTAATCTTTTGGATTTCTACATGTTGTCTCTCTTTGGATTCTTGCAACTTATTAATTTTTCCACTATGTTCTTGAATAATCTTTTTGAGTTCTTCAACAGTTTTATTGGTGTGTTCCTTGGCTTTTTCTGCAGTTATCCTAATTTCATTTGTGATATCTTTAAGCATTCTGTAAATTCGTTTTTTATATTCTTTTATCTGATAATTCCAGGATTGTATCTTCATTTGGGAAAGATTTTGATTCTTTTGTTTGGGGGGTTGGAGAAGCTGTCATGGTCTGCTTCTTTAAGTGGTTTGATATGGATTGTTGTCTCCGAGCCATCACTGGGAAACTAGTTTTTCCAGAAAATCTGCTAAAAAAAAATGCAGTCAGATCCCTATCAGAGTTCTCCCTCTGGCTCAGGGTATTCGGATGTTAATGAAGCCGCCTGGGGAGGGTGGGGGAGGGAACAGAGAGATAGGAGAGTAGCACCTCAGAATATAGCCAGAGTTGCTTGTCTTGCTTGGAATGACTATTATATCTGAGATTCCCATGGGCACGTCACCTATGTGTACTGGCTGTGTGGAGATTGCCCCCAGGGGTTCTGGCCCACTGGAGTCACGGTCAGATCCTCTGCTTCCAGTCCCACGCCCAGCGCCAAGGCTCCCCTACTGGGATGGTGCACTCTCGACTCCAAAATCAGTCGCTGCCTCCCGGGGACTTCTCGTCCCTCCAGCCGCATGGCTGTGCTGCCCCCACAAACCAGGTGGGCCCCCTCCCGGGGTTAGTTCAGATGGGTGGAGCAGCTCCCCGTGCTTGTGCCATGACCGAGTGTTCCAGCTGGGACGCTGTTCTCCCTGCTCCAATACCAGTCACTGCCTCCCAGGGACTTCTCCTATCGGCTGCATCCCACGCCGCCCGCGTGACCCGGCCAGGCCCCTTCCCAGGGTTAGTTCAGGGGGGTGGAGCAGCTCTCCGTGTTTATG
Source organism: Elephas maximus indicus (assembly GCF_024166365.1). Taxonomy (NCBI): domain Eukaryota; kingdom Metazoa; phylum Chordata; class Mammalia; order Proboscidea; family Elephantidae; genus Elephas; species Elephas maximus. The sequence continues at coordinate 150,861,055 of NC_064821.1, read as the reverse complement.
CCGTACCTGTGTCCAGTCCAAATCCCGGCGGGACGATTCCCTGGCTGGGACACTGCTCTTCCTGCTCCAAGACCAGTCACTGCCTCCCAGGGACTTCTCCTACCGGCTGCGTCCCACGCCGCCCGCGGAACCGGCTGGTCCCCCTCCTGGGGTTAGTTCAGGGGGGTGGAGCAGCTCTCTGTGCTTGTGCCGTACCTGACTGTTACGCTGGCTCCAGGCTCTGGAAACAATCGCTGCTTCCCCGTATTAGTTCGTTCTCCGTCTCTAAATCTGTGTTTGTTGTTCAGGTTTCGTAGATTGTTATGTATGTGATCGATTCACTTGTTTTTCCCTGTCTTTGTTGTAAGAGGGATCCGAGGTAGCGTCTGCCTAGTCCCCCATCTTGGCTCCTCTCCTATTTTCCAAATTTTTATGAAGGTATTTTTATCTTTTTGTGTTTTTTCCATTTCTTGGTTTCTATCTCTCCACTCCAATGGCAAGCTCCCTTAGCATTCTTTTTTTCTTTCTTTCTTTGCTTATTCACTTTTGGCTCCTGTTTCTCTCTCCTCTCTCTCCCATACCCCTGTTAGCTCCACACATCACAACCTCCCCCCTCATTCCTGACAACCTGCACCATACACTAAACATCACACCCCTGAACAGCACAGGCATGGCCTTCTGGAACCTGCCCAGCACTGATTCCTCGCCTGCCCTGTTGGCCCTAGTATGTACCTCAAACAACCCATCCCAGCCCAACCCCTTCAGCTGCACCTGCCCTACTGCACCATAGCTGAATGACTGGCCCTGGCCATGGGAAAAGTAGGTGAAAAGTATCATGATTACAGATGAGCAAGCAACAAAGAATGCACAGCCCACCTGCTCAGACATAACCAAATAAAAAGAAAAAGCAGGATGAAACAAACAAATCTACAATGGAAAAACAAAGAAAATAACTACTGAATGTTCTGAAGACAGCAGACAATATCTATCTATCTATCTATCTATCTATCTATCTATCTATCTATCTATCTATCTATCTATCTATCTATCTGTCTGTCTGTCTGTCTGTCTATCTATCTATCTAATCATCTATCTATCTATCTAAACGACCGAGTGGTTCCAGCGGGCATCCAAAATAAAATACCAGATGACTTTCCATTAGAAGAAAAGGCACTAGAACTACCTGACAGGGAATTCAAATGTGTAATATTCAGACCAATCCAAGAGTTGAAGCAAAAAAGCAGACAAAAATGAGGAAATAATAGACCAATTTTTGGAAAAGGCAGACAAATTCATGGAAAATACAGACCAAAAGAATGGAACAATTCAGGAAAGTAATACAAGAACAAAATGCCAAAGCTATTTCACAACTAGAAATACAAAAACAACAATTAGTAATCCAAAAGATAAAAAGATTTCAGAAATGGACAGTGTCATAGAAGGGCTGAGGAGCAGATCTGAAATGATGGAAGACAGAATCAGTGAAATTGAAGACAAACACTTGCATACAACTCTGAGAAAAAATCAGGAAAAAAAAACAAAGAAAAATGAAAACTTTGAGAATTATGTGGGATACAATCAAAAGAAAGCATTTGTGGGTGATAGGAGTTCCAGAACAGGGCAAGAAAATAGAAAACACAGATGGGATCATGAAGAATTGCTGACAGAAAACTTGCCTAACATCATGAATGATGAAAAGCTGACCATCCAGGAAGCTCAATGAACCCCATATAGAATAGACCCCAAAAGAAAATCACAAAGGCATATCATAATCACACTCGCTAAAACCAAAGACAAAGAAAAAATTCTGCAAGCAGCTTGAGAAAAACGAAAAGTAACATACAGAGGAGAAACAATAAAGCTTACTTCTGATTATTCGGCAGAAACCACACAGGCAAGGAGGTAATGGGATGACGTACATAAAACCCTGAAAGAAAAAAATTGCCAACCAAGAATCATATATCCTGCAAAACTTTCATTCAAATACAATGGTGAAATTAGGATATTTCCAGATAAACAGAAGTTAAGGGAATATGTAAAAATCAAGCCAAATTTACAAGAATTATTAAAAGGGGTCCTTCAGACTGAGAACAAACAACATCAGACCACAGCCTAATCTAGGATGCAAGATTGTACCAGCCAGATACCAACCTAGGAAATGAACTCTCCAAAATCAAAACAATTGCAACAGGAAACCAGAAAGGCTCATCTGTAAGTGACAACAATGTCAGAACAACAAAAAAGGGAATAAACAGTATAGGTATAAAACATTCTAATGGAGAGGAAGGTAAGGCAATACCAAGTAATAATAGACTGGTTCAAACCTAGGAAGATCAGGGTAAATTTCGAGGTAACCACAAAGAAAATAAACAAACCTACTCATCAAAATAAAGAAGAAAAACCTAAAGTCTCAATAAAAACAAAATCTACAAAAACAAAAGAAATCCACAGACAAAAGGAACAAAGAAACTGTTAGCACCACAAAAAAAAAAATGCACTACAAAATGACAGCAATAAACTCACACCTAGCAATAATTATTCTGAATTTAAATGGCCTAAATGCACCCAAAAAAAGACACAGTGACAGAATAGATTAAAAAAAAAACAGGATCCACCAATATGCTGTCTACAAGAGACACACCTTAGAAACAAAGACGTAAATTAAAAAAAAAATCAAAGAATGCAATAAAATATATCAGACAAATAACTACCAATAAAAAAGAGCAGGAGTGACAATACTAATCTCAGATAAAATAGACTTTAAAACAAAATCCACTATAAAAAGCAAAGGGCACTATATAATGATTAAAGGGATGATCCCTCTTGAAGACTTAACTACAATATGCATCTACACACCCAATGACAGGGCTCCAAAATACATAAACTCTAACAGCACTGAAAAGAGAAATGGACAGTTTCACAATAATAGTAGGAGACTTCAACACACCACTCTAAACAAAGGTCAGAACATCTAGAAAGAAACTCAGCAAAGACACAGAAGAGCTAAAGAGCACAATCAGCCAACTTGATCTTATAGACATATATAGAACATATATAGAATATTCCACCCAACAGCAGCAAAGTACACATTCTTTTCCAAGGCACATAGAACGTTCTCCAGAATAGACCACATCTTAGGGCACAGAGCAACCCTCAACAAAATCAAAAAACATTGAGATAATACAAAGTGTCTTCTCTGACAACAATGCCATCAAAGTAGAAATTAACAACAGGGAGAGTAAGGAAAAAAAAATCAATTACATGGAGACTAAACAACACGCTGCTTAAAAACCACTGGGTAACACCCTGCTTAAAACCACTGGGTAATAGATGGAATCAAAAAGTTCCTAGAATCAAACAAGAATGAAAACAAATCATCCCAAAACCTTTGGGATACGGCAAAGGCAGTCCTCAGAGGTCAAGTTATAGCACTAGGTGTACACCTTGGAAAAGAAGAAAGGGACAAAATCAAATCATTAGCTAAACAACTTGAACAAATAGAAAGAGAACAGTGAAAGAAGTCCACAGCCACCAGAAGAAAGGAAATAATAAGGATCAGAGCAGGAATAAATGAAATAGAGAATTAAAAAAAATAGAAAGAATCAACAAAACCAAAAGTTGGTTCTTTGAAAGGTTTGACGAAATCGACAAACCATTGGCCAAATCGACAAAAGAAAAACAAGAGGGAGTGCAAATAGCCCAAATAAGGAATGAAATGAGGAAGATGACAAAAGACCCAACTGAAATAAAAAGGATCATAACAATATTATGAAAACTATACTCCACCAAATTTGAAAACCTAGAGGAAATGGACAAATTTCTAGAAACACACTCCCTACCCAAACTAACACAAAACGATGTTGAAAATCTGAACAGACCCATAACAAGAGAAGAGATTGAAAAGGTAATTAAAAAAAAAAAAACTCCCAACCAAAATCATTCTGGCCCAGACAGCTTCACTGGAGAATTCTACCAAACATTCAGAGAAGAGCTTACACCAGTATGACTCAAACTATGTCAGAACATAGAAGAGGAAGCGATACCTCTGAATTCATTCTATGAAGCCAGCATAACCCTGATGCCAAAACCAGGCAGAGACACCACAAAAAAAGAAAATTACAGACCAATATCTCTCATGAATACAGATGCAAAAATTCTCAAAAAAATTCTAGCCAGTAGAATTCAGCATCATATCAAAAAAACAAATGCACCATGACCAAGTAGGATTCATACCGGGTATGCAAGGATGGTTCAACATAAGAAAAGCAATCAATGTAATCCACCACATAAATAAAAGGAAAGAAAGAATCACATGATCATCTCAATTGACACAGAAAAGGCATTCGACAAAGCCCAACACCCATTCCTGATAAAAACTCTCAATAAAATTAGGTATAGAAGGGAAATTTCTCAACATAATAAAGGGCATCTAGGCAAAACCAACAGCCAGCATCGTTCTCAGTGGAAAGAGGCTGAAAACATTCCCCCTGAGAACAGGAACAAGACAAGGATGCCCTTTATCACCACTCCTATTTAACATTGTGTTAGAAGTCTTAGCTAGAGCAACAAGGCAAGAAACTGAAATAAAAGGCATCCAAATTGGTAATGAAGAAGTTAAACTATCCCTATTTGTGGATGATATGGTACTATACTTAGAAAATCCAAAAGATTTGGAAAACCACTGGAATTAATAGAAAGTTTCAGCAGAGTATCAGGATACAAGATAAACACACAAAAATCAGTTGGATTCCTATACACCAATAAAGAGAACTATAAAAAAGAAGTCAGGAAAACAATATCATTTATAATAGACCCTAAAAAATAAAATATTTGGGAATAAATCTAACCAGGGATGTAAAAGACCTATCCAAAGAAAATTACAAAACACTACCGCAAGAAACCAAAAGAGATCTACATAAATGGAAAAGATGCCATGCTCACGGATAGGTAGACTTAACATTGTGAAAATGACAATTCTACCCAAAGTGATTTATAAATACACTGCAATACTGATCCAAATACCAATAACATTTTTTAAAGAGATGGAAAAATTTATCATTAACTTTATATGGAAAGGGAAGAGGCCCCAGATAAGTAAAACACTATCGAAGAAGAAGAATAAAGCAGGAGGACTCGCACTACCTGTTCTCAGAACCTACTATACAGCTACGGCAGTCGAAAACAGCCTGGTACTGGTACAGTGACAGATACACTGACCAGTGGAACAGAATCAAGAACCCAGATGTAAATCCATCCACCTATGGTCACCTGATCTTTGACAAGGGCCCAAAGTCCATCAAATGGGCAAAAGACAGTCTTCTTGACAAATGGTGCTGGTAAAACTGCATTTCCATCTGCAAAAAAATGAAATAAGGCTCATACCTCGCATATACAAAAACTAACTCAAAACGGATCAAAGACCTAAATATAAAGCGAAGAACTCTGAAGTTTATAGAAGAAAAATTAGGATCAACACTAGAAGCATTAACAGGATACAAATCACAACCAACAGCACACAACCTCCAGAGGATAAGCTGTATAACGGGAATCTTCTAAAAGTTAAACACTTATGCTCACCAAAAGACTTCAATAAAAGAGTAAAAAGAGAACCTATAGACTAGGAAAAAAAAAATTGGCTATTACAAATCAGACAAAGGTCTAATTTCTAAAATCTACAAGAAAATCCAACACCTCTACAACAAAAAGGCAAATAATCCAATTAAAAAATGGGCAAAGGAAATGAACAGACACTTCACCAAAGAAGACGTTCAAGCGGCCAACAGACACATGAGGAAATGCTCATGATATCTAGCCATCAGAGAAATGCAAATCAAAACCACAATGAGATACCATCTCACACCAACATTACTGGCATGAATTAATAAAACAGAAAATAACAAGTATTGAAGAGGCTGTGGGGAGATCAGAACTCTTATGCACTGCTGGTGGGAATGCAAAATGATACAACCATTTTGGAAAACGATATGGTGCTTCCTTAGAAAGCTAGAAATAGAAATACCATACGATCCAGCAATCCCACTCCTAGGAATATGTTGTTGTTTTTAGGTGCCGTTGAGTCGATTCCAGCTCATAGCGACCCTATGCACAACAGAACGAAACACTGCCAGGTCCTGTGCCATCCTTACAATCATTGTTATGCTTGAGCTCATTGTTGCAGCCACTGTGCCAATACACCTCGTTGAGGGTCTTCCTCTTTTCCACTGACCCTGTACTCTGCTAAGCCTGATGTCCTTCTCCAGAGACAGATTCCTCCTGACGACATGTCCAAAGTATGTAAGACGCGGTCTCGCCATCCTTGCCTCTAAGGAGCATTCTGGCCGCACTTCTTCCAAGACAGATTTGTTCGTTCTTTTGGCAGTCCATGGTATATTCAATATTCTTCGCCAACGCCACAATTCAAAGGCGTCAATAATTCTTCGGTTTTCTTTATTCATTGTCCAGCTTTCACATGCATATGATGTGATTGAAAATATCATGGCCTAGGTCAGGCGCACCTTAGTCCTCAGGGTGATGTCTTTGCTCTTCATCACTTTAAAGAGGTCCTTTGCAGCAGATTTGCCCAATGCAATGCGTCTTTTGATTTCTTGACTGCTGCTTCCATGGCTGTTAATTGTGGATCCAAGTAAAATGAAATCCTTGACAACTTCAATCTTTTCTCCGTTTATCATGATGTTGCTCATTGGTCCAGTTGTGAGGATTTTTGTTTTCTTTATGTTGAGGTGTAATCTATACTGAAGCTGTGGTCTTTGATCTTCATTAGTAAGTGCTTCAAGTCCTCTTCACTTTCAGCAAGCAAGGTTGTGTCATCTGCATAACGCAGGTTGTTAATGAGTCTTCCTCCAATCCTGATGCCCCGTTCTTCTTCATATAGTCCAGCTTCTCGTATTATTTGTTCAGCATGCAGATTAAATAGGTATGGTGAAAGAATACAACCCTGACGCACACCTTTCCTGATTTTAAACCAATCAGTATCCCCTTGTTCTATCTGAACAACTGCCTCTTGATCTATGTAAAGTTTCCTCAAGAGCACAATTAAGTGTTCTGGAATTCCCATTCTTCCCAGTGTTATCCATAGTTTGTTATGACCCACACAGTTGAATGCCTTTGCATAACCAATAAAACACAGGTAAACATCCTTCTGGTATTCTCTGCTTTCACCCAGGATCCATCTGGCATCAGCAATGACATCCCTGATTCCAAGTCCTCTTCTGAAACCAGCCTGAATTGCTGGCAGTTCCCTGTCGATATTCTGCTGCACCCGTTTTTGAATGATCTTCACAAAATTTTGCTTGCGTGTGATATTAATGATGTTGTTCTTTAATTTCCACATTCAGTTGGATCACCTTTCTTGGGAATAGGCATAAATATGGATCTCTTCTACTCAGTTGGCCAGGAGGCTGTCTTCCATATTTCTTGGCATAGATGAGTGAGCACCTCCAGCGCTGTATCTGTTTGTTGAAAGATCTCAATTGATATTCCATCAGTTTCTGGAGCCTTGTTTTTCGCCAATTCCTTCAGAGCAGTTTGGACTTCTTGCTTCAGTACCATCGGTTCCTGATCATATGCCACCTCTTGAAATGCTTGAACATCGACTAATTCTTTTTGGTATAATGACTCTGTGTATTCCTTCCATCTTCTTTTGATGCTTCCTGTGTCGTTTAATATTTTCCCCATGGAATCCTTCACCATTGCAACTCGAGGCTTGAATTTTTTCTTCAGTTCTTTCAGCTTGAGAAACGCCGAGCGTGTTCTTCCCTTTGGCTTTCCAATTCCAGCTCTTTGCACATGTCATTATAATACTTTGTCTTCTCGAGAGGCCCTTTGAAATCTTCTGTTCAGTTCTTTTACTTCATCAATTCTTCCTTTTGTTTTAACTGCTTGACGCTCAAGAGCAAGTTTCAGAGTCTCCTCTGACATCCATCTTGGTCTTTTCTTTCTTTCCTGTCTTTTCAGTGACCTCTTGCTTTCTTCATGGATGATGTCCTTGATGTCATTCCACAACTCGTCTGGTCCTTGGTCACTAGTGTTCAATGCATCAAGTCTATTCTTGAGATGATCTCTAAATTCAGGCGGGATATACTCAAGATGATGTTTTGGCTCTCGTGGACTTTCTCTGATTTTCTTCAGTTTCAGCTTGAACTTGCATATGAGCAATTGATGGTCTGTTCCACAGTCGGCCCCTGGCCTTGTTCTGACTGATGATATTGACCTTTTCCATCGTCTCTTTCCACAGATGTAGTCAATTTGATTTCTGTGTGTTTCATCTGGCGAGGTCCATGTGTATAGTCGCCGTTTATGTTGGTGAAGGAAGGTATTTGCAATGAAGAAGTTGTTGGTCTTGCAAAAGTCTATCATTCGATCTCTGGCATTGTTTCTATTACCAAGGCCATATTTTCCAACTACTGATCCTTCTTCTTTTTTTTCCAACTTTTGCATTCCAATTGCCAGTAATTATCAATGCATCTTGATTGCATGTTCAATCAATTTCAGACTGCAGCAGCTGATAAAAATCTTCTATTTCTTCATCTTTGGCCCTAGTGGTTGGTGCGTAAATTTGAATAACAGTTGTATTAACTGGTCTTCCTTGTAGGCATATGGGTATTATCCTATCACTGACAGTGTTGTACTTCAGGATAGATCTTGAAACATTCTTTTTGACGATGAATGCAACACCATTCCTCTTCGAGTTGTCATTCCCAGCAGAGTAGACTATATGATTGTCCAATTCAAAATGGCCAATACCAGTCCATTTCAGCTCACTAATGCCTAGGATATCGATGTTCCTGTGTTCCATTTCATTTTTGATGATTGCCAATTTTCCTAGATTCATACTTCATATGTTCCAGGTTCCGATTATTAATGGATGTTTGCAGCTGTTTCTTCTCATTTTGATTCGTGCCACATCAGCAAATGAAGGTCTCGAAAGCTTTACTCCATCCACGTCATTAAAGGTTGACTCTACTTTGAGGAGGCAGCTCTTCCCCAGTCATCTTTTGAGTGCCTTCCAACCTGGGGGACTTATCTTCCAGCACTATATCAGACAATGTTCCGCTGCTATTCATTCAATGTTCTTTGCAGCATTGTTTACCATAACAAAAAGATGTAAACAACCTAGATACCCATCAACAGAAGAATGGGTAAACAAAGTGTGGTACATACACACAATGGAGTATTAAGCAATGATAAAGAACAACCATGAGTCTGTGAAGCATGTCATAACATGGTTGCATCTGGAGGATGAGTGAAATACTTTGATCACAAAAGGACAAATGTTTTATGAGACCACTACTGTAAAAACTTATGAAAAGGTTTACATAAAAAAAGAAATAATCTTTGATCGTTACAAGGGAGGTGAGGAGTGGGGATGGAAAAACACTTAATAGACAATAGATAAATGGTAATTTGTTGAAGGGTAAGAAAGTACACAATACTGCAGAAGCCAGCATAACCTTAAAAGGCAATGCCATGGTAGCTCCATAAAAAAAAAAAACACATCCAAACTCTTTGAGGGACCGAATTGATGGACTGGGGGCTGTGGGGACCATGGTCTCAGGGAACATCTAGCTCAACTGGGATAACATAGTTTATCAAGAAAATGTTCTACATACTACTTTGGTGAGTAGCATCTGGGGCCTTAAAAGCCTGTGACTGGCCGTCTAGGACGCTCCACTGGTCCCACCCCTTCAGGAGCAAGGAAGAATGAAGAAAACTAAAGACACAAGGGGAAGATTAGTCCCAAGGACTAATGGACTACATCTACCATGACCTCCACCAGCTTGAGTCCAGTACAACTAGATGGTGCCTGGCTACCAAAACTGTCTGCTCTGACAGGGTTCACAATAGAGGGTCCTGGACAGAGCTGGAGAAAAATGTAGACCAAAATTCTAACTCAAAAGGAAAGATCAGACTTGCTGGCCTGATAGAAACTGGAGAAAACCTGATAGTATAGCCCCCAGACACTCTTTCAGCTCAGGAATGAGGCCACTACTGAGGTTCACTCTTCAGCCCAAGATTGAACAGGCCCATGGAAAAAAAAAAAAAAAACCAAGAGGGAAAGGGCACATCAGCCCTGGGCAGGGACTGGATGGTAGGAGGGAACCGGAAAACTAGTAATATGGAACGAAGGATTGAGAAGGGAGAGTGTTGACATGTCCTGGGGTTGTTAAACAATGTCTTACAACAATGTGTGTACTAACTGATGAGAAAATAGTTTGGTCTGTAACCTTCATCCAAAGTTCGATACAGAGGGGGGGAAAAAAAAAAAGACTTTGGTATTTCACCAAGACAATTCTCTGGCTTTTTTCATTATGGTTCCCACACCTCCAACCCGGTGGGTGGAAGATCATTTAAAATGGCCACCTTCTGGAGCCCTGGTGGCACAGTGGTTAAGAGCTAAGGCTGCTAAGCAAAAGGTCAGTAGTCCAAATCTAACAGCAGCTCTATGGAAACAGTATAGGGTAGTTCTACTCTGTCCTGATAGGGTCGCTGTGAGTCCGACTCGACTCGACGGCAACGGGGGACCTGAAACAGCCTAGATAATTTCTTTTCTCTCACTATCGAACTGAGACATTCCCACGATGCCTACGTGAGCTCCTCATTTCTTGATAACTTGGGTCTGAAATGACCACATTTCGGGGTACAGAAGAACTAGGCCAGGCAGCCGTGGATGCTCAAGCCTGAAAATTCTGGTTTCTTTTCCAGAGAGGGCTTTCTTCCTTCCGCCTCTAGAGCTGAAGCTGCATCCAAGGCGCCCTGACGGTTAATGTTACGTGTCAACTTGGCTCTGGGCCTTGATGCCCAGCATTAAGCAATCACCTGGGTGGTGATGAGATCTGACAGGAGGCGATCGCCTCTGGGAGGAGATCCGAGATAAGGCAGTCACCGCCCTGATGAGATCTGCTCTGAGGCGCCCAGCAGTGGAAATGGGAGCTTCCTTGGGGGGCGCAGCCTGCCTCCCCCCCCCCCCCGGGGTATAAATGGACGTTCCCACAAGGCGGTCAGTCTCTCGCTCTGGACCCGGCGTCCCGCTCGTCTCTGCATCCTCTGACCTCCGGTTCTGGGTGCTTGAGCCAGCGACCGGCCTTGCCTCCCTGCCCGCGGATCTGGGGACCGGTCCACCTCCACAGCCCCGAGGCAGCCTGCCACGGTCTCAGCCTCCAGCCGAGCTCGCCTTCCACCCGTCAGCCTCAGCTGCAGCCCGGGGGCCGGCCACGTCGCCTCTGCAAGATCTCCGTGTCAGCTGTGGTTCTCCTTAGTCGGAGGTTGTCGCTGGGGCCCTCGAGATGTCCTACACGCTTCCGCATCTAGAGAACGGCTGGCAGGTGGACCAGGCCATCCTTTCCGAGGACAACCGCATCGTCGTCATTCGCTTTGGACACGACTGGGATCCCACCTGCATGAGAATGGACGAGGTTCTCTATAGAATCGCCGAGAAGGTCCAGAGATTTGCCGTGATCTATCTGGTCGATATCACCGAGGTGCCTTGCTTCAACCAAATGTATGAGCTTTACGATCCCTGCACCGTCATGTTCTTCTACAGGAACAAACACATCCAGATCGATCTGGGCACTGGCGACAACAACAAGATCACCTGGGCCATCGACGACAAACAGGAGATGATCGACATCGTGGAGATGGTCTACCGAGGGGCGCGCAAGGGCCGGGGGCTCGTCGTGTCTCCGAAGGACTACTGCACCAAGCACAGATACTGACTCCTCCACGTGGCCTTGTGTCCTCAGCTCTCCTCCGACACACCGCCCTGAGGCTTTGCCAGGTCCACAGAAGGAATTCTCCAGGAACGCGCCCTCTCCCTCGTGACCACTGGACAAAACTCAGTGCCAGAACACTGGACACAGTGATGCCTATTGACCTTGGGTTTGCCTTGATTCCCAATGATAAACGTGGCCACCTCAGAGTCACCCTCTGAGGGCCATCCCCAACGTGGCCAATCAGCACACTTCTGAATTTTTTTCCCAAATAAAGCATTTCATTCGTTTTTCAAACCTCTTTGGACTCCTGTCACTCATTTCTTCCAATAAACGTCTAGGCGACTCCTCTCCTGTGCTGGAGCCACGATGGCCCAGTGCTTCAGCCTTCCTCAGCTAAACACAGAAACAAAAAAAGTAGCACTTGGAATCCTCTAGCCACTCCTTGGAAACCCTGCGCGGCACTTCTACTCTGTCCTACATGGTCAGAAGGAGTCGGAATCGACTCCATGGTGATGGGATTGAGTGTTTTGTATTTATTTGTTTCTTCAGTATTTGCTAGTCTCTGTCCAACTGGTAATCAGCTTCCCGCATTCCAGGGAGGGGAAATGCCCAATAAGAAAACAAATAAACCCCCGAAACAAAAATATCAAGTGCCATCACCGGGAATTAGAATAGAGGGCCTTAATTGGGAAGAGCAGTGTGACTATTTTGTACCAAGCTGTCAGCAAAGGTTTCTCTGAGAAAGGATATTTAAGCACACATACAAGTGAACAAGAAGAGCCTTTCTGGAAGGGGAAAGAAATAAAAATAAAAAAAAATAGAGTGTAAGCACCCAGCATATGGCATTGGGTGTCTCTCCTCCAAAAGACCTCTTTAAAGCGTGAAAAGACAAAGAGGACTAAGGTATGCCTGACCTAAGCCATGGTATTTTCAATGGCCTCCTTTGCACGGCCAACGAACAATGAAGACCGACCACAGAAGAGTCTATGCCTTTGAATTATGGTGTTGGTGAAGAACACTGGATACACCATGGACTTCCAGAAGAAGGAACAAATCAGTCTTGGAAGGACTACGGCCAGAATGCTCCTTTGAAACCAGGGTGGTGAGACTTTGTCTCACCTCCTTTGGACATGTTATCGGGAGGGACAGGTCCCGGGAGAAGGACATTGTGCTTGGTAAAGTAGAGGGTCAGCAAAAAAGAGGAGGATCCTCAACAAGACGGATGGGCACAGTGGCTACCAGGATGGGCTAAAACAAAGCAAGGCTGGCCCGGAAGGCACAGGACCCGACGGTGTTTCAGTTCTGTCCAACGTAGGGTCGCTAGGGGACGGAACCATCTCCACCTCACATAACAACAGCACGAGTGTGAACTCTGCATAGTCAAGGAGTGGATGATCTGTCTCTAGGATGGAAAAGCAGTTTATTAAACTGACCCATTACCTCCTTCAGTCTTGTGTAAACTTTCTAAAATATGAATCAGAATTTCTCAGGAATTCTCTACAATCACCGCCTTGGACAAGGCGACCGCTACGCCTAGTTGTTCCAGCAGAAATCTGGGAGTCATTCAAGACTCCGGTATTTGATCAAGATACTTTTCTTGGTAAGCTGGCTATTGTCGATATGGTCCCCACACCCCCCACCCTCTGACTGGAAAAAGATCATTCAAAATGGCCATCCTCTGGAGACCTCCCTGGTGGCGCAGTAGTTAGGAGCTACCCGGCTGCCAAGCAAAAGGTCAGCAGTTCCAATTCATCAGCCTCTCCTTGGAACCGTACAGGGGAGTTCTTCTCCTTCCTGATAAGGTCGCTGTGAGTTGACATTGACATCAACGGGGGACCTAAAACACCCTAGATCCTTTCTTCTTTTCTTTTACTCTCGAACTGAGGCATCCCCACGATGCCTAAGTGAGCTCCTCATTTCTTGATAACTCAAGTCTGAAATGACCACATCTCAGGGTACAGAGGAAATAGGTCACGCAGCTGCAGGTGCGCAAGCCTGAGAATTCCGGTTTCTTTTCCCAGAGAGCTCTTGCTTCCTTCCCCCTCTAGAGCTGAAGCTGCATCCAAGGCTTCTGTGCTGGAGCCCCTGTGGCGCAGTCCTTAAGAGTTCCACTGCTAACCAAAACAAACAAACAAAAAGTGCACTTGGAATACACCAGCTGCTCCTTTGAAACCCTACAGGGCACTTCTGCTCTATCCTATATGGTCACTATGAGCCAGAGTCGACTCCACCACCACAGGTTTGCGTTTGTTTTTGTTTCTTTTTTGGTTTTTGCTACTGTAAAGAACTGTTTACCGGCGGCAAATCCCACTCCCCAAGGTACAGGTATTCAGTTCTGGTCACCTTGTGTCCTAGCTCTCACTGTTCTATGTGAGGGTTGTAGAATCACTTCCATTTGGAACTATCTAAAACCTTTGGAAATTGTTTGAAAAATGCATGTAGCTGAGGTAGCTGGAGGTTCTTTTTGAAGTAAGGCTGTCTTAGCCTTAAATTTTCAGTCTGCCTGCTGGTTATATATGTATATTGTCAAATATCTGTATATACCTAAGTGAAGCAGGCTTCAGGCTGCAATAAAAAAAAGGGGATATGAAATCCATTAGATTCGAAACGACTACCTCCCTGGAAATTTGTCATGTGTACAGAAGAAATTCCCCAAGAAACACACCTAGTCCATTGTGACCACTGGGGAAAATTAAATGCCAGAAGTGCCAAGATAGTGATGCCTATTGACAGTGATTTTTCTTTGATATAGAATGATAAACATCGTTACCACAGAGTTATCATCTGTGCAGCATCCCAAACATGGGCTGTGAGTATACTTGCAAATTTGTTTCCAAAATAAAACATTTGATTTTTTTAAATACCTGTTTGTACTCCTGTCACTCATTTATTCAATAAACATTTATGTAACTCCTATTATGGGCTAGAGGAAACCCTGGTGGCATAGTGGTTAAGTGCTATGGCTGTGAACCAAAGAGTCAGCAGTTCTAATCCACCAGGCGCTCCTTCGAAACTCCACAGGGCAGTTCTACTCTGTCCTACAGGGTCGCTATGAGTCAGAATCCACTCGAAGGTACTGGGTTTGGTTTGGTTTTGTTGTGGGCTAGTCCCTGTTCAACATACCACCCATGTGTAATCATTGTGTTCTTTCCCCATTTCTAGTGGGGGAATCTGCCAATAATAAAACAAATAAAGCTCATAAACAAAAATATCATATGGCATCACACAGAAATTATAATAGGAGGCTTCAATAGATGTCTGCATGATAAACATGGCCTCGTCAGAGTTATCATTTTAGTCATATCCCAAACTTGGCCATTCAGTGTGTTTGCTAATTTGTTAGATTGTAACCTAAGATTTTATGGCTAGTAAAAGAGTGCAGTTTTATAAATATGTGTTGATTAGATAATTAATAGAGAATTCCATACCATTTCATAAAATGTCTTTACATTATCCAAAGAAAATACAACCCCACTGTTCAAAAATAGATGAGAATTGAGTGTCCCCAGGAGATTCCCTTTATTATTTCAGCACACAATCTTCCTAGCCAAAGTCACTCCAATTCTCCTACCCTCTGAATCACTCTGGGATCACTATGAAGTTTTTTTTTTTTTTTTTTTTGTAGATTGGGAAAGTATTCTGAAGGCAGTGTGGCCTTCCGATGGCATTGACTTTGGCCTCCCCCGCCATCACTGTCAGTGTTGCCATAAACCCGTCGTTAAGGCACCAGACTTGGCTGCCCTTGAAATGAAATGGGGAAATCTGAATTTATGGGCCAGCTTGGTCCCCAGCCTAGTTCCCCGGCCAAAGAGTGTGAACAATCCTGTGTTTGTGACACCCTGGGCCTGCAGTGACCTTCCCGGCCAGCCAGGATGCCGGAGGGATCTGAAATCACACTAGAGGAAGAACCAACCCATTACCCAAGGGCTGATGAATGGGCTTCTCCCCGCCCCGCCCCCCAGGACAGCCTCAGCAGGGCCCCAAGTGGGGCTTACCTTTTTTCTGTCTTGAACTTTATAGATAGAGACTCATCTATCCTGTCTCTTAGCTGAAAATTAATCAGGCTGAAAATAGATAATAATTAGTTCTCAGTGCTAAGTACAATTATTTATTTGACTTATTATTTGATTAATACATTACTCTGCCTTTTTATCAGAGGGCAGGCACTGTCTACTTTGTTTACCATTTTATACCCTGGTTTTTTTTTTTTTTTACCTAGCACAATGCATGGCAAAGAGTAGGTTCTAAGGAAATATATATTAAATGCATAATGATTGTGGAGGTGGGCGGGGGGGGGACTTGCATCTCAAAGCCTAGGCTCTCATTTTGCTTTGTTTTAGCAGCATTTTCCTCAAGAGTGATTTTTTATTTTTTTCTTTTCATTATAAATACAAAATATACATCAAGTAACTTCTGCTGCTGGTTTTTGACTCAGCGACTCTCAGAATCTTCAGGATAGAGGCTTGGGATTGACCTCTTCTCCAAGTTTCAACTTTGGGCTGGTGATGAGAATTTTTTTGCTTTTGACTTTCTAACGCATATGGATGTAACCAGGACAGGCTACTCCACACACCCATAGGTAAAGACAGCCACATTTACTTTTTCAGGCAAAAAAAGTGACTTAAATTCCTATAATTTAACATCACTGTCTTGCTGCTCCCTGCCTCCCCATGGTTTGTTTAAACTCCCAGTAGCTTACATAATCCACAAAGGGGGGTCAGCCTGACTTCCACACTTCAGCGGGGAAACGTTGGTCACTACCACACAGTTGTGGAAGATGCCCACTACGAGCCTTCAGATGATGCTGGCACAGGGCTCTGTACGGGCCGCCGGAGGTCTGGTGGAGAAAATGATTCTCTTCCTTGACCAAGATTACCCTCACGTGGGTTCCCAGAATTGCAGCTCTTAGTGCTAACATTCAGTCCCTTACATGTCCTTTCTCCCAGAAGGGCTGCCTGAGATGTTACAGGCTGACCCAAAACTTCTACCCTTTCCATCCCCTGGGATCACACCACTGTAGGCCTGGCAACTTTTCCTTTTTCAGCTGTTGAAACACAAAGATCTCATTATTCCCTGTTTCTAGCAAATAGGTCTACCCACCCACTTCCTAAGAGTAGCCACCCTGATGATCTCTAAAAAACCACCAGTTGCCACTGAGTTGACTCTGACTCCTGGTGACCCCATCTATGTCAGAGCAGAACTGTGCTCCATAGGTTTTTCAATGGCTGATTTTTCAGAAGAAGATCGCCAGCCTTTCTTCTAAGGTGCCTCTGGGTGGACTCAAAACCCCAACCTTTCAGTTAACAGTCAAGTGTATCAACCATTTGCACCACCCATGGACTCTGATGGTCTCTAGGGGGCCCTATTACTCTCAGGAAGAGGGAGCTACCTACAATGCCTCGGGATAGTTTGCTCTTCCGGACTTTCTGATACCTCTCTCAGCAGAGAATAGAAGCAGGAAGAGGAGGAGGAGGGGAAAAGAGAGAAGAAGAATGGCAAGAACACTATAATAGAAGCTAAAAACCAGCAGATCATTCCACTACACAGCTATTTACAAATTGACTTCGTAGACAAATTTCCTGCCTTTCTCGGGTAGAAGAGAGACTTCCTTCTCTGAATTATGCATGCTCAAAATTTTAGGCAACAAATTTACAATCAGGAAGAAAATTGAGAGATCATTCTATTGAGTTGTCTAGCTTCAAGGTGCTGGATTTCTGCTGGACACAGTAGTAAAATAATAGAAAAAAAATTTTTTTTTTTTTTTTTACACAAAACAGTATTTCAGATGATGGGGCAGGCTACTGGGGTGGAATAAACAGTGTGCTTGGATGAGAAATTTTTTCCGCCTTGGAATAAGAGTCAGATTTATTTTGATGGGGCCACATCAGGGCTGGGAGGCCACTCGTGCACAGACACCGCAGCATGTATTACCTCAGAATGGGGCTGGGGTGGCTAACAGCTGGTCAGGGCATGGCTGTGAGGCAGGACAAACTCTTGCTGAGTCAGGACTCTTTTCCAGGGACTAAAGCATGTCCTCCAGGCCCTACCGCCATCTTAAAGACACCACCTGGCACCTAATTGTTTCTGTTAGCATCTGGCTACAGTACGCAAAGACAGGTACTGACTCACAAGGCATGATCCAAAGTGCTAATGACCATCAGTAGGAAGTCTGAAAAGAAAATATATCACGTGGTCACAAGTTGCTAATTCATGAGACAAAACTTGAAGATCAATGAAAAATCCAAAAATTTACCACAGGCTACAAAGCTGTCACGAGAAGTAAATGAATCAAGCCAAGAAACCAAGCATAGAGCCTTCAGGTGTCACAGAAATGGGCTCCCAATGATATCTAGAACTGTAAGACCTCAGAGCAGCAGCCACCGGTGAGTGAGAGTGACGGAGTTTCACAGATTCAGAGCCTATGAGCAAAGCCAACATGCACTTACCCTGGAATGTGTCTGTGCTGCTGGATCATGGTGGTGAGTTATCATGATTTTTACTTTATGGTTTGCTTCTATAACCATTATTTTGAAAATTAAAAAAAAAAGAAAAAAAAACCTGCTACCTATTTCTTCCTTTCATCCTGAGTTTGCCAGGCAAAGAGTGGGAGCAACTGGTCTCCCTGCGGGTTTGGAAATGGGAATTCAGGCTGTGAAGGAGCTGTTGCCAGTCTCCTTCAGTGGGTTAAATGTGATTCAGTTCAATCCAATTTCACAAGCAGGCACTGAGCAGCTGGTGTGTGCACATTGGACTAGGTATTGCTGTGGGTAGATAAGGACAAGTAGGACACCCCTGCAGCCCAGGTTGAACTCATCATCAAATAGAGGCCACAGGTATGCAGATAAAAAACTACAAAACTGAACAGAGGAGGGAGTGGTATATTTTGTCCTAGGAGAATCAAGAAAGCTGCAGAGAAGGTGATGGGTGTTGAAGAATGTGTTGTAGTTGACCTTATGGGCAACCCAAGAAACAGCAAGTAAGATGAAGGAGAGTATGACCAAAGGCATGGCCACATAGAAGTGCATGAGGGGTATCGGGAGACCAGGGTACATGTGTAGCAGGATAGGTGGTGGAGGGAATTAGTTGCCTATTTCAGGACTTAGGCTCAGGCAGAAACTTAGCAAAAACCAACCAGTAACCACTGAGTGGATTCTGAGTCATGGTGACCCCATGTGTGTCAGAGCAGTATTGTGCTCTGTAGACTTTGAGGTGCCACTATGTGGACTCGAACCTCCAAACTTTCAGTTACCCAGGGACTCCAGAAGCTCATTTGTACAGGTCAAAACCTGGTTGCCCTCAACCGTAACACAGGAGAAGGAGCCCAGCTCTCTTGAGAGCCTGGTTCCAGACGGAAGTTATTTCCTCAAGACCTTGCCACTTGTGTCAGAAATTCTCAGCATTCCACTCACTGCTCAGACGACTTCTGGAAAGGTACAAATAGATGTTCCCTGAAGAGAGTGACAGAGTAACAAGCTGACTTCACCTACTTGCACTCAATGTCACTGACAACCGCCATCACTCACAATGGTTGGAACTCTAGAGCTAGGCAGTCTGCCTTCAAAGCCTAGCTCTGCCTCTTGCCAGCTGTGGAGACTTGGAAGGAGCCCAGTGGTACAGTGGTTAAGCACTCAGCTACCTAAACTCAGAATTAGAGGGACATCGAGGCATAGGGTGTATCCAACCCCACACACCAGTGCGTGAGGAGCTGCAAGTAAGACAGACTCTGCAGATTCTGGCCGCAGAGTTTAGAGAACGTGGGCACAAAGGCATTCTTCTGCCCTTGGGCATATTTACCCTCCCCATGCAGCTTCCTAGCAGGCTGCTGTAGAACAGCATCGACCAGCAGAAGTATAAGGTGAGCTACATGTGCAATTTAAAAACTTTCTAGCAATCACATTAAAAAAAGTAAAATTAATTTTAATGCTGTCGTTAGGTGCTGTCATGTAAGTTCTGATTCATAGCGACCCTCTGTGCCACAGAACGAAATACTGCCCAGCCCTGTGCCATTCTTAGAATTGTTGTTATGCTTGAGCCCATTGTTGAAGCCACTGTGTCAATCCACCTTGTTGAGGGTCTTCCTCTTTTCCGCTGACCTTGTACTTTACCAAGCATGATGTCCTTCTCCAGGGACTGATCCCTCCTGACAACATGTTCAAAGTATGTAAGATGCAGTCTTACCATCCTTGCTTCTAAGGAGCATTCTGGTTGTACTTCTTCCAAGACAGATTTGTTCATTCTTTTGTCAGTCCATGGAATAGTCAATAATCTTTGCCAGCACCACAATTCACAGGCGTCAATTCTTCGGTCTTTTTTATTCATTGTCCAGCTTTCACATGCATAGGAGGTGACTGAAAATACCATGGCTGGGGCCAGGAGCACCTTAGTCTTCAAGGTGATATTTTTGCTTTTCAACACTTTAAAGAGGTCCTTTGCAGCAGATTTGCCCAATGCAATGTGTCTTTTGATTTTTTTGTTGCTGCTTCCATGGGTGTTGATTGTGGATCCAAGTAAAATGAAACCCTTGACAACTTCAATCTTTTCTCAGTTTATCATGATGTGGATTATTGGCCAATTTGTGAGGATTTTTGTTTTCTTTATGTTGAGGCGTAACTCATATTGAAGGCTATATATAGTCTTTGATCTTCATTAGTAAGTGCATCAAGTCCTCTTCACTTTTAGCAAGCAAGGTTGTGTCATCTGCATAATGTGGGTTGTTAACGAGTCTTTCTCCAAACCTGATGCCCCGTTCTTTTTCATATAGTCCAGCTTCTTGAATTATTTGCTCAGTATACAGATTGAATAGGTATGGTGAAAGGATACAACCCTGACGCACACCCTTCCTGACTTTAAACCACCCAGTATCCCCTTGTTCTGTCCAAACCAACTGCCTCTTGATCTATGTAAAGGTTCTTCATGAGCACTATTAAGTGTTCTGGAATTGCCATTATAATGACATGTGCAAAGAGCTGGAGATAGAAAACCAAAAGAGAAGAACATGCGCGGCATTTCTCAAGCTGAAAGAACTGAAGAAAAAATTCAAGCCTTAAGTTACAATAGCGAAGGATTCTATGGGGGAAATATTAAATGATGCAGGAAGATCAAAAGGAGATGGAAGGAATACACACAGTCATTATACCAAAAAGAATTAGTTGACGTTCAACCATTTCAAGAGGCGGCATATGATCAGGAACCGATGGTACTGAAGGAAGAAGTCCAAGCTGCTCTGAAGGCGCTGGCGAAAAACAGGGCTCCAGGAACTGATGGAATATCAATTGAGATGTTTCAACAAACGGATGCAGCGCTGGAGGTGCTCACTTCTCTATGCCAAGAAATTTGGAAGACAGCTTCCTGGCCAACTGACTGGAAGAGATCCATATTTATGCCTATTCCCAAAAAAGGTGATACAACTGAACGTGGAAATTATCAAACGATATCATTAATGTCATATGCAAGCAAACTTTTTTTGAAGATTATTCAAAAGTGGCTGCATCGGTATATTGATAGGGAGCTGCCAGAAATTCAGGCTGGATTCAGAAGAGGATGTGGAACCAGGGATATCATTGCTGATGTCAGATGGATCCTGGCTGAAAGCAGAGAATACCAGAAGGTTGTTTACCTGTGTTTTACTGACTATGCAAAGGGATTCGACTGTGTGGATCATAACAAATTATGGATAACATTGCCAAGAATGGGCATTCCAGAAGATTAATTTTAATCATAAATTTTATTTAACCAACTACATCCAAAATATTATAACTTCAATATATTACCAATATAAAAATTATTAGTGATATGTTTTTCATCCTTTTCTTTGTACCAAGTCTTTGAAATCCAGCGTGCATTTTACACTTAAAACCAGTTTGGATTAGCCACATTTCAAGTGCTCTATTTTTTTTTTATAGCCATATTGGACTGTGCCATATGGAACTGAACCTATAACAACAGCTGGTAATCCAGTAGTATTTGTTGATTATCACCTGAGAAACCTTGGTCAAATTACTAAACCTAAGCCTGTTTTCTGCTCGGTAAAAGAGAAGTAATAATAAAACTTAAGTTGTGGGGAGCACTACATTGAGATGTGTATCTGAAGCTTTGAATATGACGATTATTTCTCTGTGTGTTTGCACATATAGTTCCCTCGGCCTGGGATGCCCTGTCTTCTCTACCTGCAAACCCTTATTCATTCTTTAAGGCCCTATTCAAAAGTCACCTCCTCTGTGAAGCTACCCATCTTGTCTCTTAGACAGTGTCAGGTGCTCCTGGCTCTGGACCAATTTAACACCTTGTTCTGACCTCTGTAATGGTGCTTCTTACCTTGCTTTGTGATTATTTATTTCCCTACCTGTCTTCTCCATGGATCAAAGGGTCTGATCTGCAACTGATCATGGAGGGCACAGGGCTGTTCCATTGCGCATGGCTTCTCCATGCGTAGGGGGCTGACTCCATGGCAACTAACAACAGCCTGTTTTTCCTGATGACCTAGGGAGGGCTTATCACATTCCATTCATTTTAAGATGTACATTTTTCACGTTTTCGCATCTCTGGAATCAGGGTACATTTGTATCATAATAGGCAGCATCTTTTGTTTCTCAGTGAGACAAAAAAGAAAAGTAATGGTGTGATTGTAATGTATTAGATAAATTGCAGTATTTGCCTTTGGGTTCCCAGGCACGGTGCTCAATAAATGCAATAAATGTGTCAAATGTACTGACGACACTAATAAAAGTTCACTGCTATTACCAAATATGTAAATTATTTGGCTGGCTGCCTCTCCTCCACCCGGTGGTAACTTCACCAAGGTCAGAGACTGTGGGCTCTTTCATAATGATAAGCTGGGCCTCTCCTGAGAGGCCAAAAATGAGAATCGAGTTCAGATGATTTCTGGTTTTTGAGGAAAATGCCTACTTTTGTAAGGAAAGAAATCCCGCCTTCCTCAGTGTTGCATGGTTAGGTTTTTAATTCCTAAAGCAAAATATCTGCTCACTGCACCAGGAAGCAGGGTGGTCCAGGCTTGGGCACCGGATTGAGAAACGTGTTCTTGTGGGACCAAGCTGGGGAGAGAGCATTTTCCCTCAAAGCAACGTGTTTCCTCAGAAACCCACGAGGGCCCCCAACAGATAATCTTTCAAAGGGCTTATTAATTTCCTCAGAAACCCACGAGGGCCCCCAACAGATAATCTTTCAAAGGGCTTATTACAAGACAAGAAGGGCTTTTAAATTTCAAACGTTTTAACAAAATCTTTTATCTAGGCGCTCCACTGTCAAATTGTGCTGTCTCTGCCCCAATTTGGAAACCCTGGTGGCGTAGTGGTTAAGTGCTGCAGCTGCTAACCAAAAGGATGGCAGTTCAAATCCACCAGGCACTCCTTGGAAACTCTATGGGGCAGTTCTACTCTGTCCTATAAAGTCTCTATGAGTCAGAATCAACTCAGTGGCAGTGGATTTGGTTTTTTGCCCCAATTCAGAAAAATGAGAAACGAATAAGCAAAAATGCACCCCAAACTCTCTTATCAGGAGAATTCCAATGATAGTCAAACATTAGTCATCATAAGGTTAAAAAAAATAATACTTAAACCAAAAAAAAAAGGGGGAAGCTTTCTGAATGGTGGTGATCCCCAAGCTATATACCACCAGAAAGAAGGAATTTAAAAAGGCCCAACTAAGAAATGTCTGGAATGTACACAGAGTTCCTAAAGCAATATTGACTTTTAAATCTTTGAGGTTATCTCAAGGTTGTTGTTTGAAGGTACTCCTTGATTTTCCTCCAGAAAAGGATTAGAATTCCGGCCAAGTAACAGAAAGTCTCAGTCTATTTCGGGTAATCTACCTAATTTAAATAAGGAGTCCTGGTTGCCCAATGGTTAAGGGCTTGGCTGCTAACCAAAAGGTTGGTAGTTCGAACCCACCAGTGGCCCTGTCGTAGAAAAGACTGGTGGTGATCTGCTTCTGTGAAGATTACAACCTGGGAAACCCTACTGGGCAGTTCCCTGTCACGTGGAGTCGTTATGCATCAGAATCCTCTGAACGGCCGCCTAACAACACTCAGATACACTGTCCTCAAAACTGCCACCCTCTCTCTGGGAATTATGTAGCACAAGCACCTGGTACCTGGTGAGAACTAAGGGTTTTATTTATTTATTTATTACTTCTTGAAAAGAAAACACTTTGCAAATGCAGGCGAAGTGAATTGCTTCCCACTTTTGGAGCCTGGTGGTGTAGAGGTTAAGAGCTTGGCTGCTAACCAAAAAGTGGACAGTTCGAAACCACCAGCCACTCCTTGGAAACCCTGTGGAGCTGTCCTACTCTGTCCTGTAGGGTCGCTAGGAGTGGGAATTGACTCACCACAACAGGTTTGTTTGCTTGTTTTTTTGGCTACCAAACCCCACCCACCTGTTGGGCCGCCTCAGTGCTCTGACAAGGGATAGCGTGCAGAGTTCCGTACTGAATCTGGCTTGATTCTGGCTGCAGGAGCTCCTGGGAGTGCTGGCCACACTGGGCCTCTCAGACCACTCTTGCATCCTGAATTTGAAAGGGAATCAATCGTGCATTCTTTAACTTTCTGTTTTCCTGTCTCTTTCTTCTCTCCTCAAGTTCAATTTAATTGAAATGACTCTGGCTGATGGATCTAAAAGAATCATCAAGTAGAAGCATCCCGTCACCAGGCCCTTTTCACCAGTACACCCAACTTTCTCCTTTTGTCTCCCTCCATATTAATGTGTGACCTTAACCAGCTTCTTTCTGGAGACGATTCCTGCTGTCTGAAGCCAGCTGCCATTGAATTGATTCCAACTCATGGTGACCTCACATGTGTCAGAGTAGAACTGTGCCCCATAGGGTTTTCAATGGCTGATTTTTCAGAAGTAGATTGCCAGGCTTTTCTTCTGAGGTGTCTCTGAGTGGACTCCAATTTCCAACCTTTTGGTTAGCAGCCAAGTGTGTTAACTGTTTGTACCATCCAGGGACTCCTGTCTGACCAGAAAAAAAAAAAAACAGAACAGTTGCCTTTGAATTAATTCCGACTTATAGCTACCAAGTGTGTCAGAGTAAAACTGTGCTCCACAGGGTTTTCATGGCCTTTTGGGAGCAGATCCTTAGACCTTTCTTCTGAGGTATTTCTAGGTGGGTTTGGACTGCTGGCCTTCCAGTTAGTAGCCCAGAACTTAACCGTTAGCACTGTAAAGCCACCCCCACTAAGAAAAAATTGTGGTTACTAATGACTTAAACAACTAAGGGCCATATTAAAGTGACGCTATTCAACATATGACATTCTCCTTGCTCCATTGCAGGAGGTATTCACAATCCCTTAGAGAAGACAGACAATGACGGTTTCAATACCGCAGGGTGGGTCCTGTACCAGGCATATGAATATGTGCTATGAGAGCAGGAAGGAGGAGCTCCTAACTCTGTCTACGTAATAGCCACCGTTGAATGTTTGCTATGTGCCAGGCACGTCTCGTCCATTATTTCATTTCATCTTTATGTAAGGGCCAGCTGTCAAGTTTGACTCCTGAGGAAGGCAGACTCACCATACCCTGCCCCACAGCCCTTTCCTTTTTGACCAGCTTCCTTGCTCTAAGCTAGGATATTTTCCCCAGACCAATAATTTTGCTGAAACTAAGGAGGAAGCTAAGGAGGGACAATACAAAAACACAGGCGCAGATGAGTTTACAGAGTCACAGATTCCTTATGTGGCACAGCTTTCCAGGGAATCAGCTTCCATTCCCCACCCACACTGTCGATCCTTTGTGTGCAGCAAGATATTTCTCTCCCTTCATCTTTCCTTTAAGGTCCCAAGACTTATTAAGCACAACATGATCAACATGAATCCTATAAATCTTTTCTTTTCTTTTTAAACCTACTATGAACCCAAACTGAGGAACATACAACAAAATAACTAATTTGTATTCATCAAAAGATGAGCCCTGGTGGCACAGTGGTTAACTGCTTGGCTGCTAACTGAAAGGTCTGTGGTTCAAACCCACCAGCCACTCCATGGAAAAAAGATGTGGCAGCCTGCTTCTGTAAGATTACAGCCTTAGAAATCTATGGGGCAATATTACCC
The DNA here is from genome assembly GCF_024166365.1 of Elephas maximus indicus. Classification (NCBI taxonomy): domain Eukaryota; kingdom Metazoa; phylum Chordata; class Mammalia; order Proboscidea; family Elephantidae; genus Elephas; species Elephas maximus. The sequence goes on along the minus strand of NC_064821.1, from coordinate 150,835,285 downwards.
TGTCCTATAGGATCACTATGAGTCAGAGTTGACAGGTTAATCATCAAAAGGGTCATGAAAGTCAAGGAAAAAGCGAGAACTGCTCCAAAATGAGAGACTAAGGAAATGTGACACAAAATTGCAATGCAATGAACTGGATCCTTTTGTTTTAATGGACATTATTGGTGAAGGTTAATGGAGTCTGAAAATTAGATAGCAATATAGTATCAATGTTAATTTCCTGATTTTGATAGTTGCATTGTGGTTATGTGGGAGGATATATTTGCTTATAGGAAACACTCTTTAAAGTATCCATGGGTGACAAGACATCATGTTGGCAACTTATTCTCAAATAGTTCAGGAGAAAATATTCTGTGTACTGTACTTGCAACTTTTCTTTAAGTTTGAGATTGTTTAAGAAAAAAGAAAAACTACTCTATATCCAGCAATTGCATGGGGGCATTGGTGGTCCAGTGGTAGAATTCTCCCCTTCCATGCAGGAGACATGAGTTCAATTCCCAGCCGATGTACCTAATGCACAGCTACCACCTGTCCCCAGTGGAGACTTGCCTGTTGCTCTGATGCAGTGTTGCATTCTGTTCTGCCTGGGGTCGTCATGAGTCGGGAGCCAACTCAACATTCAACGACAACGTTCCAAAGATCAGCCGTTGAATATACAAAGAAAAGAAAAAGTACAAGGCTATTACTACTTTTGATAGCAAAGATGCAATAACCCAAATGTCCACCATTAAGGGACTGGTTTAGTAAATTATGGAATCCTGGTGGCACAGTGGTTAAAGAGGTTGGCTGCTAACCAAAAGGTCAGCAATATGAATCTACCAACTGCTCCTTGGAAACCCTAATGGGCAGTTCTACTCTATCCTATAGGGTCACTCTGAGTTGGAATTGACTCAACAGCAATGGGTTCCATTTTGGTTTGGTTGGTAAACTATGGAGTCCCTGGGTGATGCAAACAGTTAATGCACTAGACTACTAACCAAAAGACTGGAGAATCAAGTCTGCCCAGAAGTGCCTCAGAAGAAAGGCCTGTGATCTACTTCTGAAAAATGAGGCATTGAAAACCCAACGGAGCACAGCTCTACTCTGACACTCACGGGATCACCATGAGTCAGAATTGACTCAACAGCGATTGGTTGAATAAACTATAGTACACACACACTCTAAAAAGGAGTAAGAAATATTTCTATGTATCACGATGGAATTATCTCCAGGATATATTAAGGAAAAAAAAAGGAGAGTACATATCTGAGAAAAGACTGTGTAAGTGTGTAACATTTTAAAAACAACAACAAGGATGTTGTTGTTTTTGTGTGCCAACGAGTTGATTCTGATGCATAGTGACCTTATGCGACACAGTAGAACTGCCTCATAGGGTTTCCTAAGCTGTAATTTCTATGGGAGGAGATCACCAGCTCTTTTCTCCCACAGAGTGGCTGGTGGGTTTGAAATGCCAACTTTCAGTTAGTAGCTGAACACTTAACCATTTTGCCACCAGAGTGCCTTACTACAAAGATTAAGTCATGAAATTAAAAAAAATAAATGATTACCTATAAGGGACGGAAAGAAATATGGTAAAGGAGATACAAATAGGAGCTAGATAACTTTAAATATATTTTGTTTTGTAGATTTGACTTTGGTACTATGTAAAGATTCTACATATTTATAAACAAAAGTACAGTTTAATAAAGTAATTCTTGAAAATAAAATGAAACAAATGACCGTAAATGTGAATATGGTTGGATAACCAAACAGAGAGGAACTCTTCCATGGGACTTTAAAACATTAACTTCGCTGTATGTCCCTAGGAAACCCTAGTGGAGTAGTGGTCAAGTGCTATGGCTGCTAACCAAGAGGTCAGCAGTTCAAATACACCAGGTGCTCCTTGGAAACTCTATGGGGCAGTTCTACTCTGTTCAATAGGGGCGCTGTAAGTCAGAATTGACTCGAAGGCAATTTTTGGTGGTGTCTCTAAAGGGATATGCCCTTGAACTATGGGGTGGGGCGGGGGGAACCACTTAAACTCTTTTCAGGAATCAAATTGCTGGCAATGTTGGTAGTTATTCTGAGACTGTTATGTGTGTGTGTTTTGTGTGATAAGACAAATGAATAATTATATGCTAATCTATCATTCCCAGTGTCTCAACATTGAGAGAGAGGTGATATAGGGTTGAAAATTAAGCAAAATCCCTGTAATCCTGAATTTGCATTTAAATATCAGGATGAACTCATGATATAGATTATCTTAAAAAATAAACACATCTCCTAGCCCTGTCCACTAACAGGCCTAGACCAACCCAGTTTAGCATAATGTACCTCCAGTGCCAGAGTAAGTTCCAGAAATATTCTGCTTGGAGAAGTGCTTGCTTCCAGATTTAGCGTAGGAAACGCACAAATATGCCTAGAGTATCTTGTCATACTAGAGAGCATGAAAGTTATCAAAGACTGTTAGGATTGCATCAAAGAACTACAGAGCCGACTTTAAGAGGCTCTCACTAGCCAAAGATGAGACAATTTGAGCATCAACAATGACAGTAACTGTGATAGATTAGAACACATCAAATACATTTAGATTTATGAGGAGCTCATAATGACTCTAAAAGATAATAATTGGTCACTCTTGGAAGAGACTGATGAATCAATTCATTTTTTAAAAATAACATGTAAATAAGAAGAAAAAAAATCAAGCATTTAGCCTGCCCTTCTTATATGAACAGTGTCACTGGATAACAAAGTAGTAGATGAAGATAAGTTTCTCTTTACAGAAGTATCCCAGCTAATAAACAAAGAAGAAATGGTATAATTTTAATATCACAATTTTGCAACCTCCAATGAAGTAGTGGATGTAGGCATTGATCGTCAATAGCTACTGGTATCACAGAAAGAGAGAAACCAGTTATCACGTGTTTTTTTTTTCCTTGATAGGCGAATATAGCACCACTTTTTTTTTTTATGACTGGGTGGAATCGACTCAATGGCAGTGGTAGTGGATTGGGTATGACTGGGTTTGCTGGGGATGACATAGTTTTACCTCCTACTCACCCCCCTCCCCAAATTAACCTGAAGCTGATTAAGGCCTAGTTACAACTACCAATTTACAGGAAAAACAGGAGACAAAGGAGCATATAAAATGACACCACAGGGATCTAGCCAGAAAACTCAAGACTATGAGAAACTCTACGTGGTTAATAGCCCACTTTCTTCAAGACAAGAGAGATATGGATGGATGGATGGATGGATGGATGGATGGATGGATGGATGGATGGATGGATGGATGGATGGATGGGCGGGTGGGCGGATGGGATAGCCTCATGGATGGATGCATGGCATGGATGGATGCATGGATGGATGGATGCATGGATGGATAGATGCATGGATGGACAGGTGGACAGACAGGTAGACAGAGGAGTAAGCTATAGAAAAAAGAAACATATTGAGACATAGCAACCAATCTCAGTGTGTGGACCTTGATTTTAAATCAAATAAGCAAACTTTTAAGACAATTATTACATTTATGAAAGATAATTTTAAAATTCAAACACTGGTTGGATATTTGATGATACTAAGGACTTATTAATTTTTTTTTTTTGGTGTGATAATGCTATTGTGGCTATGTTTTAAAAATAGCCTTTCTCTTTTAGAGATTCATATGGAGCTACTTACAGATGAAATTTTATGATGTCTGGAATTTGCTTCAAAATGATGAAGAAGAGAAGGTGGGTGGAGGTGTATATCAAAGAATATTTCATATATGAACATGAGTTCACACCTATTGAAGATGAGTGATGGGTGCACAGGTTCACTCTACCTTTGCGTACACTTGAAATTTTCTTGTATGTTCTATCTTTGTTGATGCTTGAAATGTTATATAATAAAAAGTTAAAAAGTAACACCTACTGTATACCAGGGACTAAGGTTGGCATGGATACACCTAAGCTATGAATCGGTCTTATAGAAAAACATAGAACCTTTCCTTCATGACTTACACATGTGGGAAGGGAGAAGAACTTGGTGTAAAACCTTTAAGTCTCCCCTTGCTTGATGAGATGAATATGCGGTTTTCTTTGCCAAATTGGAAATTGAGAACAGAATGCAACCCTGTCTAAACTGCTCCTCCTTCATGGAGTGCATTGAAGGCTGGAGCCATTACTCAGGGTCCAGCTGCATAGCATTCCCATCCACCCAGAAACACATGTAGATATGCATGACACCAAAATAGGGCCACATGTGGGTTTTAACAAAGAACAGCCAGACAAAAGCCCCACAGACGCCACTGACCTCTCCCTTGGCCTCTGGGCCTTCCATGGAAATGTGAACTTTCCTTTGACACTCGCGTGACACCCTCTGGCAGTTAACAACGGTCCTATAGAAAGTGGGCAGTGCCCTTTGGCTGCATCAAGGGCAGGGGGCCTGATGCTCTAGATTGCGTGCATTCACACCACAATCTCCTATTATTTCTGGGCCCCACCCTAATTGCACTTTAGCTTCATGGTCCTTGAGGGCAGAAACATAAATTCAGCTGGACACTCGCCTGCCCAGTGTGGTGACCTTTATCATACATGCCTGGGATGTTTTCCCAAGGAATCCAAGAGAAAATGACTTCATCAGAGGCTTGTGTTGCCATGGAAATGCCCATACAGAGAACTGGGCTGGGCACAGGTCTCCCTGGACTGGCTTTGGGCTGGCAGTGAGTTCCTTGTGGGAACCCCCTATGGGTGTCTGTTCATTCACTCATTCCTTCAAGCATTTACTGATCCTCAGCATTAGAAGCTTTGTAGGAGGTAAGGAAGAAAAAGACAAAGTGCCCTAAAGAGCTCTGAAGGTGATGGGGGAGAAAGACATGTTCACAAATAACTTTAGTTTAGGGCAGAATGTGTTCAGAGTCATGAATGAGGAATTCAGAGAAGGGAAAGAGAATTTACAACTGCAGTGGTGAAATTGTAGGAGGTGAAGTGAGATGCAAACCTTGAAAGATGAATCAAATTTAAAATTTAAGTAGTCAAGAGATGGGGGAGTGGTGGGTGGGTGATAAGAACAGAGAATTCCAGGTGGAGGGAATGTCTTGAACAAAGTCATGGAAATGAGAATTTTATGAAGCCTTCTGTACATACAGTGGGTAAAACCATTGGGGGAAGGACCTCTATAAATGCAAGGAGTACTGCAGAGCCTTAAGAACTAATACGACCTATTTTATTCCCTTGTTCATATTTACTAATCTTTCTAAATGCAGGAACAGAATGCTTATGATCTTATCTTAAAGAAAGAGAAAATTAAAAAAAACATGATACCCAAAAAAGCAAACCCATTGCCATGGAGTTGACCCTGCAGGACAGAGGAGAACTCGTAGTGAGCCTGCAGGGCAGAGCAGAACTGCCCCATAGGCTTTCCAAGGCTGTAAATCTTTACAGAGGCAGACTGTCACATCTATCTCATGCAGAACGACAGTGGATTCAAATCGCTGACCTTTTGGTTAGCAGCTGATGGCTTGACTACTGGGCCACCTGGGCCCCTAAAATATAATAATAAAAAAGCATAAAAGTAAAATAATCAACAATTGCCTGGAACAGACTAACCAATCCTGGAAGTGAAAGTCAAAATGATGTGTGGTGCAGCTCCACTTATCCGGCTCTTCCCAATTTCATGTTGGATCAAACAACTCATCAACTTCTTGGTAAACAATGAAAGATCCACATGGTTTTTGTTTTGCTTTTTTAAAATTTTATTGTGGTAAAATATGTATAATAAAGTATCTGTCATTTTAACATTTACAGTTCTGTGGCATTTTTAATTATATTAACATGTCGTGTAACCGTCACCACTATCCATTTCCAAATATTTTTCATCACCCTAATAGAAACTCATCCCTCGGTGGCACAAATGGTTTATGCTCAACTACTAACCTAAAGGTTTGCAGTTGGAATGGACCCAACAGCTTCGTGGAAGAAAGGCTTGGCAATCTGCTCTGTAAGGATTACAGCCAAGAAAACCTTATGGAGTCGTTCTGCTCTGTAATACGTGGGGTCGCCGTGAGTTGGAATAGACTGGACAGCAACGGATTTTTAAAAACAGAAACTCAGTACCCCTTAAGCAATAACTGCCCTTTTCCCCTCCCTCCAGCTCCTGGCAGCCGCTAATAAACTTTTATCTCTATGCACTTGTCCCTTCTAGATATTTCAGATAAGTGAGATCATACAGCTTTATCCTTTTGAGTCTAACTTATTTCACTTGTTATGTATTTCATTATTTCATGACGTAGCATGCATCAGAATTGAATATCTTTATGGCTGAGTAATATTCCATTGTACGGATATACTATATTTTGTTTATCCACTCATCTGTTGATGGACACTAGGGTTGTTTCCACTTTTGGCTGTTGTGAATAGTGCTGCAATGAACATTGGCGTACAAGGTTTGGTTTTTATGAACCTCAAGGCTATTGACATTTTTGGCTGGATAATTCCTTGTCGTGAGAGGGCTGTCCTGGGCATTGCAGGGTGTTTAGCCGTATCCCTTACCTCTACCCACTAGGTGCCAGTAGCACCCTCCTCCACCAGTGTGACAAACAAAAGTATCTCCAGATATTGCCAAATGTCCCCCTGGGTGGGGAGCAAAGTTGCCCTGGTTGAGAACCATTGATCTATATAAAAAAACCAAATTCATATTAAAAGCTTAAATTTATTGAGTGTTTATTATATACAAGGCTTTGTAGTAAGCGATTTACACATATTATCCCATTTAATCCTCGCAAACCCCCCTTAAGGTATAGGTATAATCATTATTTGCATTTGACAGATGAAGAAATTGGAAGTATTTATCAACTTGTTAAAACTCATTACCCATGAATAACAGAGCCACAGTCTGACCCAGGCAGTTGGACTCTGGCACCTAAAAAAAAAAAAAAAAAAAAAAAGTTGCCATTGAGTCTATTCCAACTCATGGAAACCCAATGTGTGTCAGAGTAGAACTGTGCTCCAAATAAACACCAAGCTATATTGTATAATATCCTGGGGTTCCAGGGCCACTGTCACCTGGAGGTGTAAGCCAGAGTGTGGGCACCAATAACAGGAGACCCTTGCTAGCAGTCCCAATGAGAGTAATTGCTGGAAACCAGAGCCAGCATGCCCTAGCATGGCTCACTCCTCTCCCAGGATAGCCACGAGCGCCCTCCTCACTGGCTCATGGTCTTTCTCTCCTCCTCATCATGCCCTTGAAGACCCCATGGCTCCTCTGAATCCCACATTGGCAACATCTTTTCTGGAACAACTTCTACTCCTGTCCATCCCTCATGACTGTACCCCTCTGGTTATTAACAGGTTGATCTCTTCTGGAGTGTTTCTGGAGTACTAATTTGGCTTCAATTCACCCAGAAAGGGTAAAATTGTCCTGTGAGGCCACAGGGCATGAAGTTCAGTTACGGACTCTGCAGTGGACATTATGAGTTCCTCTTTCTCTTAGTAACTGCACTGATGGTCATTCAGGCATCCATAACACCCCCATGTAGTGGTGTCGCTAGGTGGATACTGGGAATTCGGACTGCACCTGGTGACACTGTTGGAGTGGGTAACATCAAAAAGAATGTCTATAAAATGTGCAGTGTTTCAGCAGAAATGTATTATTTGTTATAAAAACATCCCAGTAGTTAGTTATAATAACAAAACTTTTTCTGTTTCATTATACCTCTAAGGCTAAACTCTATGCTAATTTACTTTTTGAACCTTCTAATGCACTCCAGTCAGAGCTGTCATTATTACCCAATTACAATGATGCTTTGAATCACGTGGCTTCTCCTGCAGGTACTACAAGTACGCACTGTTGTTTTCATTGCTGCCAGGGTTTTTAAAGTCGCTGATTTTGTCAAATCTTCTGGTGTTTTAGCTACAATATTGTGGTAATTAGTGTTTGGAACCTATATCAATAACTTTTTTGAGAGTGAAGTAGTAATTAAAGGAAAAGAAGGAGAAATTTTTAAAAGGCTTCCACTCAGTTACTAATAATGTAATTCAGTGTAGAAAAATTTCACAAAACAATTTAGTTGTTCATATTCATATAATCTAAGAAATATTACGTTTAAGCAATTTACAATTTATCACATACTATTCTATGATTTCAATTAATAATAAACATTACTAAGGATTCTGTATGGGCTGCTACAGGAAGAGGTCCATGGGGGGCTGATACCATGAGTTACCACACTGGGTGACACCAACCCTAGTTACACCCCTGCCTCCACACAGTCCTGATCTTAGGCAATATGTAGGTGAATATTCCACAAATATTCAAAGACAAATCTGAGTTCAAATTCTGATTCGACTGTGTACTAGATGTGCAATCTTTTGCAAGTTAATTACCTTTATGAGCTTCAGTTTCTTTACCTGTATAACAGATAGGAGTCCCTGGGTGGCCTAAATGGTTACATGTTGGGCAACAGGCAACATCCTTGGTTACTTTACATACTACTTTTGGGGCCAAGTAAAGACTGAATGGGCAAAGTTAGAGAGCATAAAATGGGAGTAGACCACTTAGAAAGGAGAGCCACAGGAAGGAAGCAAAGAAGGGAGGGAGGGACATAGGGAAGAAAGGAGAAAAGGAGGAAAAGAGAAAGGAAAGGAGAGAAGGGGTGAAAGAAGGAAGCTGCTTTCTCCTGCCTTGGTAATAGTCACTCAGAGGGATATTTCCAGCTGGCTTATCCGTGAAGAGAAGCGTTTCCGGTGAGACTGAGGCATAGGCGGTGGGGGCCATGACTGCTGTGGAGCTCCATCACTCACTCACAAAGCATGTGCTCTCTGAGGAGGGGTGTTCACAACCCCATTTTCACCTCAGAGGGAGGGATGTTTCCGCCTTATGTGGAAGGGCACGTGTGAGGGACATTTGCCAAGTAATGCGTTTCAGACTCAGGGAAGAAACTGACTGCACCACAGAAAGAGTCACTCCAAAGAGCTGTGGAGAAAATGGGACCAAGATGTTGCCTCAGACTCCCTGAGTTCCCGGTTCTGAACCACCCTCTGCATATCCAAAACCCTGCATCACAAAGGCTGTATTTAGAAAGCAGAATTTTACAATTGGCACATTTCTGTAAACACATATGTTTAATTCCAATTTTACAGCTCGGCTACTCTCTGTAACACACAGTCCATAAAGTATTTACAATGTCGTTTGAGATCTATATACTATTTACATTCCCTGTCCTCCATGCAGGTAAAATGGATCTAGGAACTTGGCCAGAGTCCCAGGGAAACAGCTGGGATTAAACAGAAACCACCAAAAAATAAAGCAACAACAAGAACTCTCAGTGGGACATGAAGGGGACAAGGAACTCTAAACACAAACCCCCAAAGTAAAGAGGGTACAAACCACACGTGAGCAAGCTGAGGGAGACAGGGGGCTTTGGGGCCTCCTTTAGGTGACCAGATGGGTGTTCAGTCCCACCTCACAGTCTAGGGGTTACGTGAGTTAGTTTCTCTAACACTCCATCAAATAATGCCTTTTTTTGGATATTCAGGGGCTGATGTAAATGTCCTTTGTCATGTGCCATCTGAATTTCTCCAGCAGTCACCTGTACCCTCTAAACCTTTCCTTCCATGTGGCACTTGGTCTGTGCCTGGGTCACTGACATGGACATTGCACCAAATACAGTACCACAGCTCAGCTCCCAGTCAGCTCAGGGAGGCTGCCTAGAGGTAGCCCAGAGCTGGTGGGATCCCTTGGCCTGCCCTGAGTTCACCCCTCCTCTCACATACTTTGGACATATTACCAGGAGGGATCGGTCCCTGGACAAGGACATCATGCTTGGTAAAGTAGAGGATCAGCAAAAAAGAGGAAGACCCTCAACGAGATGGATCAACACAGTGGCTGCAACAATGGGCTCAAGCACAACGGCATTGTGAGGATGGCGCAGAACCTGGCGGTGTTTTGTTGTATTGTACAGAGGGTCGCTATGAGCTGGAACTGGCTCCACAGAACCTAACAACAACAACATGAGGCGTAGACCCAGGACTCTTTGAGTAGAGCAATCATTAATGCACTCAGATGCTAACTGGAAGGGTGGAGGCACCTTGGAAGAAAGGCCCGACAATGTACTTCTGAAAGATCAGCCATTACAGACCCTGTGTGATACACAGGGCTCACTATGAGTCACAGTCGACTGTATAGCAACAGGTGAAGGGGTAAAATCAGGTTTGGTGAGGCCTCAAGTACATATAATTTTTTGACCTTTTTAAAGACAAAGAATACAAAATGCAAAATTAGATACAGGGTCTTGGGAGGTGCTGTATAAGAAACAAGGCCCTGATGTTTAACAAACAGCTTTGCAGTCAGCCCACTCCCTCCCCAGGCTCTGATCACCTGAGGAGATCTTTGATGGCTCCCATCTGGTGGTAGGAAGCAAAACTTGACCTAACTTCCTTGTTCAGGGTAGAAAGCAGAAAGATCAGGGTAAAAAGTAAAAAGGAACTCAGCAAAGCTGAGGACTAGATTGAAGTACTGATATAATCAATTCAAAATTAATCATTTAAAAATATCATTTTAGAAACTGTCACTCTAAAATATTTGCTGTTTTAAGTAGAATTATGAGATATTATATATCAGTACATAGAATTTTACATTTACAGATTTTTGTTGTTGTTGCTGTTACTCTTCAATCCCATAAACCCCTGGAGACATGGATCACCCATTGCCTTCGGACCCCAAAATTGAGCTGTTTCACAAGGGAAAACCAAAGCGGGGGGTCAGGCATAGACTGAGCTCTACCTTTTGCCTTTAGAGCTAGCCTGGCTGTCATCAGGAGCAAGGCTAAGGCAGAAGGTTTAGCTCATCTCCTGCTTAGATTTGATTTTTTGGCTACTCGATCTGCTGTGATAGGACGAACAGAAGGAGACGTTTCAGGATCCATAGTGAACTAAACCAGTGAGTCGAGTAGGCCCATTCCGTCATTGTTGTTTTTAGGTGCTGTCCAGTCAGTTCCAACTCATATCGATTTGATGTACAACAGAACAAAACACTGCCCAGTCCTGTGCCATGCTCACAGTTGTTGCTATGTTTGAGCCCATTGTTGCAGCCAGTGTCAGTTCATCTTGCTGACGGTCTTTCTCTTTTTCACTGACCTTCTACTTTACCAAGCATGATGTCCTTCTCCAGGGACTGATCCTTCCTGATAACATGTCCAAAGTACATGAGGGGAAGTCTTACCATCCTCACTTCTAAGCAGAGCTTTGAACCAGTTCTTCCTGGTTCAGTCATGGCTGAGGAAGCAACACTGAAACAGACCTGAATTTTTTAAATTTTGGTGAACCAGAACCATAACCGGAACAGGAAAAATTACGGGTTGAAACCTTGCTAGAAAATCTCCCTCTTAAAAAACAAGGGCAGGGTTCACGTTGCATAGCAGCCAAAGCTCTTGCTCATTGGATTTTGTGAAGAGGGAAACAGTGGCCCCCCACTCAAAGATGGTGGCCAGTTGCACTATTTTGTAATGTGTTGCTCTCCTCAGTCCTGGCAATAATCCAATCTCATGCATCAGGCACCTGAAAGGGCTCACTACACCTCTTCCCAGTCTCCTATTCTAGGGCTTCGACCTGTAATTTTTCGTGCCGCAATTATGGCTCCAGATCACCCAAATTTTTAAAAATCAGGTCTGTTCCAGTTTTGCTTTGTCGGCCATGACTGAATCTGTTCGAACCTGTTTGACGCCCTGCTTCCAAGGAGCATTCTGGCTGTACTTCTTCCAAGATAGATTTGTTTGTTTTTCTGGTAGTCCATGGTATATTCAATATTTTTCACCAGCACCGTAATTTAAATACATCAATTCTTCTTCTGTCTTCCTTAGTTGTCCAGCTTTTGCATGCATACGAGGAGACTGAAAATACCATGGCTTGGGTCAGGTACACATTAATCCTCAAAGTGACATCTTTAACACTTTAAAGAGGTCTTTTGCAGTGGATTTGCCAATGCAATACATATTCCATCACAGGAGAGGGTATCTATGCTTCCAAAAGTACAGGCAGCACCTCAGACCAGAATAGGCCGTGCAGAGGTTCTTGTTTAAGCCAAGTGGCTGTACATGAGGCCTGCTGGAAGGACTCCAATCCAGCAGTAAAACCTGGATTAGAGAAAGTGTCCTCAGTATGCCATGGTCTCTGTTATTGGAAACCCCAAACCAGAGAGTGTCAGGAAACCAAGTGTGACCCTGGGAGGGGTTAGAATAAGGCTTTCATTGGGAGGAGGCACAGGCAGGTAAGGGGAGCAGAGTGAGGAAGGGGGACATATCCACAGAAAGGAAAGGACAAAGACAGGGCCAGCCAGCTGCCCTTAGCTCCTGCTCCTGAGAGTCAGTGTCTCTTCTGTGCCCAGAAACTGTCCTCCATGGGCTGAAGCTGGGCCACCAGTGGGCCTCAACCTGCCCAAGAGAGCAGAGGAGGCTGGGACAAAGGTTGGGATTCCAGGGACCATTTCTTTTAATGCTTACTGGAAGGGAACAAAGGTGTTTTTTAGGAGGTTCTCTGTTCATCACAAATCTTCTCACTTTGAAAACTTCATAGTGGCATTTCCTGTTTGTATCTGTCTCCTCTCACTAGACTGGAAGGTCCCTGGAAGCAAGTGCCTTATCTAAATAGTAATAGCTTCCTCTTATTGAGATCTTGCCATGTGCTAGGAATTATTCCACGTATTTTATCTTAAAAGTCTCACTCACAAAACCATCTCAGACTCAAGGTTCAAACCATAATTTACTTCTCTAAGATCACTGGCACAGTGGTTAAGAACTTGCCTGCTAACCAAAAAGACAGCAGTTCGAATCCACCAGCCACCCCTTGGAAATCCAATGGGGCACTTCTACTCTGTCCCATAGGGTCGCTATGAGTCGGAATAGACTTGGCACTAACAACAACCACAAAGATCACACAGCGGGTAGTGGTGGTTCAGTGGTCGAATTTTTGCCTTCCACTCAGGAGACCTGGGTTCGATTCCCTGCCAATGCACCTCATGTGCAGCCAACACCTGTCTGTCAGTGGAGGCTTGTGTGCTGATACACTGCCAACTCAATGGCAGCAAACAACAAGATCACACAGCTAGTTAAGTGGTGGAGCCAGCAAACAACCCCAGGATGTCAGATTCCAAAGCCATTTACAAGATGCTCGTCAAATTAATTGACCTAGTTCCTACTGGGTATGAAAATATGAATATACTCAACTCCTGATTTGTGATGATTAAAAATGACCATAAAGCAATCCCAAATTCATCAATGTTTCATCCTGGAATGTTTTTGCCCATACGTTTGAATATGGGTGTATTTGCTATTCTAGGAATTCATAATTCAAAGTAATTAAGATACTAAGTAGAGAAGCTCAAAATTATAAATTTTCCTACTCTGGTTTTCCTCCTAGAACTGCTCATTACACAGAGCCAGCCCTGAGCCTATTTCTCTTCTGCATCTGTCACCTCTCCCTACAGCTTTAAGTACCTAAATACTAACGACTCTTACTTTTCTATTTCTAGCCTTGAGCTCCCCTAAGCTTCCAGACACATATTCAGCTGCTTACTTGACATCTCCACTTGGATGCTTAACAGGCGTCCCAAACATCATCCACAACAGAACCCTTTGTTCTACTATCTTCTCAACCTGTTCTTTTCCCAGTCTTCACCATCTCAGGAAGTAACATCACCATCCACCCAACTGCTAAAACCCAACACTTAGGATTCATTTTGATTCCTTTTTACTCTCCCTCCACAGCCAATTTATTACCAATTCCTGTTGGTTCTTCCTTCAGCATACATTCTGAATCTTGTTTAAGTCACCGTCTGTCCTAGTTATCTAGTGCTGTTATAACAGAAATACAACAAGTTTATGGCTTTAACAAACAGAAATTTATTCTCTCACAGTTTAGGAACTAGAAGTCCAAATTCAGGGTGCCAGCTCCAGGAGAAGGCTTTCTCTCTCTGTTGGTTCTGGGGAAATCAATGTTCCCCTGGTCCTAGGAGTTTTTCAGCACAGGGATCCCAGGCCCAAATGATGCACTCTACTCCCAGCTCTTCTTTCTTGGTAGTAGGAGGTCCCTCCCTCTCACTGATCACTTCTCTCTTTTATATCTCAAAAGACATTGACTCAAAATACAACTTAATCCTGTAGATTGTGTCCTGCCTCATTAACATAACTGCCTCTAATCCTGCCTCATTAACGTCATACAGGTTAGGATTTACAACACATAGGATAATTACATGAGATCACAAAATGGTGGGCAACCACACAATACTGGAAATCATGGCCTAGCCAAGTTGACACACATTTTGGGAGGATGTAATTCAGTCCATAACACCATCTATGTAGTAGGTTCATAGAAGCCTCAGTCTATCCATGTATAAAATTGGTAGTCCAGCTATTCTACTTTCTTGGCAACTATTTCAGTTATCAAAAATGCTAAGAGAAATGCTAAGGAGCCCCAATGGTACAAACAGCTAGGCTGCTAACTCAAAGATTGGTTGTTCACACCCACACAGCAAGTCTACAGGAGAAAGACCTGGTGATCTGTAAAGATTACAGTGTAGGAAACCCCATGGAGCAGTTCTACTCTGTCACATGGGGTTACCACAAGTTGGAATCAACTCAATGGCACCCAACAATAAGAGCCACCAAGCAAAGACAACAGAAATTTTCCTAGGACACCCTTGCCCAGAAAAAGGGGACGGTCCTTTCCAGACCTGTGATTCTGATATAAAATTCAAGATGCCACACAGTCCATTACCAAAATATTTCCTGGTCTATCTACCAATTCTGTACTGCAAAATTCCCCTCTTGGGAATAATCATTTTCTTAGTTCAAATTGAGAATTTTTTTTTTTTAGATGTCAACTGTTTAAAAACTGAAGATAACGTAGGTATATCATGTTTACCTAAAAATAAAAACTGAAGGTTAACTCATTTTGACGAGGACGTATTTTTTAAAAATGGCAAAGATGGTCTCGGAGTAAACTGGGCAATCACTAAATCCCTTAGCAGCATTAAATAAATTCCTCTTCTGTGAAGTATCAGGAATTGTTTATTTCTCCATGCCCTCAAAGGCAATCTGGATTTTCAGTTAGACATCACAGGGTAGACTGAAATGGGAGCTGCAGTTGCTGGTAGATTAATTATAATTTTTTTTCAACATACTCTTCCAATTATTCAATTGACCTTAAAAAGTAGATCTAAAAATCTTGGAGTCTATAACATTTTGGGTCAGTTTATATAAGAGAGAGAGAGAGAATGTGTGTGTGTGTGTGTGTGTGTGTGTGTGTGTGTGTTTAACCTTGCCCAGAATTCCTTGACCATCTGCTGCTGCTCTGTGCACTGATGGGCCCTGAGCAATACTGCAGAAATACAGATAGTACCACTCCAAGGCTGTGGTCTTTCATATACATTCCTGGGAAATGTAATGCTTGTGGTTTCCAACCTCATCTCTCTTACAATACAGATATGAGCCAATTTTCCTTTGAAAAGAACACATGTACTTCAGTGTACATTAAGATCAATTTGAGATTTATAAAGACAGTAGAGCCACTTGGGTTTAATACTTACTAAATCTCCATTACACTGTATCAGACTTAGTTAACGTTTAAATTCTAACTTAATTGTGACAGGCTTCCTTCTGTTTACATTTCTGAGATTAAACAAGCTATCACCTCCTCAGTGGTCCCTCTTAAAAAGAAACACAGCTGGCTTAAAGTTGTTTTTGGTCCCCAAGTCCTCCTTTCCCACCTTTTTTTCCTTCATAGATAAAGAAAATATAGTTCTACTCCCAGCCCAGCTGTTAGGGAAATATAAACTTGTATTGACAACTAAATTAAATATAAAAACATCTACAGTTTGATTCAAAATTTGCAGGAGTTAACCTGGGGATCATTGACTGATAATTGCACTGTATTGGTAATAGAGAATAGCTTCTGATTGTTTCTCTGTCAGTTATACTAAACCAAAGGAAAAACAAAAAAAACAAAAACCCCCATTGCCGTCAAGTGGATTCCAACTCATAGCCACCCTGTAGGACAGAACAGAACTGCACCGTAGAGTTTCCAAGAAGCACCTGGTGGATTCAAACTGCCAAACTTTTGGTTAGCAGTCGTAGCTTTTAATCACTACACCACCAGCATTTCTGTCAGTTATACTGGAAGCTACTAATTAATAGTTTAAACTTGGAAAACCACAACGGCAATTAACTCGTATTCCATGCCTTCCCATTAGAAAGCTCTTTGCTAACTAAGGCTGCTTACAAAAATATTATATAAAAATTAGATCTCTCAACAGCATACTTAGACTCTTGTTGGATATGTTAATGAGATGGCTATTAGATTAGGTGAGCTGCCTCTGGTTAGGGCTCTATTCAACGTACTGGATAACTGAGAGGAGTAATTCTAACAAAGTTGTTGTTAGCTGCCATCAAGTTGGCCTCCAACTCATAGCAACCCCATGCACAGGGAACAAAACGCTGCCTGCTCCCAGGCCGTCTCCGTGATCAGTTACGAATTGGACTGTTGTGATCCATAGGATTTTCGTTAGCTCATTTTCAGAAGTAGATCTCCAGGCTTTTCTTCCTAGCCCATCTTAGTCTGGAAGTTCCACTGAAACCTGTTCAGCATCATAGGAACATGCAAGCCTCCACTGACAGCCAAGAGGTAGCCACGCATGAGGTGCACTGGCTGGGAATTGAACCAGGGTTGCCTGTATGGAAGGTGAGAATTCTACCACCAAACACCAACGTCCCATTCTAACGAAGAATTTAATTTTGATCTCCATGTAGCAACTATGTAGATAATTCCCCAAAAGAAAGACCAGTTGGAAAAAGGAAAATAAACAGAATTTGGAAGCAACTTTGAGTTGTAGTTAATAGAGCAGGATACAGATGTGGTCAGAAACGGCTAAGGAAGAGAAAGAAGGTGGTCTGAAATGGTAGGTATAAATTAAACTCCTTGTGGTTAAGTGGCTTTTAGGGCCATGACTTTGGGTTTACATTACTCACTAGCAAGTATACAGAAAAAGAAGTTAACTAAAGCACAAACTGCAAATAATAAAGCCGAAACTCCAAGGTTTCAATAAGCATGAGTTTGCTCCAACCTTCCCTGCACAGGTCATGAATCCAGACCCCTTTTGTATCTTTGTTACATCTTCAATATCTCTATGCTTAGTTTTACCCAGAGAGGTGCAGTGAAGCTCAGTGGTTCTATCAGGGGAAAAGGTGGAGCATGTTGGTTAAAATCAGATGGCTGAGTTTTCATCACTTTCCAAATTGTGTAACCTCTCTGAGCTCAATTTCCTCATCGTAGCAACCCTATAGGACACCGTAGAACTGCCCCATAGGGTTTCCAAGGAGGAGCTGGTGGATTCAAACTGCCGACCTTTTGGTTAGCAGCCGAACTCTTAACCACTGCACCACCAGGGCTCCATCTATAAAATAGGAGTGATAATTTTGTGCGTATCTCACAGAATTACATAAATGCCTGGCACATGTGAAGAATTCAATGAATGGTAGATACACAAATTATGACTTAAAGGTAGATTTTTGCCTTCAATCCGTTCTTCATGTAACAGTCATAGAACTGGATGGGAACACGTAGAGAGAAGGTTTAGAGGGAGAAGAGTTAGGAGAACCCATTCGACCCCAGAAGCAGAGCATGTCACTGCCCCGTTCAGAACCTGCGGTGTTCTCTTATTAAAAACCAAACCACTTACCCTGGATTTGATCCCAACTCACAGCAACCCCATGTGTGTCAGAGTAGAACTGCGCTCCATAGGGTTTTTGATGTCTGATTTTTTGGAAGTAGATCTCCAGGCTCCTCTGGGTGGGCTCAAACCTCTAACCTTTGAGTTATCAACCAAGTGTGTTAACCATTCACACCACCCAGGGATAGCCTCTCACTATACCTAGAATAAAAGCAAAGTCCTCAAATGCCTTCTTGATCTACACTCCTCTCTGATCTCATGCCTCTACCACGGTCCCCTTCATGTCCTCTGTGTCAGCCACATTTTCCTCCTTCTGTTCTTTGAACAAGCCAAGCATCCATCTGTGTTGGGCCCATTGTACCTACTGTTCCCTCTACCAGGAAGCCTTTTTTTTTTTTTTTTCCCATATGTCTGTTGGCTTGCACCCTCACTGCCTTCAGGTCTCTGCTCAAATGCCTTTCCACCCTAGCTAAAAATAGCACCCCTTTGGGGGATCTATCTTCCCACCGTATCTAAAAACAGCACCCCCGCTCTCCATCCCCTTACCCTGCTTTATTTCTCTCATGACACTTCCTACTCTGTGATGTTAAAATGTGTTTATTTATCTACTTATTGGTTACTTTTCTCCCCCCTCTAGAAGGTAAGCTTCATTAAAGGCAATGACTGTTTTATTCGCTGCTGTATTCCTAGAGCCTAGAACCATGCCTGACACATAGTAGGTGCTCGATAAATATCTGTGCACAGAATGAGTGAATACCAGACAAAGCAGATTCTCACCGATTAGTATAAGCCTTAGTGGGCATCAGAATCACCTGGGATATCAATGCATGGACCCATTACCAGAAATTTAGATTTATTAGATCAGGAGTGGGATCCAGGAATCTGTATTTTAACTAGCATCCTAGGTGATTCTGAAGCAGTTCATAGACTACACCTTCAGAAACGTTCATCCAAAGTGAAAGGTCACACCCACTGTAAACCCTGCGGAATCAGTTCTCCTCTGAAACACGTGAGGTTACCGCAAGTCAGAGCAGTTGACTTGAGAGTGGTTGGTCTGGTTTTGGTTGGCATACCTGGTTAGGCAGAACCTGACATTACTTTTAGCTGGGGCTGTTTCTGTTTAAAAGTTGTCAGGCTCTGCTCCATCTGGAGCCCTAGTGATGCAGTGGTTATGAACTTGGCTGCTAACCAAAAGGTCAGCAGTTCAAATCCACCAGGCACTCCTTGGAAACCCTATGGAGCAGTTCTACTCTGTCCTGTCGGGTTGCTGTGAGTTGGAATCAACTCTACAGCAACAGGTTTGCTCCATCTAGGAAGATGATAAATTTTGCTGGAGTGAGTCTTTGTTCTGTGAGCGATCACTACAATGGCCCTGGCCGCTCTTACTTAAGTGTCTTAAGACTTAAATGTCTTAAGGCATTCAGTGCCCCAGAGGAGGGAGGCAACAGGAATATTTTTTTGAGGCTTGACAAAGGCTGCCCCTCCCATAAAGGGTTTATGCAGAAGTTTACTTATTAGAGTTTCTCTGAGAAGACAAAAAATAAGTAAATAAATAAAACCCAGCCCCTTGCCATCGAGTAGATTCTGACTCATGACGACCTCCTATGTCATAGGGTAGAACTGCTTTGTTGGCTTCAATTTTTCTTGGCTGTAATCTTTTCAAAAGTAGATTGCCAGGCCTTTCTTCTATTGTACAACTGGGTGGATTCAAACTGTCAACATTTAGGTTAGTAATCAAGAGCAAATCATTTGTGCCATCTAGGAACCTTCTCTCTGAGGATCGAGAGGGTCCAAACAAGGTTTGTTTTGGGAAAAGGACGTCTTAGACTTCAGGGGAGAGCTCATGGAGAGGGGACAGAGGAAAAGGGGAATTAGGGTGAGGTCCTAAAACCCAGGCTAGGGCCTGAGCTATCAAAATGGAAAGGTATTGGGAAGGAAGCTTTGCTCTCAAGGCTCAAACTGAAAGGATCCCATACTTCACCAACCTCCTCTGGGATGGCTGGCTCCTTGACAGCAACGTGTTGTTGTTGTTAGGTGCCACTGAGTCTATTTCGACTCATAATGACCCAATGTGACAGAGTAGAACTGCCCCATAGGGTTTCCTAGGCTGTAATCTTTTTCGTTGCTGTTGTTGAGAATATACACAGAAAACAAACCAACTCAACAGTTTCTACACGTACAATTCAATGACATTGATTACATTCTTTGAGTTGTGTAACCATTCTCACCCTCCTTTTCTAAGTTGTTCCTCCCCCACTAACATAAACTCACTGCCCTCTAAGTTTCCTATGAAATCTTTCAAGTTGTTGTCACTTTGATTCCATATAAAAAAATATACATAGTATTAAAAGAGCGTAATGCTCAAGGCAAATATTTTTTAGTACTTAAGCTAAACTGTTGTTTGGTTTTAAGAAGACTTTGAAGGGTATTTTTGGTTTAAGGTTTAAAGATTATCTCAGGGCAATAGTTTAAGGGGTTCATCCAGCCTCCATGGCCCCAGGAAATCTCTAGAGTCCATGAGAATTTGAAATTCTGTTCTACATTTTCCCCCTTTTGATCAGGATTCTTCCAGAGAGTCTTTGATCAAAATGTTCAACAACGGTAGCCAGGTACCATCCAGTTCTCTGGCCTCATGGCAAAGGAGGCAGTTGTTCATGGAGGCAATCAGTCATACACTCCATTTCCTCCTCCTGTTCCTGACTCTCCATCTTCCTCTGTTGCTCCAGGTGAATAGAGATCAATTTTTGTGCCTTGGAGGACAGCTTGCAAGCTTTTAAGATTGCAGGAACTATGCAACAAACTAGGAGGTAGAATAGAAGCACATTATTAGGCCAATTAACTGTGATGTCCCACAAAACCATGACCCTAAACTTCCAAACCAAGGAATCAAATCCCATGAGGTGTGTAGCTGTACATAAGTAAGACTGTAATCTTTATGGGGGCAGATCGCCAGACATTTCTCCTGTGGAGCCGCTGGGTGGGTTCAAACTATCTTCACTCAGCAGCTGAGCACTTAAACTTTGCATCACCAGGGCTCCTTTGGGAACAACTAGGCATTGAATTATAAAGAGTTGTAACTTTGGAAGCCTGAGTTGTGACCCGTTTGGTCAAGTGTAACACTAAGGAGTGTTGTCCTTCCTCAAGAACCACTTTTACCCTCTGCAGGAATCTGCACTGACTCTTACTGGTTTTCCTGTTTGTGTGGCACATCTCAGCAATAATTGCTCCATTTTCCTTTGAAAATGTTGGAAAGAGAACCCTGCATTTCTGAAACTTTGTTAAAGTGGTTTTTATGGCACAAAACAAACCGTTCCTAGTTTAAATGTCCACTTTATTTAACCTGGTAATAAGAAACAGCCTCTTCTCTGGGCTGGCTTCTCTGCCTTATTATTACTCCTGCCCCATAAACCTGTTGCCATCGAGTTGATCCCGACTCGGTGATGTGAGTGTTGTCATTTACTTGTTTGTGACCTGTAGGATTTTAAACAAATGGTGTAAATTTAAGAAATCTAATTACCAAGTCATATTGTTGCCATCCTAGAATCAAGTCCTTGAGATCAATAGTGGCCTTGTCTGTGTGTTGGTGTGTATTTTCCAAAACAGCTGTGGCAGTTTCCAAATGTCACCGCTTTCCTTTGCATTTTAATCACCCCCACTGTAAACCCCTTGGCTGGGTGCTGGGTGAGTGTTAACATAAGGGAAAATCTGACAAATTTGATATCAGGGTCCTTCACTCCTTCATTCCTCCTTTCCCCCAGACAACTAGGCTCTACACACACACACACACAATGGAGAGCACTGTGCTAAAAACAGAGGTCCAGAAGGATGGTTCTTTTGGGTTTTCTTATCAAGCCCCCGTTGCCTTCATTTGATGGGACAGGATACTGCAGCTCACAGGACGTCTTTGACTAACACTGTCAATAACAGAGTGAAAAATCACAGAAGTGAGATTTGCACGCAAAGTTCTCAACCAAGACTCATTTCTCTTTTTTTGTTTTTAATAGGTACTAAAAAAAAAAATTTTTTTTCTTTTTTTTATTCACTGAGGGCCTGCTAAGTACCAGGTTTAGTGCTGTTTCTGCATTAAATCATTCAGCCCCCGACCCCTATGATGTATGTATCATGTCCATCATACATATGGGAAAACTGAGGCAGGCTCCTGAGGCTTAGTAACTTTCCCAAATTCACAGATTCGAAAGTGGCAGAGCTGGTATCTAAACCCAGATCTACTGTTCTCTTAACCACCATATGATACTGCCCTTGTGCCACCTTCTTTAAGACGGTACACTATCATGGAAGGAGCAGTGGATTTGGGGTAAAAAAGTCTTATTCAAGTAGCACTGGTTATGTGAACTTAGGCAAGTAAATTGAGCCTTTTGATTTCGTGTTTTTCCTGACTATAAAATCCCTCCAGGATCCTTGAGAGGCTCAAGTGAGATAAGATACGGAAAAGCACTTTGAAAACCGAGGTGTGTGCTGCAAGACGCGATTGCTGTGGTTGGAGCCTGCTGTCCACTATTGCACAATGTCACTTTTCTTCTGCTCAGATTGTACCGAATGCCAAAGACGAAGGCCTGTGTTAACACAGTTCATGAGCCTTGTGCTTGACTTTCCATCAAAGGGAAGAGACTGTAAGGTTGTGAACCTGGGGTCAAGCCATGTACGTTAAAGGGTATGGATTTTGACCTTGCGGATCATACTGCCCAGAGCAAGGGCTGCAAGGAAGGCAAATCCTTTCCAGGAATGAGGAGAAAAGAAAACTCTCGCAGTGCCTCTGTAACTTTATAGAGCAGTAATTCTTCTTGAGCAGAGCTTGCCACACTGTTTATGGTCTTTGAGTAGCGTGATTATGTGTGCCAAAATGTCAGCACGACCAGAAATATCCTTGCCATTATAACAAATGCGCCAACACAGAGATTAAAACTGACATTTGGTTTATGATTTGTGAGTTGCACATCTCGGCCCACAGGTTCTCACATCTTCTCAATCCAATCCTCTATAAAAATTAACCTCTCTTTTGTTTATAATTCTAAGTGAATTTTAGGAGCAAAGATTAACATGCTAGCATCCAATGAAAAATATTTTCAGATTTAGCTTTGGCTGGGAGGTATCCACTATTCCTCCGACCTGTAATCTGATTGC
This sequence comes from Elephas maximus indicus, assembly GCF_024166365.1. NCBI lineage: Eukaryota > Metazoa > Chordata > Mammalia > Proboscidea > Elephantidae > Elephas > Elephas maximus. Next base: position 150,812,464 of record NC_064821.1, on the reverse strand, counting down.
AGAGGCCCTCAAGGAGATAAGCCTTTAGCCTTTCTTTGTTAGCACTGGTAGCACATTTTGTAACTTAGGGATTTGATGGAGTGTGCAAAGCCAGGTCTTCATAGATATAAGAAAGCACAGAATTGAGGCAATATGCCAAATAATTAGAGGAAAAAAAAAATCAACCCTTTGATTCATCAGATGTAGGCAGAGAATGCTTTTAGAATTCTCCTCGAACCTTTTAACTGCATTGTTTTGCTTTGACGTCTTCATACCAAGATATTTAATGATAGTAATAAAATGAAAAAAAAAAGAGGGAAAAAAGAAATTCTGAATGCAAAATACAATATATACATGGTATTTATTACATCAACTCCCTGATTCCCTATAAAAGGGAAAATTCAAGATCAAATTTATATTTGGAAAAACTGAAAGCAAACAAGACACAGGAGATTTTTCTGAAACTTGAGCTTGAGTTCCCGATCTGGGGTTTGGACAGTAAGCCTATGTCTATAACTATAGCTCCTGCTGCTACTAAGGACTTGGCCAGAGATTTGACTCCTGCTTTAACTAGTAAGATTTGCTGTTATAGGGCCTCTGTCATCAACCCTGACCCCTAGCAGCTGTCTTGACATCCCCAGCTATTTGTTGCAAGGGGAGTATCAGAGAGAGGGTAGGTGGATCTGCTCAATCAGTTACGGAAATGCATGTACTGCTGCCTCAATATCATCTTTATTACAGAAAGGGCCCTTTAGGATACCACTTAGGTTCCTAAAAGGACAGAGTTTCACAACATAAACAAGGGTTCAAAACACAAACATAAAGATTATTTACTTGCAAAAAATTTCCTTTAGTCCAAAGGACTAGTAGATCACAGCTACCACAGCCTCCACCAGACTGAGCCCAGCACAACTGGATGGTGCCTGAATGCCACCACTGACTGCTCTGACAGGGATCACATTAGACAGTCCAGGACAGAGCTGGAGAAAAATGTAGAACAAAATTCGAAGTCACAAAAAAAAGACCAGACTTACTGGTCTGACAGAGACTATAGAAACTTCAAGAGAATGGCCCCCGGACACCCTTCTAATTCAGTACTGAAGTCACTCCTGAGGTTCACCCTTCAGCCAAAGATTTAGACAGGCCTATAAAACAAACAGTAACACACGTGATTCAACCACATATTTTTTTATAAAACAAACAATAACACACGTGATGCAACCACATATACAAGACTAAATGGCCACATTACCATAAAGAAACGATGAAAAGGCAGGAAGGGACAGGAAAATTGCACGAAAGGAAATCAAGACTCTGAAGTCGAGAAGGGGAGAGTGTTGACACGTTGAGGGGTTGGCGACCAATGTCACAAAACAATTTGTGTATTAACTGTTTGATGAGAAACTAATTTGCTCTGTAAATTTTCACCTAAAGCACACACACACACACACACAAAAATGTATCTCTCATTAAGCAGGAGCCCTGTGGCGCAGTCAGCATTAACCAACCAATCTCCATTGAGTCAATTTCCATGGCAACCTCATGTGTGTCACAGTAGAACTGTTTCCAAGGGCTGATTTTTCTGAAGTAGATCACCAGGACTTTCAAACAATCATCCTTATTTTGCCCCTCCCTAATTTGTTCCCCATTTCAGAGATATCTGATGCTGCCAATTCCAGAGACTTTTGAGGTGTACATTGGCTTGTTTCTTGGCTTTCTCTACTGCTTGCCTAGGATTTTCGTTTGCCTGGGTCTGCACTTGTCCCTCTATTCTCTGACTTTTCTTAAAAAATGTATCGTAAGTATTTTTCAAGTCAGTACAAAACATCTACCCTAGCTTATTCTTTTTTAACTGCTCCATAGTATCCCATACAATGGATTACAATAATTTAACTATCCCTGTATTCATTGCACAATGATTAAGAGTTCAGCTGCTAACCAAAATATCGGCAGTTTGAATCCATCAGTCATTCCTTGGAAACACTTTGGGGCAGTTCTCTGTCCTACCTGGTCCGCTGAGTCATAATCAGCTTGACAGCAATGGGTTTGGTTATTTGGTTATACTAACTGACAAGCACTGGTGGCACAGTGGTTAAAGTGCTCGGCTGCTAATGGAGAGGTTGACAGTTCTAACCACCAGCCACTCTGAGGGAGAAAGATGTGGCAGTCTACTTCCAGAAGGATTACAGCCTTCAGAATCCAGTGGCGGCAGTTCTACTCTGTCCTATAGGGTCTCTATGAGTTGAAATCGATTCAACAGCAATGGGTTGTGGGTTGTATATAACTGATGTCTTGTTTCTAACTTTTGACATTATAAATAATGGCATTATGAAGATGTTTGCATATATATATATATATATATATATATATATATATATATATATATATATATATATATCTTGGTACAAATGAGCAAGTAGATGTGTAAGACTGAATTTCCAGTAGTGGAACTGATGCATCGAAAGACACATGCACTTAAAATTTTGATGCCAGATTGCTCTTCTAAAAGGTTATATCCATTTATTCTCCCAACAACGTGAGAACGTAATTATTTCTTCACGTCCTCGAACGTTGGTTTAATCTTTTTAATTGTCGATAAGCTGATGTGTGGAAAATTTATCACGTTATTGTTTTATTTACAGCTCCCTAATGAGTCCAGGGATCAGTTCCTGGAGAAGAACATCATGTTTGGTAAAGTACAGGATCAACAAGAAAGAGGAAGACCCTCACCGAGATGGGTTGACACAGTGGCTGCAACAATGGGTTCAAACATAACAACAATTGTGGGCGTGATACACCGCACAACTGGGCAGTGTTTCATTCTGCAGTACACAGGGTTGCCATGAGTTGGAATTGACTTGATGGAACCTAACGAAAACCTAACAACAACAATGAGCTTGGTGATGTAGTGGTTAAAGCACTCAGTTGCTAACTGAGAGGTTGGCAGTTCAAACCCACCAGCTGCTCTGTGGCAGAAAGACAAGGTAGTCTGCTTCAGCAAAGATTACGGCCTAGGAAACTCTAAGGGGCAGTTCTGCTCTGTCCTATAAGGACGCTATGAGTCAGACTTGGCTTGACAGCAAACAACAACAATTACCAGTTAGGAGTCCCTGTGTGGTGCAAATAGTTAATGCGCTCAGCTGCTAACCGAAAGGTTGGAGGTTCAGGTTCACACAGAGACACTTCAAAAGAAAGTCCTGCTGCTCTACTTCCAAAAATTTAGACACTGAAAACCCCGTGGATCACAGTTCTACTCTGACACGCAAGGTCGCCATGAGTCAAAGTCAACTCAGGGGCAACTGGTTTTTGCCGTCGAGTTGATTCTGGCTCATAGCGCCCCTTAGGTCAGAGTAGAACTGCCCCATAGAGTTTCCAAGCAACGCCTGGTGGATTTGAACTGCCAGCCTTTTTGTTAGCAGCTGTAGCCCTTAACCACTACGCCACGAGGGTTTCCAACTGTGATTATGTACATATTTAAACATATACTTGTTTTTAAAAATAGATTTATAGGGGAAAAAAGTCAGGTGAGGTTTTTTAAATTACAGGTAAAACAAGATAATTATTACAAAACAAGAGGAGTGAATCACAATTCCCTAATGCTATGAAACTCCTAAAAATATGGAAGAAACGTTATTTTCACTTGATAATTTGAGGAAAGGGCAAGGCATCTCATACCTAGGATTATAGAAAAGAATTTAGAAGAGCTTAAATTAAAAATTAAAAGTAGAAATGAAAATGAAATAAGTTGTAATTACCAGAGAATCACCATTTAGACTTATGGATTTACCCATAGCTTTAGGTCACAGTATTATTGTTTAGGGAATTTTACCATTTCATAAGTCTTTAGGAGGAAAAGATGAGTGAGGTAAAGTTTTCAGGAGAATGTAATGGAACAGGTGGATGACTAGGCTGTATGTTGATTTGAAATCTATATTAGATCAATTTGGATGCTTTTGGCAGCAAATGCTGCAAACACCAACTCAAATGGACTTAAACAAATTTAAGGAAATTTATTATTTCATATAACAGGAAATCCAAAGCCAGATGGGCTCCAGATGTGCTGTGTCAGGACTCTGTTCAGCTTCTTATTGTTTCTTTTTTCTTTGCCCAACCTCTTGTCAGCCTCGCCCTTGGGCTGAGAGCAAGATGGCTGCCACATTGCAAGCCTCGTATCTAAACATGACAACATCTATAGAAAGAAGGGCTGTTTCTTCTTGTTCCTCTTTCTTAGGCGCAAGGAAATCTTTCCCAACCCCCACCCCCCACTCCCACCCCAGCAGACTTCCCACCTTTTGCTGAGCAGATTTGGGTCCCTTGCTTGCTCCTAAACCAATCAACAGGACTCCCATGATTGGATTAAACAGAATTTGCCCCTATGATTGGCTTAAACAGCTCAAGATGGAGTCTGTTCCCTGAATCACATCAGGGAGAGGTGGATAACTGAACACAGTCAGAGTTCTGTCAGGAAGGAAGGAAGAAGGGTGGAGGGGGGGTGGATCTTGAGTAAGCAACCGAGTTGGCTACAGAAAACTTGGTCTTCATCTGAGTGTTAGTACAGCATTACCACATGCTTTATCCTCTTGAGACAACATTACAGTTTACTCTGCAGCGTTTTCTATCAAATTTTTATGTGAAGCATCATTTTTCTCTGACTTTGTGCTGCAAGCTTGTTTCTTTTTTTCTTTAGTGGAGACCACAATGGAAATCCTACTATAAAAACACTCGAGTGCTATCAAAGGATCAGACCATATAAGGTGCTCAGGGACCTTTTTATTTTAAATAAGAAACAAAACTATTTATACTTTTACAAGGAGACTGCCCTATTTTAGTAAATATTTGGCAAAACTTCTTGATTAAAAGAGCAAGCTGACCCCTTGTTCTGCAGGGTTGTTTTGCTATAACTGAAATCGTTCATTAATTTTCTGAAAATAGAAGCAGCAAGTGTGTGTTCTTTTGCACTGTGACTAAAGTAGTGCTTACTTGTGATTTGTTTTAAGCTGTATTTACTTAGGCATAATTGGTCAGGTGTCTTTTATACCTCAGCCCTAATCAGACCCCACTCTGAGTCACGATCACCAAATGGAACAATTGGAAATTAATCTACTGTGGATGGAGCAAAGATGCATTAGTCTAGCCCTGGAGAGTGTAGTCTGTTTGATAATACGTTTCAAATTAAATTTCAGAGGTCCAGGATTTGGTAACAAGTCCCAACTGTTTTGAGAAATTGTGATTCCCTAGGTTATTAAACAGTGTGTGCTCTGAGAGAAGCTTGTTGAGTACCATATGTTTCTGATTCATTGGCAGTTAACTCATTCTGTGGTGTGGGGTTTGTCGGAAACACTCCAGGCCCAACCACCTTCTCTTCTTTAAACGTATCCTCTTGCCAGCTAAATTTGGAAGGGTGTGGTGCAGCTGCAAGGAGCGTTTTTAAATCATGCTCAGAAATTTTTGTAGGGCAGCCATATTGGAAGCTATCCCATGATGCCACACAGCAGATCTGGCTAAGGCCGGCCAGCAGGCTGGGTGCAGCGTTTGGACACAGAGCTTGCCATCTGTCATGCTCACAGTAAAATGTGTCTCTGCCTCCAACCACTACCCCCTATCCTCTGGTGTGGGCTGGCAGTTTTTGCTCCTAAATCAAAGCTGCCAACAGAGAAGTCATTAGTAGATAACAAGGAAAGGACTCAGAAGGATTCAGAATCCTAAAATTTCGGGGTTAGAAATGGCCCGGAAGATCATCTAGTTCAATCTCATTTCTTAGACAAGCAATCTGATACAAGGTGACGGCCCCAGTGTCATTCTCTCAGCCCTTGCTGCCTCCCAGTTACTACTGGGAAATCCACAACCCAACTTTCAGTGTGGGGAACTCAAGCAGAACAAACTCTACCACTTAATGAGCTGAAAAATGAGGAAAATAAAGGGCCCCACCTCATAGGTCCATTGAGATTAAATAATTTAATTTGGCGAAAGCTCGATAAAAGTATCTATTTCTGCTATTATTCTCTCCTGACTGTTACCAGGAGGCAAAGGGGTACAATGAAAGAAGCTCCAAACTAGTAGTCTTAAGAAATTTCTAGTTCTAGTCATGTGACCTTTGATAAGTCACTCGCCTCAAAACCTCAGTTTCCCCTGCCTTCCTCAGATGAGGATTTTATATCTGTGAAAGTGCTTTGTTGGTCATAAAACTCTACAGCAGAGCTTCTCACACAGTAATGCACATACAAATCACCTGGGGATCTTGTTAAAATGTGGCTCTGCTTCAGTAGATCAGGAGTGGAACCTGAGATTTGGCATTTCTAGCAAATTCCCAGGTGATGTTGATGCCACTTGTTCAGGGGCCTCACTCTGATTTGCCTGCACCGCCCCATGTTCTTCCCACACAATGGGCAATGATGTGCCTATCGATCTGTTCCCTGAGGATAGAAACTCTGTCCCCAGGCCCCACCACAGGCCTGGATTCCAGTAATACAACATTTAAGGGAAGCATTCTGGTTATCAGGCTGACAGCAACCTCCAAGCCTTCAAGTTGTCTCCTTGACTTCAGATGCAGCATTCATAAAGAAGCTTGGATAAGTGACATGCTGCTCCTAAAGATTTCCCAAAAAGTGGATCCAAAAGTGGATCTCTCTTGGTACCTAGTTTTCAGGTGATGTTGTTGTTACCTGCTGTTGAGTTAACCTCCAACTCATGGCAAGTCCATGCACAATGGGACAAATTCTGCTCAGTCCTGTGCCATCCCCATGATTGGCTGTGGATTGAACTGTTGTGATCTATAGGGTTTTCACTGGTTGATTTTTGGAAGCAGATCGCCAGGCCTTTCTTCCTAGTCCATCCTAGTCTAGAAGCTCTGCTGAAACCTTTTCAGTATCATAGCAAGATGCAAGCCTCCGTTGGTGGGTGGGTAGTGGCTATGCATGGAGTGCACTAGTTGAGAATCAAACCCAGGTCTCCTACATGAAAGGTGAGAATTCTACCACTGAAGCACCAATGCCTCATTTTAAGGTCTTATATCTTTATTTAGTTTCCAGTCTCATAGCAATCTCACACTTTGCTCAGTAACATCCTGCCTATCTGGTGATGTCAGCATTCTAAGGGCACTCCCCTAACTGCTGGTTCTGATTCCTTGGAAGTTAACTCCTTCATGTTCCAGTGGATCTGGTACCAGAGTTTGCTATTAGGAGGACAGATGAGATACCAGGGGAACATGGATGAAAAATTTGGCTCTCAGGCTGGGAGCAAACTATGTTTCTGGCCACCTTACCAAGCATTGGTATAGACTGGGCACAGGTGAAAGTAGAGGCGACAGCAAAATTCAACAAAGCAGCCAGGAAAATTGTGAATAACAGGAAAGAGACTTGAAAGAGAAATGTGTTTGTGTTTTAAGTGAATTGCAGAAATTTTAACGGGCCAACATAGCTGAGAGGACTTAACCAGCTTTAATTAGAAGGGGGCGAGGGAATAGGTGTTTGAAACTTTGGTAATTCTGGACAGTCAGGAAGTTGGCAGGGCTTTGCATTTGAGAATTTCTTTAGCTAGGAGAAGGGGGCCAGAGATAGTCATAAGAAAAAGTGTGACTTTAAGTTTTACTACTGGCCTCCAGGTTTTCTTTCTTCAGAAACAATCTAGTGGTCAGAAAAAGATGTGAGAGAAGGACAGTACAGGCAGAGAAGTGAGAACCAAAGAACAGAGGAGACCACCAGTTAACTCCTGCTTTAGCTCCAAGACTCAGCAATCCTGACATCCACCCAACCACTGCCTGTGCCCTTACCACCACTGTTCTTCTCACACCATGGACAATGATGTGCTTATCAGTCCATCCCCTGGGGGCAGGGACAGTGTCCCCAGCTCCCATCACAGGCCTGGATCACAATAAACACTTGGTTTATGTGTTTCTGGAATGAGCATGAGGAGTAGAGGTGAAGAGGGAACAGAAGGAGGGGAAAAGTGAGGAGGAGGAAAGGAAGAAAGAGAGGAATTGAGAGAGAGAGAGAAGATGTGGGAAGCCAACCTTTCATGATTTCAAGAACATTTTCCAAAATCTTTCAAACCCAGGTCCTACTAAATGGCTCTGCTTTCCAGCTTAGCTTGATTTCATATGCGTAGTAAAACTAAATGATGTCTGAGTCTGACTAAAGTTTAACACTCTCCAAGGCATCAAACGCGGCCATCCAAGTTTAAATTTGGGGAGGAAGACTCAGCTGTGTAGTTTCTAGTTTAATGTTGATTTCCTGTGTGTTTGAAGCCAGGCGAATGATGGAGCAGGCAGGGTAAACACCAGAGCCCAGAGCAGACACTCTTCCTGTCCCTAGAACCAAGAAGGCCTGACTCCTCAATGTCCATCTCCATGGGAGAGGAACACAGGGCCAGGGTCTACTGACGCTACATTTCCTAAAGCTACAACAAGGAGATTGTATTGTTTCAACCATGCTTCATTGGATAGCAAATATGTGAGCTGCTTTATGAGGATTCAGGACTTTGTGGAGTCTTGAAGTTCACAGCTGAGCTGCCCCACACAAGAGTTAATCACTCAAATCAGGCACTGTTTGTGGTGTTAGCTGTAGAAATGGTTCTAATCCCCTGGCACGTTTAAGCTACAAGGGTGTGCTGAAAAGAGAAAAAACTCAGTTAAGGTTACATTTCAGAAAACCCTGGGGGCTACTTTTGCCCCAAACTTCTTGCTGCAGTGACAGTTATAAAACAGTTGCGTGTGGAGTTTCCTCAGCGACATACCACATACACACACCACTGCCATCAGGGAGAAAGCATCTCTGTTCTCTTTCATTTGTATGACCAGAAAACTAAGTTTTAAATCCAGCCATTCCAGTGGGAACACAAGATATGACTTTGGGCCCTAACTGTAACCTTTGGGCTGGTGTTCCTCCTACTGTAAAACTCAAGATTGCTTACAGCCTACTTCATATACAGGGTTCCTGTATGAGTCCATGGAGTGTTTTAAAACACTTTTCAAAAAATAGATTGCTTATGTTTTTGGTGGCTTTGTAAATTGTCAACTTAGCCATGTTGAAGTCAAGTCTCCCAGAATTCTCCTCCCTCTATAGTTCCAGGTAAGGCCCCTGGGTGGTGCAAATGGTTTGTGTTCAACTATTTACCTAAAGTTTGGCAGTTCGAATGCACCCAGCAATGCCATGGAATAAAGGCTTGGCAATCTGCTTCTATAAAGATTGCAGCCAAGGAAACACTATGGAGCAGTTCTACTCTGTACACATGGGGTCTCCACGAATCAGAATCTACTCAAAGGCAATGAGGGATGGTTCTGGGTGAGATTTGGAAGGTCAAGGTAAGGCAGCAGCCATCACTATGCTCTGAAAGTCAGTATAGGCACGAGAAACACGGGCAGCTCAAGTACACTGTTACAACCTGCTGACCTACCCCATTGATGTGAGGCTCCTGCTCCTGCCAGTTCTCCTCCTTCAGTTCCTCCAAGTCCTGGGCCAGGTACATGATCAACTCTGTCAAAAGGCACCAGCTTCTTCTTCAGGTCACCCATATCATCAGGGCTGGAAACGGTGAGACAGATGTGGTTACCAGTTTTTCTCATGGGATCACATTTTTTTTTTTTTTTTCTCCCTCACTCCATATCCAGTTTTTCTTCCCAATTGACCTATGGCAACTTCAGTCCCAACACCAGATGCAGAGGCAACCATCTTCCATAGATTTCTCCATCATGTCCCACAATTGCTTAAGGTCTAATCCCCATTTAAAAAAAATCTCCACTCCTGAGGCTCGCCTTTCAGCCAAAGATTAGACAGGCCCATTGGACTGGACAATGGAATAGGAAATGATACTGGTGAAGAATGAGCTTCTTGGATCAAGTAGACACATGAGACTATGTTGGCATATCCTGTCTGGAGTGGGGGATGGGAGGACGGAGAGGATCAAAAGCTGGCTGAATGGACCCTAAAGGAGAGTGAAGGGGAGGAGTGTGCTGTCTTATTGGGGGGAGAGCGATTAGGAGCATATAGCAAAGTGTATATAAATTTTTGTACGAGAGACTGACTTCATTTGTAAACTTTCACTTGAAGTACAATTTTAAAAAATTAAAAAAAAAAAAAAGTTAGGTCCATAAATCAAAATGAGACTAAATGGGCACATCATCACAGGGGCAAGGACTAGCAGACAGGAGGGGACAGGAAAGCTGGTAACAGGGAGCCCAAATTCGAGAAGGGCTGAGTGTTAACATGTCATGGGGTTGGCAACTAATGCCACAAAACAGTATGTGTAGAAATTGTTTAATGAGAGGCTAGTTTGCCCAGTAAAACTTCATCTAAAGGACAATTAAAAATCCCTTAGTCTGTATCGCTCATAGTGGCTCTGCTTCTCTGACTGACCCCTGGCTGCTATAACGTACAGACCCAGCTCACCAGCACAAACTTGCAAGAACAACGTGAACAAACGACAGCTAATTATGTTCAACCCCAGTTTTAGTTATTATTTTATCTTCTTATTCAGTGGGGATGTTCATCAAAGGTGTTGTTGACCAATTGACCAAGTTGCCTGCTTTGAGTAAAAATATCCTTTTATTTCTTCTTTTCCATGTCTCCATAGTTGTTGTTCCACATTGTATCCCTTGCCCTGGCCCTGTTTCCGGGTGATAACCTTGATCAGGACCAGCTGATGCAAACTCGCACACTACAAAAGGTCTCTGTGTTTTCACCTACGTGCTCTCCTCACATAGCTCTGAGCAATCACTCCTTTCCCTTACCTGTGCTGACCCTCTTCCGGGCTCTTGCCCCAGCTCCACTCCCTCGGGCTGCTCTCTTCATCTCTCTTTCTCCAGTGTTCGACATCATTCTCTCCCGTTCCACAGAATCCTTCCTCCTGCCTTCAAATATATTCAGGTCACCTATTCCATTTGTAAAAGCACCTGTCTTTGACCCTGCCACTCCCTGAAACTACTATCGTAGCTCTCTGCTTTCCATCAAACTCCCTGAGACGGAAACCGTTGCCTCTACCTCTCCAAACCTCTTTTCTTATCCGGCCCCATCAAAGCAGGCTGTTGCCCACCTTCTGTACCAGAGGTCCTCAGCCTTGGCTGCACCTGGGAAGCTTTAAAAATACTGAGGCCTGGGTCCCATCCCCAGATATTTTGACTGGATTGCCCTAGAGTGTGGCTTAGGCAAGAGGGAAACTGTTCTTCCGCTGCACAGCTGCAAATCCAGTGCTCTTGGTGGGCGGAGGGGACAACTTTCTAAGCCTAAAGCAATTTAAGGAAGCTGTGAGGAAAAGATGGACATGCTTGCCTACTTACAAATTTTAAAGCTTCCAGGTAAATAAAATTTAAAAGATTATTTTGCTATTAAATTAATGTACAAATTTTATGTATTAATACCGTATGCTGTTGAGAACAAGCTTCTCATTCATTGCTAGTGACTGAGTAACGAGGTATAATCCCTTGGAAAAACAATTTAGCAAACTATATTCAGAGGCATAAAAATGTACATAGTATTTGACCCATTATTTTTACTTCTGGAAATCTATTCTAAGGAAGTAATTCAAATGCTGAAATAAGTCCTTGAAGTGTTCATTGCAGCAGTATTTGTAAGAGTAAAATCTGGAGATACCCCAAATAACCAAAAGGGAATGATAAAAATTATGGGCCATTCAGTGGTTGGACTATTAAGGTATAAATTAAATGAAGACTAGAACATGAAAAAAATGCTTCTGATGCACTGATAAGTGTAAAAAGCTGAACATGTGGTTATAATGTTGGGAAAAGTCAGTAATGACATTGTATGAATAAAGGCTGGTTTAAATTAACAGTGTGGCTTTTCAAATGTCACAATTTCCCATTTCAATAATGAATTCTAATTCTTAACTTGGAAATTTGGGCAAATAGGCTTCAAAATCTTTTTTCCTTTTACACTTTTTCTTATAGCTCTCTGTGTAAGTTTTTAGTTTGGACTTTAGTTGACTTTTTCTAATGTATTTGGAAGCAAGATTAGCAAGTTACTTTTGTCCTGATGGTAGCATGCTCACCCTAAACTTGAGTCTGTAAACAGAGCTCAAGACGATAACACAATTCCCTTCAGCCTCGTCCCTTTTTAGGGAAGCTGCTTTCGGTTCCCCGACTGGAAGATTAACGGAGGACGTTTGACTTCATGCTCTTATTTCGGTTTCATCAGCAGCATGATTTCTCCTGTGGATTTTTTTTTCCCTTGTGGCAAAAGGAAGAAATATTCAGGCTTGCGGTTAAATGCTGATTCTAGAAAGCGATCCTGAGGGACATTGTGCTTGACTTTCCCTGAATTCCCTTGAATCATAATTGACGAGAATTGTGATTTTGAATCCTCACTTGGGATGGAAGAGAGAAATTAAAATGAAACTATCATTTAACAATAGAAATACATCACATAGTGAAACAAAACACATAAATGATTGGAAATACAAAGAAGATGGTTTCTTAGATTTAAAAAAATAAAAAACGAGAGGCTTGTAGCGCAATACAAACTGGGAGGTGCGCCTCCCACTTGGTCACCTTTTGTCACCCCCTAACATCAAAGATGAGCCCTCATGTAAACAGTCTTGTTCCAGGGTAGCATTTCATGTAGAGAAAATGAGGATCCTGAGCTTTGAGAATACAGGTCAGGTGACGTCACAGTGAAATTTGGCATGGGCTGAGCTGCTCAAGGCCTTCATCGTATCATATCCTATCGGGACATCAGTTTTCTGAGGGAAAAGAAAGTGACCACCACCTTCCCCCACTCCCACCCCTGTTTCTGGAAATGAAGTTTTATGAGCCTACCTCTGCAAACAGGTTTAAACCTGCTTTTGCTAACACAACTGAAAATATCTTACTAGTTGGTGCTCAAAAAGCACAGATTTATATCTTCTATTTTATTTGTAAAAATCCTAACTTGCCTTCAGCTTGATTCCTTTCAAGCCTTCCCAGGGTTTGGACACCCAGGGTTGTGGTAAAAGACATCATTCATTCCCCTTAGCCTAAAGTCCAATTTTGAGACCAACAACAGCCTGTTTAAACTGTTCAAACTCTATTTGTACGACCTAATAATTTTTTAGGTATACTTTTTTTTTTCTCAGAAGACTCAAGGGTAGGTGGGTGAGATTGGCATTAGAAACAAAGTACCATACAATATTATGGAGAGAGCAAGACTATGCAGAAATACGAGGAGCCCTGGTGGCACAATGGTTAAGGGCTCAGCTGCTAACCAAAAGGTTGGTGGTTCAAACCCACCAGCATCTCTGTGGGAGAAAGATGTGGCAGTCTGCTTCTTTAAAGTTTACAGCCTTGGAAACCCTATGGGGCAGCTTTTCTCTGTCTTAAAGGGTTGCTATGAGTTGGAATCCACTCAAAAGTAATTTTTTTTTCTTTATGCAGAAACACACCTGTTCGTCATTGTGCAGTTGGAAGTCTTTTGTGCAAAGGACAGCAATGCATTTATGTTACGTTTGGGATTTGCATAGATAGAATTTGGGACCAGTTAAAGTGATACACAGTGCGGAAGCATTTACATGGAATTCACAGTACACTATAAATGCAGCCTCATTGACATCCTTTGCACACAGTTCCTTCCTGTCAGGTGTGTTGTGGAAGCAGAAGACAATGGAGTGGGGGTAGGGGGAGCTGAAGCAGCCATCACAGCTCCAAGCCAGTTAAGGCAAACTGCTGGCACGGGAGCCTGAGGCTGATTTTCATGATAAAGGAAGAGGTGAGACCTATGTTGGAGACAAGAGGAGTGAAGAGAGTCAACACTGACTTTTCTATTCAACGTTTATTCACCTGTCACATTTCCTGAGGAGGGCTTCTTCTGGGCCTCACAACCATGCTGGGTGAAAGGTCAGCTTTGGCACTGTGTTTATATTAATAAAACAGTGAAGGAGCTGGCAGGAAACTCACTGAGAAACATCATTAACGAAACCTGGACTGGTGACACAGAAGGAAACAGGTTGGAGTCAGGAATGGTCTAGCCTGGGACTAGGACTCAGAGCCAGGTTTCCAAAGCTTAAAAACCAAACCAAACCTGTTGGCGTCAAGTTGATTCCGACATATAGTCACCCTATAGAACAGAGTAGAACTGCCTCATAGGGTTTCCAAGGAGACCTTGGTGGATTTGAACTGCTGACCTTTTGGTTAGCAGCTATAGCTTTTAACCACTATGCCACCAGGGTTTCCTTCCAAAGCTTGGGTGTGGTTTTTTTCTAAGTCAACAGTGACATTTTAGGAGGTAACGGTGAGCCTGGTTGTGCAGTGGATCACAAGATCTGCTAGTTAGAGCTCAATTCTGAGACTCCGGGTTGTGTGGAGTCCTTGTCTTAGTCATCTAGTGCTGCTGTAACAAGTGGATGGCTTCAACAAACTGAAATGTATCCTCTCACAGTCTAGTAGGCTAGAAGTCCAAATTCAGGGTGTCAGCTCCAGGGGAAGGCTATCTCTCTCTGTCAGCTCTGGAGGGAGGTCCTTCTCATCAATCTTTCCCTGGACTAGGAGCTTCTCTGCACACGGACCCCAGGTCCAAAGGACATACCCCACCCCCGGCACTGCTTTCTTGGTGGTATGAGGTCCTCCACTCTCTGCTCGCCTGCCCGTTTCCTTTTATCTCTTATAAGATAAAAGGTGGTGAATACCACACCCCAGGGAAACCCCCTTTACATTGGATCAGGGATGTGACCTTAGTAAAACCCATTGCTGTCAAGTCAATTCCGATTCATAGAGTCCTTAGTAAGGGTATTACAGTCCCACCCTAATCCTCTTTAGCATAATCTAATATTGCCTTATTAACCACAGCAGAGATTAGGATATACGACACATAGGAAAATGATGATCACAAAATGGAGGACAACCACACAATACCAGGAATCATGGCGTAACCAAGTTGACAGATATTTGGGGGGGGGGCACAATTCAATCCAAGGCAATCCTCCGCCTGGTTGTGCTAAAACCAGGGCTTCAAGTTGGCTCCTTCCGATTGCAACCCCTAGTGAGAATTTGCCTTTCTAACAAGTTTCAAGATGATGTTAATGCTGCTGGTTAGGAACAAATTCTGAGAACCACTAGTAGAGCGCCTGGCGGATTTGAACTGCCAACCGTTTAGTTAGCAGCCATAGCACTTAACTACTAGTAGAGCAGTGGTTCTCAAAATTTATTATACATACGAGTCACCTGGGGATCTTGTTAAAATGCAGATTCTGATTCAGTATATCTGGGGTAGAAATGTAAATTCTCAGCAGGGGTTCAAATCAGTTCAAAGCCATGGCTAAAACAACTGCATGGGTTTGGGAAAGTTGCCTTTTTTCTCTGTACCCTACCTCACACTTCCAGGAAAGGACAAATTAAGACATTATCAAAAGGTTAAAGTAATTTTTTTCCTTAACCTTTTAAAGAGATTAATTCAATAAAAATATATAAAGGAAAGCAAAGTCAGAGATTAAGTATCACTTAGAAAACGGTACATTTAAGAAAAAAAAAAAATAGCCAATGTTTCCTTTCTATTCTCAAGAAGTTTATCCTCCACATAACTGTAAAAGAACTTTGTAAAACACCTATCAAGTCTTTTTGCTTCCCTGCTTACAGCCCCTCACTGGCTGCCTGCTGCCTCCAGAACACAGTGCAAACTCCTTGGCTGTGCAGCCAAGATCCTCTGTGATGCAGTGCTTCCCACCCCTCTGGTGTCAGCTCGCACTAACACCCCCCCACCCACCACCACCCACACACACCTCTTCCATGCACCTCTCTACAGGGGTTCCTCAGGCCTGAGGGGTGGAGGTAGCCCCACTGTTGTAGTCACAGTGGAAATGCCTCAGAAGACCAAGATAATAAAAAGCCTCATCAGTCCATCCATCAAGGCCAATTGTGTAGAAACCCAAAAGAGAGTGTCCTTGGCCACCCTTTGGGATCTTTCTACCAAGAGTCAGGTTTTCTCCACTAATCTGCAGACACTTGCTTCTTATCTTTCCTTCTCGAGCCTGTTCTTGGCCCCCCCCAGGTTTGCTGGATGCGCTCTGATTTTGCACATTATCTGTCAAAATGATTGGTGAGAACTCCAATCCCAGCAGTAGCCAAGGGCCCAGGCTCATTCATTCAGATAGGGCCCAAAATACAAAGAAACAAGTGAACTAGCTACCGAGATGTGACAGAGATGCAGACTACAGCTAGAAGATTGTCGAAAGCAGAGGTACAGTGAGGTTCTGAGCAGCCACGTTCCATCTATCAGACCCAACCACCCCTCTCTTGTGGCCCTGCAGCTGCCACATTTCCTGGTGTTGACTGTCTGGGAGAGTGGTCTTTTTACTCATCTTCCCTCAGGTTCCTACTGAATGGATCTTGCTGGTTCTTCCCTAAGTGTTAGGCTCTCTCCACACAATCCAGCTGCCTAATTTCCAATGACTTCTTATGCTTCACCATTCTGCCCTGGATAAGGCGGAGGACTCCTGACCAGGTCAACCAAAGAACAGCCTTGTCAGCCTCACCCCCAAATCAGGTGAACAAGTGTCTCAAGGAACCAAATGATTTTAGCAGTCTTATTCTGGGTAAGATGATAAATTTGCATTGTCTTAGGGCATTAGGTTTGTTGTAAGGCGCCCTGGTGGAGCAATGGTTAAGCACTCAGCTGCTAACCAAAAGGCCAGTGGTTCAAACCCAGCAGCCATTCCATGGAAGAAAGGTGTGGTGATCTGCTCCTATAAAGATTTACACCTTTGGAAACCCTATAGGGCTGTCCTACTCTGTCCTATAGAGTCACCAGGATTCGGAATTGACACGCCGGCACACAACCACAACACTCTGTGTAGGCACTGGGCCAGCCCTTTATATACAATATACATTTCTGCTTTCTACTCCCTCCTTCACCCTCTGAAGAAGGTGTTATCATCCCCATTTTTTCAGATGTAGAAGCTGAAACCTAAGCTCAGTAATTCACTCAAGGTCATACACCTAGAAAGACATGGAGCTGGAGTTCAAACCCAGCTCTGATTCCAAAGGCAGCTCTCTTCCATTATACCAATCATTACATTGCTCTTACTATGTCCTAGGTACTCTTCTAAGCACTTAAACCTCACAACAGGGAAGGATTGTTAAAACTAGGGCACAGAGAGGCTAAGTAACCTACCTAATATCACACAGGTAGTCAGTGGCAGAGCCAGGATTCAGACTAGCAGCCTGGCCCCAGATTCTGTGCACCTCACTCCTGTGAGTCATGGCCTCTCCAAGCTCCAGCCTCCTAAGGTTGTCAATACAATCAACACTTGTTGAGCACCTGCCTTGGGCCGGCTCAACACTAAGGCACTGCGAGAAGAAGGCAAAGGAGAAACAGGCCCCTGGACTCAAGCAATTCAACCAAGTCCACATAACAGGTCAGTGGAGCAGGAGGCTTTTACAGGCAGGCTGAGGGTCACATCTACTCTCATCTCCAGGTTTACTTTTACAAACCATAACAGAGTTCCTTTTAGGAAATCTTTACAATGCACAGGCCTCTGTGCTGTCAGGGAGGCTGAGAAATAGCAAGAGCCTGACTTTGGCTTTATCTCCTTAGATAGAGGAGAAATCCACAGTTATGTGGGATCTAAGAAGAGCCAAGCTTTTGACACTGTCCAGCTCTGCCTGCAGAAAAGGCAGCGGCTGGAGCAGAGGGTGACCGTGGAAGATAGGCCAAGGGCTGCAAAGCAGCAAAACCAGAAAGCCAGGTGCCCCCAGCCTATGCCTGAGGCTTCCACAGCCAGCTAGGAGGCTTTGTCTTGGAATCTGTTCAATATCCTTGGTCACTCTAGGCCAAGTAGGGGCTCAGGGAATGGTCTGGGAGCTCCTGGGGCTAGAGACACTGGTCTAGGCATTTGTTCTCCCTGGAGTCCCCTCCCTGGCTCACAGTGAGCACCCAGTTAACAGCATAAACTCTGAAGCCAGGCAGATGGAGTGGGAATCTAGCTGTGGGATCTGGGCAAGTTACTGAACACCACTACTTTATCCATAAAATGACACTAAAAACAGTGAGGGTTCAACACAATCATAATATAAAACAGGGTCTGGCACATAGTCTGTGTGTAATACATGTTAGCTATTATTAAAATTCTAACCCCCAAGTCAACTGTCAACTCTTTTATGAATCCTTCTGTCCTTCCTCTATACTCCCCCCCCCAACACACACTTAGTCTCTCCCTTCTTTGGGCAAGTGCAGTACTCTATACATATCTCTGCTATGACACTTATCATACTGGTCTGTAAGTGTATCTGACTGTCTCCTCAGCTCAACCATGAACTTTCATCTGACAGCTGGGTCTTATCTATGTGTACCCAGCAGTGTCAGACGCTCTGTCTGTGTTCACCGTTGGCTGGATTAATTGATTAAACAGAATCCTATCCTGTTGTGCCTTGGTGACTCCCTACACTACAGTCCCACAGGCCCTAACTAAAGGCCTGAGAAGATGTGTCTGCTGTTCAGGGAAATACTTCCTTTGGAGGCCCTCACAGGCCTGCATGCAGCAATGGGACCCAGGTAAGGAAACAAAGGAACTCAAACCCTGGGCCACATTTCCAGATGCAGCCAGTAGGAGATGTGTCAATTCTTACTTCCTTGGCCTTCTGACTGCTCCGCCTCCCTGAATACCCTGTATTGTAACAGCTTCCTAAATAGCCTCCTACATTGTTTTTTCCTTTCTCTAATTTTTCCTGCACACCAGGGTTCCTCGAACTATACCATGCATACAAATCACCTGGGATCTTGTTAGAACAGCAGATTTGAATTCAGTGGGACTGGGGTGGGGCTGAAGGGCTAACAAGCTCCCAGGAGATATGAATGCCGCTGGTCCTCATCCAACAGTTTGAGTAGCAAGGCTGTGCGCCACTGTCAGGATAACCTTCCTAACATGGAACTATGATCATGCCACTTCAGTTGATCTGAACAGACCCTTTACCAAGAGAGACATAACAATGGCAAATGAGCAGATGAAAAGATGCGCCACATCATCAGTTGTTGTTAGTTGCTGTCAAGTTAATTCTGACTCCTGGTGACCCCATATGTTACAGAGAAGAACTGCTCCATTGGGTTTTCTTGGCTGTAATCTTAATAGAAGCAGATCACCAAGTCTTTTCTATCGTGTGGTACTGTGGGGTGGGTTCGAACCACCAACCCTTAGGTTAACAGTCAAGAGCAAGCCGTTTGTACCACCTAGGGGAACTTATTAGTGGGAAATGCAAATTAAAACAGTGAGATTCCAGTACACACATATTAAAATGGCTAAAATAAAATTTACTGACAATACCAAGTGCTGGTAAAGATGCAAAACAACTGAAACTCTCATACATTGTTGGTGGAAATGTGAAATGGTACAGCCACTTTGGAAAACAATTTGGCAGATTTTTAAATAAAGTTAAACATTTGCTTATAAACATTCAACCCAGCAACCCTGCTTCTATACTCCTAGGTATTTACCCAGGTAAATTGAAAACCTATGTTCACACAAAAACCTGTACATGAATATTTGTAGTGGCTTTATTCATAATCTCCAAAAAACTGGAAACAACCCAAATATCCTTCTACTGGTGAATGGATAAACAAACTGTGATATATCGATAGAATACCACTCAGCAGTAAAAGAAACAGCTATTGACACACAAAAACATGGATGAACCTCAAATGCGTTATGGTGAATGAAAGAAGCCAGACTCAAGCTACTTTCCATATGATTCTATTTATAGACAGCATTTTGGAAAAGGCAAAACTGTAAAGATTGACAACAGATCAGTGGTTTGGGGGGATTAGAAGTAGGGGAGAAGGGTTGGGTACAAAGAGGCCTGAGAGAACTTTGTGGCATGATGTAAACATTCTATAGCTTGATTATGGTGGTGGTTACATGACTGTATGCATTTGTCAAAACTCATAGAACGACAAAATGGGTGAATTTTACTGTATGTAAATTATACCTCAAAAAGAAAAACAAAAACCTCTTTCGCTGTTCTCAATTTCCCAAAGAATTAAAGTCCAAAGTCCTCAGCCAGACCCCTTACCCTTCTTAACCATTTCTACCATTCATCTCTAAATGCCATCTAACCTTCGTTACTGCCCAAACATGCACTGGGTCTTCTTATCTCAGTCTGTGCCATCCCATCCTCCTGGGATACCCTCTTCTCTAGCTGTGTCACTCCAAACCGAATGCCATCTGTAAAGGCCCACAGTTATTGTCACTTCCTTCCTTACACCCCTTCCTCCCTCCCTACAATCTGGAAGGGCTGATCCCTCCGTAGCATTCAGCTTCCCCACCTTTCCCAGATATCTGCCTGGTCTCTGCACACGTTATATTCATTGATACCTCTGTACTGTTACATTAGCTTTCACCTTCTTCCTCTTTGCCCCCTACACACACACACACACACACACACACACATTTTGCCATGTGGGAAACTCCTAGACATTCCCTAGACCCAGTTAACACGTCATTTCACAGGATGCCTTCTCTGAATCTGCCCATGTGGGGTTGGGCACCTTAATCTCTGTCTTAGTCACCTAGTGCTGCTGTAACAGAAATACCACAAGTGGATGGCTTTCAGAAAAAGTTTATTATCTCACAGTAAAGTAGGCTAAAAGTCCAAATTCAGGGTGTCAGCTCCAGAGGAAGCTTTTCTCTCTCTGTCAGCCTTCTCATCAATCTTCCCCCAGACTAGGAGCTTCTCTGTGCAGGGACCCTAAGTCCAAAGGATGTGCACTGCTCCCGGCACTGCTTTCTTGGTGGTAAGAGTTCCCTCTGTCTCCTCTGCTTGCTTCTCTCTTTTATATCTCAAGACATTGCCTCAAGACACAATCCAGTCTTGCAGATTGAGTCCTGCCTTATTAACATAACTGCCGCCCATCCTCCCTCATTAACATCATAGAGGCAGGATTTACAACAAGTAGGAAAGTCACAGGATACTGGGAATCATGGCCTAGCCAAATGGATACACATATTTTGGGGGGGCATAATTCAATCCCTGACATCTTCTATGTACCCTCAGCTCTTTGTTGATGCCTGGATTACAGCCTGGCCATCTGTGCTGTGTTTACTTGATTCTACTATTATTATAAGGAGCCCCGGTGGTGTAAAAGGTTAAGAGTTGGACTGTTAACTGAAAGGTTGGCAGTTCAGATCCACCCAGCAGCTTTGCAGGAGAAAGACCTGGCAATCTGCTTCTGTCAAGATTACAGCCAAGAAAACCCTATGGGATGGTTCTACTCTGTCTTATGGGGTGGCCATGAGTCGGAATTGACTAGATGGCACCTAACAACCACGACAACAACATTATTATTGTTATGATGATGATGCAACCCTCTATACGAGGCTGTTGCTCACAGTGAGATGATTGTTTTAAGGCTAGGAACTGTGTCTTATGGATTTTTGAATCCCAGGACTTCTTTTACAAAATAGGTAGATAATAAACACTGGGTGAATGAACGAATGAATTTCTTCAATAATATTCCTTGCCCCCTCCCCCATACAAAAAAACTGTGCCATGGAAAGATAAACCTGCAGCCCTGCCCTTCTCTCTCTCGGTGAGAAGCTCAGTCCTTTGTAAGGGCTCTGTTTTACTCTGGTTGAAACAGTCCTTTGGACAGGCAAACGTACTTAAACAAATCCCAGTGTGCTCGCAAGGCAGGGGTGAGCAATCTCTGCGGTCTAAGAAAGGCGCTGGGCCAGAGCCGAAACCCGCGGCCCCGCCCGGCGCACGTTCCTGCGCTCAGGGTGCCGCCACACTCCGCGCTTCCTGGCCTAGGTGCCGAGAAAGACAGCCCCGCTGACAGGAGGAGCCGCGTGGTGTCACCCGCTTGTGGTAATTGATGCCCCTGTCCTCACTCTCTGTCAGCGGAGGCGCTCTTCCTGTCTGCACGTACAGGGCCTTTCTCTGGGGAGACGCCCGCCCCTGCGGGTCCGGCCCCCAGCACAGCCTCTCGCGGGGCCTCTCGCCAGGTCTTCAGTCCTCACCACATGCTCTCCGCAGGCCTGGCGGGCTGACAGGCAGCAGGGAGGGAAACGCAGGGGTATGGAGCCTGGGGGCTGACTTCCATGGTTGTTCTCCCTGAGAGATCATTTGAGCTGGGACCAAGGACCCCAAATCCTTGATCAATCCCTGCTATGAAGATGAACCCGGAGGAAGGTACATACACAGAGGACGAAGCCGGGGTGGGGGGTGGGGGGGCGGATTATATACCTGATTGGAGCTTTCACCCAAACCAAAAATCCTTCGCCATCAAGTCAGTTCCAACTCGTAACAACCCTTATAGGACAGAGTAGAACTGCCCCTATAGGATTTCCAAGGCTGTAAATCCTTATAGAAGCAGACTGCCAAGACTGAGGCATCTTTGTCCAGGGGAGTGGCTGGTGAGTTTGAACCACCTGCCTTTTGGTTAGCAGTCTAGTGCTTTAATCACTGCACCACCAAATTGTCTCATGGTGAACTAGGAGAAGCCAGGGTTTTCAGGCTATATATATAGGCAGGCCTAGAGCCTTGGTGAATCTGGCTGAAGGTGGCCAGCACCCTCATCTGAGACTCTAGATTTTACCATTCTTGAGGAAAGGAAAGGTAAGCCAAAGAAAAGCGGGGAAGGCCTTTTGTCCCATTTAGACTCCCTCTGACAACAGCCCCCTATGACGTCTTTACCTGCCTGTGGTCCACGTGCCAGCTTCTCTTGAAAGGGAGGCTCAGGAGGGTCCCCAGGGAGGGCCCAGGAGGGTCCAACAATGGTGACATGGAAAAATAAAAACCCTGCAACATGTACATAAACTCACTGCCAGGGCTGGCTATATAGTTTGTGGGGCCCAGTGCAAAATGACAATATGGGGCTCCCTTGTTCAAAAAGCAGGGAAAAAAGTACCACAAAAGATATGAAAATATAAAGCTTTTTTCTTCCACAGTTTCTATCTCCATCTGCCATGTACTTTTTGTATGCAATTTACATTCCAAGTAAAGAAAAATTTAAATTTTAAATTGTTTGAATGAATCTTACCATTCAACTTTATACTGTGCAATAACTGTTTTAAATTCAAATATAAGAGCATTTAAATCATACACAGAATCAGTGAAATTACACGGTTCATACCTTGTAGCTTGTATACGCATATGTATTTCATTCTTACCAGAACAGTGGAAATGCTGCAGCTATTTTTATTTCACATTTTGATATGCACATCTTCTACCAACACTCTCCACCTTTGAATTGCTGATGAGTAAGGAGTTACTGAAAAGAAAAGGAACTGTGGGTTGGCCTATCTTTCCCTTGCCTTCTACATCATCAATCTCAGTGAAACCAGTGGTTGGCTAACATAGGCAAGTAAGAAAGGATGTGATAGGGTTTCCTGGATGTTTCTGCTTCTTAGAAAACCTTTGTATTCTTTCTACATTTGAAATAAATTCTGGTTCAATCAGAAAGTGTGGCCTTTGGGCACTGCCAATGCCTGCCATTACTGAGTCATAGACAGAACACACTTACCTTGTACTCACATTGAGTCTCAATGAACTCCTAAGCACAGTGCGTCCACACGAATTCTGTGAGCATAAAACCAAAAAAAAACCCCCAACCCACTGCTGTCAAGTCAATTCCTACTCATAGAGACCCTAGAGGACAGAGCAGAACTGTCCTATAGGGTTTCTAAGGAGCGCCTGGTAGATTTGAACTGCTGACCTTTTTGGTTAGCAGCCGTACCACTTAACCATTATACCACTAGGGTTTCCTCTGTGAGCATGGGTACTGCAAGTGCTATATGCAAATGGGGAGGGAAGGAATGGTGGGGACACATTTATTGAGCTATCTGCTCTACACACATGCCACAACCCAAACCTCCTTGTCGCACGTGCTTGACTTAAAAAAACAAGTTCAAAGATAAATTATTAAGACTTTCAAGATGGTGACAGTAGAGCTTCAGCCAAGTGTTGGGCCATTCTGTGTGAAGTGTCCTGTGTGACTATACAGGTCACATACCTTTGAAGTCGGCCTGATCTCTACCTGCCTCCCTGCACACCCCTACATACTCTCTGTGACCTGGAAATGCATGAAGACTCAACAGCCCCCTCTAGTGGTTTGTTCCCTGGGAAAGTCAAATATACTACATGAAGTTTATAGCCCAAGTTTCCCTCAGACTGCCTCAGCCTGGGGATAGATACAGGCTTTCAGGCTGAGACCTCCACCTACTAATTAGTGAGCACTTACTGCATGTGAAACACTGGCCTAAGTGCTTTATACACATCGTTATCTCATTTAATTCTCAAAATAACCATATGGGGAGTATTATCATATTCTCACTTTACAGATGAGGATATAGTCGGCCACAGAAGTTAAGCAACTTATCCAAGGTCATATAGGTTGCAAGTGCCAGAGCTCGTCTTGAACCCAGATCTGTAGTATTCCAAAGCCCACATTTAACCCTTAGGTCCACCTCAAAGTCTAAGAGTCCTGGAGCATCTCAAGGAGCTCCTTTGTGGCATTTGCATGTTCCTCTCTCCTGCTTCCCACCTTCTAGTAAGCTGTCTGTCCCCACCCTTGCTGCCCTCCTGGCCTCTTAAGGGGGCTTCCCTATGAGAAGGCTGATGTCTGCACAGAACGTGCGGGGTGCAGCCCCTGATGCTCCCAGAGCTGCAGGCCATTCAAGTGCCAAAGCCGGGCTGAGTGCCCAGGAACCCTTGGCAATGAAGCCACATTTGTATAGAATGTCCCATTACCCAATTCTTTCTCATATTTTGTCATTAAAGTAGTTGTAATAATAGCTAGCATGATTGAATATTTGCTATATATTGGACATGTTGCTAACTGCTTTACCCACATACCATGTACAATCAGGACTGCTTACTGCCATGTGTCTCTCAGAGACCCGGTGACAGAAGTTTCTCATGCTTTAGTCCGTGGCTCTCTCTCCAGAGAGTTTAAACATGTACTCATCAGGCTAGGCTCTGAGGCCAGGGAAGGGGGATAGGAGTTATCAGGCTAGATCCCTGTTGTCTTCTGAATCTATGTAGGATCCCAATGCTCCTTTGAATTTCTTCCATTCTCTGAAAGGCCCACATGCAAATCAACCCTGTGGGTTCTCTTTAACCAGTAAAAACAGTTACCCTTGAGTCAATTCCAACTCATGGTGACCCCATGTGTGTCAGAATAGAACTGTGCTCTGCAGGGTTTTCAATGGCTCATTTTTCAGAAGTAGATCTCCAGACTTTTCTTCCAAGGTACATCTGGGTGGACTTGAACCTTCAACATTTTGGTTAGAAACCAAGAACTTAACCATTTGTACCACCCAGGGACTCCTCTTTACCATTCAGCAAAAAAATGAAAAATAAATAAAATTCCAGACTCAGAAAGAGGTACCAAGGCTAAAGGGGAGACCCCCAGTACATGATGTTTCTCTCTGTCTCTGTCTCTGTCTCTGTCTCTCTCTCTCTCACATACACACACAGGGTACCCTAATTTGAATATTAACTTCTTTGACAGAGGGACCCCCTACCCCATACTTTACTAAGAACCCTTTCCCTCTCTCCTCTCGTGCTTCTCCTGACGGGTATTATGTGCATTACGCAGGAACCATGTGAGCTGTGCTGCACTTGTGAACGAAGTGTTGATTCAGGGACTAATCAGCTCAGAGATATGAAAGGGGAAGGTTGCAGCCATGACCTGGTAATCCTTGGGCTGCGTTGTCTGGGTCTCACCCACATCACAGGCACTTGATTTCAGTGCACAGTTTGCGTATGTTGGTGTAAGGTTCAGGGTCTTATACCATGAGTTTCCAAAACAGACAACTCATGAGTGTCCTTTTTCAGAAAATAATAATAAAAAAAAAAAAAACATGTTTTAAATCACAGAGTTAATACACAATCACTGCAGAAAATGTATAAAGACATACAAAAAGATAACTACATGACTATCGGCATATATATATCAGTTCAGCATTCTTCAGTATGCATACATATAACTCATATATACATGTATATATGTATATACAAGCATTGTTTTTTTATTTCTTAGTGGTGGAAAGGGTTCAAAATTTGGTTCAGATCTTACATGTAAAATTTTGCAGCCAGTTTTTTTCTCAGCAAGAGATCATAAGAATTTCAAATTCTCATGGACCCTCAACTTTCTGGAGCCATAGAGCTTAGATGAACCCCTGAAACTATTGTCCTGAGATGAACTTTGAACCTTGAACCAAAACTATCCCCTGAAGTCTTCTTAAAACTGAACAACACTTTAGCTTAACTAGTTAAAAAGGTCTGCCCTGAGCATTATGTTCTTTTAAGAACTGTCTATATGGGACCAAATTGACAACAGCAACTCAAAAGATTGGATTGGAACATCAGGGGTGGTGAGTTCATGTTAATGAGTGTTCTCAGGAACAACTCAGAAAAGAAAGGTGAGAATGGTTGTACAACTCAAAGAATGTAATCAATGTCACTAAATTGTACATGTAGAAACCGTTGAATTGGTGTGTGTTTGCTGTGTGTATTCTCAATAGCAAAATAAATAAAATTTAAAGGAAAAAAAGAAAGCATGGAGCATAGTTCTACTCTGACACATGGGGGTTGCCATGAGTCTCAGTATATATAGCCTCAGAAATACTTGATTATATTCTCAGCTTAATGTAGACGGTTGTCTTTAGAGATGCCTATGGCTGAGTCATTGAATAGACTTTTGACTCTGGGCTTCAGAAGATACCCCAGTGATAAATTACCCCCCTGTTGTCGTTAGGTGCGGTGGAGTCAGTTTTCGACTCGTAGTGATCCCATGTGACAGGGCAGAACTGCCCCATAGGGTTTTCTAGGCTATAACCTTTACAGGAGCAGGTCTTTCTCCCGAGAAGCCACTAAAAAACCCGAAAAACCCAGTGTCCTCGAGTCGATTCTGACTCATAGCGACCCTATAGGACAGGGCAGAACTGCCCCATAGAGTTTCCAAGGAGCACCCGGCGGATTCGAACTGCCAATCCTTTGGTTAGCAGCCGTAGCACTAACCACTACACCACTAGGGTTTCCCTATGAGTTCTATCCTAGCCCAAAGATGACACAGCCCGTGAATGTGAAATAACCTTCCTTGGGGGCGGGGGTGGTGATTTAAGGAGCCCTGACGATGCAATGGTTAACCACTACGCCACCAGGGTTTCCGAGAAGCCAATAGGTGGGTTCAAATTGCAGATCTTTTGGTTGGCGCTTAACCATTGCACCGTCAGAGCTCCTTAAATCACCATCCTCGCCCCCAAGGAAGGTTATTTCACATTCACAAGCTGCGTCATCTTTGGGCTAGGATAGAACTCCTAGGGAAACCCTCGTGAGGTAGTGGTTAAGTGCTACGCCTGCTATCCAAGAGGTTGGTGGTGCGAATCCGCCAGGCGCTGCTTTGGAAACTCTGTGGGGCTATTCTACTCTGTCCTATAGATTTGCTATGAGTCGGAATTGACTTGACGGCAGTGGGTTTTACCTAGTTTAAAGCCCAGAGCTCGGTTGTATCTGAGCACGAGGGACTGAAAACAGGAAAAACAGACAGAGGGTGAGTTGTGCGTGTGTGTGTGTGTGTGTGTGTGTGTGTGTGTACCTGCAACGTGCAGCTCAGAGCCTGAGTCCACAATGTCCTGTAGGTCAGCCTCCAAGCTTTGTAGATACCTCTCCCTTACCCCAAACCGCATGTGTACCCCCTACCCTTCTTTCTACTTTGGTTAATGAATCAAAATTGGTGAGCAGGGACCGGGTGGGTGGTCAAGCACACCATCATCCACTAAACCCTCACAGAATGTGGCGATGTCACTATATTCTGGTTGGAAGCAGGGAATGAGAATGTCAGCTCACACAGTGAACCCTGGGATTGTCTCAGCACCCTATGACGAAAGTGATAGCTGGAGTGGAAAGGCCTAGAACTTGTTTCCAGCCCAGGTGACACATCCCCTGAATGTGAAACACCCTTCCCCCAGGGGGGTGATTTAGCATTGAGGTATCTTCTGAAGCCCTGAGTCACCCGACTCCGGGAAATATGGGTGTGGACCAGACTGGGAACTCGCTGGATCCTTGTTAGTGTAACTTAGACCCACCCAAAACTTCTGGGGACTTGGAAGAAGCCATATCATCTGGACTAGACCCCACTTCTGGGTAAACTGTAGAAAAGCTTTAGACTTCCTGGGGTCACCCAGGTCTTAACTAAACCCATGAAGCAACCCCAGAGACTTTAGAGGCTCCAGGGCCTCCCTGGACTTGCCCCACTTTCTGGCTCAGCTACATAGCAAAAAAGTCAGGATGGATGAATGAGTGCATGAACAAATGAATCATAACCTCCCTTTTTCCCCAAGAGAACTTGGCAGCGTCCCTCAGCCTGTAAGAGATGGCCTGAAGAAGCTGGGGAAAGGCCACGGTGTCCAGGGAGCCTCGAGGCTGCAGCGGGGGAGAGAACGGCCTGCAATCAGCATCCCGAGCAGGTCTCAGGAGACTTCTGAGCTCTATCCCACAGGCTCTGGAACCAGCCACACCTCTGTTCCTCAGTTTCCCCGTGCCCAACATGGAAACAATAACCACAGCCTTCAGACTTCATTTGTGAGAAAATAGTCTCAGATGTTTTCACTGTGAAGTCGTCATGTGCGCTTACAGCCCTGGCCCTCTCTCCTGACTCTGGGGCTGGCAAGAGAACTTTTCCAGTGTAATTATGGTTCCGGAAGCTGATTCGATCCATGTAATAAGCAAAACCCTGTATTAAAAAAACTATGTTAAATTGAAATCCTGTGTTAGTATTTTTGTGCAGGGCCCCAGGAAGAACTCATGATGAGCAAGAGGAGTACATCGATGAGACGAAAGGGGAGAGCTGGGACCTTGAAACAGGGAAAAGGCACAGGGGTAAATGCCTGTAAGGTCTAGCAAATACCGAATCACTTGCTATGGAATATTGCAGTAAGGAAGGTAAGTATTTTAGATAAAACACTGAATGGGGTTCTTAACATAAAAGGTTTGCTACTGCTGGTAGACCGTTTTGTAAGTCTTTCACTAATTTATCTACCCACTCACGTGTGTACACATATGTAGGTGCCGCTACTCTTGCGAGAATCGTACAAAGGAGTAGTTAGGCAGTGGACTGAGGCGCCAGGCTGCCTGGGCCCTAATCTGCCATTTACTAGCTCTGTGACATTGGGCAAGTTGCTTAGCCTCTCTGTGCTTCAGTTTCCTCATTTATAAAATGGAATAATGACAGTAATTCTTTCATGAGGCTAATGTGGGGAATAAAAGAATTAATACACGTAAAGTGCTTGGAACAGGAGCCTGGCACATAGTAAGTGCTCGATACTAAACCAAACTCATTGCCATCAAATCAATTCCAACTCATAGCAGGCCTACAGGACAGAGTAGAATTGCCCCCATAGGGTTTCCAAGAAATGGGTGGTAGATTGGAACTGCCAATCCAAGTGCTCAAAAAATGTTAGCAATTATTATTACCTAGAAAAGGATCCTATATAATTCCCCACATACTCAGCATGTACAAGGAGGACAGATGGCATCATCATCCAATATTAACAGGTTATGCCACGTGTCACAAAGTCATAGTTAATATTTTGCTTTTTCCTAATATACATCATGATGTTATCTGTCATTTTCAACCTCCATTTTATCTGCAAACACAGGCTGCGGCTTTCAAGCACTCTGGCCTGGAAATCTTCATGAACAAACAGATTCTTCTGAAAAAGACAAAAAGGCAAAACCCCCAAATCTGACCTCCTTCCAGGCTCTGAGTTTAAGCAGATTACGGCAGGAAGCTTTACCTTCTGGTCATGTTTGGTGACGGTGTATGGCAGGGCACGGTGGCACCTGTGGCAGGACTCTGGGGCCTCAGAAAGGCCTCTGCTCCAGTTCGCTCAACTAGCTTGGCTCCCTGGGGCTTTGTAAAAAAGCTGGAGTGGTTCCCTACCTCCCCATCACTGTATGTCTCATACTGCAACACCCCCAACCCCCAAAGCATCGACAGTGTCTTCCAAGGACGGTCTTGTCACCAGATTGTGGGAGCATCTGTCTTGGATTTACAGAGACGAAACAGATGGGGGTGATTTCAGGGTTCCACTCACTCTCTCAGCATAGCATTAGTGACCACAGGTGTGAGGCTGCCATTTCCCACTGGAGGCTGCCTAGAGAGGCTCATAGGGCACAGCAGCCCAGAAGTTCGTGATGCTAAGCTCCTTGAAAAGGCATCTTCCGGTATAGATTACTGCAAGGAGGAAGGAGAGCAACTGAGGCCCAACAAAATTCCTTTCTTTCAGAGCTTTTCCCAAAATAAGTGAGGGCTGCCAGTGCTGGTTCCCCTGCCGCCCTCCCAGCTACACACCCCCTCCTCAGCCCAACTCTGTGTCCTCTCCCAGTGCAGAAATTCAGATGGGAAGGAAACAGAGCTGTGAGACAGACTACCTCTGCAGCCTCAAATTACTGTTCCATCAAAAGACAGCCCTGGTGATCTGTTCCTGAAAACCCTATGGAGCAGTTCTACTCTGACAAACATGGGGTCTCCATGAGTCAGAATTAAATAAATGGCAACTAACATTTTTTTTAACAACAACAACAAAAATGTGCATAAAAGGCGCCAAGTTGGTGTTCCTCTGATTTGATGGGACTGGTCAGTGGCAACTAAAATTTTCCAACTTTGTGGTCTATGGTCAATGAGCAGATTATAGAAGACATTCAGGTCAACTTTTCATGGAGCCAAACCTGGTCTGGTGAAGACTTCCCAAATATACCTGGAAACACAGGACATGGTTGAGTAAGAAGGGGCCTGGGAGCTTAACAGAAGCCCTGTGTTTTCTAAGCAGGCATCAGGAGTGTCAGGCATCTGGGCATCTCAGAAGCAGAACTTGACTCTGACATGCATGACTACCTTGGGTATGTCCCACCTTGAGCCACCTGGCCTAGAGCAGAGTCAAAGGACCATCAACTAAAGCTTCCCTTATTTAAAAAACTCACAAATAATTAAGACTTAGTTTGTTCACCCTCAGTTTTTAGAGTAATATTAGAATATCAATAATAGCTACCACCTATGTTTGGAGCATAGTGGTGTAGTGGCTAAGAGTCTCTCTGCTAACCAAAAAGTCAGCAGTTCAAATCTACCTGCTGCTCCTTGGAAATCCCATGGGGCAGTTCTACTCTGTCCTATAGGATTACTATGAGTCAGAGTAGCCTCAATTGCAATAGGTTTGGGGTTTTTTGATTTTTTTTTTGGTATTGAGGGCTTGGATCCCTGGTGGCACAGTGGTTAAGAGCTGCTAACCAAAAGGTTGGCAGTTTGAATCCACTAGCCACTCCTTGGAAACCCTACAGGGAAATTCTATTCTGTCCTATAGGGTCACAATGAGTTAGAATCGACTCGATGGCAATGGGTTTGGCTTTTTGGTTTTATTGAGGGCTGGTGGCACAGTGGTTAAGAGCTCAGCTGCTAACCAAAAGGTCAGCAATTTGAATTCATCAGTCACTTCTTGGAAACCCTGTGGGGCAGTTCTACACTGTCCTATAGGGTCACTATGAGTCGGAATCAATTCGATGGTGACGGGTTTGGTTTGGTTTTGGATTGAGGGCTTACACGTCAGGTAACGTACTAGCCATTTTACGCATATTATCTCATTTCATCTTCATTAAAACCCTGTTAGATAGTTTTTTTTTAGCACTATTTTTCAAATGTCAAATTGAAAATTCAAGAAATTAACTTGTCCAAGTTTATATATGTAGTAAACGGTAGAGATAGGCTCTTAAACCAGGTTCGCTTGATCCCAAAACTCATGCTATCCTATCCCCCAAAGTTCCTCATGTGCAGCACAGTGGCCATGTTATTACAGTTCAGATAAGAAGTAAATTCTAGAGACACTAAAGGGAAACAACAAAAAGGCCTGTGTTCCTAAGCTCTTGACTCAGTAAAGCGTTTGTCTCTAGCTCCCTTGAGGAAAGTTGAAGTGGAGGGAGGCCCAGTTACCAAGACCTGGCTGTAAAATCTGTCCTTACAAATACCGTGAACCTTCTGTCCAGTGCAGGCAAAATCGTAGGTCCACTCAGACACGGATGCAATTTGAACACTTTCATCCACTCACACTGGTTTGGAGCCACTGGAGCTTTCCCAAGATGTGCAGCTATTGTTCAGAAAGCCACTCGTCTGGGCACAACACTTTCCCCCAAATCACAGCACGTACAATGATGAGAGAAGGAAAATGTGACAACTACCTCAAAGGTGATTTCAACTCTCACTCTCAGACCTTAGCTTCCTCTGGCTTGGAGGATTTGACTAAGTTGAATGGAAAGAATAACAAATGTTTTTTATAGAATTTTATTTTGTTTACATATGAATTTGCCAATTTTGTAGGTCACAAGCAATCAAATATCAGCAATTTCATATGGTTTGACCTTATGCAAAGCTTGTTGACTGAGTGACTGAATCAATCAATCATACAGCCAGTCAGGCAATTGGAGAGACAAAACTAACCCATGAGGCAATCATAGGACTAAGTTATGTAGTAATGGCATTTTACAAAACAAAATTTATGGATATTGTCTTGTTTAATTTTCACATCTGCCCCACTGTGATGGTCTGTGTCATCTCTGTATTACTGAGGTCAGAGGGCTCCTAAGTGGTGGATCCAGGAGGGCGACAATGTCCTTCTAAATACCTCAAATCCTCCAATGTGGCCAACGCTGACTCCTGGCAGTGCCTGAAGAATGGGTGGGAATTAGATGGGCAGAGAGGACGGGGAAGAGCATTTGGACAGGAGGAATAGCATAAACTCAGATGCCGGTTCAGGCTACACTGAATATATCTGAGATAAAGAGAGAAAAAAACCTGATCAAATGAAGGAAGCATTTAGGATGCTGTGGGTGACTAAGCTAGATAGAGAGAGGGCAGTCAAGTTATATCGGCCAGTTACCATCAAGTCCATTCCAACTCATGGCGACCTCATGTGTATCAGAGCAGAGCTGTGCTCCATGCGGTTTTCAATATTTGCTTTTTCAGAATTTTTTTTTTTTTTTTTTCCAGATTTTCCTTCCAGGGCAGCTCTGGGAGGACTTAAGTTCCAACCTTTCAGTTAGCAGATGAGTGCAATTAAAGAGGGTCCTAAAAAAAAAAGGCAGAAAAGTTTTCATTTTAAAAAACATCAGTCTCAGAGCTGGCAGGAACCAAAAGAGATTATCTGTCCTAGCCAGCAGATTTCAGACAGGAAAGATGCTATCTTTCTAATTTTACAAAGTAAACAACTAAGGCTCAGAGACTTGGTCAGAGGTGGAGGGTAAACTACAGAGAGATTTCTCGCTTCCTTATCTGAGCTTGGAAACCCTGGTGGTGTAGTGGTTAAGTGCTGTGGCTGCTAACCAAAGAGTCGGCAGTTTGAATCTGCCAGGCGCTCCTTGGAAACTCTATGAGGCAGTTCTACTCTGTCCTATAGGGTCGCTATGAGTCGGGATCAACTCGACAGCACTGGGTTTGGTTTTTTGGTTTTTTTTTTAATCTGGGGTTGTTAAATCTCATCACACTGAATTAGACTTGCCCTTCAGATTAATAAAATAATTATTTTTGCCTAACAACATCTTCTTTATAGACCGTTACTACACAAACATATTACACATTTCTACAGTGGCAACAGGGAACATAGGTTTTTAAATAGACATTCATGACCATGATATAATGGCAGTCTTTCAGAAAGGTTAGCCTGTCAAAAGCACTCTAAGTACAGGTAGTCCTGTACTTATGGTGTCTTCCAGTTACGATGAGTTACAACAAACTGCACTTACCACTACCCGTGTTTTTTAATTTTTATTTGTTTTATTTTCTTTTTGTATATCTTATCATTAGTAATATGTACCACATACAACGTTGCAGTGCATACTTTGCTGATGTTATCATTCTCAGATGTTCACTTGCAGATTCAATGTTATGATTAACTGTTCAAAACACTGCTGTAAAGCAGGCTATGACAATAATAATGAAAACTAAAAAAAAAAAAGGTAGTTGACTTACATTAGAACCAACTTACAATGGAGTCGTCAAGATGGAACCCCATCGTAAGCCAGGGACTACCTGTAGATCAGAGAAGAGGGAGCCTGGAGTCAGGAAAAGGGGTGAATTAGCAAGGCCTCAGAGATGTATGGGATATGCGGCCCAGAGGAAAGGGAAGAATTGTAGGTAATGCTAGAAGAATGGCAATCCTCTGATAGCACTGGGGAGGACTGGAACAGGATCCAGCTCTGAATGCGGAAAGATGTTGAGTTTTAAGGGAAAGAGACTGATATCTATAAGGCAGTTGGAGACACAAGTCTACGTCAGTGTGAGTCTGATACTAGAAACATAGATTTAGAAGTCATTAATCCCTGGCGGCAAAGTGGTTAAGAGATCAGTGGCTAACCAAAAGTCAGCAGTTCAAATCCACCATCTGCTCCTTGGAAACACTATAGGGCAGTTCTGCTCTGTCCTATAGGGTCGCTATGAGTTGGAGCTGACTCAAAAGCAACAGGTTTGGTTTTTGGTTAATCCTGAGGTAAAAATGGAAACTACAAGAATGGACGAGTTCATCAAAGGAAACAGTCTCATGAGAAAACTTGAGGGCTGTGGTAGAGATGGCTAATTATGCTCCAAAATCCACTTTCCCTTTCCATGGAATAGAATTGATCCCAGGAAGGGGCTGCTCAGAGCAAATTATATTTCCTAGCTTCCTTTGCATGTAAATATGGCCATGTGACTATGGAGAGTGAGCAGAAGTAATGTGTGTCACTTCCAGGCCAAGGTCTTAAAGAAGTAGATGTGCCATCTCCACTCTTTTTCCGCTTTGGCTGGTTGGGTGCAGATAGCAATGAGGCCGTAGAGTCTAGGAGGTGGTAGAGCCAGGGTCCCCGAGTGGAGGAAATCTACCTGCCCATAGGAACATCCACTTTGGACTAATATATGACTTTGAAATAGACTTCTTTTGTGGTTGCACCATTATAATTTTGGAATCTGTTTAATACTGAAGGTTGGCCTGCCCTAACTGACATGAGTGCTATTAAGGAATGTCAGGTTGAGGATGAATGGCAAGATGAGGGGGATAAAGAAGCAGATTATTCAGCTAAAGAAATAAGAGGAGTGACTAGACAAATAGAAGAACTGAAAAAGTATAGTGTTGACAGAAATCAAAGGAGAAACAGCCTCAAGCAGAAAAGAAGGGGTCAACATTGTGGAGTGTTTAAAGATGGGACAGGAGGATTGGCACTGAGGGGTAATACATTAGACCTATAGCATTAAGAAGATTGTTCAGAATCTTCTAGAAACAAAATACAGATCCATGCGGTAGTTCAGAGAAGATTCAAGGCCACACAGCCAGTTATTGTTTCTTTCCACTTGTTTTGCTGTTGGGCTTTTCTGTCCTGGCTCTGAAGGAGTCTGAACTTCAGAACATCCCCAAAGGACTATGCAGCAGAGACCAAAACCAATGGAAAAGTGACGTGAACTCTGCCATTATGTAATGCAGTGGAGAGTCCCTTAGTTGGGCTGCTTTGTGAGAACCAACTCCTGACACGTCTGGGACTGCAAAGCCCAATTGGACAACAGGGGAGGCATTTCTGTTTGTTAAGTGGAAAGAAAAAAAGAATTCCAGTCTTGGGCCAGACTGACAGGCTGTGTCCCCCCTGGCAAGCAGCAGGTGGGGATCCTCCAGCCTGTGTTGCAACAACCAGCAGCACCTGCAGCCTGGGGGAAGGGGCCAGCAAAGGGGCTGCAGCCAGCACAGAGCAGGAATGAAGACGGGCCAGCCTCCAAACCAGTTTTCTGTATTTGGGGAGCCTTCTTTTTTTTTTTTCAGGAAAATAGGCTAAATCATTCGGTCTGCTTTCTCCTGCCTTATTTAGTTATATTAGTTCAAATGAAGTACGAAACCTAAACAAAACAAATCCCCAGTAACATTCTGCTCACTATGAAGTCAGACTGAGCTTTGCAATCAGACAGACCTGGGTCCAAATCTTGACTCCACCTTGCAGGATGCCAAGGAGTGGCTGGGTGGTACTGAGGGACTCTCTTCCCATCTATATTTGCCCCTCAAAGCCCCCCCAGATATAGAACAGAAATTGCATTATATATCAACTATGTAAAATATGAATAAACGCATCTTTAGAAAATACTCTGCAAATGCAGCTTCACGGTAAGTCTCCAGGTGCCCCTTCCAACCCAATTGTTGCCCCTAAGCTCCTCTTACTTAGAAACTCTGGACTCTCCACTGGCTCCATGCCTGAATGTCTTCTTGTTCTTGGCAAATCATCTAGCCCCTTTTTCAACTCAGGCTTGTAGTCTGCAAGCAACCTCACAGGGCTGTAGTGAGGACGACATGAGATGACATATAGCCACCTGTTTGTTCCCACTCCCTACTTTTCCTGACAGAAGCTTGGTCATGGTCAACTTCTAAAGTAGCCTGTGCTACTGTGTGAGTTGGGAATTGTAGAGCGCCAGAGAAAGAAGAACGTGCCTCGCCTGGTTCCTCGTTTGTCTGGATGGAGCCCAATACTCACAGCAGCTGAGTTCTCCCAGTTCAGTATTTTACTTGTAGGGGAAGACCAAAAGGCAGAAACCTCAAAGGCAAAACTCCAAAACCAAGATTATTAAAATATGGATCACTTCATGGACCACAGAATCACCCAACTTCCCACCCAGTATCAGAATTTCTCCCATAACTTCCTTGATGGTGGCCAGCCAGGACCTTCTTGAACCTTCTCTAGAGCCAGGCAGTTCATTGCCTTCCTTATGACGCGTCCACCCTGTTGCCAATCAACCCTATGTTGCACCAAATCCACCTCTTTATAAACTTCTCCAAGAGATTCTTATTCTGCTCTCTGGAGCAAACCAGAATAAATATAATGCCTTTTCCATATGATCACTCCTTGAATTTTTTATCACCATTATCAGGTCTCCCCCATTCCCTATCTATGTCATTGTTTTTTTGAAGTTAACTACCCCACTCTGTCAACATGATATAAAGACTTTTAGCATCCTGTTTACCTACATTTGAACTTGTCCTTATTCATCACAGAAACTTTTGAATTTTTTTTTTTAACTAATAGGTGACTTAAGTGGACCCAAACACCCAGATGTAGCTTAAACAATGCAGAGGGCAATGAAAATATTGCCTGCCTTAATATACTGCCTACTGTATATTAAAATAGCCTTAAAAACAAACAAACAAACAAAAAAGTAGCCCCATAGTTGACTTACATCCAGTTTGAGTCAATTAAAACTGTTATTTTCATGTCTGATTTTAAATAACACCAGACTGACTTCCCTGATAGTAACTTGTCCAAATTTCTTCTAAAATACCTGTGAAGCCACATAAGATGAAAATCTCATCTACAAACAAAGGCTGAGACCAGTAGAAAAACAATTGTCAAAATGTAGTTGGAAATTATATTTAAAACTAAGGAAAAAGTGGATGAGAAAATCAACTATCAGCCTGGCCTTAAAAAAAAAAAAAAAAAAAAGTGGAAGATCTACCATTTTAGTTCCACTAGGATGGCTAAGATTATAACAAAAAATAAATAAATAAAACCCAGAAAATAACAAAACTTGGTGAGAATGTGGGAAAATTGGAACTCTTATCCATTGCTGGTGGGAATGCAAAATGGTATAGCCATTGTGGAAAACAGTCTGGCAGTTCCACAAAAACCTAAAAATAGAACTACCATATGACCAGAGCTTTGAACTGGTTCATTCTGGTTTGAACTCTTGCTGAGAATTTGAATTTCCACCCCAGATATACTGAGTCAGAACCTACACTTTAAACAGAATTGCCTGAGGATCTTGTTAAAATGTAGATTCTGATTCAGTATATCTGGGGTGGAAATGCAAATTCTTAGCAGGGGTTTGAACGAGAATGAACCAGTTTTGAAGTCCTGCATATGACCTAGCAATTACAGTCCTAGTTATATACCCAAAAGACTTGAAAGCAGAGACTCAAACAGATACTTGTACACCAAATGTCCATAATAGCACTATTCACAATAGCC
The DNA here is from genome assembly GCF_024166365.1 of Elephas maximus indicus. Classification (NCBI taxonomy): domain Eukaryota; kingdom Metazoa; phylum Chordata; class Mammalia; order Proboscidea; family Elephantidae; genus Elephas; species Elephas maximus. The sequence goes on along the minus strand of NC_064821.1, from coordinate 150,774,564 downwards.
AAAAGGTGGAAACAATCTAAATGTCCTTCAAGGGATGAATGGGTAAATAGAATGTAATATATACAGACAATGGAATACTACCCACCCAGTATGAGAAATGAAGTCTTGATACGTGCTACAACGTGAATGGAGCTTGAAGACATTGTGTTGAGTGAAATAAGTCAATCGCAAAAGGACAAATATAATATGACCTCATGTATATAATAAACAAGAACATGCAAACGTATAGAGACCAAAGTTTATTAATGGTTACCAAGGGCAAGACAGGGGGTGGGGGGAAGTGGGGTTATTGTTTATGGAGCTCTGAGTTTCATTTTAAAGCGATGAGAAAATCACACTGATTAAGGGTAAGTTTGTCCAGCTGATTAATGTAATTGCTGTCAATAAGTTGTACACCTGTAAAAAGTTGAATTGGAAAAGCATGATAGATACATTTACAACAATGACCAAGGGGCGGGGAAAAAAGAATAGCTGCTGAAGCTGCTTATGTACAACCAAACACCTCATGGGATTTGGTTACATGGTTTGGAGGTTTAGGGCCATGGTTTCCTGGGACAGTCCCGTTAACTGGCCTAATATTGTGTTTAGTGCTTCTGTTCTACCTCCTGGGCTTGCATAGTACCTGTGGTGTTAAAAGCTTATAAGTAGTTATCCAAGATACAACAACTGGACTCTACTTGCCTGGAGCAACAGAAGAAAAAGAAGAGTCAGGAATAGAAGGAGGAAATGGAATGTGTGGCTAAGTGCTTTCACAACAACTGCCAGCTTTGCCATGAGCCCAGAAGAAATGGATGGTGCCAAGTTACTGTTACTGAACATTTTGATCAAAAATTCTACAGAAGAATCTGGTCAAAAGAGGTGAAATGCAGAACAGAATTTCAAATTCTCATGGACTCTAGACTTTCTAGAGCCATAGAGAATGAAGGAACCCCTCAAACTATTGCCCTGACATGATCTTGAAACCTTAAACCAAAAATATCCCATAAGTCTTCTTAAAACCAAGCAATAGTTTAGCTAAACCAGTAAAGAATGTCTGCCTTGAACATTGTACTATTTTAAGAATCATCTACATGGAATCAAATTGACAACAGCAACTTAAAAGATCAGATGAGAAACTTAGGGGGCAGTGAGTTTATGTTAATGGGGAAGGAACAATTTGGAAAAGGAGAATGAGAATGGTTGCATGACTTGAAGAATTTAATTCACATCACTGAATTGTACATGTAGAAATTGTTGAATTGGTGTACGTTCTGCTGTGCATATTCTTAACAACAACGACAAATAAATAAACAAAAACAGAAGATCTCTGACCATCTAAAAGAAGGCAGGAAGAGGTTTTGTTTCCTGGCTGCTCTATTCTCCTACTTAGAATCCTGGAGTCTATACTGCAGGAAACCTGGTAGCTACCTGTTTATTGTGAGATCATTGCTTTTTGACTTGATATAAATATTGTTCTCCACCTCAATCTTTTAACATCCATTTAGAGACTAACTCGAGAGAGTATATGAGACTGAGGATGGTGGATACATTGCCTTCTGGAAGGAATAATCACCAGAAATAAAATCCTATAGCCGGGGGTAGAAAGAGGAAGTACCCCAGTAGCAATATATACAGAGGAGTGAATCACAGAATCAGATGGTGGGTGTAGGAATCCAGCACAGCTAATCCATATCAGAGGAATGTTAGCTAAATTATTAGAATTAGATAGGAATCCGCTCTCATTAACTCATTCTCCAACTGTAGATCTAAGAAGATTTAATCATTACCCAAGTATCCAATCAATAGAGCCAAATAAAATCCACACACCCTGTCTGTGGGTGAATTCTGAGGCTGGATAGTTGTCTCCTCACCCAAAGATGAGTAATCATAAAAATTGTCATAGAGAACATGAAAAGCAATTACATAGAAGACCAGATGAAGAACATTTCCTGAAAATGACCTCTGCAGGGAGTCCAGAAATTTTTTTTGGAAAACTGTAATAGCCTCAGAAAGATGCAAGAAGACATAGCTCCTATAAAAGAGGTACAGATAGTCATAAGGAAATAAAAGGATGGAATGCAAAGAACAGAATGAGATGAGTAGCAATGAGAGACAGGTGTAAATAAATATGAGTATTAATACTAAAATTATTATGTTTCGTATTAAATACAGATAGTACCTGACTTACGATGGGGCTCCATTCAACAACCTCATTGTCAGTCAGTTCTGACCTGGTCAAGTTATTATTATTTTTTTTTTAGTTTTTGTAGCCTGATATACAGCAGTGTGTTTAACGGTAAATCGTAACATTGAATATCTGCAAGTGAACAACTTGGAACAATTACATGAGCAAGTTGCATGCTGCAACATTGTATGTAATACATACTACTAACAATAAGATGTACCAAACAACAACAAAAAAGAAATGGGTGGTCGTAAGTGCAGTTCATTGTAACTTGAAAATGTCATAAGTCAGGGACTACCTGTAACGTGGGGATAAAATATACATTGGCATGACTAAAGAGTTGCACTAGCCCTCAGGAAAAGTAAGTTGATATGAAATTCACACTTGAGATATTCTTCTATAATATAGGGGAAAAGAATGAGGAAATAAAAATGGTAGATGAAAAAATGGTAGACATGGAGGACAGAAATTATGATTCAACCTAATAATTATGATACAGCCAAAGACAAAAAAAACTGAAACAAAATCAATGGTATAACTGAAAAATTGTTTTGACTGAAAAAATTTGAGTATGCAAACCAATAATACTCACTAGGTAAAACTAAAGAAAAATCATCCATATCTAGATGCATCCTGAGCACATTTTTAAATTGAAAGGATAAAGAATCTTTCATTCAGGCACCAGGTTTAAAAAAAAAAAAAAAATTAGTAATAAAAGAACAGAAAGTAATCTCTGACTTCCCTGCAGTGCTAACTGCCAGAAAATAATGCAGCCATACCTACAAAGTTGTGAAGCAAAATGATTGTTATTTGTGAATCTCATATCCAACCATGTTGTCATAGGTTAAGGCAATGGAAAGGCCATGCTCAAAAAAGCAAAGACTCAGAAAATTGATCCATGGTCTTTTCCTGAGAACATTATTTGAAGACATACACTAAACAACCAGTAAAAGGATAAACATTAACAACACACAAAGAATAAGACTTCCTTACACAGTTTGGAAACAGGTTCAGGAATTCAGTAGATTATGTGTGTTGTCTGGAATGTTGCATAGTTCAGAGATCAAGCTTAGCCCTTGTCAGACATATTCTTGGTTGCTACCCACCATCTTGCCTCTTCCCTCCTTTCCAACAGCACTCCAATTTTATTCATATCTATCTCCTCACATGGAAACCCTGGTGATGTAGTGGTTAAGAGCTACAGCTGCTAACCAAAAGTTTGGCAGTTCGAATCCACCAAGTGCTCCTTGGAAACCTTATGGGGCAGTTCAACTTTGTTCTATAGGGTCGCTGTGAGTCAGAATCGACTCAACAGCGATGCATCTCCTCACATAGCCATGAGCTTCAAGGAAGTTAGCCTCATACCCAAACATAGGGTGTGAATTGTGACTGGTCTATCCTCATCCTGTCTGTGATTGGTTTAGGTATGGACATGTGACATGATCCTGGACAATAAGACATGAGGGAAATCCTTAGGTGAAGACTTCTGGGAAAATTCCCCTCACTTTTTAAGAGAGACACATAGTAGGAGACAAGTTCATTGTCTCTGAACATTGCCATATCTGGATGTGACACTGAGAACTGCTGCAGTCATTTCATAGCCATAAGGAGATTTGTCCTGAGACCATGCAAACATCCCTAGGATGCAAAGCTGAAAGATAAAAAGAACCTGTGTCCTTGCTGGCATTGTTGACTAGTTAAATTAACCATGCCTGGGCCTGCAATGTGATAATCATGTCTTTATTGTTTAATAGAAACGAGTCACAATTTTCTGTCACTTAAAGCCCAAAACATTCTAAGTGATTCAGCCCTATAGTGTTAACTTTACCTATTCCTCTACTATTTCCACTCCTCTCTCCGTGCCAAGAAGCATATTTCTTGAGCCATATGTTTTAGCCTACAGTTCATAGGAAATCTTTTGCCTTATTTGATGATAACTTACAACAATAACTGGTGCTGTTCTTGTCCAGCGTTTTGTAACAATGGCTAAGCTTATTACATAGTGAAGACCCTGTGCCAAGAAAATTACTAAACAAAAAGTCTTTCTCCCTTTCCACAAAAGCCGTATTGCGTAGAATGACATAATAAACTTTTTCATTGCTAAAGAACTTGAGAAATTATTTTTATGCATCTTTAAGCCTTATGTTAAATGACCTAATGCACTGGAATTTTTTTTTTTAAATGAAGAAAGGCAATAAATCACCCAGAGGCAGATATTATATATTACTAAATGCCTCTCTTCCTAAATTATATGATCTGTGAATATTCCTGAATTAAATGACATTTAAAAATCAGCAAACATTATTATATAAATTATATAAATGCAGAAAAAACCCAAGAAAATAAATTGTTCATGGTGATTCTCTCCCATGGTGGGGTATGGTTGATTATTATTTTCTTCTTTAAACTTATTTATATTTCTAAGTATTTCTATAAGGAGTAGATACTATTTTTATGTAAGAAAGAAGTAAGTGACTTTAAAAGTAATATACTCTCTCTTGTGTATTTGATAGGCTCACAATTATACAATTAAGCAAAAAAACAAAAACAAAAAGTGTTCCAAAAAACTGGAAAGACATACATGTATCTGACTGAAGAATTAATGATAATTTTTTACTTTCTTTTTGTATTGTTTAATACAAATGAGTCAGTTTTCTGTCACTCAGTCTCACTTAACACAGAGTTTTAAATGAGAATGTGTTATGTTCTATTTTTAGTGGAAATACTCAATTTTGTTATAAAATAAATGAAATTGCTTTATTGTTTAATAGAACTGAGTCCTAATTTTGTGTCACAGTTCAAAGCATCCTAAGTGATTCAGCCCTGTAGTGTTAACTTAAGCTATTCATGTACTATTTCCACCCCTCTCAGTGCCAAGAGATGTACTTCTTTGCTTTGCTTTTCTTCCATGTGATCCTCTGTCAAGTCAGGCTTCCTTCATAATACACCAGTGCTATAGATTTTTGGACTCTAAGCACAAGACTTTTTACATTTTACTAAAATCAAACCAGTTGCCATTGAGTCAGTTCTGACTCATGGCAACCTCATGTGTGTCAGAGTAGAACTTGGGTTTTGAATGACTGATTTTTCAGAAGCACATAGCCAGGTCTTTCTTCCAAGGCCCCTCTGGGTAGACTCAAATGACCAAATCTTTCATTTAACAGCAGAGTGTGTAGACCATTTACCCAGGAGTTAGATTGATTTATGTATTTTACTTTATCCCCTCATTCTAGCTTACCCATTTTTCTCTGAAATTTGATTTTTTCATCCAATTATTTGTGACGTTTGCAAATAAACAAAGACAGAAAAGGCATGTCAGCAAAGTCCTTGGTAACAGGTTCAAAGACAAAGCTTGTTTGCCCAAGACAGACCTCCTTGCAGCTTAGCAGTATGGATTTATCTATGCTCTTTAGACAAGGTTGTAAGGCCAGCTGAGAATCTTTTTGTTGAAGTGATAGTTCCCTACCTTGCATGTTATGCCACAGCCTGTCTAATGCCTTGCTGAAGTCCAGATTCACCCTAGCTCTGGCTGCTCAGTCCAGAAGCCTATTTAAAAAAAGGAAATGAAGTTTGCGATCCCACCGGCTCTGAACGATTATTATTCTTACTGTTGTGACTTCGTAATGTGTCAACTTGTTTCCCAGAATTCCATGTCTGTATATTTCTGGTTATGGAGCCCTGGTAGTGCAGTGGTTAAAGAGCTCAGCTGCTAACCAAAAGGTCAGCAATTCAAATCTACCAGCTGATCCTTGGACACCCTATAGGGCAATCTACTCTATCCTGTAGGATAACTATGAGTCGGAATCAACTTGAAGGCAACGGGTTTGGATTGTTTTTTTAAAAATTTCTGGTTAGGGTAGGCCACAAGAGACAGAGCTGCACAAGATTCAGAGGAAGGGAAGCAGCAATCACATTGTTTTTTATACTTGGATATCAAGGCATGGTCACCAGCTGCCTTTGTAGCTCACAAATGTTACTTGTCTGCTGTCTCACCTCACAGGTATAGGACAGCAGCCGGGATGGCAACTGCTCCCACTTGCTCAGGATCCTCCTTCGGCTTCTCTGACTCTTGGACCAGGTGTGAATTTACCTCTGTGACAAGGGGCACCAGTTTCTCCTTCAGGACACCCACATCATCAAAGTTGAAGGCAGTGAGAACTGACACAGGTGCTAGTCTGACCTCGTGGGTTTATAACTTGTGCCCCTGGGTTCCAGCTTGTCCTTGCTCTCCTCTGCTTTACATCCATCTTCCCTTCCTGTCTGTCACCCTGTGGACTTCAAGCTCCAGCATCAGACATAGGAATAATAGCCTTACAGAGATTTTTTGTCTAACTCCTACAATTGTGTAGCATCCCTAGGTGGTGCAAATAGTTAAGGGCTTGGCTACTAACCAAAAGGTTGGCAGATGAAGTTCACTCAGAGGCGCCTCAGAAGAGAGGCCTAGAGATCTACTTCTGAAAAATCAGCCCCTGAAAACCCTGTGGAGCACAAATCTACTCTGATACACATGGGGTCACATGACTCGGTAACTCAGTGGTTACTGGTTACAATTGTGTAAGGTCAAATCCCCACAGCAAATCCCTTATTTTAATATATCGTAGTGGTCCTGCTTCTCTGACCAAACCTCAGCTGATACAATTATTCTAAGTGATCAGGTTCTATCTGATCGTCTCTGCTGAAATCCCCTCATTCTGACCTTTAGCCTGACATTCTTCCTCTGAGTGTGTGTCACTCCTGCATTAACACTTGTTGGTTTTTAATTTTTTGGAAAAGTAACCCATTCACATGATTTTAAAAAAAGAATAAAAAAGTATTGCATGAAAAGTAACCCTTTCTCCTTCTTTTATTCCTTAACTACCTAGCTCTTCACCCCAGAAGCCGTCGCTGTCACCGGTTCCTTGTGTACCCCTCCAGAGAGGGTCTATGCATTTATAAAACCAGTTGCTGTCAAGTCGATTCTGACTCATTCCAACTTCGTGTGTGTCAGAACAGAACTGCTCCTAGGTCTTTCAGTAGATGATTTTTTGAAGGTAGATCACCAAGCCTTTCGTCCGAGCACCTCTGGGTGAGTTCAAACTTCCAACCTTTCAGTCAGCAGTTAAGCACCACCCAGAGATTCCACGTGTTTATAGACACTTGTATATATTTTTGTCGAATGACCAAATCTTTCATTTAACAGCAGAGGGTGTAGACCATTTACCCAGGAGTTAGATTGATTTATGTATTTTACTTTATCCCCTCATTCTAGCTTACCCATTTTTCTCTGAAATTTGATTTTTTCATCCAATTATTTGTGACGTTTGCAAATGAACAAAGACAGAAAAGGCACGTCAGCAAAGTCCTTGGTAACAGGTTCAAAGACAAAGCTTGTTTGCCCAAGACAGACCTCCTTGCAGCTTAGCAGTATGGATTTATCTATGCTCTATAGACAAGGTTGTAAGGCCAGCTGAGAATCTTTTTGTTGAAGTGATAGTTCCCTACCTTTCATGTTATGCCATAGCCTGTCTAATGCCTTGCTGAAGTCATATTTCTTCCTTGTTTTATTGGCACATGACCTTTCTTCACCAAGGAAGTACATGGCTCCACCTCACTTTCCTAAAAAGTAGCAAAGTGGGCATCACCCCTCCTCACCTAAGGGCAGATATATTTTCTTTCCCAATTCAAATTTCCCTGGAATAGGTACACAACTTCACACAGTAGTTAAAAGCTCAGCTGCTAACCAAAATGTTGGCAGTTCAAATCCACCAGCCGCTGTTTGGAAGCCCTAGGGGTCAATTCTACTCTGTCCTATAGGGTCGCTATGAGTCAGAATCAACTTGACAGCAAAAAAAAAAAAAAAAGCTTTAGCAAGATCTCTCACACCAACTCTGCAGATTTGGCCCCTCTCCTTTTGGCACCACTGGTGTATTCAGATGATACAGATTTGTTCCTCAGAGGATTGTCTTACTAAGGGCACTGGGTTCTGTCTGCTATTTCACCTCCAAGCTAACTTCCTCCAATGGCTAGTTTCTTGACACTCCCTTTGTAATCCTTTTCTTCTTGGCTTCTTTCCTGGATTAGTTCTTTCGTCCTGCCTAGAAACCCTTTATTCTTTGCAGTAAACTGAAGGGCAAAAGGGTATTCCTCCAAGCCTTTCATCCTTCTCCAAATGGGAGATTGCCTTGCATTTGTAGCACCCAAAGTGTGAGACCCCTCAGGCAAGAAGGCTGACCTAGCACACAGAGCCTGTAGGTCAATTTGACAGTTTGGTGACCATATTCACTTCTTAGATTTACTTCTTAGTCCCCAGGAAACTTCCATGAAAATTGCCTATTAGTTCTGCTTGTTCACTGTCAAGACCTCCTGGCAATATTGCTTTTAATTCTCTTCTAATGCATTTGTACCAGGAGGGCAAATAGAATTAGCTTTGATCAGTTGGCATTCTGGCTCCCTGCTCTCACCCTCTCAGGAGTCTCTCATAACCCTTCTCCATATGAGGCTGAGCACCATCTGACCTCAAGATAGCTGGGGCCATTCTACATTGGCAGATTCTGACCGTAACAGATAAAACTAATCATTTGTTTTGAGGAGGCCTATTTTGATTATGGAGCCCTCGTGGCACAGTGGTTAAGAGATACAGCTGCTAACCAAAAGGTCAGCAGTTCAAATCCACCAGCTGCTCCCTGGAAGCCCTATGGCGTAGTTCTTCTCTGTTCTACAGCTTCGCTATGAGTTGGAATCGACTTGATGGCAATGACTTTGGTTTATTTTGATTATGTGGAGAAGGGCTGGTGGTGAGCAGTTAAGCAGGTAACCAAAGGTCAGCGGTTCGAGCCCACCAGTCACTCCTCAGAATAAAGATGTGGCAGTCTGCTTCTGTAAAGATTAAAAAAACAGCCTAGGAAATTCTATGAGGAGGCTCTATTCAGTCCTACAGGGTCACTATGAGTTGGAATCGATTCAATGGCAATAGATATTTTGATGTGGAGGAACAGAGACTTGACTCAAGTTAGCTCAAGAAAAGGAGAATTAATCTTTAAGGATAGACATGAAAAAGAATCAAGAATGGCGTAGGAATTCAAGCATAGGAATCATATACAGCTGGGCCCCATGAAACAAGAATGAGGAAATAGAAATCTGTCAGGAGCAGAGGCCACTCTCTCCCACCACCTGCCTCTCTCTGAATGACCACTCCATTCCCCTCCCTAAACTGGCAAGCTTTCTCTGTTTACCCATACTTTCAATCCCTCATGGCTTTCGAATGCTTGTAACCTATCCTGGCCACCAAGTACCCTGTCCAACAGCAACTCTTTATTTTATTTTATTGTGCTGTAGGTGAAAGTTTACAGCTCAAATCAGTTTCTTATTCAAAAATTTATACACATAATGTTTTGTGACATCGGTTGCAATCCCTCTAATAAAAACTCTTGATACAGATGTTTGGCTTTGTCTTCACTGTTTTTTGACTTCATTTTATAATATATGCAATCAAAAAGTAAGCTTTTTAATTATAAACTTTTTCAGCACATAAAAGTAGAGAATAGAATAATGACATCCCAAATAACCCTCCTCTAGTTGCAACAATTATCACCATTTTGCTAAATTTCCATCTATCTCTCCACTTCTTTTTTTAGTGTGTTAAAGCAAATCTCCAAAATAATTTCATTTCACGTCTAAATATCAATAAACCAGGTGCTGTGGAGTCAGTTCTGACTCAAGGTCATCCCATGTGTGTCAGAGCAGAATTGAGCTCCATAAATTTTTCAGCAGCTGATTTTTCAGAAGTAGGTCACCAGGCCTTTCTTCTAAGCAACCTCTGGGTGGACTCAAACCTATAACCTTTGGTTAGCAGCTAAGTGCATTAACCATTTGCACCACTTGGGGACTCCTCACTCCTAAATACTTCTCTTGAATTTCCAGATTTTAAGGTCATCAGAGAAAGGAATCTGACCAGCATATCTCATCATTTCAAGCCAGGACATAAAAATGGTCACTGGACTTCATGGATCGAATGTCCTTGAGTCAGGTGACCAACCCAGTCCAATCAAGAGTGATCTGGGAGAATTGTGGTCATTGACACAAAATAACTCTTATGGCACTGTTTCTCCATAAGGGCAAGAGTGGGAAAGTTTTCTTTATAAGGGGAGTCAGGCATGGCATACACTATAAAACCTGATTAAAGCACCCTGGATCACGAAGACACCCACCAGAGCTAGGATTAGGGCAAGAAAAAAGACACACTTGCCTCAAGCATAAAATTTAAGGGGGAGCCAAAACACTTAGTGAGATCATTAAGGTTGTATGTCAACTAGGCTGGGCCATGATTGTCAGTGGTTTGGCAGTTATGATGCAGTTTGGCAGTCACATAATGATATAATCACCTCCATGATGAGATCTGATATAATGTGATCACCTCCATGATGGGATGTGCTGTGAGTAGGCAATCAGTTGAAAGAGAGCTTCCTTGGGGGTACGGCCTGGATCCAATATAGGTGGATTTTCTGGCAAGGCTTGTGGGCTTTTGCTCAACCTGAATCCTGCAGCTGGCTCCAGTTCATTTGACCTCCGGTTCTTGGGACTTGAGCTAGCTGCTTACTTGCTGTCTTGCCTGTGGATCTTGGAATTCATTGGTCTCTGCAATCTGTGAATCAGGAAACGCCTCCAGTCTGACCCACGGACTTGAGACTTTCCAGCCTCTACAACTGCATGAGCCATTTCCTTTATTTAAATCTCTCTCTCTATATATATTTATACACTTTACTGGTTTTGCTTCTCTAGATAACCCAGCCTAAGACACTTATCAATCAAAATAAACAATTTAAAGAATTTTTGTTTGTTTTTTGGCCTTAACAAAGAGAAATTTATTCTCTCAATTTAGAAGGATAGAAGTCCAAATTGAGGATGCCAGCTCTAGGGGAAGGCTTTCTCTGTCAGTTCTGGGGAATGTCCTTGTTATCAATCTTCTGGTCTAGGAGCTTCTCAGCACAGGGACCCCGGGCCCAAAGGATGTGCTCTGCTCCTAGCACTGTTTTCTTGGTGGTATGAGGTCCCTGTGCCTTTCTGCTTGCTTCTCTCTTTTATATCTGAAAAGAGATTGACTCAAGACACAATCTAAACTTGTAGATTGAGTCCTGCCTTATTAACATAACTGTCTCTAATCCTGCCTTATTAACATCATAGAGGTAGGATTTACAACACATAGGAAAATCACATCAGATGATAAAATGGTGGGCAATAATGTAATACTAGGCCTAGCCAAGTTGATACACATTTGGGGGGATGTAATTCAATCCATAACATTCCACTCTTTGGTCCCCAAAAACTCATGTCCTTGCCACACGTAAAACACATTCATCCCATAATATCATAGCAAAAGTCTTAAATCCAAGTCCAGAATCCAAAAATTCTTTTTCCTCTGTGAAATCTAGAATAGAAGTTATCTGATTCCAAAGTACAATGGTGAAACAGGCACAAGCTAGACATTTGCATTACAAATGGGAGAAATTGGAGGGAAAGAAGGGATAACAAGTGCCAAGCAAGTCAGCAGAACATATTACATTAGCTCTCAAGGCTTGAAAATAATCCTCTGTTCTCTGAGACCATTTAGGCAATGACCGTACCCTCCAGACTCTGGGTGTTGGTCACACTCTCCAGATACTGGGTGGAGGCCTCTCTGCCCTAGGCTTCAGCTCCACCTTCCAGGCCCATTGGAAAGGCAACTCTGCTCCTTCAGCTTTGGGTGGCCTCATTCTCCTAGTCCATCGGAGTGGTGACTCCAGGCTTTGAGACCCCAGAGGTCATGGCCCTACCCTTTGAGATTGAGGCAACTCTGCTTCCTGTGTTCCTTGTCTCTTCAGCTTCTGCTTCCTGATCCCTTGACCTCTCAGCCCTTTGGGCCTCACTACCCACTTCTGCTCTGCTGGGACAAGTGTTCCAAAGCTCTGTAGCTTCACCGATAAATGCCTGGAGGCACCCCACACCGCCAGTAAACTTCAGCTGGAAGGCACTTAGCTTTCCTGCTCTGTGGGTCAGCAAGCCTAGCTCCACTGATAAGTGCTCAGAGGCACCTAACTTCCCCAGGAAGCCTCCTGCCAAAGGCACTCAGCTCTCTTGCTCCATAGATCAACGCTGTTTGGTGCTGGTCTCCTGGTTCTGCTGCCATTTTCTGCTGCTTCTCTCCGTCTGTGCCATCTCCAGTGTAACAGCTTTCCTCACTTTCTTCTGAGTCCTCACCAGAGCTGTCTTTGACATCCATAATTCTACCAACAGTCTCTTTAAGGCAATTTAGGCTTTTACTATTAGGTACTTTAAAACTCTTCCAGCCTCTACCCACTCACAGTTTCAAAACTGCTTCCACATTTTAGATATCTGTTAGAGCAACACCCCACTTATCTAGTGCTGCTCTAACAAAAATACCACAGGTGGATGGCTTTAACAAAAAGAAATTTATTCTCTCACAGTTTAGGAGGCTAGAAGTCCAACTTCAGGGTGCCAGGTCTAGGGAAAGGCTTTCTCTTTCTGTTGGTCCTGGGGAAGGTCCTTGTCATCAATCTTTCCCTGGTCTAGGAGCTTCTCAGAACAGGAACCCTGGGTCTAAAGCACACGCTGTGCACCTGGCACTACTTTCTTGGTGGTATGAGGTCCCCAAAATAAAAAATAATGTAAAGTTTTATAAAATCAAATTTAATTTTAAGAAATCCATGATGAACATGAAAATTCTAAATAAGGACAGGATCTGCCTTGGTGGACTAATAAAACTTGCTACACTAATTGATTATCTTGTATGTTTTACTTATCAGAGCATTTACTCCGCATAATAAACCCATGAGGAAGGTATGATTAAATAGTCTAATTAAAATTTTTGATATCGAATTCTATTTTCAATCTATTTTTGCATTAAAAAAAGTTTATTGGTAAAATGTAATGTAAGACATCAGAAACTCAGTCAAGACACATGCAAAAAGAGTAACCATAGTTTCTGTTTTTAAAATCTCTTGCTTAATTTTTGTTTTGCCCAGTATGCCCAGTTAAATGACCTAACTTGCTTAGAAAAACAATGAGCCCTTTCCAAGAGAAACAACATTTAAATCAAAGAAAATCCTTACAAAAACAGTGTTTTTAAATGTGATTGTTTTAAGACTTTGATATTTCCTACAGGATGAGTTTTTGGAACCTCAAATTGGGGTGCTTCATCACTCAGGGGCCTAATTCTTTAGCAGAGTTTCATTGCTGCGTTTTGGAAGTTGCTGGGAGAGAGAGTATTTTGTCTTTGAACTCTGATACCTCTTCAACAAAAAGGAGGTTTTCAGTATTATTTACACTAGATTTTTAATGACAGTCAACTACTATTAATCATATACTTATTCAAATAACTATTCATTGGAGTCCACGTTGTTCAAAGCACTATGCTTGGGACAAATCTATGAAATAAGACAACCAAAATTCCTGCCCTTGTGGGGCTAACATTTGATTTTTTGTATTGTGGTAGGGCTCAGCACGGCCTGTCTGATGTAGGACCTAATTTTCCCATATTAAGAAAGAAAAAGATAATTTTAATTTGTGCAGTTATAAGAAAAATGGGAAATACATTTAACCTCAACTGGTTACAGTCTGAATGCACTAGTCTATCCCCAAATCTGTAATAATCCTTCGATTTAGATTACTATTTTCCTAAATGTTCTGGCTCATTCCCAAATAGTGGCTTATTAATTGCACAGCTAAATGTTTAATAACTAAAAAATTTGCTTGTGCCACATGGTTTGTGTGAATTGGGAAGTTTTATGTTTTTTCCCTGTCTTCTTCTAAACTTTCTTTTTGAAAACAATTCAAGAAAGCAATAAGGAGTAAGTGAACTCTGTCCTTTATAATTTTATCATGGAAATGAATAAGGGTGATTATTTTCGTAATAGCTCTAACTCCTTAGCAAATTACTCCTGCGCATAAAAAGTTTCCATCTGTTATCAGAGAAATCCCAAATGCTCCATGTGCTGACTCATGCCTTTTTTGATAATCCTATGAAACTCCTAGTGGCAATCCCAAAACTCAGATGATCTAACTTTTCAAGTCTGTGAGACAATTCCTAGAGGCTGAGGCCAGCACTGCTGTAACAAAACTTCATTAGGGCAGGTGATCTTACTGGTTTTATAGTTTGCATTATTCTCTTCGAAATCTTACTAATTTCCACATGTGCTCACTGAATGAAAGTGCCTCAAGACTCCATAGTCACACACTATCTTTGTATTAAAATGCAATTGCAGCTAAAAGCAAAAATGAGAGCACAACTGAGAACCCCTGAGGGAGCAGGAAAGCAGTGGGATGCAGACCCTAAATTCTCATAAAAAGACCAGACTTAATGGTCTGACTGAGACTAGAAGGGCCCTGGAGGTCATGGTCCCCAGACTTTCTGTTAGCCGAAGACAGGAAGCATTCCCAAAGCCAACTCTTTGGACTGGATTGGACTAGACTATGGGATAGAAAATGATACTGGTGAGGACTGGGCTTCTTGGATCAAGTAGACACATGAGACTATGTGGGCAGTTCCCGTCTGGAGGGGAGGTGAGAGGGCAGAGGGGGTCAGAAGCTGGCCGAATGGACACGAAAATAGAGAGTGGAGGGAAGGAGTGTGCTGTCTTATTCCGGGAAGAGCAGCTAGGAGCATACAACAAGGTGTATATAAATTTTTGTATGAGGTTGATTTGATCTGTAAACTCTCACTTAAAGCACAATAAAGATTTAAAAAAAAAAAAGCAAGAATGAAAGAGGGGAATCACTAACAATTTTACAAAAATAAAAAGAAATATAAGGAAATACTGTGAACAACTAAGTGCCATCAAATTAGACAACTTAGATAAAACAGGGAAATTTCTAGAAAGACACAAACTATGGAAACTGACTCAAGAAGGAACAGAAACCTGAAGAGACCTATATAACAAGAAATTAAATTGGTAATTTAAAAAAAACTTCTCTCAAAGAAATGCTCATGCCCAGATGGTTTTACTGGTGAATTATACCAAATATTTAAAGAATAATAAATACTCATCTTTCACAAACTCTTCCAAAAATAGGAGAGAAAGGAACTCTTTTAAACTCATTCTGTGAGGTCAGTATTTCTCTGATAGCAAAGCCAGACAAAGATAAAATGAGAAAAGAAAACTACAGACTAATATCTCTTATGAATATATATGTAAAAATCCTCTATAAAATACTAGCAAACCAAATTCACCAAAATATAAAAAGAATTATACACCATGACCATTTGGAATTTATCCCAGGAATTTAAGCTTGGTTTAATATCAGATAATCAATTAATGTAATATACTGTATCAATAAAAGAAAGGACAAAAACTGTATGGTCATCTCAATAGACACAGAAAATGTTGTTGACAAAATCCAACATCCTTTCATGATAAAGACGTTTACCAGTCTAGGAATAAAAGGTAACTACCTCAACCTAAAAAAGGACGGGTATGACAAAACAACAGCTAACATCATACTTATAGGTGAAAGGACGAAAGCCTTCCCATTAAGATCAGGAATAGACAAGGATATCCACTCTTATCATTTCTATTCAATATTGTATTGGAAGTGGTGATGAATAGATAGATAAAATGTGGTGTATCCATACAATGGAGTATTATTTGGTCATGGAAAGAAATGAAGGACTGATATTTCAACATGAATAACATTGGAAGACACGATGCTAAAGGGAAGAAGCCAGTCACAAAAGAGCACATATTGTATTATTCCCATTTATATGAAATGTTCAAAATAGGCAAACTCATAAAGACAGAAAGTAGATTAGGGGTTGCTTAAGGCTGAGGGTAGGGTGGTGAGAGGAATGGGGAGTGACTGCTAATGGGTACAATATTTCTTTTGGGGGCAATAAAAATATTCTAAAACTAGATTGCGGTGATAGCCACACAACTATAAATATGCTTTAAATAACTAAATTGTGTATTTTAAATGGGTGATTTGTATGGTATGTGAATTATACCTCACTAAATGCAATTGCAGGAATTTGCATTGAGTATAAAGGTAATTAAAATAATGTTGGTTGATTCTCAGCCTCCCTAAATCTCAGTTTATTAAGCTGTAAAATTGGAATAATCCTTATTTCAAAGGGTTATTATGAGGAAATCATTGATTCCATCCTTGATTTATTCAACAAAAATAGTTACTTAGTGCTTCTTAAATTTAAGCCTGAGTCTAGGCAAAGGGGATAAAGCAGAGAACATAACAGACACAAGCCTGGCCCTCGGGAAGCCCACATCCCAGTGTGGAGAGACAAACAATAAAACAATGCAATATGCTAGATAACAATAAGTGCTACAGAAAAAAATAAAGAGTGATAAGAAAGTGGGTTTAATTTTTACTTGGTCCGGAAAGGCTTCACTGAGAAGGTGGTATTTCCGCAAAGTCTGGACGGAGAGAGTTATGTGGCTAAACTGGAGGAAAAGCACCCCTGGCAGAAAACAAAGAAAAAGAACAGCCTGTGCAAAGGCCCTGAGGCAGGAGTTTGCATAGGGGATCATCTAAAAACAATAAGAAAGCCAGTGCAGCTGAAGGTGAGTAATAGAGGGCGAGGAGGCTAAACGATGAGGTTAGAGAGATAGGATGTCTTTGGAGGCTGTCAGGGAAGTGGGGGCAGACCATATAGATCCTTATAGTTTCTTGTAAGCAATTGATTCTGAGCTAGAAGGGGAACCATCAGGAGGTTTAGAGCAGATTAGCGAAATGATATAATTTACATTTTAACAAGCTCACTCTGGCTGCTCTGTTGAGAACAGACTGCTGAGGGACAAGGGCAGTGGCAGGGAGGCCAGCTTGGAGGCTGTCGAAGTTGTTCAGTTGAGACAGAAAGGTGGTGGAAGGTGATTGGTGTTTGTGAAGGATATGAGGTCCGATTAGCATCAGTGTTGTTGTTGTTCGGTGCTGCTGAGTCAGTTCCGACTCATAGCGAGCGACTCTATGCACTACAGAACGGAACACTGCCCGGTCCTGCGCCATCTTTACAATCGTTATGCTTGAGCTCATTGTGTCAATCCATCTCGTTGAGGGTCTTCCTCTTTTCTGCTGACCCTGATGTCCAAGCATGATGTCCTTCTCCAGGGACTGATCCCTCCTGACAACATGTCCAAAGTGTGTAAGACGCAGTCTCGCCATCCTTGCCTCTAAGGAGCATTCTGGTTGCACTTTGGTATGTATTTTAAAGAAGGAACCAAGAGGAGTTGCTGATACATAGACTGGGAAGTGTGAATCAAAGTAGAAATAAAAATGAGTCAATACATGTAAAATAGTCTGATAAATAAAAATCACTGAATACATTTTAGCTTGTTATTGTTATTGACTTATTACTACTTCCTGTTATGGGAGTCATAGGAGGCAATACTACAAATAAAATGAAACCTGTGAGAGCCAGAACTCGACAGGACTATTTTGTTTATCCAGGTCTCACAAGTTTTCCACCTTTGACAGGGTGCAGCCTTACTTTTCTATTGCTCTCTATTAGTAGAAAATATTTGAGTTTTTCTTCTCTGACAGGTTTAGGCCTTACACAGCTTCTGGCTTTCATAGATTTCACTGCAATATAAGAAAACCAGTTGATATCAAGTCCAACTTATGGCAACCGTGTGTCAAAGTAGAACTGTGCTCCATAGAGTTTCATTGGGCCTTTGTACCAGAGATGGCTTTTTACCAGAGGTGCCCTTTGACCAGAGGCGCCTCTGGGTAGACTGGAACCACCAACCATCCTGTTAGCAGACAAATGTGTTTGTACCACCCAGGGACTCCACCTAATATAAGGTATCTTTATTATTAAATCCTGAGAGATCACTTACAACAGGAGTTTTTGGCTAGGTATTGGGCAGGTGACAATGCTTTTGCCTCAAGAATGAATTAAATGATTTATACAGATACTAAAGCTGTTGAGTAAGATCAATAGGTAGCCACACTCTCATCTCTCTCCCTATGTCTAGAATCTTAATTACCTTTTTTTATAGTGATAATACAACATTTCATCAGTTTCTACATGTACATTTCAGCGACATCAATTACATTCTTCCAGTTGCATAACATTCTCACTATCTTTTTCGAAATTATCCCACCACCATTAATGTACATTCAATGCATTCTAAGCAAAAACCTCTCTTTTCTTCTTCCTCCCACCCCTGGTAACAACTAATTACTTATGGTTTCTATGTATTTGCTTACACATAAATGATATTGTACAGTATATGTATTTTTGTGTCTGACTTATTTGGCTCAGCATAATGTTTTCTAGGTTCATCAATGTTGTGCTTTGCATTAGGGCTTCATTCCTCTTTATGGCTGAGTGATAGTCCATTGTATGTATGTGCCACATTTTGTTTCTCCAAATGGACATTTTGTTGTTTCCATCTTTTGACTCTTCTGAATAGTGCTGCAATGAACAGTGGTATACATATGTCTGTTCATGCACCTGCTTTCAGGTCTTTTGTGTATATAACTGAGCGGAATTCCTGGGTCATGGGGTACTTTGATGTTCAACTGTTTTTTTGTTTTTTTTTTTGATGTTCAACTTTTTGAGGAACTGTCAAAAAGTTTTCCACATCACTTATACCAATTTACAAACCCAGCAGCAATGAATGAGGGTTCCTATGTCTCCACAACACGAATAACACCTAGTATTTTGGGGTTTTTCTGTTTGTTTGTTTTTATCACTGTCATTCTAATGGGAGCGACATGGTACCTCACTGTGGTTTTGATTTGCATCTCACTAATGGCTGATCCCAGCACTGATAGCCCAGTGGTAAAGAGCTAGGCCGCTGACCAAAACGTCAGAGCAGTCCAAATCCACAAGCCCCTCCTTGGAAACACTATGGGACACTTCTACTCTGTCCCATAGGATCACTATGAGTCAGAATGGACTGGAAGGCAACAGGGGACCTGATTCAGCCTAGATACTTTCTTCTTTTCTTTCAGTATGAAACTGAGACATCCGAACGATGCCTACATGAGCTTCTCAGTTCTTGATAACTCAGGTCTGAAATGACCGCATCTCAGGGTACCAAGGAACAAGGTCAGGCAGCCAAGGATGCTCAACCCTGAGAATTCCCATTTCTTTTCCCAGAGAGCTCTTGCTTTCTTCCACCTCTAGAGCTGAAGCTGCATCCAAGACGCCCTGACGGTTAATGCTATGTGTCAACTTGGCTCTGGGCCTTGATGCCCAGCATTAAGCAACCACCTGGGTGGTGATGAGATCTGATAGGAGGTGATGGATCCCCTCCGGAAGGAGATCCGAGATAAGGCAGTCACCGCCCTGATGAGATCTGCTCTGAGGCGCCCAGCAGTGGAAATGGGAGCTTCCTTGGGGGCGCAGCCTGCCTCCCCACCCCCCCCCCCGGGGTATAAATGGACGTTCCCACAAGGCGGTCAGTCTCTCGCTCTGGACCCGGCGTCCCGCTCGTCTCTGCATCCTCTGACCTCCGGTTCTGGGTGCTTGAGCCAGCGACCGGCCTTGCCTCCCTGCCCGCGGATCTGGGGACCGGTCCACCTCCACAGCCCCGAGGCAGCCTGCCACGGTCTCAGCCTCCAGCCGAGCTCGCCTTCCACCCGTCAGCCTCAGCTGCAGCCCGGGGGCCGGCCACGTCGCCTCTGCAAGATCTCCGTGTCAGCTGTGGTTCTCCTTAGTCGGAGGTTGTCGCTGGGGCCCTCGAGATGTCCTACACGCTTCCGCATCTAGAGAACGGCTGGCAGGTGGACCAGGCCATCCTTTCCGAGGACAACCGCGTCGTCGTCATTCGCTTTGGACACGACTGGGATCCCACCTGCATGAGAATGGACGAGGTTCTCTATAGAATCGCCGAGAAGGTCCAGAGATTTGCCGTGATCTATCTGGTCGATATCACCGAGGTGCCTTGCTTCAACCAAATGTATGAGCTTTACGATCCCTGCACCGTCATGTTCTTCTACAGGAACAAACACATCCAGATCGATCTGGGCACTGGCGACAACAACAAGATCACCTGGGCCATCGACGACAAACAGGAGATGATCGACATCGTGGAGACGGTCTACCGAGGGGCGCGCAAGGGCCGGGGGCTCGTCGTGTCTCCGAAGGACTACTGCACCAAGCACAGATACTGACTCCTCCACGTGGCCTTGTGTCCTCAGCTCTCCTCCGACACACCGCCCTGAGGCTTTGCCAGGTCCACAGAAGGAATTCTCCAGGCAGGTGCCTGCTCCTTTGTGACCACTGGACAAAACTCAGTGCCAGAACACGCCACACAGTGATGCCTATCGACCTTGGGTTTGCCTTGATTCCCAATGATAAACGTGGCCACCTCAGAGTTATCATCTGAGGCCTATTCCAAACCTGGCGATTCAGCGTATTTGTGAATTTGTTTCCCAATAAAACTTTAAAAAAAAAAAAAAAATACCTATTTGGATTCCTATCACTCATTTATTCAATAAACATTTATGGAGCTCCCATTATGTGCTAGTCACTGTTCCACGTGCTACCAAGTGTACTCAGTGTGTTGTTTCCCCTATTCCAGTGAGGGGACACGGCCAATAATAAAACTCATAAACAAGAATATTACAGAGAATTAGAATAGGCTTCAACAGAATAATTGCGTGAATACTTTATATCAAGCTGTCAGCAAAGAGTTCTTTTGAGGAAACAACATTTAAGCAGAGATACAAATGAACAAAAAGAGCCTTTCTGGAAGGGGGAAAAGAATCTAGTCCTAATGCCCTGGGACTGGAGTGAGCTCGACTTTCTCTTGTTGTTCTGTATTCTACCTGACTAGATTGTAAACACTCAATTTATCAAATTGGGAAAAATCTGCTCCAAAAGACCTCTTTTAAGTGATAAAAGGCAAAGATGTCATCTTGAAGACTAAGGGGCACCTGACCCAAGCATCATATGCATGTGAAAGCTGTACTATGAATAAGGAAGACTGAAGATAAATTGACGCCTTTGAATTGTGGTGTTGGCGAAGAATATGGAATATACCATGGACTGCCAGAAGAAAGAATAAATCTGTCTTGGAAGAAGTACAGCCACAGTGCTCCTCAGAAGCAAGGATGGCAAGACTTCGCCTCACCTCCTTTGGACATGTTATCAGGATGGACCTGTCCCTGGAGAAGTACATCTTGCTTAATAATGTGGAGGGTCAGCAAAAAAGAGGAAGACCCTCAATGAGATGAATCGACACAGTGGCTGCAAGGATGGGTTCAAATATATGAATCAGAATTTCTCAGGAATTCTCTACAATCTCTGCCTTGGACAAGGCGACCACTATGCCTAGTTGTTCCAGCAGAAACCTGGCAGTCTTTCAAGACTTTGGTATTTGACCAAGATAATTTTCTTGGTAAACTGGCTATTTTCTATATGGTTCCCATATACCCACCCTCTGGCTGGGAGAAGATTATTCAAAATGACCACCCTACGGAGCCCTGATGGTACAGTGGTTAAGAGCTGGCTGCTAACTAAAAAGTCAGCAGTCCAAATCCGCCAGCTGCTACTTGGACATTGTGCTTGGTAATGTAGAGGGTCAGCAAAAGAGGAGGATCCTCAACGAGATGGATGGGCACAGCGGCTGCCAGGATGGGCACAACAAACAAAGCAACGGTGGCAAGGAAGGTGCAAGACTCGACAGTGTTTCGGTTCTGTCTGACGTAGGGTCGCTATGGGACAGAACCGCCTCCGCCGCACCTAACAACAGCACGAGTGTGAACTCTACAGTCAAGGAGTGGATGATCTGTCTCTAGGACGGGAAAGCAGTTTATTAAACTGACCCATTACCTCCTTCAGTCTTGTGTAAACTTTCTAAAATATGAACCAGAATTTCTCAGGAACTCTCTACAATCTCCACCTTGGATAAGGTGACCACTATGCCTAGTTGTTCCAGCAGAAACCTGGCAGTCATTCAAGACTTTGGTATTTGATCAAGATAATTTTCTTGGTAAACTGGCTATTTTCGATATGGTTCCCATACACCCACTCTCTGGCTGGAAGATCATTCAAAATGACCACCCTATGGAGCCCCGATGGTACAGTGGTTAGGAGCTACGGCTGCTAACTAAAAGGTCAGCAGTCCAAATTCACCAGGTGCTACTTGGAAACCCTGTGGGGTAGTTCGACTCTGTTTCATAGGGTTGCTATGAGTCAGAATCGACTGCACGGCAATGGGTTTGGTTTTTGGAATGGTTAATTAACTACCTTCTTGAGTATTATTTTTGTAACCCTTATTATGTGTGTATTTTTATTAAAAAGTTACACATATTCAATGAAGTAAATTTAGAAACCCTGAAGAAAAATTTTAACACCCAAAACTAAAATCAATCCATTATTTTCTGAGACATATGCTGTAATTTTTTTTTTTTTTAAATAAAAGCTGGGATTAGATTCCACAGACTGTCTTGAAGCCTGATTTATTCATTTAACAATACATTGTTTGCCAATAAATATTCCTCTACAATATTTGCAATGGTACATAATGAATGTACCATGATTAGGCAGTTTCAAAATCTAGGCTGTTTCTAATATTTTGGTATTATAAGCAATCTTGTGATGAGCATCATTTCCTCTATATCTTTCAACAGCTCTGATTATTTTCCAAAAAAAGCTTCCTGTGAGTGGAGCCGCTCAGTCCAGGTATATTCCTAAAGCTTTTAATACACATTGCCACCGACCTAACATTGATCCATCTAAGCCACATATTTAGTATAACCAAAGACCCCTTGGATTCCCCAGGCCACCTCTTTGAGGAAGATGGTAGGAACTTCAAATCCAATCCTTATTTCCTATTTGAACCTGTGAAATAACATCACCTCTCTATTCTTCAGTGTCTCCATTTGCCAAATGCAGGAAAAAGATTATGACTCTCAAAAGCACATATCACTTAAATCGAAGAATCCTTAGAAGCCAGGCCATCTTTACAGTCATCAGTCCTTCTGGAGAAGAGAGAACAGATTCCTTTTGCCTTCCAAGATACTTTCTTATGTTTGATTTTTAGGGCGAATAGGAACACCTTCTTAATCACACTTGGAAATTTACTAAATTCAGAACTGGGAACAAGGAACCAAAAGATTCCAGAACTAATTGTTGGAAACAGCAAACTATACCCATGGTCTAGTGCATGTGGGCATTTTTAGAGTGGAGGTCATAGGATGAGGCAGAGGGTTCTTCCCCGTAAATCTCAAGATCTTGGCCTGGTGTTGAATAATGGATGGATCAGACTTTGAGTTGGTGAGCTAGGCTGAACTTCAAATCCAGTCCATATTTCCTGTTAGAACCTGTGAAATAACATCATCTCTCTATTCTTCAGTGCCTACATTTGCCAAACGAAGTTACAGTACTTTTCTCAATGTAGTAAAAATATTATGACTTCCAAAAGCACATATTACAGGGAGGAGGCTTCTTGGTATTCCACTTCAGTTAAAACAACAACAACAAAAAAGCAGTGGCCACTGAGTGGACTCCAATTCATGGAAACCCCACGTGTGTCATAGTAAAACTGTATTCCATAGGGGTTTTTTTTTTTTTGTGGTGAAAATATACATAAAACCTAACCATCTTAATCAGTTAATCAGTGTTACTGAATTTCTCATGTAGAAATTGGCTGAACAGGTTGTGCAACCATTCTCACTATCCCTTTCCAGATTATTCCACCACCATTAACATAAACTCAGTGCCCCCCTCTTGGTCATCTAGTGCTGCTATAACAGAAACACCACAAGTAAAAACTTTAACAGAGAAATTTATTCTCTCGCAGTCTAGTGTGCTGCAAGTCCAAATTCAGGCCTCAGCTCCAGGGGAAGGCCTTCTTTTTCGGCTCTGGAGGAAGGTCCTTGTCATCAGTCTTCCCTTGGTCTATGAGCTTCTCCACACAGGAACCCAGGGTCCAAAGGACGCACTCTGCTCCCGGCACTGCTTCTTGGTGGTATGAGGTCCCCATGTCTCTCTGCTTGCTTCTCTTTTTTATATCTCAAAAAAGATTGGCTTAAGGCACTATCTAATCTTGTAGATCTCATCGACATAACTGCCACTAAACCATCTCATTACATCATAATGATAGGATTTACAAAAAAAAAAATTTTTTTTTTTTTTTTTTACAACACATAGGGAAATCACATCAGATGACAAAATGGTAGACAATCATACAATACTGGGAATCATGACCTAGCCAAGTTGACAGATTTTGGGGGGGAGGGGGCAGTCACGATTCAATGTATGACCTTCCACCCTTTGGCCCCCCAAAATTCATGTCCTTGCCACATGTAAAACATATTCACCCATCATATCATAGCAAAATTCTTAAGTCCAAAGTCCAAAAATTCCTCTTCATCTGTGGAAGTTATCTGCTTCCAAAGTACAATGGTGCAACAGCCACAAGGTAGATATTTCCATCACAAACAGGAGAAAGTGGAAGGAAAGAAGGCATAACAGGCACCAAGCAAGTCAGCAGAACACATTAGCCCTCAAGGCTTTGAAACTAATCCTCTGTTCTCTGAGACAATTCACACAATGGCCCTGCCCTCCAGACTCCTTAAGCAAAAATTTCCCTTTCCCCCACCCTCCCACCACTGGTAACCATGAATAATCTTTGGTTTCTATATATTTGCTTATTTCATGTAAGTGAGATCATGCAATATTTGTCTCTTTGCAAGTGACTTATTTCGCTCAGCATGGTGTTTTCAAGGTTCATCTATGTTGTGGCGTGCATCAGGACTTCATTTCTCTTTACGGCTAAGTAGCGTTCCATAGGATTTTCTATGGCTGATTTTTCAGAAGTAGACTGCCCTTCTCTGAAAGCGCCTCTGGATGAAATCAAACCTCCAACCTTCCAGTTAACAGTGAGCAAGTTAACCATTTCCACCACATAGGGACTGCCCATTTCTTAGTCCCTCATGAAAGTTGCCCACCCTTTCCCCCTACTTCCACCCCAGGCAAGGGAAGTTGGTGACGGGCGGTGCCAAAAAAGGTGCTAGGAGACAGGAGTGGTAGGAACAAAAGGTGCTCCAGTAACTGTGCAGAGGGCCCTTCCACAGATCTCACTCCTCCCCCCCCGCAAGTCCTCAGGCCACACTGGACTCACCGGCCTTTCTCTTCCTGGTTGATGGTGCAGTACCAGTAGAAAAGGCCGAACTTCCTCATCATGGTTGACTGAAGCCATTTACTTTGATGAAGAACTGGAATCCAGCTCTGGACTTTTTCCTTGCTGAGGTGACAAGATCTCAGAGGACGTGCTGAATATCAGTGCTTTGCCAATGCTCAGAGCTTCACCCCAGGGTTCGTAGGCCAGGAACTTCACAGCACCCTAAGCAGATTATCTGAGGGATGGGAATAAGGCTCCTTGACCAACACTCAGAGCCTTCTAGGAAATCTCAGTGGCCTTGGTTAATGAATTTGGATTCCTTTACAAAACCTCAGAGCTCCCTCAAGGAACATAGCCCTTACCGTACCCCCAAAGGGGCCCACAGTTTTCTTTTTCAGGTAAAGGTTTCAGGGGTTTGCCTCACCTGAGGAGCATAGCAGGGTGGTTCATCCAACTGCACGGCCACCATCTTGCCTTAAAAAGTGCCAGCTGCCCTCCTTTACGTGTTTTCACATCGACTATGTTCTGGGATTTTTTTCCTCAAAGCACAGCTAGTGGCCCTGCATGTGACCCCAGGTCCCGTGGAAACCACATCAACATCAGAGCTCTGAGGGAGGCCCCAGAACCTCATGTG
Source organism: Elephas maximus indicus (assembly GCF_024166365.1). NCBI lineage: Eukaryota > Metazoa > Chordata > Mammalia > Proboscidea > Elephantidae > Elephas > Elephas maximus. The sequence continues at coordinate 150,748,706 of NC_064821.1, read as the reverse complement.
TCATTGTGATCTCAGAGAATTGCTCCTCAGCGGGCTGACTGGATGTCATAAAAAAATAATTAAATAATTTGAACAGACTGTTGGGGTGTTTACCCAGAGCAGGCACTAACATCTGTCAGGCTTCACAGGGCAGGAAAATCTGATCTGAGTCACTGTAAAATGGGTCCCAGTGGGATCTGCGTGTAAACAGTGAGGCACAGGTCCCGCCCAAGCTCCCTAGCTGAATCAGAGAAGGCCTGGCCCTAGGAGGCAGGCTGCACCCCTAGACCCTGGCTGCCTCTCCTCTCCTGTGGGGGGCTTACTCCACTCAGGAGTTTACCCTCCTGCAGGAGAGGACAGAATGAAGCCTGCGTGTGGGAATCACGGGGATGGAGAAAGGGAGACAACAGGCCTTCCTTTGGAAGTTTTAATTTCACGCCTCTATTTCTGAGTGGATGCGTTTTTCCTGCATTTTCTTTTTCTTTGCTTTCTCTCTTTCCCACATTCAACTTGGGGTGCAGCAGTAAGGCAATACTGAATTACCCAATGAGCAGGTAAGCATGTGTTTAAGAAAACATCTGCCCAGAAAGGCAAGAACACCCCAAAAATTGTTTGAAAGTATCTGATATTTTGTCTACACCTACATACTCAGTGGTAGAATTCTCATCTTCCATGCAGGAGACCTGGTTTGATTCCTGGCCAGTGTAACTCATGTGCAGCCACACCCATCTGTCTGTAGAGGATTGTAGGTTGCTATGATATTGAACAGGTTTCAGCAGAGCTTCCAAAATAAGACTGACAAGGAAGGAAGGTCCATCGATCTAATTCTGAAAATCAGCCAATGAAAACCCTAGGGATCATAATGGTCCAACCCACAACTGACCATGGAGATGGGGCAGGACCTAGCAGTGTTTCTTTCAGTTGTGCATGGTGTCTCCAGGAGTCAGGGCTGACTAGACAACAGCTAACAACTGCAAAATATACATCATATGTACATACATAGACATACACATTAGAAAAATATCTTTGCTTAACCTATTGATGCTGACGTTGTGGTTTAATCAAATTTTTCTTTTGAATTACATGGGGTCCATTGGAAAAAGCACCATCGTCTTTTCACCTTTTTCTGAGTGCCTTCTGAAATCCTGTGGGCAATGTTGTTGAGTTTTGAGAAGCTGTGGTCGGGGTTAGTATGGGTGAGAGGAAGACAAGCTTTCAAACTCAAAGTCCTGTTTAATAACTACAGTAATATAAGGGACTATTGGTGGATGTGAGTGACGGCAGCTGCTTTGGGAGGCATTATAGTATAGGGCTAACAGCACAGACTTTGTGGTCACAGAGGCTAGGTTCAAATCCCAGCTCTGACACTTACATACTGCATGATCTCAGTGAGTTATCTGACTTCTCTGAGTGTCGGGTTAGTCATTGCAAAATGGGTGATTCTTAGGACTGAATGAGTTAAATGTGAGTAAACCACTAGATACATATGGTAAATATTCAGTGAATGGGTAGCTACTTTTTTTGACATACATTTTAAAAGCAATTCTGCTTTTGTATTTATAAATCATGCTCCTTTTAAAACTTTATCTTAAAAGGAAACTACTGGGATTTTTATTTATCACCTTTGGTTTTTAATACAGGAAAATCCTCTGAGGGCTATTAAATATAGCAACCATTAGACTAACAGTTTAAACCTCAATTCAGGTATAATTTATTAATTTACTCAGTTGATGAAATTATTGTTATCATCATGGAAGCCAACTAATCACACCAATTTCACCTATGATTAAAAAAAGAAGAAAGATCTAGAAAGAGTGGAAACACTTTCCTTATCAAGGCGCTTTTCATTATTAATTTGAGTTCATTTAGGCTCAGTGAAGGAAAAGATGGGAAGAGAAAAAAGCAGCTGACCCAAGGTTGAAAGAAGGCTAGGAATAGGAAGCTGGGGGAAGAGTTTCCATCTTGGAAAAGACTAAAACAAGAGATTTCACGGAAGTAAAGATTCACACAGGAAATGCCTGGAAACTGGAAAGCTTAGTGGAGGGCTCCCACAGGGTCCTAATCCCCTCATGGGGACTGATAACCCCCCATTGTGTTCAGGCCTAGAGCTTCCGGCAGGAAATCCCAGCTCCTGAACCAAGGATAAAGCTAGCATGGGAGCCGGCCCTGAGAGGGCATCTCACTGCCACTTCCCACTCTCCTGAGTAGTGTTGGGTTCAGGATCCCTTTCCCAGGCCCTCAGAGGTCAGAGAGGTCAGGGGCTGATGTGAGCCGGTGTGGAGCTGGACCTTTTCTGTGTGGGAATCAGTCATTAAAGCCAGGACTGGGAGTGGAGGTAGGGTGCTGGCTGAGGGGAGGAGTATGAGAAGGGTAAAGGATGAAAGGTGAGACAGAAGAAGGTAAGAATTTCAAGGTTCACAAGGTGGCTTATGCTCAGGGGACATAGTGAGGTCAAGGATCAGGGTAGAAGGTGATTTGAGGATTAGGGTAGGAAGAATTCTCTTTCCCCTAAATTTTAATTTTTGTCCTGGTTTTAACATTATTTTGGATGACAATTTGGCAAAGAAGTGAGGACAATATAGCTGACAAAATTTTTATTATAACTCCTTTTTAAAAATTACATTATTACTTTTGTCTTATTTAAAAATTTATAGTTATTGCAAAAAACTTGAAAATGTTTTTTAAAAACCACAATGAAGAAAGTTAAAACCACCTATATTTTTTGCATGGAGCTTGTATCTAGAGAGATTAAGAGCACAGGACCCTAGAATCAATTGCTTGCTTTGGCCTCAGTCTATCTGCCTTTGTAATCTGGGTGAATACTTTACCACTCTGAGCTTCGGTGTCTCCATTTGTGAAGTGAGGATAATGGTACCTGCATCGTCGATTGTTGTGAAGATTAAATGGGAAAATACTTGTAAAGGTTTATCACTATGTGGAGTATGTACTGAGTGTTCAATAAGTTGTTGTTGTTGGTAGGTGGCATCAAGTTAGTTCTGGCTTATATCCACCCTATATACGACAGAATGCAACACTCCCCAGTCCCGCGTTATCATTAATAATCATTGCTGTGTTTGAGCCCATCGTTGCAGCCACTGTGTCAATCTATTTCGTTTTCGCTGACTCTCTACTTTACCAAGAATGATGTTCTTCTCCAGGGACTTGGCCTTCCTGATAACATGTTCAAAGGTAAGTCTCACCATCCTCACTTCTAAGGAGCATTCTGGCTGTACTGCTTCCAAGACAGATTTGTTCGTCAGCCCCTGGTGTATTCAATATTCTTCAACACCATAATTCAAATGCATCAATTCTTCTTCAGTCTTCCTTATGCATTGTCCAGCTTTCCCATGCATGGGGGGTAATTGAAAATACTATGACCTGGGTTAGGTGTGCCTTAGTCCTCAAGTTGACATCTTTGCTTTTTAACACCTTAAAGAGGCCTTTCGCAGCAGATTTGCCCGATGCAATACATCATTTGATTTCTTAACTGCTGCTTCCATGGGTATTGATTGTAGATCCAAGTAAAATGAAATCTTCGACAACTTCAGTATTTTCTCCATTTATCATGATGTTGTGTTGTTTATTAGCCCAGTTGTGAAGATTTTTATTTTCTTTATGTTGAGGTGCAGTCCATACGGAAGGCTATATAGTCTTTGATCTTCATCAGTAAGTGCTTCAAGTCATCTTCACTTTCAGCAAGTAAGGTTGTGTCATCTGCACATTGCAGGTTGTTAATGAGTCTTCCTCCAATCTGGATGCCACGTTCTTCTTCATATAGTCCAGTGTCTCAGATTATTTGCTCAGTATACTGATTGAATAAGTAGGATGAAAGGATACAACCCTGACACACACCTTTTCTGATCTTAAACCATGCCGTATCACCTTATTCTGTTCAAACAACTGCCTCTTGGTCTATGTACAGGTTCAGCATGAGCATTCAGTCGGATCATCTTTCTTTGGAATGGGCACAAATATGGATCTCTTCCAGTCAGATGGCCTGGTAGCTGTCTTCCAAATTCCATAGCATAGACAAGTGAGCACTTCTAGCATTACATCCTTTTGTTGAAACATCTCTGTTGGGATTCAGTCAACTACTGGAGGCTTGTCACCAATGCCTTCAGTGCCGCTTGGACTTCTTCCTTCAGTACCATCGGTTCTTGATCATATGTCACCTCCAGCAATGGTTGAACATCGGTCAATTCTTTTTGGTACAGTGACTGTGTGTATTCCTTCCATCTTCTTTTGATGCTTCCTGCATGGTGTGATATTTTGCCTGCAGAATCCTTCAATATTGCAACTTGAGTCTTGAATTTTTTCTTCAGTTCTGTCAGTTTAAGAAATGCAAAGCATGTTCTTCTCTTTTGGTTTTCTAACTCCAAGTCTTTGCACATTTCATTATAACACTTTACTTTGTCTTCTCAAACCACCCTTTGAAATCTTATTTTCAGCTCTTTTACTTCATCATTTCTTCCTTTTGCTTCAGCTACTCTCCGCTCAAGAGCAACTTTCAGAGTCTCTTCTGACATCCATTTTGGTCTTTTTTTCTTTTCTGTCTTTTTAGTGGCCTTTTGCTTTCTTCATGTATGATGTCCTTGATGTCATCCCACAACTCATCTGGTCTTCTGTCATTGGTGTTCAGTGTGTCAAATCTATTCTTGAGATGGTCTCTAAATTTGGGTGAGATGTACTCAAGGTTGTATTTTGGCTCCCATGGACTTGTTTTAGTTTTCTTCAGCTTCAGCCTGAACTTGCATATGAGCAATTGATGGTCTGTGCCAAAGTCGGCCCCTGGCCTCGTACTGACTGATAATATTGTGCTTTTCCATCATCTCTTTCCACAGATGTAGTTGATTTGGTTCCTCTGTATTCCATCTGGCAAGGTCCATGTGTATAGTCACCATTTATGTTGTTAAAAAAAGGTGTTTCCAAAGAATAAGTCATTGGTCTTGCAAAACACTATCATAAGATCTCCTCTGTGAATGTGACACCGTTCCTCTTCAATTTGTCATTCCTGGCATAGTGGGCCATGTGATTGAGCGATTGAAAATGGCCAATACCAGTCCATTTCAGCTCACTATTGCGTAGGATATCTTTAAGTGTCCCATTTCATTTTTGACAACTTTCAATTTTTCTTGATTCATACTCCCTACATTCCACTTTTAGATTATTAATGGATGTTTGCAGCTGTTTCTTCTCAATTAGAGTCATGCCATATCAGCAAATGAAGGTCTCAAAAGCTTAACTCCAACCATGTCATTAAGATTGACTCTACTTTGAGGAGGCAGCTCTTCCCCGTTCATATTTTCAGTGCCTTCCAACCTGAGGAGTTCATCTTCTGGCACTATATCAGACAATGTTCCACTGCTATCCATAATATTTTCACTGGCCATTTTTTTTCAGATGTAGATCACTAGGCCCTTCTTTCTAGTCTGTCTTAGTCTGGAAGCTCAGTTTGAAACCTGTCCACCATGGGTGTCCTTGCTGGTATTTGAAATACCAATGGCATAGCTTTTAGCATCACAACAACACACAAGCCACCACAGTACCACAAACTGACAGACGAGTGTTGGTTCAATAAAGTACTGCCTATTATAATTTTTTTATTATTATTATAATTAGCTTTAGCCCTGTCTCTCTAAGAAGCCTTTGTGGTGCAAATGGTTAAGAGCTTGGTGGCTAACCAAAAGGTTGGTGATTGAACCCACCCAGAAGCTCTGTGGGAGAAAGACCTGATGATCTGCTTCTGTAACGATTACAGCCAAGAAAGCCCTACGGGCCAGTTCTACTCTGTCACGTGGGGTTGTTATGAGTCGAAATCAACTCCATGGCACCCAACAACAACCCTGTCTAATTTACTACTGAGGATTTTTCCATCTGAAGTTATAGTTCCCAACTGTCAATTATTCTAAACCTCTTTATTATCTATGCTTAAAATACTCCTCTCCTCCTGCCAGCAGCTTAATTGAGGTAACTGCCCGACCTATTATCAGTTGAGTGGTGCACACTCTTAAAGGAAAAGGAAACACAAAGTTAACAGATAAAAATACAGGGTTTAGCATTTAGCCTTTCAAACTACAGTAGATAATAGTTGATTAATCTTGAAACGTAGAGTCAACAAAACACAATTGCTTAAGTTTACTCTGGACAAAGAGATTTCTGTCAGCAAGAGAAAATCCTGCCCAAAGCGTAGAGTTTCTTGGAGTTCAGTTTACGTTTTGAAACTCTAAACCCTCCAGTTACTCTTCTACAGATTACATCTGCTGTGACCCACACAATGGACTATATCACAGATGCTAAGTGGGGACAGCGGGAGGAGCGCTGAATGCTTCATTCCAGTCGGGGTATTTTCAGTCTCTTAAAGAAAAAAAAAAAAAGAAGAGGAATTTTTCTTTGTGGTCAGGAGCTTCAAGCAAATGCATGATTTCAAAGCAAAAAGGCACCACACTGAGGCCAAAGCTGAAATGTTGCCCCATCCTTTCTACCTCCTCCCCACAACTTAAAAAAAGAAAGGGCAGCTTGGTCACTGCATTTCATTCTCATTCCTTGACTAGGCTACCGGGCTAATCTCTTTTTGACTGTGACTTGTGGTGTTATTTAAATGGCAAAATGCAGTGCACTACTGTGCTAGCTGGAGTGGAGATTTGCAAGGTGCTAATGGGGAAATGCCAAGATTAAGGCATGAAATCACATGGGGCCTTAAATTAGTTTAAAATCCTCTCAGCTATTTATCCTCAGTCTCTAAAGAATGCTACAAACTGTGAGAAAATAAAAGGGGCTTTCGGTAATTCCTGAATACAGTGTGGGTTAGGCAGGAAATGTGGCCTTAGGGAAACCAAATGTAGGAGCACTTGAAGAGGCAGCACAATCTAACAGGTAAGGGATAAAATTGGATAATTTTCTGTTCCTTAATCTATTACCAGCTGGGTGCTAGATCTAGCTTGACATTTCCATTCTCTGTGTTTTAGTTTTCTCTTTTGTAAAATGGTAGAACTGCTAGATAATCTCTAAAGTTCTACACAGGTTTTATGAAATTTTTTGAATAGACTTTATTTTTTAGAGAAGTTTTGGGTTTACAGAGAAATTGTGCAAAAAGTACAGCGTTCCCATTTATATCCCACACACACTCACGTACACTATTTCTCCTGTTATTAACATCTTTCATTCTCATGGTCCGTTTGCTATGATTGATGAATCAGTATTGGCACATTATTATTAACTGAAGTCCATAGTTCACATTAGGGTTCACTGTTTGCGTGGTCAGTCCTATGGGTTTGGACAAATGCTTAATGTCACGTGTTCACCGTTACAATACCAGACAGAATAGTTTCACTGCCTGAAAAACATGCTGTGCTCCACATTGAAATATTTTTAAAACAATGTTTTTGCACTTTTATTAGATTTATTGGGAAGCCTGATAAATACATTTATTAATAATATGAGATGGGCAACAATCATGAATAGACAATTTGTAAGAGAAAATACAATACAAATAGCTAATGAACATTTTCAGAGGTCAACCTCATTAATACTCACATTTTGTACTTATCCAAATAATAAAACTTTTTAAAAAATAGTTTACACTGTGTGCTGTGTGCCATTGAGTCAATTCTGACCCATAGAGACCCAATAGGGCAGAGTAAGACTTTCCCATAGGGTTTGCAATGCCGTAACCTTTATGGAAGCAGACTGCCACATCTTTCTCTTGCAGAGCAGCTGATGGGTTAGAACCACTGACCTTTCAGTTAGTAGCTGAGTGCTTAACCATTGGGGCTCCTTTAATTTACCCTAAAGAGGTTAAAAAGACTCACATGGAGAGTTGAGATACTCTTGCTTGCTTGGGTTGAGTTGTATCCCCCCCTAAAACTTTGTTCAAGTCCTAACCACCAGTACCTGTGAAAATAACCTTATTTGTAGAAAAAGATCTTTGAAGATGTTATCAGTTAAGTCAACCTGGAGTAGGGTGGGCCCTAATCAAGTGTGACTAATGTCCTTATAAAAGAGGAAAAGAAACACAAAGAGACACAGAGGGAAGATGGCCATGTGAAGACAGAGGCAGAGACTGGAGTTATGCTGCCATATATCAAGGAATACCTGGGACCACCAGAAACTGCAAGAAGCAAGGAAAGATTTTCTTCTAGAGCCTTCAGAGAGAGCATGGCCCTTCCAACACTCTGAATTTGAATCTCTAGTTTCCAGAACTCTGAGAGAATGAATTTCTGCCATATGCTTTGTGGTAATTTGTGACAGCAGCCCTGGGAAACTAACATGACAAGTAAACATCTAAGTCTGCCAAGGTCTAAGCAGGGTAAGGACCAGAGGTTTCACAACCGTCTCCCACTGTCCCTGTAGCAGACTCAGTTGGTTTTGTCTGCCAGGAATCCAGGCTCTCTTCTTCTCCTATCAACACTCCTTAGGCTGCTGTTCATCCCTGACTCTCAGGCCATTTGTGTTGGGGTTGCCGGCCAACCCCTGATCAGCCCAGGAAGACTCAATCCTGGGACTTTTGTTGGAATTATCAAGAAAATGAGGTCTTTTTCTGCAGGCACTAATAGCTATAAGAAAATATAGGCCAGGGATTCCTGTGCCCCCTGGAGATAGCCTGATTGAAAATGAAGCCAATGTAGAAAAATAAAGCCAAGAGATGAAAGCCTAATGACTTTGTGTGAGTTTCTGGATCCAGACTTTTCTGAAGCTGGTCCTATTCGTGGGCTTTTGATACTATTACTGTTTTTGAAGAAATATATACACAGAGTTTTATAAAAAGATTTATAACAAGATTTACAAAGACCAAAAAACCCATTGCCGTCAAGTTGATTCCGACTCATAGCAACCCTATAGGATAGGGTAGAACTGCCTGATAGAGTTTCCAAGGAGCACCTGGTGGATTTGAACTGCTAAACTTTTGGTTAGCAACTGTAGCTCTTAACCACTACGCCACCAGGGTTTCCTTATAAAGATAACAACAATGAAATTGTCCCCTGCCTACTTTTCCCTCTGCCTTTACCTTCTTTTTTTTTTTTTTTTACCTTCTTTAGCTATGGAGGATAGCTAAATAGTTAGTATGGAACTATAGCACTTAGTCCCATATTTCTAACCAACAGGATTATATTGCCATTTCTTAGGTCAATACTATTACACATTACCTATTCACTTCCTGTATGGAAGATGAGGATTTAGCAGTGTTGTTCCTCACTATCCCTCACCCCACTTCATCCTTCCAAGAGAGATATTTTATAATTTCTGGCTAAATCAGATTTAGTTTTTATTGTATTATGAAATGTAATGTGATTACATTTCCTTCTTTTACTGTTTGTTCTTTCTGGAGGTAACAGTTGCCTCCTTTTTTCATTTGCTCATTTTTCACTGACTCATAATTTCTTCCAGCACTCACAGAGCCTTGTAAAACCACGCGCATTCAACGTTCTTTTTCAGTTAAACGGCTAATATTCTTTAAGCCGCATTCTTTTTTTTTTTATTTTTAGAAACACTCCCTCCTGGATCCTTCTTTCTCCCTGCTTCAATCTGGACTAGTTGGCCTCTAAGCCTACTGTGAGATTTCCTTGACTTTATCTTCCAACACTTCTTGTGGCAGACACTACCATGTGTTCACCAGAAGAGCTTTTTCTTCTTCCCGAGCATAAAGCTGGACTATGCTAGTTTTGGCCAACAGAATATGAGCAGGAATGATGTGTGCTTGGTCCATAAAACCCTTCCAAGGAGCTCTTCTTTCTCTGTTCCCGATTAGATGTTCAGGGTGACCTTGGAAGGTACATATTGAAGATGGCAGGGTCTTTGCTGAGTCCTGAATAACTTTGTGGTATAGAGGTCCACCCCACTCCACTGCCTTTTTCCACTGAGTGGACTTTAGTATTTTTAATTTTGGTAAGCTACTTCCTTATTCTGTAATTGTTCATTTTTAGAGCATCCAGTTTTTATATATCAATGTAACATCTTCTGTTATCTCTTTGAGGGCATTGAAGTCTTTTCTTTTTCAGTTGTGGTTTTTTGTTTTGTATTTTGCCATCTGTTTTTATCACTGTCTTTCATGTTTGAGCTTTTCCTAAAGTATGTCATCAGTGAGTATCATCACTGATCTATGACCATTGTTATGGATTGAATTGTGTCCTCCAAAATATGTGCTAGAATACTAACACCTATACCTGTGGATGTAATCCTGTTTGGAAATAGGGTTTTCTCTGTTATGGTAATTAGTTATGAAAAAGACAGAGACAGACACAGAGGGAAGACAGGCGTCATGTTAGGGTAGTTTACTACTCTACAAACCAAGGAATGCCCAAGACTACCCACAAGGAAGGAAACAACACAGCTGAGACTCTGATTTGGACTTTTAGTGTCTAGAACTGTGAGAAAATAAATTTCTGTTCTTTAAAGCCACCCACTTGAGGTATTTTTGTTATGGCAGTACTAGGGAACTAGGACAGCCATATGAGTGAGACACTAAAAAGCCAATTAAAAACTCTGTGTTCATGGGTGGTACTTGTTACCTGCTAATCTTCCTTAGGGTGATAAGATGGCTAGATGGTTTTGTTTCGTTTTTTTAATTGGAGAACCCCCAAATCTCAGTATCTATAGGTCTTTTCTCTTGGTCTGGCCAATCTCCTAGAAAGGATTTCTCCCCTCTTGAGCCTGACTGCTAAAGTTCTGTGAGCTGAGTTGGGGGAGGGGCTAGAGGGAACTGCCTCATTTGAGGTTATCCTGCCTCCTGGGCTAGCCCCCATTCAATGATTGTTCAGTGTAGGGATACAAAGGCCTAAAGCCTTCTTCAATTGGGGCAACTGTGAAGAGCTCCCCATGAGATCAGCTAAAGCTCTATTGTGACTGCATCTCGCTTGAAATTCTCCCTCCACTCAGGCCTGCCTCTTTTACTTCCCTGCAGGTGTGGTTCCCAGCAGCTCTCCCCAGTAAACGTCCTGCATCAAGTCTCCATCTCAGGGCCTGCTTCACAGGGAACCAAATCAACCTTATCTAAGACACATTTCTATAGACAGTTAGTATTCAGCTGTCCCAGCTAACTAGCTCTTTCATCTGATTTTCATATTCCAAAATTTGGTTAGCATTTTTCATCTGCAGTTGTCTTCTCTCCCATATTCTTTGGCTTTGTGAGTTTATACTTTTTTTTTTTCTTTCTTTCTTTCCCTCTCTACCCTCATTTCAATGATATTTTTACCAGGCATCTGGGATAAACACATGTGTTCAATCTGTTGTGCTTAGTCAGAAGTCTGAAAACATATTCATAACACCATGGAAAATACAATGAATCCTCCCAGCCTCATAGGTTGTTGTTGTTAGCTACCACTGAGTTGTCCCCCGACTCATGGTGATCCCATGCCCAAGGAAATGAACTCTGCCCAGCCCTGAGCCATCCCCACGATTGGTTGCAGGTTGGGCCATTGTGATCCATAGGGTTTTCATTGGCTAATTTTCAGGAGTAGATCTCCAGGCCTTTCTTCCTACTCTGTCCTAGTCTGAAAGTTCCACTGTAATCTGTTCAGCATCATAGCAACACATAAGCCTCCACTGATAGATGGGTGGTGGCTGCTCGTGAGGTGTATCAGCCAGAAATGAAGCCCCAGTCTTCCATACGAAAGGCAAGAATTCTATCATCGACTCAACCACGCTTCAACCCAGCTTCGTAGAGATTATGTTAAACTATTAAAATGAACTATATTTTTGAGTGCCATTTGAGGTGAAATATTAGGGTATGCTAAGCCACAGGGCAAATGTGACAGAACCAGATCATCAGTCAAAAAGCACAACCCCTCTGCCCCCAGGCTGTGCTGTTCTCCTTCCTGGAAGGGACCAGTGAATCCAATCAGGCTCTGAGCCTGCTCTTTCGTCTTCAGGCCTTTGCACGTGCTGCTTTCTTAGCTGTGAATGACCTTCCTCATTCCACCAGCTAAATCTTTCTAATCTCCTAGAACCCAGTATAGCACACCATCAACCCCACACACCCAGCACTATGTTAGGCACTTTCCCTTGCGTGCCTATAGCACTCCACATCTACCTTCATTAAAAAAAAAAAAGGCAAAAAAAAAAAAACCAAACCCGTCTCCGTCGAGTTGATTCCAACTCATAGGGACTCTATAGGACAGATTAGAACAAGGAGAAGCTGGTAGATTCGAACTGCTGAAGTTTTGGTTGGCAGAAGAGCTCTTAACCACTATGCAACCAGGTCGAACTTTATAATAGCACTTAAAACACAAGGACTGTAATTACAGTGACTTTGAGCTCTTGGAGCACAGAAACTGAATATCTTTCATATTTTTAGACTTAGTATTTCTCACAGTACTTAGTGGATAGTAGGTACTCAATAGTGTTTGTGGAATAAATTAATAAACAAATGGATGGATGGATGATTTGAACAGACTCTCCCTGGGGGTCAGCCAAAGAGGAACGAGGCTCTAGGCTTGGGGAGAAAAGAAGAGTCCAAGTCATGAATGGATTTTTCCTGTCCAGTCCTCACACAAACCTTGGTGAACTGGAGCCCAGAGATAGCAGAGCTTTAAAAAAAAAAAAAAAGAAAGGTATCAGCTGGTGAAGAAAGAGCTTCTTGAATCAAGTAGACACGTAAGACTATGTTGCCGTCTCTTGTCTGGAGGGGTGATGAGAGGGTACAGGGGGTCAGAAGCTGGCCAAATAGACATGAAAAGAGAGTGGAGGGAAAGAGTGTGCTGTCTCATTAGGGGGAGAGCAATTAGGAGTATATAGCAAGGTGTATATAAATTTTTGTATGGCAGACTGACTTGATTTGTAAACGTTCACTTAAAGCACAATAAAAAAAAAAAAAAGAAGAGGCATCAAACCAGCCAACTGCTATGGATCTGGGTTGGTAGAAAATGGAAGACAAGAAGCCAGAGTAGCTATTTTGGAGTATTGATCCAGGAAAGGCAGGAAAAGGAAATCATACATAGAAATCGTCACCACCAGCATGAAGTTCCAAAGGACTATAAAAAGGAACCTCCCTAAGAACCTATAACATCAACGAGAAGAAGCAGTTTTACTGACTCTTACGTGCTAGATACTTTTTAAGGATCTGTACATGTTTTAACTGATTTTGTCTTCATGACAGCCATGTGAGGTTGGGTGCTTATTCATATTTTATAGATGAGGAAACTGAGGCATAGAACACTCGACCAAGACCATTCAGCTAGGATGTGACAGTGGCAGCACTTAACCACAACAAGACAAAACCTACCCCCTCTACTCCCTTTCCCTGACCTCACCAACTCACCTCCTACCCCAATTTGCTAGAAAGGAAATTCTCCCTATTGGATGGAACTGCAACATTCCTGCCTTGGCAGGATTCCCTGCTGTGTTCAGTCTCAGAGTCTAGGTATAACAAAGTTATGTGAGGAAGACAGCCTGGAGGGAGAGGGACCAAGTGGTCAGAATGGTGCTTTTATCCCATCCTTGACAAATGAAATTTCTGAAGAAAGAATCAGTGTAGAGTAAAAGGAAGAAAAAAAGAATCCCTGGAGAAAAGGCCAACTGGCAGTGCCTCTTTGGAGAGCTATCCCTTCCACACAGTCACAGGGACCTGGTGTCTAAGTGCAAATAATGGGCCTTGGTTAACATGGACCCAGGAAGAAGGGGTCCATATGCGGCAGGGATCAAGTCAGAGCCAGTGACTCACCCCACATGAGGGCCCAGAGGTTCAGGAACACATCACAAGATGCTGAGACACGTCTCAAACGCTTGCCAGCTGAGACCATCTGGAACATGAGTTCTGAGCATGAAAGAGCAGAGAGGCGAGAGGAGGAGCCCTAAATGCGCGGGTCAGTGAACGCTGACTCAGAGATGACTTCTGAGGCCAATGGAGATGATCAGGCCAAGTCTCAGACCCGTCCCAAATTGCTGTGAGGGGTCATGAGAGCTGCAAGGCTGAACTCCGGACCAGCTTTCCCGGTTGGGAGGGGAGAGCAGTGCCAGTGTCTCCCCAGCTACTCCCTCCCCATCAGGTCTCTGTACTCCCCCGAGGGCTGTCTGTGTTCTCAGGACAGCCCATCCCTAAATGTGGGAGGCAGAAGAAAGGGACTGCCACCAGAAATTCTTGGGTCAGTTTCCTTGTAGTTCCTCTGAATCCTTTCAAATGAAAGGAGCCTATATTTTTTCCCACTTCACAAGGCAGACTTTTCACACTTGTAATTACTGAATTCATGATGTGGAATTGTTTGTTCCATGTCTGTGTCTCCCACTTGGCAGTAAATTTCACCAGGGCAGGGACTGGGTTAGTCTTGTTCACCAGGGCCTAGGAGAGTGTCTGGTACAATGCTGGCGTCAACACATGTCTCTTAGGTGACACACCGTGCATGAATTGTGCTTTTATTCCAGTTTTTAGTTAGGGATTAGGACCAGCCTTCAGATGCTCTTGTTCCTTCCCCCATCAGAGCCTCCCTGCGCATTTGCAGTGTCAGCAATTAAAGCTCCCCCAGGAAATTACCCGGAGCCACAGCTGCCCTGAGTTTCGGGCCTGGGTCCCCCAGTTACATACAGCTCAGGTGTCTGAGGCTGGGCTGGGGCCGTGGGGGCTGGACTTGGAGGGCAGGATCTCTAGGAATCATTTGGAGCCTAAATCATTCAAATGAAGAATTTGAGACTTTGGGGAACCGTTTCAGCTTTTGAGAGGAAGTGTCAGTAACTAGGGGAAAAACAACTGGGGAGAAGGGCGAGCTCCTTGGCTATGAGGAAGTGTACTGGCTCTGAGCCAACCTGGCTCTCCTCCAGATTTTTATTTCTGGTGTTTGGTGGTTAAATGAAAAAAAAAAGAAAAAAAGCTTATAAACTTAACTCCAGTTAGGAAAAAAATACAACTATTTCAAATATTGATCCTGGATAGTCCCTTCAGACCTGGCAAGGAGACCACCCAGCGTGAAGGGAGGAGAGAGGCCGGGTATGAGATGGGTGGGTGGGGCTTCAAGGAGGGGTAACCACAGCTCTAGCTCTGTGGGAATTGGAATGGCCCCTTCCCCATTTGGGCACATGTTTCACTAGTGACCCACCCCAGGGCATCCCATGGGATTTTAAGGACCAAGGGACTGAAAGTAAATTTGCAGGCAAGTCACCTCAAGAAGTGATTCTCAACCTTTCTAGACTGCTAACATGCATCATTTGCATATGACACTTGGCAGCTCTTGGCCTCTTTGCAGAAATATCGTATGTTTATTTTTAAAGTGGAAATAAAGAAAAAAATAATTTTATCAGGTCAATAAGAACATTACGAATACCGAAGTAGAAAAATTGGCAAAGCACGTGTACTGGCAGTTCACTAAGGAAAACAAATGCCCAATAAACACCTGAAAAGACATTCACCCCCAATAGTTGTCCAAAAATGCATTTAAAACGGTGAGGTGAAAAGGATTGAAAAAAACAGTGTTATTTGCAAATCTTAGCTATAGGATGACCAGAGCACGTCAACGGAAAGACTACTAGAACTGAAACATCAGCCAAGTGACAGGTCACAGTATTCTTACATTAAAAAGCATCTGTATATGTTTTCTTTCCAAACACCCAAAATAACAGGCAAGAAAATAAAATGGAAAAATAATCCCATCCACAGTAGTAGCAGCAACAAAATATAACACGCCCAGGCATTTATATAACAAGAAATGAGGGGCCTTAATGAAGAAGAGCATTCTGTTTTATTGAGAAACAATAAAAACAAGAAAAAAGGCAAAAAAATCCAAACAAGAAAAACCGGTGGCCATCAAGTCGATTCCAACTCATGGTGACCCCACGTGTGGCATAGTAGAACTGTGTGCTCCACAGAGTCTTTAAGCCTATGACTTTTCAGAAGCAGCTTACCAGCCCTGTCTTCTGAGGTTCCTTTGGATGGGTTTGAACTGCCAACCTTCAATTCATAGTCCAGAGCTTAACCATTTGTGCCATCCAGAGACAAAAGAACCACACACCTAAAAACATCCAGATGAATTAAAGATTTACATGTAATAAATGAAATCATAAAATCCTAGGAGATAATATAGGTAATTGTATAATTCTGAGATAAGGAAGACTTTCTATGGGTGACTCTAAAGCTTAGTGAACAGCTGGATAAATATGACTATATACAAAAACATTTCTTTCAATATGTTGATAAATACCATAAACCAGCTAAAATGCAAATAAAAAAACTAATGACTATAAATATTAAGTATTATTCTCAATGTTAAAAGAAAATTTACTGCCGGTATTACTTTTTGTTATGGAACATTTATTAACATCTCTCTTATAGGAACTTTTTTGGGGGAAAGTATCAGTAGGATGTGGTTAAGTTCTTATTACTCAACAGCAGGTAGCCCTATGGGCCTTCATTCACCTCCTCAAAAACTACCAAGATCTTTTGGTCCTTAGGTCCCTCACACTTGATATTCTTCCTACTTACAGGAGCCCAATAGGACAGAATAGAACTGCCCAACGAGGTTTTCAAATCTGTAAATATTTACGGAAGCTCCTGCGGAGTGGCTTGTGGGTTCAAATAGCTGACCTTTTGGTTAGCAGCTGAGTTCCTAACCACTGCAGCCACCAGGGCTCCTTATTTCTATTAAATATCCCCTTTCTCCAGACCCATGGGCCCCCATGTCTCATTCTTCAAGATTGAGCATAAACAACACCTCCTTTGAGAGACCTACTTTAACCTCTAATTCAAGATACTCTTTATCCCACCAGTCTGTGCATTTTCTTTATACCCATTGCCATTGAGTCAGTTCCAACTCATAGCAATCCTATCAGGCAGAGTAGAGCTGCCCCATAGAGTTTCCAAGGCTGTAAATCTTACCAAAGCAGAATTCCACATCTTTCTCCGGTCAGTGGCTGGTGAGTTCAAATACTGACTTTTCAGTTAGCAGTCCAGTGCTTAACCACTGTGCACCAGGACTCCTTTTTCCCGTTTATCAAAACCTGCCTTGTACTTATAAATGTATTTGTTCATCTGTGCACTGGTCATCCTTCAATGGAGAGAAAGAGCCCTGAGGTAGCACAGGAAGGTGTCAGCCTTGCTCATCAGCGTAGAGCACTACTTGGCACAGCAGCTGCTCTGTGGGATGAATGAGCAAGCACTTGTCTAGGTGTTGGAAATGCAAGAGAAAACAAGATAGTCTCTGCTTTTCTAGAGCTCATATTCTAGGGCTTGATTGCTTGAATGAATGAAAGAAGGTATAGGCTTAGGCAAGTATTCTATAAGGATTGCTTACCTGATTTTATCTCTTTCAGGGACCAGATCTTTGACTTGAATCATGAGTCAAAATATCTTTATTAACTTTAACCCTACTCTAGTCAATAGACCCACCACAAGTTCAGTTCCAAAGCACTGCTACATTCAAAGAAGCACAGTCCAAAAAGAAATTATTGAAAAGGCTTTTCATTCTCTCCTCGTGTCTCTTGACATTTAAAGGAGTCCAATTCATAACGCTCTGTAAGATTTTTCATATTCTTTCTTCTCTACCCTAATTCTTTTCAACCCACATGATTCTGGACCAAAAGACCTAGAATATAGACCCTTTTTTTTTTTTTAACCAACTCTCCCATCCCCTTTACTCCCATGTCCCCTTTTCCCAACTCCATCTATCACTTTTCCTGTGCTTTCCAGGCACCCCCACTCCCAACTATTTATTAGACTAACCCTTCAATTAAGAGCTCAGCTGCTAACCAGAAGGTCAGTTGCAACTTGGAAACCCTGTAGGGCAGTTCTCTGTTCTGTAGGGTTGCTATGAGTCAGAATTGACTCTACAGCAAAGGGTTTTGGTTTTAACCTTCTTCTGAATCCTTTCCTTTCCCCCAAACTCTGGTCTATGTTTCCTGTGTTCAGAATTCTTCAGCCCAATTGTCTTTACTAAAGTCCAGGAATAAGTCTGACTGAGTCAGTCTCTGGGAAATATGGTGGTGGAAGATGGGAGGGTAATGATCTGTAAATTACTGGAATCTTTTTGGTGCCTGGGGAACAGCAGAAGGAGTATCTCATTATCCCTTGTCAGTTAAATTCCTATATCTCCAACCTTTGCTCTGCTCTCTCCCTTCAGTCAGCTTGCTCTGACTGAGCCCTGCCTGCACCCTGATCACTCAGCTGCTCCTGGGGCTATTAGTCCTGCCACAGCCCTGCACCCCTGTCCCATAGCTGCAGTGGGTGGCTTCCTGGTCCTCAATGCCACCTCCAGAACATTGTTTCTCTTTATTCCTTAAAATCCCCAGCTTTGAAGGTCATGACATCAGACTAGACCACTTAACTAGCCTCCCTGACATCAGACTATACCACTTACTAGCCTCCCTGGTACAGACTGGTCCTCCCCTCACCCCCATTCATTCTCTATCTTCCTAGGATAGATACTAGCTTTTTCATCTTCCCAGTCTCTAAATGTTGGAATGCCCTAGGGCTCAGTTTCTGTGACTCCATCTCTATCTACACTTAATCCCTAGGTGACATCATCCAATCCCACAGATGGTCTGTACATCATGAGCTAATGCATTAGCTTCCTAGGGCTGCTGCAACAAATCACCACAAACTAAACTGGTTGCCATCGAGTCAATTCTGACTCATAGTGACCCTATAGGACAGAGCAGAGCTGCCCTGTAGGGTTTCCAAGGAGTGGCTTGTGGATTCAAACTGCACAACTTTTGGTTAGCAGCCGAATGCTTAACCGGCACGCCACCAGGAAAACAACAGAAATTTATTCTCACACAGCTCTGGAGGCTAGATGTCCAAAACCAAGGTGTCAACCAGGATCACAACAGAGGGTTCCAGACAGAGCAGGTGACAAATGTAGAACAAAATCCAAATCATTAAAAAAAACCCAGACTTACTGGTCTAATAGAGATTGGAGGAATCCCCAAGACCAGTGGCATCATTAGAGGGGTGCAGACTGCAGCAGGTGACACTGTCAGGGACAATGATACCAAAATGAATGTCTATAAAATTTTTCTGCAGTGTTTCAGCAGAAATTATTTTTTTTTATAAAAATATCCCTGTAGTTAGTTACAACAACAAAAGCATTTTTCAGAAGCTCAGCTTGCATGTATCAATATACCTACAAGGCTAAAACTCTAATCTAATTTACTTTTTGAATGTTCTAATATGTTTGAGTCCGAGCTGTCATTGTTACCCAATTACAATGATGCTCCGAATTACGCGGTTTCCTCCGCAGGCGCTACAAGCACACGCTGGTGTTTTCATTGGTCCCAGTGTTTTTATAGTTGCTGATTTTATAGCCATCAATTTTTCTGGTGTTTAGCTACAATACTGTGGTAATTAGTATTTGTGAACCTGTATCAATAACTTTCTTGAGAATAAAGTAGTAATTATAGAAGATGTGATATACGGGAATTACAATTTATGAGTAACATTAGTACAAAAAACATTACTAAGGATTCTGTATGGTCTCGTATGGGAGGAGGTCCATGGGGGGAGTGTGACACCATGAATTACCACAGTGGGTGACACCAACTCTACTGATGCCACTGCCCTAGACTATGGCCCTTAGTCACCCTTCTAACTTGGATCTGAAACCGCTCCAAGAGATCATCTGTCAGACAAATAATAGACAAAACCTGTTGCCATCGAGTTGATTCTGACTCATAGTGACTGTATAGGACAGAGTAGAACTACCCCATAGGGTTTCCAAGGAGCAGCTGGTGGATTCTGACTGCCGACCTTCTGGTTAGCAGCTGAGCTCTTGACCACTATGTCACCAGGGCTCCAAAAAAATAACAGTCAGGCCTATAAAATAAACCCCCATGCATCTATCAGTTTGTCGAACTGTGGGGGTTTGTGTGTAGCTGTGATTCTGGAACCATGCCATCGGTATTCAAATACCAGCAGGGTCACCCATGGAGGACAGGTTTCAGCTGAGCTTCCAGACTAAGACAGACTAGGAAGAAGGACCTGGCAGCCTACTCCTGAAAAGAATTAGCCAGTGAAAACCTTATGAATAGCAGTGGAACACTGTCTGATATAGGGCTCAAAGATGAGCCCCTCAGGTTGGAAGACACCCAAAATGTCAAAATACTTTCAAAATATCAAAATAGTTTCTATCTCAAAAACTGGAAATAGAAAATCAAAAGGAAAGAACACACTCAGCATTTCTCAAGCTGAAAGAACTGAAGAAAAATTCAAGCCTCAAGTCACAATACTGAAGGATTCTGTGGGGAAAATATTAAAAAGCCAAGCCTTGAGTTGCAATACTGAAGGATTCTACAGGGAAAATATTAAATGATGCAGGAAGCATCAAAAGAAGATGGAAGGAATACGGAGTCACTAACCAAAAAGAATTGGTTAACGTTCAGACATTTCAGGAGGTAACATATGATCAGGAACAGATGGTACAGAAGGAAGAAGTCCAAGTTGCACTGAAGCCTTTGGCAAAAAACAAGGCTCCAGGAGTTGACAGAATATCAATGGAGATGTTTCAACAAATGGATGCAGTGCTAGAAGTGCTCACTCATCCATACCAAGAAATTTGGAAGATAGCTACCTGACCAACCAACTGGAAGAGATCCATCTTTATGCCTATTCCCCAGAAAGGTGATCCAACCGAATGTGGAAATTATCAAACAATATCATGAATATCACATGCAAGCAAAATTTTGCTGAAGATCATTCAAATGTGGCTGCAGCAGTATATCAACAGGGAGCTGCCAGAAATTCAGGCTGGATTTAGAAGAGGACATGGAACCAGAGATATCATTGCTGATGTCAGATGGATCCTGGCTGAAAGCAGAGAATACAAAAAAAATGTTTACCTGTGTTTTATTAACTATGCTAAGGCATTTGACTGTGTGGATCATAACAAATTATGGATAACATTGCAGAGAACGGGCAGAACACTTAATCATGCTCATGAGGAACTTGTACATGGATCAAAAGGCAGTCGTTCAAACAGAACAAGTGGATACCGCATGCTTTAAAGTTAGGAAAGGTGTCCGTCAGGGTTGTATCCTTTTACCACACCTATTCGATCTGTATGCTAAACAAATAATCCGAGAAGCTGCACTATATGAAGAACAGGGCATCAAGATTGGAGGGAGACTCATTAACAACCCGCATTATGCAGATGACACAACCTTGCTTGCTGAAAGTGAAGAGGACTTGAAGCACTTACCGATGAAGATCAAAGACCACAGCCTTCAGTATGAATTATACCTCAAGATAAAGAAAACAACAATCCTCACAACTGGACCAATGAGCAACATCATGATAAATGGAGAAAAAGATTGTGGTTGTCAAGGATTTCATTTTATTTGGATCCACAATCAACAGCCATGGAAGCAGCAGTCAAGAAATCAAAAAACGCGTTGCATTGGGGATATCTGCTGCAAAAGGCCTTTTTAAAGTGTTGAATAGCAAAGATGTCACCTTGAGGACTAAGGTGCACCTGACCCAGACCATGGTGTTTTCAATTGCCTCATATGCATGCGAAAGCTGGACAATGAATAAACAAGACCAAAGAAGAATTGACGCCTTTGAATTGTGGTATTGAAAATACCACGGACTCCCAAAAGAACAAACAAATCTGTTTTGGAGGAAGTACAACCAGGATGCTCCTTAGAAGCAAGGATGGCAAGACAACATATCACATACTTTGGACAGGAGGAATCAGTCTCTGTAGAAGGACATCATGCTTGGTAAAATACAGGGTCAATGAAAAAGAAGAAGACCCTCAAGGAGATGTATTGACACAGTGACTGCAACAATGGGCTCAAGCATAGCAACAATTGTGAGGATGGCGCAGGACCAGGCAGTGTTTCATTCTGTTGTGCAGGGGGTTGCTATGAGTCAAAACTGACTCGATGGCACCTAACAACAACAACAACAGGAAATAAACAGTAACACCCATGAGAAAAGTGCTTCTTAGAACAATCAACTATATGAGACCAAAAGAGTAACATTTGCCCCGAAAGTAAAGATGAGAAGGCAGAAAGGGTAAGGAAAACTGGATGAATGGGAACAGGGAATTCACAGGGGAAGTGGGGAGAGTGCTGACACATTGTGGGGGTTGCAACTAATGTCACAGCACACTTTGTGTATAATTTATTGAATGGGAAACTAATTTGCTCTGTAAACTTTCACCTAAATCACAATTAAAATATATATATATGTACATGGGGGCTGAGCCTATAATTTAATCAGGCTACAGAAAATGCCTGAGCATGTGTGGATTTCTTTGGACTCCTCATGAGATGGTACTTAGGAGAATTGGGCCCAATGGTTAGGAACTGAGAGAGTAGTGAGTGATTAAGAATATGGTTCAATCCTAGCTCTACCGCTTGTGGACTGTTTGACCTTGCGTGAGTTACTTAACCTCTTTAAAACATCAGTTTCCTCAGATGTCACCTTGCAATAATAACACCTGCCCTCCTAGGGCTGCTGTGAAGATTAGAGAGAATGTAAGTGAGGCACTTGGCACGGTTTTTGACACATGATTCGCACTCAATATGCAGTAGAAATTACTGCAACCACTTTATCTTTGTGCTGGTGGGGAGTCTTGCCTCGATGCTGATGACCACTGACTGATCAGGGTGGTGGTTGCAGAAGATTAGAGTGGCTGTGGCAATTTCTTAAAATAAGACAATAGTGAAGTTTTCTGCATCGATTGGCCCTTCCTTTCATGACAGATTTCTCTGTAGCCCCCAGACACCCTTGTAGCTCAGCGGTGAGGTCGCCCCTGGACTTTGCCCTTCAGCCAGGGATTAGACAGGCCCATAAAACAAAAAGAAACTAAGCGGGCACACCAGCCCAGGAGCAGGGACGAGAGGGAGGTGGGGATAGGGTACAGGAGAGCTGGTAGTAGGGAACCCAGGGTCAGGAAGGGGAGAATGTTGACATGGCATGGGGTTCGCAATCAATGTCATAGAACAATGTGTGTGTTGGTTGTTTGATGAGAGATTGGTTTGTTCTGTGGACCTTCATATAAAGTACAATTTAAAAAATTTTAAAAAAACTAAAATTTTTTTTCTCTGCAGCATGCCGTGCTATTTCATAGAATTTTACTCACAGTAAAACTTCTTTCAAAATTGGAGTCAGTCTTCTCAAAACCTGCCACTGCTTCATCAACTAAGTTTATGTAATATTCTAAGTCCTTTGTCGTCATTTCAATAATCTTCACAGCATCTTCACCGGGAGTAGATTCCATCTCAAGAAACCACTTTCTTTACTCATCCATAAGGAGCAACTCCTCATCTGTTAAAGTTTTATCATGAGATTACAGCAATTCAATCACATCTTCAGGCTCCACATCTAATTATAGTTCTCCTGCAATTTCCACCACATCTGCATTTACTTCCTCTACTGAAGTCTTGAACCCCTCAAAGTCATCCATGAGGGCTGGAATCAACTTCTTCTAAACTCCTCTTAATGTTGATATTTTGACTTCCTCCCATGGATCACAAATGTTCTTACTGGCATCTAGAATGGTGAACCCCTTCCAGGAGGTTTTCAATTTAGTTTGCCCAGATCCACCAGAGGAATCGCTATCTATGGCAGCCATAGCCTTATGAAATGTGTTTCTTAAATAATAAAACTTGAAAGTTGAAACTACTCCTTGGTCCATGGGCTGCAGAATGGATGTTGTATTAGCAGGCATGACGACAACGTTAATCTCCTTGTATATCTCCATCAGAGCCCTTGGGTGACCAGGTGTATAGTCAACAAGCAGTAATATTTTGAAAGGAATCTTTTTTTTTTTTTAAGCAGCAGGTCTCAACAGTGGGCTTAAAATATTCAGAAAAACCATGCAAGCTTTGCTGTTCCACTTGTACAGCACAGGCAGAGTAAATTTAGCATGATTCCTAAGGGCCCTAGGATTTTTGGAATGCTAAACGAGCATTGGCTTCAACTTAAGGTCACCAGCTGCGTTAGCCCCTAATAAGAGAGCCAGCTTGTCGTTTGAAGCTTTGAAGCCCCTCATTGACTTCTCTCTAGCTGCAAAAATCCTAGATGGCATCTTCTTCCAGTATAAGGCTGTTTCATTTACATTGGAAATCTATTGTTTAGTGTAGATCTTCTGGAGAACTTGCTGCAGCTTCTACATCAGCTCTTGCTACTTCACCTTGCACTTTTATGTTATAGAGATGAATTCCTTCCTTAAACCTCTTGAACCAACCTCTGCTAGCTTCAAACTTTTCTTCTGCGGCTTCCTCTTCTCTCTCAGCCTTCAAAGAATAGAAGAGAGTGACAGCTTGCTCTGGGTTAGGCTTTGGCTGGTTCTATCTTCTATCAGACCACTAAAACTTTCTCCATATCAGCAATCAAGCTGTCTCACTTTCTCATCATTCATGTGTTCACTGGAGAAGCACTTTGAATTTCCTTCAAAAACTTTTCCTTTTCATTTGTAACTTGGCTAACTGGTGCAAGAGACCTAGCTTTTGGCCTATTTTGGCTTTCAATCTGCCTTCCTCACTATGCTTAATCATTTCTAGCTTTTGATTTAAAGTGAGAGGCATGCTACTCTTCCTTTCACTTGAACACTTAGAGGTCATTGTAGGGTTATTAACTGGCTTCATTCCAATATTGTGAAGTCTCAGGGAATAGGGAGGTTGGAGGAGAGGGAGAGAGATGGGGGAAAGGCCGGTCGGTGGAGCAATCAGAACACACACAACATTATCAGTTAAGTTTGCCATCTTATATGGGTGCAGTTCATGGCACCCCAAAACATTACAATAGTAACATCAAAGATCACTGATCATAGATCACTATAATAGATATTATAATAATGAAAAAGTTTAAAATATCAAAATATAATACAGAGATACAAAGGGAGCACATGCTGTTGGAAAAATGGCACCAATAGACTTACTTGACCCAGGGTTGCCACAAATCTTCAATTTGTAAAAAATGCAACATCTACAAAGCGTAATAAAGAGAAACACAATAAAGCAAGGTATTCCTGTATTCAACTGCCTAGTCATCTCCATGATGGCACAATGGTTAAAAGCACTCGGTCGCTAGACAAAAGATCAGCAATTCAAACCCACCAGCAACTCCATAGGAGAAAAGACCTGATGATCTTCTCCCACAGAGACTTACACCCTAGAAAACCCTATGGGGCAGTTCTACTCTGTCCTATAGCATTCCTGTGAGTTGGAATTGACTTAAGAGCACACAGCAACAACACTATCATTCATCTCCTTTTGACTGTCTAACACTTTTTTTCATGCTTTAGATAAAGGTTTACAGGGCAAATTAGTTGCCCATTAAACAATTAATACACATTTTGTTTTGTGACATTGGCTGCCAACCCCGTGATGTGTCAACACTCTCCTTTTCTCAACCTCTGTTTCCCCATTTCCGTTCATCCAAATTTCCTGTCTCTTCCTGCCTCGTCTTTGCTTTTGGGCTGGTGTACCCATTTAGTCTCATTTACATGGTCGAACTGCGTGTGTTATTGCTTGTTTTATAGGCGTGTTTAATCTTTGGCTGAAACGTGAACTTTAGGAGCGACTTCAGTACTGAGTTAAAAGGGTGTCCGGGGCCATGCTCTCGGGGTTTCTCCAGTCTGTCAGACCAGTAAGTCTGGCCTTTTTTTGTGAGTTTGAATTTTGTTCTGCATTTTTCTCCTGCTCTGTCCAAGACCCTCTACTGTGATTCCTGTCAGTGCAGTTGGTGGTAGCTGGGCACCATCTAGTTGTGCTGGCTCAGTCTGGGGGAGGCTGTGGTAGTTGTGGTGACTGTCTTAACAACAGAACTCTTGACTTCACCACCCCCTTCCACAAACCTACTTTTCTTACAGTTCTCACCATCTCAGTACCTATACCTCCATTCTTCAGTTGCTCAGCCTCACAACACTGGAGTCATCCTTGACTCATCTCTTTCTCTCACACCCCTCATCCAATCTTGTCAATCCAGAATCTAAGCACTTCTCACCACTTCCCCCACCAGCTCCACAGTCCCAGCCATAATCTTATTGTGCCTGGATCAGTGCAATAGCCTCTGTAGCAGATTCTCAGTGACCCTGTCCCCAGTGCATTACTTATCACTTTGGGAAACATGGTGCCCTCTGGGTCCTCATGAAGAATAGAATTGTTGGATTTTCCAGTTTCTGTCTTTGTCATCCAGTTCTGTCATAACAGAAATACCTCAAGTGGATGGCTTTAACAAAGAGAAATTTATTTTCTCACAGTCTGGTAGGTTACAAGTCCAAATTCAGGGTGTCGGCTCCAGGGAAAAGCTTTCTCTCTCTGTCGGCTCTGGAGGAAGGTCCTTGTCCTCAAACTTCCTCTGATAGAGGAGCTTCTCAGGTGCAGGGACCCTGTGTTCAAAGGACGCACTCTGCTCCTGGTGCTGCTTTCTTGGTGGTATGAGGTTCCGACCCTCTGCTAACCTCCCATTCCTTTTATCTCTTGAGAGATAAAAGGTGGTGCAGGCCGTACCCCAGAGAAACTCCCTTTATATTGGATCTGAGTAAGGGTGGTGTTACAATCCCACCCTAATCCTCTCAACTTAAAATTACAATCACAAAATGGAGAACAACCACAGAATACTGGGAATCATGGCCTAACCACGTTGATACACACATTTTTGAGAGGACATAATTCAATCCATGACAGAGCCTCATATAGCATACCCACGTATTCCTGCATACCACTGCTTTGAACCTTTTGGTCCCTTGGTCCACCATCTGGCACAGCATTTCTGATGTTTCTACCTCACTAAATTTGGGCCACTTCTTTCTCCAAAGAGCATGTTAGCACTATTCCCTGGGGGCCCTGCCAGGGTGTTAAGTCCTGCCTCACAGGTATGCTCCTATATCAATAAACTCTCTGTGGCGAGAGACTCTAATGTGGCCCCCATGATACCTGCTTCCTGATGTTCATGCTTTTGTGTAATCTCCTCCTCTTGAGTGTGTGTAGGACCTGTGCCTTGCTTCTAACCAATAGAATATGGCAGAAGTAGTGGAATACATGTGATTATATGTATGTGATTACATTACATAAGATTGCGATGTCTGTCTTGCTGGGAGACTCTCTCTTGCAGACTTTGAAGAAGTAAGTTACCATGCTGTGAGATACCATACAGAGAGGGCCACATGACAAGAAACCGAAGACAGCCTCTGGTCCTCAGCCAGCAAGAAACTGAGGCCCTCAGTCCAATAGTCTGCAAGGATCTGAGTCCTATCAACAACCACACGAGCTTGGAAGTGGATCCTTCCCCAGGCAAGCTTTCAGATAAGAAGAGCCCAGCCCTGACTGACACCTTAATTGCAGCCCTACAGAGGACTCAGCTAAGCTGTGCCTGAACTCCTGAGCCACAGAAACTGTAAGAAAATAAAAGTTTATTGTTTTAAGTCATTAAGTTTGTGGTAGTATTACATAGCAATAAACAACTAATACACTTTCCCTTATCCTTACCTTTTGCCCTCGTCCCCTCTCCTCCCTTGATATAGGCCCCTCAGGATCCAGTCCCATACATATTCTCCGAACTTCTGTCAGTACATATTGGCCAAGTCTTGCAGCTCCTTTCTTCTCTTAGCAGGCCCAGTACTTCCCTACCTGGGTTATGGTGTGACCTGATCCTAGTTATTGGTCTGGTGGTCAGAAAACGAGGTAGGATAGATTCTGAGGGTGGGACTTGTGCTTTCCTAGAAGATAGAAGCATCATCTTTAAGCAAAAGGGGCTAATCTTTAAGAAGTCAAGTGGGCTACTTATTCTGGTCAAGGGTTTCAGGGGAATCTGGTGATTCAGCATTTTTCAGTTCATTGACCCAGACATCCCCATCCCAAGTTTGAGCTCTCGTTCCTTCCATATCAGGGCTTTGACCTTGACATAGCAGACTTGCACTCTTTGTGGAACTCTGCTACTCTTATGAGTTCTGGGCCTGATCCTCAGGTGTTTCAGTCCTTTGACTGCAGGGAGATGAGGGTTTCTTTATATGCTACCAAGAAGTGCCCTCTTTTTGCCTTATATTGCCACTTTTTGCCTTATATTGATGATTAATCGCTCTCAGCCTTCCATTCTCCAATGCACGATTGGTCTTCAGCAACAGCTGTTTAATTCCGTCATCTTATAATTACTATTTCTCGTGAGCCTCTCAAAGACCTGAGGCATTGTACCCATGAATGCATTCCCTTCTACCAATTTCCCATTCCAGCTCACCATAGGTGGAAGTTAACAATTGCACTGCAAATTTTGCCAGAGACTAAGTGCTCCACCTACCACCAGTGATGAGAGTCTCATAGCCAGCTCACCAGCGAGTGATGCAGTTCACAATCCCATTTTTAGAGTCTGCTTCCTAAGACCACTTTCCGTACCAACTATCATAGATCAGATACACTGATAAACAGGTATGTGCATCCAAATTTATTGGGGAGTGCTCTCAGGACAATTGTCTGTGAAAAGCTAGGGAAACAGGATTGAGCACAGGGACAAGTTAAACCACAATGCAGTTGCACCAAAGATTTCTCCTGCTCCTACAGAGAGCCGTGGCACCCAAATGGCCCTTCAGAGTTGCTTGGTCTTGAGGCAAGGGGTCTAGGCCTTGATATCCCTGCATCATGCAATCATTGGATATCGGCTGCTCCCTGAGAGGGAGGCAGGACCTTGAGCAGCCACTGAGAGCAGTTGTTTCCAACACCCCTAGCAGCTGAGGGATGAATATCTCCATCCTGACATCGGATCTGGATGGCACATCCCAGCATGTACTACTCTCTCCCTAGTGGTCCTCCTTAATCTGTTTCCACCCCACTTCATACTTCTTCAGCCATCCCACACAAATACCAGACTCTCTTACCTTCAAGATGGACCTGTTGTCAGCCCTGTGAAACCAGGCCCAGGGCCTCCCCAGGAGCTAGATAATAGGTTCCAAGGGCCACAGATTAATCATTACCATCCCAAAGTTTCTTGAGAAATGATCTCATGTGGCCCCACCATGTTCAGTGCAGAAAACACAGGGGAGGAAGCCACTGGGAAAATAGAAAAAAGCTTTTTTTCCTCTTGCTTAGTGGGCTGCACACTGCCAGGCTCTGTGATAGGTGCTTTCAGTATACTATCTCATGTAACCATCACACTAACCATGAGCTGAGTAGTGTTATCCCTGCCTTATGGATGAAGAGTTGTGGGGTCAGAGACAATCAGTAACATGGACTACCAATCTGTCTGTAGTAATGCTCCATGTCAGTCTTCCTTACCACTAAATACTGGACTAAATCACTTAATAGGGAATTTCATCTCTATGGCCTTAAATACCATCTTTATGATGATGGGTTTTATGACGATGATTCCAAACTTATATCTCTAGCTTATACTGCTTCCCAGAACCCCAGGACCGGATATGTGTTTGCTTTCTCAGCATCCCTACTTGGATATCTAATAATAAACTTGATAGTACAAAATAAAATTCTTCTCCACCAAATCTCACCACCCCATTCCTACTATGGCAGTTCCCCCGCTTCGTTAAATGGCACTGCCATTTTTTCAGTAGCTCAGTCCAAAAACCTGGGGTCATCCTTGATTCTTTTTCTCTCCTACTCCACATCTAATCCATTAGCTTTATTGTCAAAATTTCCTTTGAAATGTATCCATAATCTGACCTTCTCTTACTAACACCGCTGCTACTATCCTGGCCTAAACTGTCATCTTCTATCATCAGTACTACCGCAAGAGGCACTTCATTGGTCTCCTCACCTCAGTTATTCTCCACACAGAAGCCAGAGCTATGCTTTTCAAATGTAAAATCATGAGTCTCTGCATTCAGTACTTTCCAATGGTTTCCTATTTCATCCAGAATAAAATCCAAACTCCTCACCATGGCCTACAAAACTCCACATGATCTGACCCTCCCCAACCCTTCTGTCCTCATCTCTGTCTACTCTCATCTTTTCTTTTTTCCACTGTAGCCATGCTGTCCTCCTCCACTGCGATGGTTACGATTGTGTGTCAACTTGGCTGGGCCATGATTCTCAGTGCTTTGGCAGTTCTATAATGTTGTGATCATTTCCCTGTTGAAATTTGATACGTGATCACCTTCATGATGGAATCTGCTGAGTGGTACTGGTGGGGACAGGGCCCGTGGCATCTCACCACCCCCTCAACCTTCATCTCTCAGCCCTCCACCACCTTCTTCCTTCCTGCTCACCTTGCCAAGGTTTTTGGCTTGTTCTGGATCCAGCGGCTGTCTCTTGTCTGATCTCTGGTTCTTGGGAATTGAGCTAGCAGCTTACCTGTTGATCTTGGGATTCCTTGATCTTCACAGGCTGCAATCAAGAGTACTGCTCTCTGGCCAGCTAATCTTAGGTTTGCCAGCACTTGCAGCTATGTGAATCAGGAGAAACTTCATGGTCTTACATGCTGACCTTGGGATTCCTCGACCTTCACAGCCTGTAAGAAGGAGCCCTGATCTCAGACCTGCCGATCTTGGGTTCACCAGCTTTTGCGACTCCATGAATTGGGAGAGGCCTCTATCCTGACATACGGACTTGGGACTTCCCAACTTCTACAATCGTGTGAGCTGTTTCCTTGATATAAATCTCTATATTTATATGCTTTATTGGTTTTGCTTCTCTAGAGAACCCAGCATAAGACAACCACAAAAAGGCTCCCACTTCAGGCCTTTGCTTGTGTTGTTTCCTCATAGATATTTATATGGCTCCCTCTCTCTCTGTGTGATGGTTAGCTTTATATTAATTGGCTAGGTTATGGTTCCCAGTTGCTTGACTAAACACTAGTCTTATTGCTATCACAGAGTAGTTACATAGGATTAAATCGATTGGCCTTGGGTACAGCAGATCATCTTCCATTATGTAATGTAATGTAGTATAATCAATCAAGCTGCTGAAAAGGGAATTTCCCTAGCATGTGCTCTACCTTTAGACTATAAATAGATATATTGGCAGAAATCTTAATCTCCTCTGCACTCTTTCCATCACATGACCTATGAATTTTGGATTTGCAGTCCCCCACAATTTCATGAGCCAATTCCTTGAAGTAAATCTTGATAAATTGAAAGATACATAGACAATCATTCTCTTAGGTGCTGTCGGGTCTGTTCCAACTCATAGTGACCCTATGTACAACAGAACAAAACACTGTTGGGTCCAGCGCCATTCTCATAATGTTTGTTATGCTTGAGCCCATTCTTACAGCTACTGTGTCATTCCATCTCATTGAAGGTCTTCCTTTTTTTCACTGACCCGCTACCAAGCATAATGGCCCTCTCCAGGAACTGGTCCCTACTGATAACATGTCCAAAGTACATGAAACAAAGTCTTACCATCCTTGCTTTTAAGGAGCATCCTGGCTGTACTTCTTCCAAGACAGATTTGTTCATTTTTCTGGCAATCCATAGTATATTTAATATTCTTTGCCAACACCATAATTAAAATGCATCAATTATTCTTCAGCCTTCCTTATTCATTTTCCAGCTTTCCCATGCATATGAGGTGATTGAAAATAGCATGACTTGGATCAGGTGCACCATAGTCCTCAAAGTGACATCTTTGTTTTTTAATACTTTAATGATCTTTAGCAGCAGATTTGCCTAATGCAATACCTCATTTTTTTTCCTTTTTTTTATTTTTATTGTGCTTTAAGTGAAAGTTTACAAATCAAGTCAGTCTCTTATACAAAACCTTATATACACCTTGCTACATACTCCTAGCTGCTTTCCCCTTAATGAGACAGCACACTCCTTCTCTCCACCTTGTATTTCTGTGTCCATTCAGCCAGCTTCTGTCCCCCTCAGCCTTCACATTTCCCCTCCAGACAGAGGCTGCCCACATAGTCTCATGCGTCTACTTAAGAAGTCCACTCCTCACCAGTATCATTTTCTGTCTTATAGTCCAGTCCAATCCCTGTCTGAAAAGTTGGCTTTGGGAATGATTCCCGTCTTGGGCTAATAGAACGTCTGGGGACCAGGACCTCTGGGATCCTTCTAGTCTCAGTCAGATCATTAAGTCTGGTGTTTTTAAGAGAATTTGAGGTCTGCACCCCATTGCTCTCCTGCTCCTCCAGGGATTCTCTGTTGTGCTCCCTGTCAGAGCAGTCATTGGTTTCAGCCAGGCACCATCTAGTTCTTCTGGTCTCAGGCTGATGTAGTCTCTGGTTTATGTGGCCCTTTCTGTCTCTTGAGTTCGTACTTACCTTGCGTCTTTGGTGTTCTTCATTCTCCTTTGTTCCATGTGGGTTGAGACCAATTGTTGCATCTTAGATGGCTGCTTGCTAGCATTTAAGACCCCAGATGCCACTCTCCAAAATGGGATGCAGAATATTTTCTGAATAGATTTTATTATGCCAATTGACCTGGATGTCCCCTGAAACCATGGTCCCCAAGCCCCGGCCCCTGCTATGCTGGCCTTAGAAGTGTTCAGTTTATTCAGGAAACTTCTTTGCTTTTGGTTTAGTTCAGTTGTGCTGACATTTCCTGTATTGTGTGTTGTCCTTCTCTTCACCTAAATTAGTCCTTGTCTGCTATCTAAATAGTGAATACCCTTCTCTCTCCTTCCCTCCCTCCCTTCCGCATCTCGTAACCATCAAAGAATATTTGCTTCTCTGTTTCAACTATTTCTTGAGTTCTTATAATAGTGGTCTTGTACAATATCTGACCTTTTGCAACTGACTAATTTCACTCAGCATAATACCCTCCAGATTCTTCATGTTATGAAATGTTTCACAGATTCATCATGTTCTTTATTGATGCATAGTATTCCATTGCGTGAATATACCATAATTTATTTATCCATTCATCTGATGATGGGCACCTTGGTTGCTTCCATCTTTTTGCTGCAATACCTCATTTGATTTCTTGCTTGCTGCTTCTAGGAGCGTTGATTGTGTATCCAAGTAAAATGAAATCCTTGACAACTTCAATATTCTCTTCAGTTATCACAATGTTGCTTATTGGCCCAGTCGTGAGGATTATTGTTTTCTTTATGTCGAGGTGTAATCCATACTGAAGACTGTAGTCTTTGATCTTCATCAGTAAGTACTTCAAGTCCTCTTTGCTTTTAGCAAGCAAAGTTGTGTCATCTGCATATCTCAGGTCGTTAATGAGTCTTCCTCCAATCCTGATGCCTGTTCTTCTTCATATATAGTCCAGCTTCTCAGTTTATTTGCTCAGCATGCAGATTGACTAGGTATGATGAAAGGATACAACCCCGACACACACATTTTCTGATTTTAAACCCCTCAATATTCCCTCATTCTGTTCGAACAACTGGCTTTTTCTCTATGTACAGGTTCCACATGAGCACAATTAAATGTCCTGAAGTTCTCATTCTCCGCAATGTTATCCATGATTTGTTATTATCCACACAGTCGAATGCCTTTGCATAGTCAATAAAATGCAGGTAAAAATCTGGTATTCTCTGCTTTCTGCCAAGATTCACCTGACATCAGCAATAATATCCCTGGTTCCACGTCCTCTTCTGAATCCGGCTTGACTTTCTGGCAGTTCCGCGTCCATGTACTGCCGCAACTGTTTTTGAATTATCCTCAGCAAAATTTTAGTTGTGTGTGATATTAATGATATTGTTCAATAATTTCTTCATTCAGTCGGAATACCTTTCTTTGAAATGGGTACAAATATGGATCTCTTCCAGTAGGTTGGCAAAGCAGCTATCTTCCAAATTTCTTGGCATAGATAAGTGAGCATTTCAAGTGTTGCATCTGTTTGCTGAAGCACCTTTTTTTAGTTATCTAGTGCTGCTGTAACAGAAATACCGCAAATGGATGGCTTTAACAAAGAGAAATTTATTCTTTCACAGTCTAGTAGGCTAGAAGTCCGAATTCAGTGTGCTAGCTCCAGGGGAAGGCTTTCTGTCTGTGTTGGCTCTGGAGGAAGGTCCTTGTCCATCAATTTTCCCCTGCTCTAGGAGCTTCTCAGTGTAGGGACCCAGGGTCCAATGAACACGCTGTGCTCCTGGCACTACTCTCTTGGTGGTATGAGGTCTCTATGTCTCTCTGCTTGCCTCTCTCTTTTACATCTCAAAAGAGATTGACTCAAGACAGAACCTGATGTTGTGGATTGAGTCCTGCTTCATTAACATAGCCGCCTCTGATCCTGCCTCATAGCACCATAAAGGCAGGATTTACAACGCACAGGAAAATCACATCAGATGACGAAATGGTGGACAGTCACACAATACTGGGAATCATGGCCTAGCCAATTGACACACATTTTGGGGGGATACGATTTAATCCATAACATGTTTCAATTGGTATTCCATCAATTCCTGGAGATTTATTTGTCACCAGTGCCCTCAGTGCAGCTTGAACTTCTTCCTTAATGCCATCAGTTCTTGATCATATGGTACCTTTTGAAATGGGTGAATGTCGACCAGTTATTTTTGGTCCAGTGACTCTCTGTATTACTTCCATCTTTTTTTGATGCTTCCTGCATTGTTCAATTTTTTTGCCCACAGAATCCTTCAATATTGCAACTCGAATTTTTTCTTCAGTTCTTTCAACTCGAGAAATGCTAAGCATGTTCTTCCCTTTTAGTTTTCTACTTGGAGATCTTTGCACATTTCATTATAATACTTTATAATACCATGTCTTCTTGAGCTGCCCTTTGAAATCTTCTGTTCATCCCTTTTACGTGATCATTTCTTCCTTTCACTTTAGCTACTCTTGGTTTAAGAGAAAGTTTCAGAGTCTCGTCTGAATAAGTCGTTGGTCTTGCAAAATTCTATCATGTGATCTCTGGCATCATTTCTATCACCAAGCCTGTATTTTTCAACTGCCAATCCTTCTTATTTGTTCCCAACTTTCACTATCCAATCACCAGTAATTATTAATGCATCTTGATTGCATGTTTGATCAATTTCAGGCTGCAGAAATTGGTAAAAGTCTTCAGCATCTTCTTCTTTAACATTAGCAGTTGGTGTGTAAATTTGAATAATAGTCATATTAGCTGGTCTTCGTTGTAGGTGTATGGATATTATCTTATCACTGACAGGGTTGTACTTCAGAAAGTATCTTGAATTGCTCTTTTTGATGATGAATGTGATGACATTCTCTTCAATTTGTCATTCAAATTAATTGTCTGATTCAAAATGGCCAATACCAGTCCATTTCAGCTCACTAATGCCTTGGATATGATCTTTAACTGTTCCATTTCATTTTTGACAACTTCCAGTTTTCCTAGATTCATACTTCATGCTTTCCACATTCCAGTTATTAATGGATGTTTGCAGCTATTCTCATTTGTTGTAATTACTCGTTTTGCTTCTCTAGAGAAATCTAGACTTTCTCTCTCTCCCTTTCCTCTGGTCTCTGCTCAAATATTACTTTATCAAAAAGGCTTTTCTTATCAGCCTAGCCTAAAAGAGACCCCACCCACACCACATCATTCTCTAACACTCCTACTTTGCTCTATATTTTCTGCATATTATGTGTCTGTTTAACTGTTCCAATAGAATGTAAGCTCCCTAAAGGCAGGTTTTCTACTTACTGATATATCTCCAGCACCTAGTACAGTTTACCTGGCACACAGTGAGTACTCCATAAGTATTTGTTCATGAATGAATGAATGAACAAGCAAACTGCTGTGGCCTCGTGGATTTCTTTCCAGGTTCTTGGAAAACGTTCTCTGAAAACCCAGGGGACAGCATGTAACTGCTTGTCTTAGGCTGAGTTCTCTAGAGACGTAAAACCAGTGAAGAATATATATAGAGAGAGAGAGAGAGGAGATTTATCCCAAGGAAATGGCTTATGCAGCATAGAGGCTTGCAAGTCTCTAGTCTGTGGCTCAGGAGTCAGGCTGTCACTAGATGTAACAAATTATCCTTCACTTTAGAAGGAATTTCTTCACATGGCCCATATCACTGGACTCTTAGAAATTGCTCTGAGGTGGCAGGCACCTGAATTTTTGTGGATTAATTTCCCACCCTCTAGCACACAAATGGAGCCCTGGTGGCATAGTAGTTAAGAGCTCAGCTGCTAACCAAAAGGTCTGCAGTTCAAGTCCACCAGCTGCTTCTTGGAAACCATATGCGGCAGTTCTCTTCTGTCCTATAGGGTCACTATGAGTCGGAATCAACTCAACGTCACCTAATAACAACAACAACACCATGCAAATGTCTTCCCAATAAGTCCGGGATCATTGACACTTCTTCCTTATTAGGTCCAATCGCATAATTTTGCCAATGTAATGGACCCGTGTGATGTCTTGTGGAAGGGACAAGCAATCAAGGTCCCTGTGGACTAAATTATGACATAGGGCTAGAGAGCTGATATACCCTAGAGGTAGGGTATTTAAGGTGTATTGCTGGTGTTGCTAGCTAAAGGCAAACTGCTTCCGGTGGTCCTTTGAAACCAGAAGGGAGAAAAAGGCATTGGCCAGATCAATAGCTACATATAAAGTACCAAGAGATGTACTAATTTCCTCAAACAATGAAACCACATCTGGAACAGCAACTGCAATTGGAGTCACCACCTGGTTAAGTTTACGATAATCCACTGTCATTCTCCCAGATCCATCTGTTTTTTACATAGGTCAAATAGGCGAGTTGAATGGAGATGTGGTGGTAATTACAATCCCTGTATCCTTCAACTCCTTGATGGTGGCAGTAATCTCTGCAATCCCTCCAGGAATGTGGTATTGCTTTTGATTTACTATTTTCCTAGGTAAGGGCAGTTCTAATGACTTGGCTTTTCCTACCCTAATAGCACTTACTCCACTTGTCAGGGATCCATTGTGGGGGTTCTTCCAGTTGTAGAATACATCTATTCCAATTATTTATTGTGGAACTGGGGGAAATCACTACAGGATGGATTCAGGGACACATTGGGCCCTCTGTGAGCTGAACCTGAGCTAAGTCTCCATTAATACCCTGACCTCCACCAGCCGCTACTCTGACTAGTGGACCACAGTGACATTTTGGGTCTTCTGGAATTAGTGTCAGTTCAGAGCCAGTATCCAGTGATTCCAGAAAAGTCTGATTTATTTCCTCTTTCCCAATGAACAGTCACTCTCATAAAAGGCCATAGATCCCTTTGGGGAAGGCTGGGAGAAAGATTAACAGTATAAAATTTTGGCAGTTTAGTGGGGTCCTTCCTCACGAGGACCCAGCCTCCCCTTCATTCAAGTGGTTGTGGGGCTGTAAATTGGCTCATGTCTGGCAATTGATTGGGGGCTGTGACTTTTTACTTCAGCAATTCTAGTTCAACTGCCATTCACATGAACTAGAATTCTTTTGCTCGTACAGATCAAGTAAATATTAAGTAGATTTTCTGTCTATTTCACTCCTAGGGATACCATGACTAAGAAGCCAATGACATTAGTCCAAATGAGTCAGACTACTCTGATTATTGCTTTGATGCTGCTGTCCATTACGGTAACCACTCCTACCTTGTCTTTGTCTATTGAGTGCTGCTACTTGGCCCCTACCACCATGGGGTTCAGTCAGCCCCATTCTGGTTAAAAAAAAAAAAAAATTTTTTTTTTTTTAGGCATCTTAATTCAGTTAGGGCAGTTCCCACTGCCAAATATGACACATAAAACAGCAATCACAGCAGTTTTCAAGGATGCTGGAGCTCTCTTCACAAATTTGTTCCTCACCATTGTGGTAGAGGTGTGTTCTCTGAGCACTCCATGTGTGCGTCTGGGGGTCTAACCTGATAAATTCACTCTAGCATGTCAATTTCTCTAAGCCTTTGGATACCTTCTTCTGCAGTATACTAAGACAGGTCTGGTACTTCAACTTGATTTAGTGTAGGCCACTGTATAATCCATTCTTCAGCAAACCAACCAAATAAACTATTAGATCTTTTCCTAATCTCTTGAGCTGAAACATTAAATGAAGAATCTGTGCTTAGTGAACCCAAATCAATAAACTCAGACTGATCCAGCTTTAGGTTCCTTGCACCATTGACCCACGCCATCAAAAAGCCATTCCTGCATATATTCCCCAGGGTTCTGTTTGTACATAATAGAAAAGTAAAGTAGTTCTTTTGGAGTGCAGCGTACCTCCTCCTGAATCCCAAGTCTGTGGAAGAGGCATCAGGCAGGAAGCTTCTACTGACTCACATACCTGCCGAGGCTGATGAACACATGAGCAGCAGGTTAGATGGCAAGCTGCTGGTTCATGGGCTGCGGAGGCTGACGAACCCAAGATTAACAAATAAGATGGCAGGTTGCTGGCTCACAGGCTGTTGAGACCAATGAAACTCAAGATCAGCAAGCAATACAGTGGGCGGCTGGTTCAAGTTTCAAGAACTGGAAGTCAGACAATGACAAGCCTACCAGATGTAGGATCTAGAGCAAGCAAGATTTGCCAGAGCTACGATACAAATATTGGATGCAGGCCATGCCACCAAGGTAATTCCCTTTATAACTGATTGGCTGATTACATCAGATCACATAGTGGAGGATGACTCTATCATTACATAACTGCCAAACTACAACATTACATAACTGCCAAATCACTGAGAATCATGGCCCAGCCAAGCTGACATGCAACCTTAACTATCACACTGCTGAAAGTTATATTGGCTGCCTCTTTTTTGCAATGTAGAGATTCTCCTTTCCATATTTTTTTTGTCTTATCATCTCATTCAAAATACAGTACTAAAACCTCATGGCTTCTACCCATAGACAGGGTTTATGACATGGCACAATTAAACTCCTTCTTCCTTACCCATTTCCCAAACACACATCCACATACACGCTCACACTTAGCCTTAGCAAGCAAATTATTCAGGCAACACATTAAGCCAACCAAATATATAAAAATCTATTTTTATAGAAAGATTAAAAAATAAAAAGATTAGGAGGTATTTATTCATCTCACAAAAGGATCCTTTGCTTTGGAAAAGGATTCACCACAGGAATTTTTAAATAACCAGTTCACCAAATGAATTTAAAATAGGGCTTGACTTCGAGCTTCTCCCCTAGAAAAAAGAAAGATATATTTATCAAATACCACTTTTGTCCCTGTCCCTGGGCCTATGTTATTGACCATTATTAAATTCTGATACTCTGTGACTTATCAAGTTACAGTAGGGACATAGCTAGTAATACATTCAATTTAGTTGTACCTTTTGAGTTTCTTTGAGCTACACAAACCAATATATTTTTTCCCAGAGAAAATATAAAAACATATAGCACTCTGGGGTCATTTAGTTTTAGATCAAATAATTTTTACACAACTCGAAAACTCTTAGGGGAGCACTTTCCATTTCTAGCTATGGTGGAATAACTGGTACCAGACTAGTCTTTCCATTCTAAATATCTCTTAAATTGGAAAAAAAAAATCTATTAAATAATTGTTTTCTGATGTTAGAGAGGATTGTGATCTTTGAAAGGAGGGAATTCTGCGACATCTGAAAGGCCTCCAGGCATCTGGATAGTGGTCCCTTTCAGTCTTTGGATAAATATTAAATTATTCATGTGTAGGGCAAGTCTCCACAAGGTTTGTCAGTCTCTCCTTGTCCAGGAATAGGGATGTTGTGAGCTAAACAACTATTGAAACTCACCCAGCACTGGGAAATATCCAAGTTCTGACCAACCAGAGTGGAAAGAACTCGCTGAATACTCCAGAAAGTCAGCAGAGACCTCAGGAAAGCCACGCCTTAAGAGAAGGCCTAATCTAGCCTAGAGCAAAGGCTCTAGACCTGCCCTAAAACCAAATCCATTGTCATCAAATCGATTCCAACTCACAGTGACCTTACAGGACAGAGTAGAACTGCCCCCATAGGATTTCCAAGGCTGTAATCTTTACAGAAGCACTGCCACATCTTTCTCTCACAGAGCAAATGGTGGGTTTGAACTGCTGATCTTTTGGTTAGTAGCTGAGCGATTAACCACTTTGCCACAGACTGCCCTAACAAAGCTTAAAAACAAGCCTCAGAAGGGCCAAGATGACCCACAAGTAAGTGCCTGCGAGAACAAAACTCCACAATCTATAAAAAGAAGACAACAAAATCCAGACATTGAACAATGATCCATAATATCTAGCATTCAAATAAAAAATACTACACATAAGAAGAAGCAGGGAAATGGAACCCACAATGAGGAGAAATAGTCAACAGAAACTAACACTCCCAATGTCTTTCATGAAACATGGTACAATATTTACTTTCAGTAATGAGAACTCTGATTCAATATGAAGGTAAATGATGCTGCAGTTATTTTGTTTAAAAACTAGAAAAGTGTATGATATATTTAGAAGGATTTTTGTCTCAAATGAAAAAAAAAAATCGGAAAAGATTTTGTACTTAGAAGGGTAGGTTTGCTTCCTTGAAAATCACTCTTGGATCATATGAAGAATTTACAACTTCATAGTGTTATCACTTTGTATGTGTTCATAGAGAATAACTATTCCCTTACCTGAGAGATGAGAAAACTAAAGCCCAGTGGCTTGCTATGGTAAGTGACAGCTGGGTAATTTCTAAGCCAGGATTATCCTTCCATGCCTACGCTTTTTCCATACCACTGCTTCTTAATTTTTTAATTCAGGGAAGGCTCCTTGGAGGAAGTGACATCTGCACTGGCCTCTGAAAGATGGCAAAGAGCAAGCCATGTGAAAACCTGGAGACAAATAATTCCAGGCAGAAGGAACAGCAAGTTCAAATCCCCTGAGATGGAAATGAGGTTGGCATGACGTGAATACCCAATACCACATTTGGATGGTAGGAATACGGGATTGGGGTGGAATGGAGACAATTTTTCTGGTCTTCTGATCGCCCCCTTCCAAACTTCATTTATTTACTTACTCAGTCACATACAAAGATAATAGGAAGTGGGAGGAAAAGAGTGATAAGGAGAGATTGATGATTTGCATCCTGGGCCTATTGCTAGTTTACTGTTACCTTGGGTAAGCTTTATTTTCCCTCTCTGGGTCCAAGTTAGACTAGGTGACTACTAAGGCCACATCAGGCTCTGGCATACTATGGTTCTCTGATTTATTGAGAATATACTATGTGCCAGTACAAAGCAGGTGCCATGCAGAGATTCCAAACGTAAGGTAAAGTTCCGGGTATGGTGTAATGCTTTGAAATCAGCCAGCCTCTTTGGATCCACATGTATAAGCCACATGTTCTTAGGAGACTTCTTTGGGGGCTTATTAGAGTTTCAGCTTATATATCAATAAATATGGACATAATGCTAACTAGCTCAAAGAACGACCAGGAAGTTTTAATGAGATGTATAATAGAACCTAGCCCAGTGTTCGGCACTTATTGGCTCAAACATGTTCTTTTCAATCTTGTTTCCAGGGTATACAGTAAGTAATACTCACCGTAAAGGCATGTGAAAATGCCTAGGAAGAGGATGAAAGGGTTCATTAATCCCATGATCTGTATGGAATTCCTACTATGTGTGAAGCCCTGTTCTAAGCTCTACAGTTAGAGTGGTGAACCAGAGAGACTGCTTCTCGTGGAGTTTACATTCTGAATAGCGAGAGATGGACAATAAATGAAAAAGAAAAAAATATTAGAGAGGAATAAACCTGTTGCCTTTGAGTCAATTCCAACTCATGGCAACCCCCTGTGTGTCAGAGTAGAACTATGCTCCATAGTGCTTCCAGTGACTGTAATCTTACAAGAGTAGATCGTCAGGCCTTTTTTCCACAGCACCACTGCATGTGTTCAAACCACTAACCTTCAGGTTAGTAGCTGAGAGCCAACCATTTGCTCCACCTAGGGAGGAATAAGTGTTATGTAAAGAATTAAACCCAAATTCTGTGATAGAGTTGGACTGGGTATCTACTTTAGATTGGATGATCAGGGAAAGCCACTCTCAGTTGATAATTGAGCTGAGAGATCTGAATGATGAGGAGCCAGACACGTGATGAAGTGGGGAATAACATTTCAGGTAGAAAGTGAAAAGGCTTTAAGTCACAGAGCATTGTGGCTGGAGCACAGCAGGTAGGCAGGAGAGAGAGTTATATGAACTGAGGTCAGGGATGGGGAAGGGTCGGATCTCGTAGGGCTTTAAATGTCAAGATACTCACATAAAGGGCTCATCTCCCTAATACACAAAGAACTCCTAGAAATTAAGAAGGGAAAGGCCAGCAACCCAATAGAAAAACAGCAAAGAGAGAACAGACAGCTCACAGAAAGAGAAGAATAAGTGATCCATATACATATAACAAGATACACAACTTCATTCATCCTTGAAAAATGCAATTTAAAATTATGTTGAGATTCCTTTGTTTATCCATCAGATTAGCAAACATCCATCCCAAAGTGTGGATGATACACTTGGTTGGTGAGATTGTGGGGAAATGGGCACTCTCACGCATTGTTGATGGAAGTGCAAAATGGTGCAACCTCAATGGGATACAATTTGGTAATATCTGTTAGAAAT
The DNA here is from genome assembly GCF_024166365.1 of Elephas maximus indicus. Taxonomy (NCBI): domain Eukaryota; kingdom Metazoa; phylum Chordata; class Mammalia; order Proboscidea; family Elephantidae; genus Elephas; species Elephas maximus. The sequence goes on along the minus strand of NC_064821.1, from coordinate 150,706,485 downwards.
ACAAATCCCTTTACTCTTTGATCTGGAAATATGTTCTTCACATCTACCTGCACACAAACTAATTGCACCATTGTTTGTAATAGCAAGAGATTAGAAATAAGCCAAGTATACATTGAGAGGGGCAGATTAAATCTATCGTGGTATATCCCCACAGTAGAATGCTATATAGCTGTAAGAAAGTATTGAGGAACCCCCCTATATTCTGATATAAACAAAAAAAAGAAAACCAAACCTGTTACCATCGAGTTGATTCTGACTCATAGCAACCCTATAGGACAGAGAAAACTGCCCATAGAGTTTCCAAGGAGCACCTGGTGGATTCGAACTGCTGAAATTTTTGTTAGCAGCCGTTACTCTGTTTCTCACATAGGCAACCACTTTCACTAGTTTGTCACGTTACTTAAAGTAAAAGCAAACAAACACTAATCTGTTCTTATTTTCCCCTTTATTACATAATAGGAGAACACTATACACATTCTGCATTTTACTTTTCTCATCTAATGTATTCTTTTTTTTTTAGTTTTTTTGTGCTTTAAGTGCAAGTTTACAAATCAAGTCAGTCTCTCACACAAAAACTTATACACGCCTTGCTACATACAGCCAGTTGCTCTCCCCCTAATGAGACAACCTGCTTCCTCCCTCCATTCTCTTTTTTCATGCCCCTTTCGCCAGCTTCTAACGCCCTCTACCCTCTCATCTCCCCTCCAGGCAGGAGATGCCAACATAGTCTCGAGTGTCCACCTGATCCAAGAAGCTCACTCCTCACCAGCATCCCTCTCCACCCCATTGTCCAGTCCAATCCCTGTCTGGAGAGTTGGCTTTGGGAATGGTTCCTGTCTTGGGCTAACAGAAGGTCTGGGGGCCATGACCACCGGGGTCCTTCTAGTATCAGTCAGATCCTTAAGTCTGGTCTTTTTATGAGAATTTGGGGTCTGCATCCCACTGCTCTCCTGCTCCCTCAGGGGCTCCCTGTTGTGTTCCCTGTCAGGGCAGTCTTCAGTTGTAGCCGGCATCATCTAGCTCTTCTGGTCTCAGGCTGAGGTAGTCTCTTGTTTATGTGGCACTTTCTGTGTCTTTGGCTCGTAATTACCTTGTGTCCTTGGTATTCTTCTTTCTCCTTTGATCCAAATGGGTTGAGACCAATTGATGCATCTTATATGGCTGCTTGCTAGCGTTTAAGACCCCAGACGCCACTCTTCAAAGCGGGAGGCAGAATGTTTTCTTACTAGATTTTATTATGCCAATTGAATTGGATGTCCCCTGAAGCCATGGTCCCAAACCCCCGCCCCTGCTACACTGGTCTTCGAAGCATTCGGTTTATTCAGGAAACTTCTTTGCTTTTGGTTTAGTACAGTTATGCTGACCTCACCTGTATTGTGTGCTGTCTTTCCTGTCACCTAAGGTAGTTCTTATCTACAATCTAATTAGTGAATACCTCTCTCCCACCCTTCCTCCCTCCCCTCTCTCGTAACCAACAAAGAATATTTTCTTCTCTGTTTAAACTATTTCTGGAGTTCTTATAAATAGTGGTCTTATACAATATTTGTCCTTTTGCAACTGACTAATTTTGCTTAACATAATGCCTTCCAGATTCCTCCATGTTATGAAATGTTTCACAGATTCATCACAGTTCTTTATCAATGTGTAGTATTCCATTGTGTGAATATACCACAATTTATTTATCCATTCATCCTTCGATGGGCACTTTGGTTGCTTCCATCTTTTTGCTATTGTAAACAGTGCTGCAGTGAACATGGGTGTGCATATATCTGTTCGTGTAAAGACTCTTATCTCTCTAGGATATATTCCAAGGAGTGGGGTTGCTGGATCACATGGTAGTTCTATTTCTCATCTAAAGTATCCTGAATACTGTCTTGTTTGCATTTACTTTAAGAAACATGACAAACTAGTAAAAGTGGTTACCTATCCTGGTGTCAAGTGGTGAAGTGCCATGGCTGCTAACCAAAATTTCAGCAGTTCAAATCCACCAGGCGCTCCTTGGAAACTCTATGGGGGCAGTTCTACTCTGTCCTATAGAGTTGCTAGGAGTCAGAAACGACTCCACGGTAGCAGGTATGGGGGAAACAGAGAGAGTAGACACAGGAGTGGGAGCAACACTTAGTCATGTATACTTTTATATCATTAAAATGTTTCAATCATATGAGTGTAAACTTGAAAAACATTAAAATCAAAAGTGAATAAACAAAAAACTCATTGATTGAACTAAGAACAAATAAAGATCTTGTTAGGAAATGGGAATTTATTCCGTGATTTTTAAGCAGGGGACTTACAGGATCTGACATACCTTAAAGAGAGAAGTCCAGGAGCCGAGTGGAGAATAAATTGGATTGGGACACAGAGGAATCAGGGAGCCCAGCCTGTTAGATGTTAGAGATGAGGGTGACTTAGACTAGGTGGTAGTAGCGCAGATAGACAGAAGCAGATGGGTTCGGAATACATTTTGGAAGTAAAGTCAACAGGACTTGGTGATGGATTGGCTGTGAGAGGGGAAGGGAAAGGGGAAATAAGCTTTGTGCCTTGAGCAATGGAGCGGATGACGGGGTTGCTAGAGTTCAGAGGGTGATAAAATAACTTACAGCTGGGGCAGTTCATAAGGTCTCAAGGAAGAGGCTGTGTATCAGCAGAGACTTAAAGGACGCTAGGACCTGAGGTGGTGGCAAGAGACATTGCAGATGGAGCATGAGGGGATAGGGGGCAGGAGGAGGGCTCTGCCCTGTGGAGAGGGGGGGTCTCTCCCTTAACACTTGTTTCAGCTTCTCCACGTTGCAGCTCAGCCCAGGCCCATGCGCCTGAAGTGGCTTGAAACCAAATCCCCCATTTCCTATTACATGCTTCTTTTAACTGCTTCCTACACTTCCTGTGACTATTTCCTTGCAGTAACTTAGAGTTTCTATCACACGCATTGGCATTCTGAGAAATATACTGAAAGGGAAAAACTAACCAGTCAAAATGGGGACTGTCTGGCTGGGTTAAAAACTTGTCACTTTTTCCTTTACTGGCAAAATAGATTATTATCTTCTCTGGGATCATTCACTGTAATGGAATGGTGAAGAAAGGTAGATTTCCCCGGAGTTCAGGTTGGACACTCTAACAGATGCTTCTACTTTTAAGGCTAATTGGTAGTCCAAGTAGCTTTTTGTATTCACCTCTCTTTTCCACTTAAGGAAAAAGATCTGATAAATTGACTTCTCAGAGGAGAGACCCCTCTGGAGGTGCTGTACTTACTTTGAAAGAGTGGTGCTCCAGGATTTTGTGTTTCTGATAAAGAAGATACTTGATGCTCTGGTTTCCAATTTGGGTGTAGATGGGTATTATCTGGGTTGGATTTTAATACCAAGAATCCAGTTCTCTCCCTTCCTACACATCCCCTCCACCAAACAGAATCCCTGTGTTTTTTCCCTTTTAAAATTCAGCATTATTTCAACACTGTTGTCAAGGACACTGTGTTCTTTGCAGGAACTATGTCATAGACAGTTTATGAACTGGGACGAGTAACAGACCAGCAAAAGCTGCTCCACCCAAATAACTTATGAAGGCTTTCAGCTCTGGGTATTTGATGGGTCAGGTGGAAGGAACCAAGCTGAGTTTTAAAGCAGTGAAAAAGGAGTCCCCACCCTTCTTTTCTAGGTGGCACGCAGTGGTCTATAAAAAGATCATCAGTTCTGGGGCTTCTAGGCCAAAGAAAATATTGAGAACATCTTAGTAAAAAAGGAAAAAAAAAAAATGGCTGAGATATAAGTGTGTGTGTGTGTACAACCTGACCCTCATGTTTTGGGGTTGTTTTGTTTTTGTTTTAAGTCAGGGTAGGGCTCACTTCAGTCTTGTAGTTCTACCCTGAAAGTTTGTTTGTTGTTTTAATGAAATCCCAGAGGCAGTAAATGAAAAAAGTCATTAAGAATTAGTTCAGGCTGTGACCTTCTGAGCAAGGGGAGGTGATATCATATGATCTTTAAGTGTGAAATCAAATCTGTGTAAACTACAGTGCTTAGTTCCTCTAAAACAGCTGAGATCGAGATTTAGACACAAAGGCAGCAAATATGCCAAAACCCAAATTCTAGATTACGAATGACACAAATGACATCTATAAAAATTAATCCATCCATTTCCCCATTAAAACCTGCTGTATTAGGGGGAAGCAATGCTATAAGTTTGGCTTGCTTTGGAACAATAAAGATGTCTACGTTTCCTTGCAAAAGTCATTTGGCAATATTTTGTAACTTTACAGAATTATAATACTATTCACGGATGGTGGTTGGAAGAAACCAACACTTTATATAGAAAATAGCTGATTAGCTAATATTAATTTCCCCATAAACATTTATGGGGAAGGAGGAAGAGGAGTAGCAGCAAGTTATCAAGAGCACCATGTTGAACCATGAAAAGTTTGGAGTAGGCCTAACATTGATTAGATTTTTTATTTTCCAGATAGACTTTCCTCAAAACTACCTCAAGAAGCAATAGAAAACAATGAAAATCAGACAGACAATCCACACCTGTATAAGAGGTCATAGAATTGTAATCTTTTTTGGGTCATGGAATCCTTCAAGAATCCAATGAAAACTATGGGTGGTTTTCATATGTTAAGGTCCCAAATGGATTAGATCTATTTCTGGTTGCTCTGTTCTGTTTGACTATTTAACTATTCCTGTATCAATACCATACTGCTTTTATAACATAATTTTATGCTACGTTTTAATATCTGGTAGGGACATACTACCTTCACCAATCTTTTTCAAAATCTTAATTTAATAGGAAAGAAACGAATCGCTTAATAAATGCTGTTGGTGGAATTGGGTAGCCATTTGGAAGAAAACAAAAATAGATTCCAACAGTCATGGAAATATTGATGGAAGATCTAAATTTTTTATACAAGCTAATGTAAGTATTAGTATACACTTAGAGTTGGAGCCCTGGTGGCACAGTGGTTAAGCATTCAGATATAAACTGAAAGGTCAGTGGTTTGAACCCACCAGCCACTCTGCAGGAGGAAGATGTGGCAGTCTGACTCCGTAAAGATTACAGCCTTGGAAAACCACGGGAGAGTTGTACTTTGTCCTATAGGGTCACTACGAGTTGGAACTGGCTCAACGGCAATGGGTTTATACACTTAGAGAGACCTTAAGCAAGACAGAAAACCCAGAAGCCAAAAGGAAAATATGGGCATATTCAACTGCATAAAATTAAAAATTTGGTCTTGGTAACGTCCATTACAAACAGAATGAAACGACAGTGATAGGCTAGGAAAATACTTGTCATACGTGACACGTGACACATCATTAATATAGAAATTGTTAAGAAAAATACAACTTGATCGAAAAACGGGCAAAGGTAATGGAAATGTACAGAAGTCCTGGAAAAGACCAATAATTATATGTCAATAATTTAAAATTCACTAGCAATAAGGATAATACAAATTCAAATAATGAAGTACAATTTTTCATCCATCAGAATAGTGAGATTTAAAACACATAATGCTGATAAAAAAAAAAAAATTTTTTTTTTTTTTCTAGCCGTGATTAAAAAAAAAGAAATCAAACTCGTTGCCATCAAGTCGTTTCTGACTCATAACCACCCTATAGCACAGAGTAGAACTGTCCCATGTGGTTTTCAAGGCTGTAATCTTTAAGGAAGCAGCCTGCCTCATCTTTCTACCAAGGAGCTTCTGGTGGATTCTGGTGGAGTTGAACCGTCAACCTTTAGGTTAGCAGCCAAGCATTTAACCACTGTGCCACCAGGGCTCCTTGGTAACCATGATAAACCAGTTGATTCCAACTTACAGTAACTCTATAGGACAGAGTAGAACTGCCCCACAGGGTTTCCAAGGAGCAACTGGTGGACTCGAACTGCCGACCTTTTGGATAGCAGCCATAGCTCTTTACCACTATGCGACCAGGGCTCCCTAACCATGATAGTAGATGATAATTATTAAGTGATTAGAGTATGATAAGCACTTTATATGGACTACCTCATTTACTATTCACAACAATCCTAAGTCATTTTTTAATAAAATTAAGGAAACAGTTCAACATAGACACAGCTAGCAAATGGTAGAAGCGAGAGTCAAACCGAGGCAGTCTGATGACCAAAACCCAAGCTCTGCTTCAATCTGCCCAATCCTGATGAGACCGGGGAATGGGCACTCTCATACCTTGCAGGTGGCATTGTAGTTTGCTACAAACTTTAAAGAAAGTAATGTGATGATATACAGTAATATTAAAAATATTCATTCCCTTTGACCTACTGTCCCAGAAGCAAAAGAACCACAATGATTCTGGTGTTACCTAGTTTTTGACTACTAGGTAGAACTTACCTGAAAACCGTCTGGGTTTGGAGGTGTTTTATTGTTTTTTTCAATTTGTGTTGTGTTTTGTTGTGAGATTTTAAACTGCTGATTTTCTTAGTGGTTAAAGATTTTAGGTTTTCTGTTGCTTCTTGAATTAGTTTTGACAAACTACATTTTTTCCAGGAAATCATCTGTGCCAGTTTTATTAAGCTTCTGTCTTTCAGTTCACAATCCACCCTTTTCTATCTGCTTTGTGATGCTGATGCTGGGACTCTACAAACCATATTTTTCCCGTCAGCTGCTGCTGGCCTTTTAGGGTTCATCAATTAAGAATCAAAAAAAGCAAACCAGTTGCCATCAAGTCAGTTCTGACTCATGACCACCCCATTTGTGCAGAGTAGAACTGCTCCACAGAGTTTTCAATGCTGTGACCTTTTGGAAGCATATCGCCAGCCCTTCTTCAGAGGTGCCTCTGGGTGAGTTTGAACCACCAACTTTATAGTTAGTAGTCAAGTGCTTTACCGTTTGCACCACCCAGGGACTCCTCAACAAGGGACAGGAAGAGGAGATTGGGAGGCAGACGAGGGACACTTGCTCCTTCCTGTTAGCTCACTGTTCCTGCAGTGGCCTCTGCCACAGCAGCCATGCTTACTCGCCATGCCTGGTTTCTTTCCACACACATCTCCAGAAACAGCCTCTAATCCTCTCCCCACCCAAACTTCTGAGGTTCCAGCCCTAGCCAGATGGCACGCCCTCCTCAGACGTCCAAGTCCCACTCCACGGGGTTCCCCCTCCCAGCTGACAACTGCCAGCTCTAGGGTATTACTGCTTCCTATTTTTATTAACTCTGTTACCTCTGTGTCCCCTTTTCACCTTTTCAGTCTTCTAACACTTGTGTAACCAGTTGTTATGTTAATTTCTTTCTGTTGAAATACCTGGTATGATTTCTGTTTGCCCAACAGGACCCTGACTGACCCTGACTGAGATATTGCCTAGACTGTCTACATTTTCAAATTTATTACAATAAAGTTGTTTATGGTAATTTCCTATTTATTTATCCACATCTTTGCTGTATCTGGTGTTTGTCCCTTTTCTCATTTCTAATGCATGTTTGTTTATTTTTACTTAATATTTATCTAATTCTTGGTAGTCTTTTTTTTTTTTTTTTGAGTCCCTGGGTGGTGCAAACAGTTAATGTGCTCGGTTGGAGGTTTGAGTCCACTCAGAGGTGCCTTGGAAGAAGGCCTGGTGATTTACTTCCAAAAACTCAGCCACTGAAAACCCTACAGGGCACTCTGACACACATGGGGTTGGAATCAGCTCTATGGCAACTGAGGCTGGGCAATAGTCTTTTTAGAGAATAATTTTTTTGCTTTTTTTTTTTCCCCAAACTTGCTATGTTGGATGCTCTTTCATTTTTATCCTTTCTTCTTTTGCAATATAAGCATTTTAAAGCTATACATTTCTCTGAAACTACTTCTTTAGCTGTATGTTTGAACGTTGTGTTTTCATTATTGCTCGTCTATGTATTTTCTAATTTCCCTTGTGATTTCTTCTTTGAGCAATGCATTATTAGCAATGTTTTTAAAATATTGAGTATTTAAAAGTTATCCTTTTGTTACTGATTTCTAAACTATTTGCATTGTAGTTAGAGAACTTGACCCATGTGTTAACTTCTGTGATATTTACTGAGAATTCCATCATGCTCTAGTAGTAATTTTCACAAATGTTCCATATGTACAAAATTTTCAAATTTGTATGCCCATTAGGTAAAAAGACACCTAGTTTTGGGAATTAAGTATGCCAACAAATGTTTGGACAAAATGTGCTAATTTTGTTTTAAGTACATGTGCTCAGCCCTATGAGTGGTATATAAAATTGTAAACCAACGGGAGGCCTGCCTGTGAGGAACTGGACGTACTTGAGATCTAATGAGAGAAGAGTGAACTTGTCACTTAAACTCCTTTTCGGGGTTCCACGGTGAAAGTCTTTGGTGGGAGGGTCACGGAGAGGAAGAGATACCACCTTGCTTTGGAGTCTAATAAGTGTTGCAAACCTGGATGCGGGCATACTTGTTAGGGTTTGGGGTTCAGGTACCTCACCAGTAGAGCTTATTAATTGCATTGTTCAAACCTTCCATACCTAAATCTGTCTTTCTATCAACTTCTGAGGGTGATATGTTAAAATCTCCTACTGTGATGATTTGGTCAACTTCCCTTTGTGATTCTGTCACTTTTCTTGCTTTAAAGCACCAGAATGACAGGACATGTATACAAGATGCTAACTACAACAGAGGAGCTTGGCAAAAAGCTGAAAATAACCTTAATGTCCATTGATAGTGAAATGACATTCATTTCATGAAATATTATGTAGCCCTTCAAGAGCATTGCTTTTTTCTATATCTACAAACTTTGAGGGAGATTCATGTTAACTGAAAAAGGCAAATGGCAGAGTCATATGCAAAGTGTAATCTCATTTTATACTAAACAAAACAAAAATCCCTCCATTGTTGAACATATATTTCGATATGTCTGAGTTTGAAGAAAGGCTGTTAATATCAGCTCCTCCTGGGAAGTGACTGGAAGGGGACAGAAGGAGAGTGGTAACAAATATTTGTTTTGTTTCACCTCCTACAACATTCATGTTTTACTTTCACAATTTAAGGAAAGCCTAATAAGAAAGTAAAGAGCCCTGGTGGCACAACAGTTAAGTGCTTGGCTGCTAACTGAAAGGTTGGCAGTTCGAACCCACCCAGCTGCTCTGCGGGAAAAAGACCTGGCGATCTGCTCCCGTAAAGATTAAAAAAGATTAAAACCCAAACCCAGTACAGCCTAGAAAATCCTATGGGACAGTTCTACTCTGTCATATGAATTCACTATGAGTCAAAATAGACTCAACAGCCCCTAACAACAACAACAATAAGAAAGTGATGACAAGCGCTAATCTTATGAATCCTTGCAGGAAGGTGTCATGTGAAAACTGCAAGTCGCAAAATGTAGTATGATCATACCACTGAAACATGTCCATGTTGATATAAGCGTTAGAAAATAATGTCTGGAAACATACATACCAAATCAATCTTGCTATCCCTAAGTGGGAGGATTATGAGGCTTTTTTCACTGCTACATATATCTGTATTGTTTACATTCATTTTATAGTTACGTATTAATTACATAAGAAAAATATTTTTCAAAATTAAGCAATATAACACAAAAAAGCTATAGTCTATCTTACACACATTAAAAAAAAAAAAAAACAGCCCAAACACAACCACATAAAATTTTACATGCAACTTTATGTGGTTCATAGTCCCTGGGTGGCGCAAACGGTTAAGCGCTCAACTACTACAAACGCACTCAGAGGCACCTTGGAAGAAACCCTATGGGGCATGGTTCTACTCTGCACATATAAGGTTGTCACGAGTTGGCGTTGACTGAACCGCAACCAAACAACTACATAGACCCTCTGAAGCCCATCTGTGAATGTCCTAGGTTTCTGCTCCAGTAGGTGTTTAGGGTGAGTTTAATGGCATAGACATTTTGAACCTGCCAATTTCTCCCTCTTATCCTTTGAGGGAGGAGCTGGTTCCAGGGGGCAATCTTGGTTCTAAAAAATGGCTGGACTCTAGAATGAGATACTACTTAAGCCCCTCCTACTCTTCCTGAGGAGCCCTGGTGGTGCAGTGGTTGAGAGCTTGGCTGCTAACCAAAAGGTTGGCAGTTTGAATCCACCAGCTGCTTCTTGGAAACCCTATGAGGCAGTTCTACTCTGTCCTATAGGGTCGCTATGAGTCAGCATCGACTCAATGGCAATGGATTTGGTTTGGGTGACCTTCCTGCTGTGTGGGCACCTAGTGCTGAGGTGTGAGGGGGGGTGGGCTGCTGGCCTTGATACCTTTGTAGGTCTCTGTTTCAAACTGTCTAAATCAATCTCAAAAGGGGAGAAGATAGGGATATGAGAGAATGTGGCTTGTAAAAGCATATTCAGTGTTACAATCTTTGACAGTAAAACTATTGTTTTTGTAATATAAACTTATCTGGTGGGGCATATGCTGAATTGAAAGAAAGCAAGCATTCAGCTAACCAAACCCATGGAAGGAACTGAAGATGATCTGAATGGCTGGGGCATGGGTCCAGAGCTCCAGAGAGGTGAGAGAAGTGGCAGGAAAGATAGGCAGAGCCAGATTATTCTCTTTTAAACCATATTAAGGAGTTTGGATATTATCCTGAAGGCAAAGGGGAAATTACTTAAAGGCTATAAGTTGGGGAGTGACATGAGTTGAGTGTTTTTAGGATTACTCTGGCTGCATGGTGGAGAAAGAGTTGGAGGGGAGCAAACAGGAAGTCAGCATACTGGTTAGGAGGCTGTAAGAGAAATTTAGTTCAAGGGATAATGAGACTTGGACACTGGATTCTAACAGTGAGAGTAGAAAGAAATCAGTGGTTTGGAGAAATAGATATTCTAAAGATAGAATAACACCTAGTCCTTTTTGGGGGTGGGGGAACCAAGGAGAAATCAAGGAAGATTCCCAGGCTTTTGGTATGGGCAACTGGAAGATGTTGGTGCCATACTGAAACAGGAAATGCTGGAAGTGAAAAAGCAGTGTCGTATTTGGAGGGGATGAAAACAGTAGATCCTAAATACATATTAGGGGCCGCGGTAGTTCAGTGGTAGAATTTTCACCTTCCAGGCAGAAGACAAGGTTTCAATTTCAGGCCAATGTACCTAACATGCAGCCACCACCCACCCATCTGTCAGTCGAAGCTATGATGCCGAACAGGCTTCAGCGGAGCTTTCAGACTAAAACGGACTAGGACGTAAGGCCTGGCGATCTACTTCTGAAAATCAGTCAGTAACTCAGAAAACACTATGAGTTACAACGATAGCAATCATGGGGATAATGCAGGACTGGGCAGCATTTTGTTCCATTGTGCACGGGGTCGCCATGTTGGAGGTCAACTCTACAGCAGCTGACAACAAATACATACGGTTTCCCTTTTCCTGCCTTTAGGAGATTGACAGAAGGCCCAGGAATGGATTCCAAGGCCACTCCCACTTCCAGGTTTCCTGCCACATTTTGCTGGGAAGCAGGAAAGCTCTCACTGCAGTCTCCTCTGCACCCCACCCCACCCCACTTCCCCCTGTCCTAGTGAGCCTAGGAGATCCTCTTAGTCTTCTTCCTTCCTCCTTCTTCCTCAGCACAGTTAGGGCAGAAGATACATTTAGGAGAAAGTCACAATGAAGAAAGTTCTATCAGTCTATGGTGGTAGAATTTAATGACAAGTAAACAAAACATATTCATAATTGATATATATCTCTTTATTATGCACAGATAAAAGACTTCAAACTGTGGTTATCAAAACTATACATCCAAGCATGTTCACAAAATTGCTGACACATTGAACAGAGAAAAGAATACAATAGGGGTGTTCAAACTGGCCACAGGGATTTTACGGGTACTCTTTTTACCCTCCTAGATGATGAAAGACAGCAACAAGATCAGGCTCATTTAGGAAAAAACCAGAAGAGAGAAGTATTGTATTTGGAAACTGATAATAGTCCTTTTTAGAAAAACATCTGTCAGTTTCATGAACAACCCCCAGACATAACAAACAGGAAAAACCACATACACAAATCACCCAACAAAATGTGCTCTTGTTAACACATAACCAGCAGTACAATCACCATTCAAACCATGAGGTAGTTACATTGCAAGAAGCCTGGCACGCATGTGCGTGCCCACACACACTCACAATCACGCCCACTGCAGAACACATGTAGGAAATGGATTTACAATCTTACTATGGGACAAGGAAAGGACCATTTTTTTGTTGTTGTTTGTTTAGAAAATGCTACACAAACAGCTTAGACAGAAGAAATCTCTGACGTTTTAAAATACAGACTAACAGCCGGTGAACACCACACAGTGAAAGGGCTATAGGGTATTACACAGACAAGTCTGCCTTGGGGTTTGAAAGCATTTCAACAATAGCTTCAGCATTAAACAAACAAAATAAAATGGCCTCTGTGAGCGGTTTAGCCAGCAGAAATAACAAAATACCTTGCAGAAAGATGAGTTCAATTGGAATATAAGTTTCAAAGAAGCTTTCAGAACATGTTATAAAAGTAGAGCTTGTACTTTGTATTAAAACTGTGAAGTATGAAGCAATCAGGAATGCTGTAACAAGAAGCTAGGGAGAAAACATCCTATTTTTTAACATTCATTTTTACGAAATACTTCAGAAGTACTTAATGACATTCACTCTCCAACTAACATGGACCAGGTTTCATGAACATAGATGCCTTGATTTGAATAATGCCTCTGACAAACAGACCCAAACAAATTTGCTCCAATATATCAGAAATAAAAGGTGATTTTTCCCTCTTTTCTTTCTTTTTAGAAAAACCTTCTGATTTGTAACTATAAATTTGTAAATTAATCTAAAGTTATTTATAAAATCATTGGTAATGTAGCATTTCTCTCAAAAATATACCTTTAAATATATTACAAAGGCTTTAACCCTATTCATCTAAGAAATGGGCCTTTTATTGGAAACCCTGGTGGCGTAGTGGTTAAGTGCTACAGCTTCTAACCAAGAGGCTGGCAGTTCGAATCCGCCAGGCACTCCTTGGAAGCTCCATGGGGCAGTTCTATTATGTCCTACAGGGTCGCTATGAGTCGGACTCGACAGCAGTGGGTTTGGTTTTTTGGTTTTAATAGCTAATTTTCTTTTTAGACAAAATGGAAGGTTTTTTTTTTTTAATTTAAAGCAAAGAACTAATCAAAAGAATTCACAGTAACTGAAATTTAACATGTCATATGGAGTAACTTAAATTTATCTAAAACACTTAAATATATCTTTATACACAATTTTTTTTGTAGTAAAATATAGCTATAAGTGACTTAAAGACTCTAGTCTTCTTTGAAGACATCTTTAAACTTTTTTATACATAGAATATGCTAAAACAATACATTCTGCTGAAGGTTAGGCAAAGCGCATTATTTTCAAACACAGGTAGCGTAATTTAGGTCCTCCATTCTGATACCTTTCCGTTAAAAAAAAAAAAATAAAGGAAAAAAAAATTCTCCTGTAATCTCATATCTTTTTCATTTCTATGTGGAAAGTTGTAAAGCTTTCAATATATCAGTGTAGACAGCCTGGAAATCTTGACCCTAATCTAATCTGTTTTGGTTAAAATTATCCTGAGTGAATGTCTACACCTATCAAATCAATTAAACTATTACTCAACAATTGGGCAATAATGATTGACAACCTCCACCTACTTGTCTGCCATATCGACACTGCTCTTGGGCACTGAGTGTCACCAACATTTCTTACTTCAGGTTCCATTCACGGAGAACCGGGCATAGCTTCCTTATTTTAGGGCAGTGAGATCTGCTTGTGAATATTTTAGAGTAGAATCTAACCTGTTGTACTTGTGAAATTCTGAGTCACTGCAGAGGAATTATGGAAAAAGAATAATGTTTAATTTGCAATGGAGCTATCTTTCTTAGTAAGTGATTTGGCACAAAAATTTTCCTCTGGCGTTCTCTTTTAACATAGAGGTATCAGTTGAGCTTATTTTAGCTGCAAAGTGGCACCATATTATTTCATTTAATGAAATTCACCTCAAATCTTTTTTGAGTTTACGATATATTAAGGCAAGAGAACGTAAGCAACCCAAATGAGTGCCCTTTTCCATATTTCAGCACCTTCTTGGCAGAACTGGTGACACTCTTCAGATAACCACCTGGAGTCTAACAGGATCTGCCATGCATTTGCAACTTACAAGAGTTTGGTTTTTACAAACGGATCTATTAAAAAGGTTGACATGTTTTAAGTGGAAACACTCATTCCACCAAATATACTTAAGAATAAGTTCCAACTCTGAAAGCATAGAACATTTTCAAATAGGGAATGAATTTTCTCTTCTTTGACTTAGAAAATGAATGTGCCAGATGACATATTACATACTTGCACTTGCATACATGCACACATATATCCCTGCAAATTCCTCCTCAACCCTACAACTGAACTTTGCCCCAATTTATCTATTAATCTATCAGAACAAAATGTCACAAATGGGCACAAATCCCCAGTCCCAGAATTTAGCCATTTTTCAATAAAGAAATGCAAGATTTGCATTAAGACATTTTTGCAGTTAATGTGCAAGTGTACAGAGACACAGGAAGCTGATAAGGTAATCAGCATTGGTTTTGGCCCAGGGCACAAGTAAGGAATGTTGCCTTGATGTGTGTCAGGACCCATCAAGCTGACACATCAGACCCCACAGGGTATGGCAGCAAGGTCAAGAAGTGTGCACACAGACAAAGGTGCAAATGAGACCTGGAGGATGCTTAGGAAGTCTTAAAGCATTTCTTTTGTTTTACACCTTGATTCAGACATAGATGAATCTTTGGCCACATCTCTCATTGGTAGTACTATCTGGCTAGTTACCTCTTACCATCTCCTTGAGTCTGCATAAAGCTCAGGGCCCCAAATTACTGGCATTTTTACCTGGACAAAGCAGCATTTTAAAAACTGGCACGTGTTTCACATTGAGAACCCCCAAGCCTATGAGGGGCCGGTAGAAAAGGCCACCATCTTTGCTTTCTCACATGAATTCTAGCGTGAAAGTCAAAAGTCCAGGGGTCAGGTTTATCTTAGCCCTGGGTGGGAGGGGGTGTGAATACATCAGGTGATTTTATATGGAAATCCATTCTTTACAAGGGAACCAAAATTAAGCCTTCCAAGTCTGGGCACGTGGCATCAGCTGCCAGGCCCTGCCCTTGGCGGCGGCTGGCCGGGCTAGGCGGTGCTGCTGCTGGAGCAGGGCGTGCTCTGCGTGCTGCCAATGCTGTGGGCCGCACTGCTGTTTTCCGAGGCTGGCGGGGTGGTGGGGACTTGCTGCCTTCCTGTTGTCTCCCCTGCAGTGAATAAAGAGGCAAAGAGAGACACATGTTACGTGTGTGCATTACGGAAAAGAAACACTTCTCCTTTGTCATTTTAGTCCATGTTTTTCTCAACCATGGGCAGAAGCAGCTGGACTAGACCCTGGCTGGTTAGACCTTACCATAAGGCTTTTTGGTTTGTTTTCGGTGTTTTGCTCATAAAGCCTCTTGCATGGGGAAAAGAAGGATCATTTCTAAGCTGACTAACAGGCAGCCACAGTGGCTAAGAACTTTGACAGTTGACACAAAGTGGCCTATGTTTTGGGGCCCTTTGAAGAAACCACCATCAGTGCTGTGTAATCCAAGTGACTGGCACCTGTATTCTATCCACTGACTGTCATAAAGCTGTTATAGAGTGTGTAGGGTGAGACCTTTAAACTATAATAAGAGAATCTTAATAGCCTGGGGGCCTTTTTCAGTATGCACTTGTTAAAAACAGGGCAAGCAAGTCTAGATTTTGCCCTAGTTACAGTAGACGGGAGAAGTGCAGAGGTGGTTCAGGGGTAGAATTCTCATCTTCCATGCAGGACACCAGTTCAATTCCGGCCAGTGCACCTAATGCGCAGCCATCACCCATCTGCCAGTGGAGGCTTACATGTTGCTGTGATGCTGAACAGGTTACAGAGGAGCTTCCAGACTAAGATAGACTAGGAAGAAAGGCCTGACAATCTACTTCTGAAAAGTAGCCAACGAAAACCCTATGGATCACAACTGTCCGATCTGTAACCAATTATGGGGATGGCTCAGGATCAGGCAGCCTTGCATCTTGTTGTGCGTGAGGTCGTCATGAGTTGAGAGCCAACTGGACAGCAGCTAACAACAGCAGCAGAGAGTGCCCTGTGCACTAAGCAGACAACCTACCTTAGCAAAAGGGATGGGAGGTGGGAAGACTGCTATCTGAAAAACCTTGCGGAGAAGGGGTTTAGTTGTTTGCGCATGGGGACTGCGACTGACAGGGAACACGCCCCCTTCCATCCTGAGGTTCACTGCACAGTGCAGGGTGAGTATATCATAATGTGTGAAGCACCCCACTTTTCATTACACATCCCACTGCATTTTAGCTAAACTCATTCTTTGTGCCAGACGTACATTGCTTTGGAGAGGGAGGAAACCTCGGGTCACACACATGGTTTGCATTTAACACTGCAAAAGGTCCTAGAGTTAGTCTTTTCTCCAGCAAAATTGGCCTCAGTGCAGCCCTCAAAAAATGGCTCTAGATAGGGAAAAGTGATCAGGGCTCTCCAATGAAAAATGCTGCATTTTTCTTGAAAAGTCAGAGCATCAATTTCATAAACTTCTTGTAAGCAGCCTATCCCCCCAAATGTGGGAAGCCCCAGAGGGCCAGGTCTGTTTATGAATGAGCCTCCTCTTTCCTGTCACGCTGAAATACACATCTATCAGCCGGAGATAAGCAATCCTCCCGGCCGCTTCGTTAAAACAAAACACACGACGCAAAGGCTCTGCCCTTCGAGCACGGGAACTCAAGCCCACTACTACTTCCATTCCCTTTCTCAGGCCTCTCACAGCCTCTGCCAAAAAAGCAGTTCTGCAAAATGTAGAACTGGCTTATGCCCCTGGGTCTGGTTACAGCTTTCCCTGTCATCCATTTTACCAAACACACATCTACACACGTTTTTGCATCAACCTCAGAGAGTTTATGTTTATGTGCTTGTTGTATATTTGGCCCTTGCTGTGTTTCCTCTGAATACATTCGCCTCTGGAACTGGTGCAGGGGGAAGGTGGCTCAAGCTGCCTGTGAGGCAGTGCATTTTTACTTTTCCTTTCTGGACCTTCTCCAGCATTGCCCCCACCCTTCCGCCAAAAATTCACTTCTTCCTGAGTGGGAGCTTTATTTCTAGAAGAGAATCGAATGTCTTAGCAATTCTGATGTTCACAAAAAATACTCCAGAGACCTGAACAAATCTCGAAAAGTTCTAAGAGTCCAGCAGCCCCCTTACAGCCCACATGTTGATCCACACACCAGCTGGATCCTCATGTTAGCAGTTAGGTCTAATGTGGCTGTCTAAGAGGCACATTATAAAAACATCTTTCCCTGTTTAAGTAAAGGATACATCAGCAAAGTTGAAGGTAGGTCACTACTACCCTCCTTTCCTTTTTGGCTCAGTTGGGCTTCATTTGCTCAGCCTTTATTTGCTAAAGCAAGAGTGCCTTGCCTCACCTACTGAGAGTGAACGAGTTTCTTTCCTCCAGAATTTGACACATGCTTGATTATTCACAGTCAGGAAAAGTGCCAGTGTGACTCCCTGCCCAGGAAGTCAGAATATTTGCTTTCCGATGTCTATTTGCCAAATATAATGTGTTGCCATGTCAGTTTATTTTCATCAGCGCTCATTAAAAAGGTCTTTCAACTTGAAGGGTTTTGGAAACTCCTATCCTGTTAATGTAAAATGCTTCTCAAAATAAAACCTCAAAACAAAACAAAGAAGCCCCCCCATAGAAGACTGCAGGATGCATTTCACCCAGGTGGACAAGTCAACCTCATCATCTGTTGACTCCGATCCAATAATCTGGCAAGGTGATCTTTGAGAAGCTGCTTAGAGATGCTGAAAACCCCTTCTTTAGACAATCCCTTCCATCTCTGTGGCTCCTTTCCCCTGGAAGATACTGGAGATTTCAGAATATAACCAAGCTGATAATAGCATTTAACTTTTGACAAAACTAAGAAAAAGTTCTCTTGTCAGATGAAAGAGGCACTATAGCAAAATTCACCATAAGGAAGTTTAACGTACAGGTACTTCCGCTTTAAGAAAACCCATCCCCTGGGTTTTCTCAGGTGGGTTCCTTGGGCTTTCTACTTCCCACCTCTGGTTTCTTGGAGCACTGACTTCTTCTAAAATATCACTTGCTGTGATAAAATACAATGATGCTACTTCTGAAGGAGATGGCCAGGGATGGGCCAACCCAAGTAGACCCACTTAGTGAATGTAGGAGGTTCAGAGAGACTCCTGGCTCATAAACATCATGCCTGGCCATCAGAGGAAATGTGTTTGGTCTTCAAGCTTTGCTCCTAAAATCTCAAACCATGTCAAAGAAAGATTTAGCAGGGAGGGAGAGTGAGTAATGGAAAGAGGCATTTGGTATAAGGGGGAGTACGTTGATGACAAAGGCACCCAGAATTAATTTTACCCAGTTCAGATATTAGCCTGGGGTTGGGACTAGATAATGCCAAAGATGCTTTTAGAAACAGAAAAATATATTTCTTAAGGGATGTTCTTTTTATTTTATTAAGTAAATTATATTTCTTTCTTTCGCTTGGCATGGAGATGTCCATATCTAATTTCCTGCCATCTCTTCGGCAGTCTACTTTCCCACTGGATTCTTACCACCCAGCCTTTCACCATGACAGGTCCTGATTTGGATCCTAGGAGAAGAAACTTTATCTAAGAAAGATGTGAATAACATGGAGAGGCTTTAAGGAGAAACAACAACAAGAGTTAAAAGAAAGATGAAAGGAATCCTGGTTATTTGCCCAAAGGAGGCCGTTTGCAAGTACTGCCCACAGAGGATTATTACAGAGGAACAGACAGCTGTTCCCTGTCTCCCTTGAGGCAGAACATGAGGAAATGAGTTTAAATGGTAGCGGCAGGGATTTGGGTCAGATAGAAAAAAACTTGCTGATTACGAGGATTGGTTAGTTATAAAGGGAATTCATGGAATCTCCTCAGGAGATATTTAAGTACAGGATTCACAACCATATGCCTAGAGGTGATTTAGACTTAATATTCCTTGTCGATGGGAAGAAAACCAGGATATTTTCTTCCAGGCCCATATACTGGTTACAATTGTGTACCAGTGATTAACTCCGTTTCTTGACATCCTAATTGTAATTATTTCACAAGCTCACTCCAGTAAGGAGAAAGAACTAGACCAACTGCAGTTCAGAGGAGTTTTCAAACAAGAGTTCTGAACACTACTGTCTTTTTAACATTTTCAAAACTTATCACTCCCCACTCTTCAGGCTAAAAAACCTTCTTTTGCTGGTAGAGCTCTCCAGGAGGAGTGGCTGGGTGTTGTTATAAGTTATGGGGAAACGGGGAAATGTTCTGAAGCAGGAATTAAAGTCTTTCAAGTTGTCCTGCCTAACATTTTCCTTCTGTATTCCTATAGTATGGCCATACTGTTTGCATCTTCATCTTGGTTTTCTGTGGGGTTTTTACTTGCACTCAAAAGTCTGATAACAATCCCGAGGAAGAGGAGAAGGAGGAAGGGGGGAACCAGCTAAGAGACAAAAGTGGTTGCCCTGGGGAAGAGGATATGGGGGAGGGGCAGTGTAGAACTGATGCTTTCCATAATAATTCTCATAGAACTATTTCAGCCTTTAAACTGGGCATGTGCTGCTTTGATAAAGCTATTAATTTTTTTTATTGCACTTTAGATGTACAAACTAGCTTCTCATCAAACAGTTAGTACACATATTGTTTTATGACATTGGTTAACAACCCCACGACATGTCAACACTCTCCCTTCTAGACCTTGGGTTCCCCATTACCAGCTTTCCTGTTCTGTCCTGCCCTCTAGTCCTTGCCCTGGGCTGGTGTGCCCGTTTAGTCTCTTTTTGTTTTATGGGCCTGTCTAATCTTTGGCTGAAGGGTGCACCTCGGGAGTGACTTCATTACTGAGCTAAAAGGGTGTCTGGGTGACATACTCTCAGGTTTCTCCAGTCTCTGTCAGGTCAGTAAGTCTGGTCTTTTTTTCGTGAGTTAGAATTTTGTTCTACATTTTTCTCCGGCTCTGTCCCAGACCATCTATTGTGATGCCTGTCAGTACAGCTATAAATTTTTAGTGAAAAATAAAAGCTTTGTCCCTCTTCTCAGAAAAATGTACAGATAGAAGTTTGCAAATGATTTTAGGTACCTTCATGAACTAGAGGTTTGGGGACCCCTGAACTAGCTAGGCTCCCCAAGCAGCATGAAGAGCCTATGGTTCCGTTTTAGCACCATCTCCACCTCCCGTTGTCTCTCCTCTCTGCACCATCTTGAGAGAGAATATAAGTCTTAGGAATGGAGTTTCCTCAAACTCCTTATGGAAGTATCATATAGCCTCACAGAAGTATTTGTCATATGACAACTCCTTATGCCTAGAGTTGTCATATGATAAGGTGGGAACCAGGATTTCTTAGACTCACTCACATTCCAGGTATGTAAGTAGATATCCCCAACTCAAATATGTGGATTGGTTTAGCTCTGTGCTGTAGATGGAATGGAAGGCACAACTAAAGGGAAAGTCGTCCAAATTAAGGATTGTTTCTGACATAGAGGCAGATGCTATCTGAACCCCCAAATATACCATATAAGGTCTGAGTTCTACAGCTTAGTTTACTGTGGAAATTGAAGTGGACTGAGTCAGGGTTTGAGCGCCCAACTCTTGCCACTGGCCACATTATGAAATTCCCTTTTCATCTAAACTCACTGCTAGCTCACCCACGTTAGAGGAAACTGAGGGTTTCTGGACAAAGAACTATCATTTGGCCCTTCTTGATATCTGTAAAGGGAAAAGTAAGCCTTCTTCAGACTGAGGAAAAATGAAACCTCTTCACGTAGAATGTGACCCTACAGTTCCTCAGGAGCAGTCTGTAAAATGAACCAGAAGCTATAGCTTTTAATAACAAGTAATTGTGAGGCTGTATTATATGTGATGCTAACAGATTTAGAGTCTAAGTGACAGTGTTTGTAAATCTTTAAGCATTCTGAAACATCACAATTTATTCTGCTAGAAAGCACCACAGGAAGGGTTTTTTGTTTTGTTTTGCTTTAATCTACTCACAAACCCATTTCTATATTAACAAAAACTTAAAAACACCTCCTAAGCCTGTGGTTTGAGGGGGAAGGTAGCGGTAACAACAAACCTCCAAGTTCAGTGAGCAGGAATAAACAGCATAAACTGAGCTTTGCTTTTCATCAGGTTTGTGTGCTTGGTTGTGGATAAGAGTGTTGGATTACCAAGGGGATTTGGGGGGGACGGGGTGGCGGCAACGAGGTATTCCAATTGAGTGTGCCTTATGCTGCCTGGACCTGGCTTCCTGACCCTCCCTGGCAAGAGATTAACTTTCAATGTTGAGGGTGCAGCTCTATGACCAAGGCCAGTATGTGGCTTAGAAGGCACATGTGCAACGTCTATGGGTGCCTACCCTGTATAAAACCTCAGGGGTACAGTTTTCCTGGAGTAATTTCAAATTCACTCCCAATATAAACAGCATTGGCTGCCAACAGCCCTAGGACCTCACAGCCCTGCGGGAGGTCGGAAAAAGAACTTTGAGGCTTGAACAAGTCAGTACTCCTGTGACAAAATTATTCCTCTTATAATGCTACTCTGCTAAAAGCTGTTCCTTCTGGTCATTTTAAAAGCTGTTCATGAGGAGGAAGACTCCTAAATTGATTCACAGACTTTGCATAATCCTCAGAATCATTACACTTAAGAGTCTGACTTTCTCTCTCACACGGAACATACTTCACTCAAAAGTTGTGGACTAGGAACTGCCACATTGACAATATTAAATGCTCCTAAACGCTTGCCAAGATGTCGGCTTTGCACTTGGTGAATTTCGCGTGCTAGGCATCATCTAAAATAACTCAGCTGGGGGCAGCAGTATTTGAAGGGAAAGTTCTGATGAAAAAGAGTCTGAAATTTAAAATTTTAACTTCGTGCTAAGCGGGAAAAGAGTGTTTAACAGAGGCTCGCTCTTACGTTTTTACTCTCAATAGGTTTGAGGTTTGGTCTAGAAATCCAGAGGATTAAAATGACTCCCGCATATGTTCAGCTTCTCTTCTCTTTAAATCAGTCATTCTTTCAGCCTGACTAGTTGAATGACCCACGGTGAGGTCAGAGATCATGGCCTTCATTGGTTCAACAGGAATTCCTAATAGAGAGCCTGGGCCTGCCATTAGCCTCTAACTGATCCAGCATAGCTTACCTAAGTTGAATATGTAAACTACAAATATACAAGAATGAACAAGACCAACCAGCTGGCTAGACATGCCTCAAAACGCATGTCTTTCCTTTCCAGAATTGCAATGAAATTGCACCAGAAGGGCAAGTCATTTGTTTCCTTCCCATTGCTCTACTGACTCCCCTTGCTGGGTTGTAATTCTGTATTGAGGTCAGAACAGGTTCAGGCCAGTAAGTCTCAACCTTGGGAATGGGGGAGATGGAGATATCAGAATTTCTGAGGATCAGGGAGCACAGCTTAAAAACAAAGTGCTTTGTTTCATCACTTTTATTTGTTTTCAATTCTTATAGATTTTGAAATTTTAAATAACTTTAAAGAAATATAGGACAGTTTTATGTCGTCAAAGAAGAATATGGCATATTCCAGCCTGAGATCAAAAGAACTACATGGTGCCCAGCTACCATCACCAACCAGGGTTCTGACCAGGGACACAATAGAAGGTCCAGGTTTGAATGGGAGAAAAACACAGAACAAAACTCGAATTCATAGAAAAGACCAGACATACTAGAATGATAGAGACTAGAGGAACTCCCGAGACTATCGCCCTAAGATACCCTTTTAACCTGGAACTGAAGACACTCCCAGAAGTCACCTTTCAGCCAAATAATAGATTGGCCTATAAAATAAACAATGACACTTTTCATGGACTGAATTATGTCCCCCCCCAAAAACGTGTGTATTAACTTGGTTAGGCCATGTGTGGTTGTCCTCCATTTTGTGACTTTCCTATGTGTTATAAATCATAAACTCTGCCTGTGGTTAAAACAATTAGGGTGGGACGTAACACTCTTGTTCAGGTCACCTCCCTGATCCAATGTAAAGGGAGTCTCCCTGCTGTGTGGCCTGCACCATCTTTTATCTCTCAAGAGATAAAAGGAGAGGGAAGCTAGCAGAGAGTGGGTCCTTTGGACGTGAGGTTCCTGTGCTGAGATGCTCCCAGACCAAGGGAAGACTGATGACAAGGACCTTCCTCCAGAGCTGACAGAAAGCCTTCCTCTGGAGCTGGCGCCCTGAATTCGGACTTCTAGCTTACTGGACTATGAGAGAATAAACTTCTCTTTGTTAAAGCCATCCACTTGTGGTATTTCTGTTACAGCAACACTAGGTGACCAAGACAACACTGGTGAGGAATGTGGTCCTTTAAATAATCAACTATATGAGCCCAAATGGTCAATAGTTACACAAAAGTAAAGATGAGAAAGCAAAGGAGGGGGCTGGGAAACTGGATGGATGGAAACAGGGCAGGCTGGGTGGAAATGGTGAGAGTGTTGACACATTGTGGGCATTGCAACCAACGTCACGGAACAATCTTTATATGAATTCTTGAATGGGAATCTAATTTGCTGGGTAAACTTTCACCTAAAACACAGTAAAATATTCAAAAAAAAGAAGAAGAAAAGGAATACATCATGGGTTAAAAAAAAAAAAGTTGAGAAATTCTGGTTTAAGCCACTGAGCAGGGACTCTAGTGGTCTGTGTTCAGCACCTTGGCAGATGTGGTAATAGAATCTTGGCTTCATTTTTTTTCACTTCCTGCCTTATTTATATGTCTATTCTGAAGTCTTTACCTTTGTGGGAAATGTTCGTATTTCCAGTTTGTGTACATTAACTTTTTTTAATTCAACTCGAACCACAAACTAGCTTTATCAGAAGCTCAACTTCACCATCTCAATTGCAATTAACATAAATAAGTATCCAAACATTCTTTTCTAACGCTGCTTCAAGCAAATTATAGTTCTGCAAAACCCAATTTATGCCAAAATACGTACATGTGAAAATGGCAGGAACAAACTTTCTCTTTCATTCATTATTCCATCTATTCATCTGTCCCAACAAAACACTGAGTGTCTGTTGTGTGGCAGGCCCACCGGATGTGCCACACTTATGAATTGAATTGTGTCCCCCAAAATGTGTGTCAACTTGTTCAGGCCATGTTTCCCAGTATTGTGTGGTTGTCCTCCATGAGTGTCTGTTGTGTGGCAGGCCCACCAGATGTGCCACACTTATGAATTGAATTGTGTCCCCCAAAATGTGTGTCAACTTGTTCAGGCCATGTTTCCCAGTGTTGTGTGGTTGTCCTCCATTTTTCAATCTGATGTAATTTTCCTATGTGTTGTAAATCCTAATCCCTGCCTGTGGTTAATGAGGCAAGATTAGTTTATGTTAAAGAGAATTAGGGTGGGATGCAACACCCTTATTCAGGTCACAGCCCTGATCTGCTGTAAGGGGAGTTTCCCTGGGGTGTGGCCTGCATCACCTTTTATCTTATAAAAGATAAAAGGAGAGAGAATTGAGCAGAGAGATAGGGACTTCATGCTACCAAGAAAGAAGTGCCAAGAGCAGAGTGCATCCTTTGGACTCAAAGTCCCTGTGCTTAAAAGTTCTTAGACCTGGGGAAGACTAAAGACAAGGATCTTCCCCCAGAACCAACTGAGAAAGAAAGCCTTCCCTGGAATTGGCGCCCTGAACTCAGATTTCTAGCCTCCTAGACTGTGAGAGAACACATTCCTGTTTGTTAAAGCCATCCACTTGTGGTATTTGTTATAGCAGCACTAGATAACTGAGACAGCCACCAACTAATATTCAACAGTCACACTAACCTGTGTGAGAATAGATGTACCACAAGGCCCCCGTCAAGAGTGCTCCAATCACAAATGCCGCAAATGCAATGCCCATCACTGTCAGGGTGTCCAAGCCGTGGAAAATTGCTAGAAAGGAGGGAAACCAAGATGTGCACTTTAAGTTAGTCTGCATTTTATATCTATTGCAACTTTACTTCATAAGCACCGTCAACTGGGCAAGGACTAATAAAATCTGAGAATCTAATGAAGATCCCAACAAGATATGCCGTATCTGTCACCTGCAAACCTTGTCTGGAAGGAAAAAAAGGAAGTTCTCAGGTTTCCATGATACCTTCTTCAGTTTGCAATTTATTTTGAGCAACCAATTTACTAAAAAATCAGATTTGTAAACTCTGTATGAAATCTTATATTTTATCATTTCATTGTTTCAATCTGAGGACCTACTATTTGAATGGTAAATGGCTTGAAAATTCAGAGATTAAGATGCATTGGAAAGTAAGCTCCCATTATCAACATCTGTTTGTTATTGATTGAACAACTCCAACAAGGCACAGAAAACCCAATACTTCACAAACATATTTTTGTAAACATTTAAAAGTATAAAAGATAACAGGAAGAAAGAGGCTGAGAAGAAGAAATCACAGAATAAGTACAGTCTATTCCTGTGGATTATAATATTTCACTGATCTCCTCATACCAAACTCTCAATTTTAACAACTGTGTATTGTGTCATTTAAAACATCCCATGTTTTAATACTTTCCCAACAGTGATCTTTCTATGTGGGGAACAGAAATACTTCTCAGTGGGGAGTGATGTCAGTTTTATGGTCAGCAAAACACATAAATAGAACCAATTGTTCCTCCATTTGGCAAAGTTTTTTTTTATGTTTGAAATTAATTCCAGGCCACAGAAATAGAACATTTCCTTTCATTTAAGAAAACTACCTTCTTCAAGTCACTTGTAAGAAGTTAAAATCTGTTTCCAGGGGAGAAGGTTTTGGGTAGAATAAAATGTCTGAAGTCTCTGGTTTTTAACACAAACTGGAGGTATAGGCTCTCCCCATT
This sequence comes from Elephas maximus indicus, assembly GCF_024166365.1. Classification (NCBI taxonomy): domain Eukaryota; kingdom Metazoa; phylum Chordata; class Mammalia; order Proboscidea; family Elephantidae; genus Elephas; species Elephas maximus. The sequence goes on along the minus strand of NC_064821.1, from coordinate 150,680,614 downwards.
ATTTCAATCTTATCTCTACCACCCTCACCAGTCAAAAGCAACTTCAGCTGGTCTCTATATAAATTAAGTCTCTTTGCCCTTCATCTCACTTCAGTGTAAAAGATTCAGCTATAGACTAATCTTATGCTTGAGCAGCCCCAGTACTCCAAAAGGGCTCAGGAAAAGTGTGTTGTGGAAAAGAGTCAGGAAGGATGGAAATTCCCACTCTTTCTGGTTACTAGCCATGTGCCCTTTGGTATGTACATTTAACTTCTGAACAAATGAGAATACTACTACTTCACCTGCAGGAGGCTTGTTGTTGTTATCAGGTGCCATCGAGTCGGTTCCGACTCAGAGTGACCCCATGCACAACTGAACAAAACACTGCTTGGTCCTGCACCATCCTTACAATAGTTGTTATGCTTGAGCTCATTGTTGCAGCCACTGTGTCAATCCACCTCGTTGAGGGTCTTCCTCTTTTCCGCTGACCCTGTACTCTGCCAAGCATGATGTCCTTTTCCAGGGACTCATCTCTCCGATAACATGTCCAAAGTATGTGAGACGCAGTCTCGCCATCCTTGCCTCTAAGGAGCATTCTGGCTGCACTTCTTCCAAGACAGATTTGTTCGTTCTTTTGGCAGTCCATGGTATATTCAATATTCTTCGCCAACACCACAATTCAAAGGCGTCAACTCTTCTTCAGTCTTCGTTATTCACTGTCCAACTTTCACATGCATATGATGCGATTGAAAATACCATGGCTTGGGTCAGGTGCACCTTAGTCTTCAGGGTGACATCTTTGCTCTTCAACACTTTGAGGAGGTCCTTTGCAGCAGATTTGCCCAATGCAACGCGTCTTTTGATTTCTTGACTGCTGCTTCCATGCCTGTTGATTGTGGATCCAAGTAAAATGAAATCCTTGACAACTTCAATCTTTTCTCTGTTTATCATGACATTGCTCATTGGTCCAGTTCTGAGAATTTTTGTTTTCTTTATGTTGAGGCTGTGGTCTTTGATCTTCATTAGTAAGTGCTTCAAGTCCTCTTCACTTTCAGCAAGCAAGGTTGTGTCATCTGCATAACGCAGGGTGTTAATGAGTCTTCCTCCAATCCTGATGCCCCATTCTTCTTCATACAGTCCAGCTTCTCGTATTATTTGTTCAGCATACAGATTAAACGGGTATGGTGAAAGAATACAACCCTGATGCACACCTTTCCTGACTTTAAACCACTCAGTATCCCCTTGTTCTGTCCGAACAACCGCCTCTTGATCTATGTAAAGGTTCCTCATGAGCACAATTAAATGTTCTAGAATTCCCATTCTTCTCAGTGTTATCCATTGCTTGTTATCATCCACACAGTCGAATGCCTTTGCATAGTCAATAAAACCCAGGTAAACATCCTTCTGGTATTCTCTGCTTTCAGCCAGGATCCATCTGACACCAGCAACGATATCCCTGGTTCCACATCCTCTTCTGAAACCAGCCTGAATTTCTGGCAGTTCCCTGTCGATATACTTCTCAGAAGATTTCAAAGGGCCTCTCGAGAAGACAAAGTAAAGTATTACAATGACACTTGCAAAGAGCTAGAGATGGAAAACCAAAAGGGAAGAACACGTTCGGCGTTTCTCAAGCTGAAAGAACTGAAGAAAAAATTCAAGCCTCAAGTTGCAATAGTGAAGGATTCCATGGGGAAAATATTAAACGATGCAGGAAGCATCAAAAGATGATGGAAGGAATACACAGGGTCCTTATACCAAAAAGAATTAGTCAATATTCAACCATTTCAAGAGGTGGCATATGATCAGGAACTGATGGTATTGAAGGAATAAGTCCAAGCTGCTCTGAAGGCATTGGTGAAAAACAAGGCTCCAGGAATTGATGGAATATCAATTGAGATGTTTCAACAAACAGATGCAGCGCTGGAGGTGCTCACTCGTCTATGCCAAGAAATATGGAAGACAGCTTCCTGGCCAACTGACTGGAAGAAATCCATATTTATGCCTATTCCCAAGAAAGGTGATCCAACCGAATGTGGAAATTATAGAACAATATCATTAATATCACACGCAAGCAAAATTTTGCTGAAGATCATTCTGCTGGAGGCAGGAGTTATATAAAACAGGAGTTTCTAAAAGGGATGGGGATCCCCTAGGAGTAAGAACTAGGAAGACCGCTCTGAAGGTTAAGCTGAACCCTGCCGTTGACCTAATTTAATTTAATCTAGTCCATGAGACAGATATTAAAAGATGACTTGTCTTTCAATGGAGCCCTAGTGGCGCAGTCGTTAAGAGCTCAGCTACTAACCAAAAGGTCGCCAGTTCATATCCACCCAGCCACTTCTTGGAAACCCTATGGGGCAGATCTACTGTGTCCTATAGGGTTGCTATGAGTTGGAATCAACTGGACAGCAACAAGTTTGGCTTTTGTTATTGTTTGTTTACTTTGTCTTTCTATGCTTACAGGTACAAAAATGGGGTATGATTTTTAAGATCGTTAGTGGAAATATTCTAAAATTCCAAAAATGGAGATGTGATTTATGACAGACTAGTGTAAATATGAGTGAATGTGTTCATATGTGTCTCTATTTCTGGGTTCACGTCTAGTTCTACGATATTGTTAAGCACTTCACATAGTGGAACTGTTTATAAAGTGCTTTGTACAAAGGAACTCTCCAGACTAATTGTTCTGTGTACATGATGGTGTTAGCATGGAGACCAACCCTGAGAGTCTTAGGAATGTAAAAAAAAGCAAGATTTTTCTCACAAGGGAACATCATGTAGAAGAGCTCCAGACATACAGCCAGGAAGCCCAGGTTCTAGCTCTGCCTGAAGCACCAATTGTAACCGGGGCAATTCACTTAAATCTTTCTGGGTCAGATTCTCATTCCATATAAAATGAGGAAATCGCCCTAAATAATTTCCAGCTCATCATTCTATAGTAGTTGATGTCTCTCTTTTTCTCACATGTATTCCCCACGTCCCTCTGTGGCCCTTGGATTAGAAGTACAACCACTTCCCTCAGCACTTCTTCTCTGAGCAGGTCAATACAGTTGATGGCACTTAGAGTAAATCACTCCCACAGCTGTAAGTTAATGTTGTCTTTACATAATGTCTATCACAATGGATATAAGTGTGCAAATAATTAGCATCTCTAAAACTAAGTAATATATACTGCCTTCCCAATACACTTCTGATGAGATAACAAATTAATATTAAAAAATAGCAAAGGAAAAGAAGAGAATGAAGGAAAGTCACAGGAAAGGAAAAGGAAAGAATGAGGGGGAAAAAAAAGGAAAGGAGAAGGGATAATGGGAGCAGAGGTCTCCTTATCAAAACCCAAAGTTTGGCAAAGGTTCACTAAGTAAATCGTTCTTACAAAAGCCTAGGAGGCTTCGTTTTGAAGACTTACGTGGAGGAATCTGATTCGGTTCCTTAAGGCTTGGGCTTGTTTCTGAAACAAAAACATCAATCACAATGCATTCCATCGAGAAATCAAGTTTTAAGCAAAAAGTCATCAAAATCTTTGCAGAAGCTACCACTTTTCTGTTTGTTAATAAATACTTTGTGAAAGCTCTGTCATTTACCCCCTTTAGATATCAAATCCATAACAAGAGTTGCTCAGAAATCTGTCAACGATGGATTGTACAGGCTATCCAATATGAAGAACACTCGGAGGCAAACTCTCAAACTTAAAGGAATTTCAGTCTGACAATTCATATGTGCGTGTATATGTATGTGCGTGTACATTTATAGTAATTTACAAAAGGATTAAATAAAGGATTCCTTTAAATACTGTGCTTCTCCAGTGTATTTATAATATTCCACTTTCAAAAAACCTTTTAATTTAATGTACATACTTTTTTTTTAAAGTACATTTATTCTTTATCCTACAGCTATTGCCCTATAGTTCAATTCCTCTTCATCTGCCATTTGCATTGTTACAGAGGTCTCCTAACTGGTCTCCCCCTATCTCTACCGCTACCCCTGCCCCAAATATTTCCTTCTCCACACTTGCCCCAAGAGTGAATTTTCCAGAGCCCAGAGTTAATCAAGTTAGTGCCCTAACCAGACTCTTCTGTGATGATTTAGTTTAGGTGTCAGCCTGGCTAGGCTATGGTGCCCAGTTGTTTGATCAAACACGAGTTTAGATGTTGTTATGAATGTGTTTAGATGTAGTTAATATTTATAATCAGTTGATTTTAAGTAAAGCAGATTACCCTCTATAATGTGGACAGGCTTCATCCAATCAGTTAGAAAGCCTTAAGAGAAAAAATTGAGGTTTCCAGAAGAAGGAAAGAATGCTTCCTTGAGGCAATAACAGAAATCCTGCCGAGTTTCCCGTCAGCTGGGCCTGTCCTACATATTTCAGACTCAAGACTGCAACATCAACTCTTACCTGAATTTCCAAGCCTTTCATGCAGGCCCCACAACTGCATGAGCCAATTCTCTGGAGAACCTTGACTGATAAACCTCTGATAACTTTTCTTCGTTTATAGGGAAAAAATCCAAACTCTTCAGGCACACAAAGCTCTCCCTCCCTGCTCTACTTTCCTTTCTCCAGCCTCCATTCCTGGTGGAATCCCTTGCCCATGCTGGGCTCCTCATACCAGTTATTTAAGGCAGTATGGCAAACTGCATTCCATAGGGTTTTCGGTGACTGTAATCTTACAAAAAGGAGCCCAGTGGTGCAATGGTTAAGTGCCCCACGGCAAACTAGACAGCAGTTCACCGCAGCCACTGGTGACCTGATGATCTGCTCCCAAACTGATTACAGCCTAGAAAACCCTATACGGCAGTTCTAGTCTGTGGCATGGGGTTGCTATGAGTCAGAATTGACTCAATGGCACAGAAGAACAGTTTTAGAGAAGTAGATTGCCAGGCCTTTCTTCCATGACACCACTGGGTGGATTCAAACAACCAACCTTTAGGTTAGTGGTCGAGCACAAACCGTTTTACACTACTCAGGGACCTACAGAAAACTAAGGATAAGATGATACGAAAATGGTAGTAAGTTTCAATACGTCTATCACGCTTCTGAGTTCATAAAGTGGTCTATGTAGCTGTGATCTCATTTGAGGTTCATACCAGCCCTGTGAGGGAGGCAGAACAAGAATTTTTATCCCTATTTTACAAAGAAGCAACTTGAGACTGATATCGTGTGATTAGCCCAAACTCACAGCTAGAAAGCATCAGGGCAGGGGTTGAACCAGAATTTCATATTCTAGGCCACAGGTTAAGTGACTGGAAAGTGTCACTCCCTCCTTATCTGATCAAGCATTTATTAAGTAGCCACCTGTGCACAGCTTAAGGTCCCTGGGTGGCACATGCAGTTTGTGCTTGACTACTACCATCCAGCAGTGCTGCAGAAGAAAGACCTGGCCATCTGCTTCCATAAAGATTATAGCCAAGAAAACCCTCTGAAGCAGTTCTACTCTGTAACACACGGGGTTGCCATCAGTTGAGAATGGCACAGTACAGGAGTTAGCAAACCACTGCCCACCTTCTATTTTTGCATGGCCAATGAACTCAGAATGGATTTTATATTTTTAAGTGATAAAGGAAAAAAAATCAAATGAATGATATTTTGTGACACATGAAAACTATATGAAATTCAATGTTTAGTGTCCATATAATTTTATTTGAACACAGCTGCACTTGTTCATTTATATATTGTCTATGGCTGCTTTCATGTTTCAACGGCAGAGCTGAGTAATAGGACAAGTATGGTATGGCCTACAAGCTGAAAATATTTACTATCTGGCCCTTGCTGGAAAAAAATACGCTGGCCCCTGGCATAGACTATGCTCTTGCTCTTTAACAGTTTGAAAGTGGTAAGTGCTTAGGGCCTCTCTTTGCTTCTCTCCATGTTCATTCAGTAAAGAAGGAACACATACCTTGTGTCTGAAAATATAGTGAAGTGAAAAGAACTAACTTGTTGAAAATTTACCAAAATAAGTAGTATTTGAATTGATGTTTATGAAATAAAGAAGCTAAACAGGGTCAAAGGGGACAGGATTATAAACTCCAGAGTTAACCATGTCATCTGGGTTGGTGGACATTCTTGCAGCGTACATGTCATGGTCCAGCTCTGGGGGAAGGAATGCTCCTGGATGAACCAGAGCCACTACAATGGAATGGTGTCCCTGGAGTTGTGCAGCATGGTGGTCCTGGGATGAGGACATGCACAAAAGTTATGCTTAAATATTATTAAGAAAATTGAAATGATGGTGCACTTGTACAAAAATTTAACTCAGTACACAGAACACACACTCACTACAAAATACCACACAAGAGATTGTGTCTCCTGGGTGCTTGGTCCCATCAGCCTTATTGGCAGCAAGAAAATAATGACAATGATGTCTTATACTTGTATAATGTTTTATGGCTAACATAAAGTCTTTACTTATATTATCTCATTTTAAACTCCCAAGAATCCTATGAAGCAGGAGCACCTAACCACAAAATTCTCCTACTTTCAAAGAGTAGTAGTTTGATTCACTGAACTAAGTCCAAAGGCATTTAAAGGTCTCCATAGTATGCATCATACGAGAAATATACACACTTCTGGGATGCGTTCCAGCCAATCCACTGCCCTTGGTTAAGCTTTGTCACTCAGAATTCCCAAGAGGTTTAAAAATAATGATTCTCCACTAAGGAAACTCCACATGTGAGAATTTAAGTTTTATAGCAAAGCCTGTGTGATGGATGGCATTGTTTTAAAACTGTTAATGGCCTTGTGTTATGATCTAATCTTCTACCTCTGCCCCAAATAAGGGCCTGCTTTCAGAGCTAAACAGAAACAGTTGTTGCTTATTTCCCCTGGGAGAAGTTCCTTCATGATTTCTGTGCATAAACAACAAACATAGGCTGCAGAACTGATATTATCCTCTAACTTTTTTGTTCCAAAATCCCCAATAACTCCTGAGTATAACTAAAATAGTTTGATCTCCAGTGGAACCCTATAATTGAACTGGCATGCTGAAAGCAAAAGAGTGGATGCAACAATATTTACTTTTGGTTTAAGGGTAAGGTTGTAAGAAAGGAATCCCAGTTATTGCTGTAGAGAGAATTTTAACAATAAAGATTGCTTTACAGAAAGAACAAACTATAATCAACATTCTGAATTAAATCTTTTCAGATACTCTTGAGCAAATTCTGGTCTACCTCTAGAACCAAAATTTCCCTCCTCAGATTGTTAGGCAGAGTTTTCATAAATGGGCTATTTCTGGGGTTATGCATGAGTAACTGACCACAGCTTTTGATTCTCCGAAACATGGTAGGCCTGAGCATGCCCACAGAAAAACGAGGCGTCTAACTGGTACCCAATTCTATTGGTATTTGGCAAACAGGGACAGTTGGGGAGCCAAATAAGCTGGAGACTCAGGAAGACTTTGTGCAGGTCCTGTTTAAGATATGCTTATAGTTTTTTTTTTTTTTACCACCTTTGAAACCAAAAAATCAAACCCATTGCCAAGGAGTCAATTCTGACTCATAATGACCCTATAAGACAGCGTAGAATTGCCCCATACGGTTTCCAAGACTGTAAACCTTTACGGAAGCAGACTTCCACATCTTTCTCCTGTGGAGTGGATGGTGGGTTCACTGAGATTGAACCCTTTTCTCTAGGTTCTTTCAATATTTATGGCATTCATTGCATCCTATCTGCATCATCCCACCACACTAGTGGTTCTGAACTGGGGATGATTTTTGTCCCCCCAGGGGGCATTTGGCAATGTTTGGAGACATTCTCTAGGTTGACACAATTCTTATCTTTTAGAGGTACATATTGGAATATATATGGATGAAATGAAATGTCTGGGTTTCCTTCAAAATAATCCAGTGTGAGACAAGAAATGATAAACAACAACAAAAAGCCCAAAAACCAGTTGTCAAGATCCCAACTCATGGCAAGCCCACGTGTGTCAAAGTAGAACTATGCTCCATAAGGTTTTCATTGGCCAATTTTTCAGAAGTAGACGGTCATGTCTTTCTTCTGAGGTTCCTCTGGGTGGACTCAAACTGCCAACCTTTCAGTTAGCAGCTGAGTACTTAACTATTTGCACCACCCAAAGACTTGAAACAGGAGTGGCCATGAATTGGTAATTGTTGAAACCAGATGGTGGGTTCATGGGGATTCATTCTACTATTCTACTATTATTATTTTTTTAATGTATACTTGATGTTTTCCAAAATAAAATGTTTAAAAAAATGTATAACACATGGAATAAAAAAAAATGTCCTATGATACCCCTCTCCCTTACTGGACAGAGACGGAATGCCTTGGTCTATCAATAAAGCATTTCTACCATCTTGCTATAGCCAAAGAACAAAACCTGACTGATCCTTTAGAGTACTTTTATTCTGGCAAAATTAAATGTGTTCCAAAAGTAATGCCTCTCTTGGATTAATTTCCAACTGATACCCCAAATTCTCCCTTCCATACCCCCCCACCCCACCCCCCCCCCACAAAAAAAAACTTGGCTGAGAGGTTGAGAGGAAGAGGAGGAAATTAACATTCACAGAGTGCCCACATCTGCCAGGCATTATGCTGAGCAGGCTGTTATTTTTTTAAAGTTATGTGGTGGAAACAGGAGTATTTCAAACATATAACTTGCTAAGAATCACACAGTATATCTAAATCATGGGAAATTTGGAAATGATATGTCCACGTGTGTGTGAAGTTTCAGAGAAATGATTATTCCTCCCCTTCACCATTTTTTTAAATTATCACTGACCTGGTGCAACCATTTGTATTGTGTAAGCCCAAGTGCTCCCAAATGTCATAAAAAGTAGTCACAACATCCAAAGCAAACAGCACACTAATATGCCTATACTTTAAACTATTGCAGAAAATATGGTAGGATGGCACCAACTCAACTATTTTAATTGTTTTGCCATAAACCATAGTATGCATAAACTAGTCATGTTTTCTGGGCCATTTTGTGAGTTACAATCCAAAGACACAGAGCTTCTCCTGAACTTTAATACTCTGCTAAACAGTTTATAGGCTTCTCTACATCTAACCCTTTGGAGGAAGACTCATTATCCAAAACTCCTCATGTTCTGTGCAGTTCATAATCCGGTGAGTTTTTGGGTACTACCTTGAATAGCAATGTGATACGATATGAATGAGAGGTAGGGAAGGTGGAACAGGCATATGAGGAGACAGACGCTTATGTTGCTTTTAGATTTTCTTAAAAACTAAGATCATCCTCCACCTAGGATAAGGCATAGGGTTTAAGAGCATAGATTCCGGAATCAAAATACCTGGATTTGAATCCCAGATGTACCATTTTATATGTTATGTGATCTTGGCCAAGTTACTTCGCCTCTCTCTATACCTGGCTTATAAAAAAAACACCAAACCTGCTGCCGTCAAGTCAATTCTGACGCCCAACAACCCTGTAAGACAGAGCAGAACTGCCCCATTGGGTTTCCAAGGACCAGCTGGTGGATTCAAACTGCCGACCTTTTGGTTAGCTGCCAAGTTCTTAACCACTGCGCCACCAGGGCTCCATGGAGGTGCTAAGAGGATTAAATATGATAATCCACATTAGTATTTAGCACTGAGCCTTATGCTAAGTAAATGCTCAATAAATGTTAGATAATCCACATCATCATCTCTATCACTACCGCACCATCATCTATTGTTGAAAATTTAAACAGTGTCTGAGTTAGCAGTAGAATGCTAATCCAGTGCTGGTTCTCCATGTACTTAGATATCATATGTGGCAAAGACGTATTGCAGAAACTCGATAAGGTTCCATTAAAAACAGTGGCCCAAAAAGGAGCCCAGAATCATTCATTAGTCTTGATGGCCTACACTCCCTGGTCACAGAAGGAGCTGCCCAAAACGTGTTCATGCCAATGGCAGTGGCAGCCACAGAGCAGCTCGCTGCTTGGTTGCTAAGTTGCCAACCAGAGACTTTATTTCCTGCCCAAGAAAACCCCATTGCTGGTAAATTAGATGGACAAATGACCAAGGAGAGCTGGAGTTTTGACACTGCCTTCAAAGAGCACCCATACAGTACATGGACAATGAATGGTTCCATTGGCTGGGAAATTTTTACCTGAAAAGTTAAATCCCAATGAGAGGTCCATCCACTCCCACAGTCGCTACAGTAAAAGCAAGTATCCCAGAAGAACATTCATGATTCTGCTGTTAGTCAAATAAACCAACGCTAATGAGGTTCCTAGGTGGTGGAAACAGTTTGCTTTTGTCTACCATGCTAAAGGTTGGTGGTTGGAACCTACCAGCAGCACTACGGAAGAAAGGCCTGGCGATCTGCTTCCATAAAGGTTACAGCCAAGAAAGCTCTATGGCACAGTTCTACTCTGTAACACACAGAGTTGCCTGAGTTGAAACAGACTTGACAGCCACTGTTTTTTTTTAATAAGGCAAGTTGTCATATTCCCTTTTTAAGTGCCTATTTCAATTCACTGTAAGACAGAGGAAAAGCACAGACTTCAATGGCCTGCACTAAGGAGAAATGATATTACAGTCAAAAGAATATCAACATAAAAGAGGGGATGGACACACACAGTTGACAACTGCCAGAAAATCTACCCCATTTGGTGTCAAGGTAGCAGGCGTACTTGCATTCAGCCCCTGGGAAGCTGGCCTACAGTTTAGCCTCCTCAATTTGTTTAACAAACCTAAGCAATAAATGTTCTTCACCCACATGCCTTTCCCACTAACCTCTAGTCTCAATTAGCAAATCTCATTACATTGTTCTGATATTTGGTAAAACTTCCCTCTTGAACTTTTTAAGTAAAGAAAACACTGAAATTTCAGGATAATTACGCTAAGTTTAAATAAAAACAATTACCTTATTTACAAGAGAAATTACTTAGAGAAATACCACCGGACTTAAAAGGAAAATGAATGAAGTGCTGGAAGTTTTCCTGCTGCGATATTAATGCATCATTATTGTCTGGCATAGGAAGAAACAGGTTGCTGCCTTCAGTTACCAGCAGAATTACCTCTCTCAAAATAGGTAAGAGTAACAGATGGAGGAGGAGGTAGCTGTTGCTATTGTTAAACCACTTTCATAGCACAAAACAGAGCCAGCTGTTGTCCAATTGCAATATACTTGGTACCACAATTAATTTATTCTTATTTCTTCCCCTTAAGCCCATAAACAAGTAGCCGTGTGAGTAACCCATTTATAGAAAAGAATGCGGTTGTTTCAAATGGTTGAAAACCAACCAACAAAAGTAAAACAAACATACACAAAAGTTGCTGAGGAACCAATAAACATTTAGTATGTACATTTCATACCAACTTTAGGATGACTGGAAAATGAATTAAAAATGACTTTGCTTCTTCAAACAGCGTATTTGAGTGTTACAGCTGAAAAGGTCTCTGGAAGTCATCATCTGGTCCAAACTTCTCCTTTTCCAGATAAAGACAATGAAACTCAAGGAGGTGAGGGGAGCTCTCCGAGGTCCCAGCCAGTTAGCAGGAAAGCCAAGAACAATGCCTCAGTCTCCTAAGCCAGCACCCTCCCAACTGATGTCAGCACGCTCCTAGGACAGGGGCAGATGCCAGCACCAGAAAGGACAATTGGGGTGATGCTGCTAGCTTCATGAAGGGCACTCAACCTAATAGGAAACTGGACAGCACCCACAGGCACTGTTCTGTCAGGTCCTGCCTGCTCCAGGCTCACTCCCGCTGCCCAGTCTTGCCAAATCCCAACCCAACAATGTTCAATATCAGAAATGTTGCCGCAGGGGTGTCCCAAACTAGAGCTGGTGTCGGCACCACCCAGCAGGCCTCCTGTCTAATGCCTAAGCTTTTGTCCAGGCCTTGGTGCCCAGGCTCCTCTCAGCCCCTCGGAATGTTAGAAGGCAGCCTGTGGCTCTAGCCCTAAAATATCTAAGCCTGGAGGCTTGGAACCTACTTTCACTCTCCCAGTCTTCTCTCAGTTTCGTAACCTTAGATACCAACTGTAACTGCCCATACCACATTTGGTTCCAAGTCTCAGATGCTGATAGATACCTGGCATGTTCTTGCTTGTTCATGCCCTTGGAGCTGTGACATAGGTCCCCATTGGATGCTTTCTATACAATCCACAGGCTCTCATATTCATTCCTAGTATCACCATAGGGCCCAACTCTGCTTCTCTGCTGGTCTGGCTGGCTCTGGCCTGTGCCTGGTGTGGCTCTGCCCTGCCTGTCTCCCAGGTATGGATACCACACCCCTTACAGCGCATCCTTCCCTTCTCCCAGAAGGTGCAGCTTGCTTTCTGGTCCTGCATGTATGGGGAGGGCGGCACCTTTGGCTTCAAGCAACACATACGATTGCCTGAAACTCTGAAAATTGAATTTTAAAAGCTCAGTGATTCTCAACCATTTTTCTGCAGTGACACCTAAGATGGATAATGTTCACATGCATAACACTTTCTCAAAGATATCTGTGGACTTTGACAAAGCAATACAATAGCTGGTTGATGGCTCAAAGCCACTTCCAGTATATCACTCACCATGGGCTACGGTGCAGAAAGATAGACTGTGGACTGTTCAACTCCCAGCATGCCAGAAGTAACTCTAATACTTTCTTGCATGCTCAACGAAGCATATGTGAATGCAAGCGAGAGTGACATTATGATAGGGACACCTTTGACTCTGATCCAATTTTTTAAAGAGGAAATCATTTGCAAAGATATCACTTACAACACCCACAATGGCAGCAGGAGAGCCAGCTAAATAAAAGTCTCCTCACACAAAGAATCTTCTTCTACAGTTATTCATTGGTGCTTATCTTTTTACTGGATTGGATTTTCTTACAGCACAGCCCTTAGACCTCTATACTCTCTGAGGGAGCCTCCCAAAGTGTACCTTTAGACTCTCCCCCATGGTGGATCACGGCGAGGGGCTTGGTGAACGTCTTCTTGTTCTGCATCATGGCCCAGATCATGGAGGCGTCCAGCGAGGTGCAAGCTTCATCAGGAGGCACGCACTACAGGGAGGTAAAGCCAAACACAGTCAGGGGTCACATGAAAGGCCCTTCACCAGCTCGGCCTGCACAGCTGTCCCTGCCTCTTATCAGGCCAGCTCCCAGCTGTTTACCTCAGAGAAAGAGGAAATGGGGGTGTTTTTCAAAGAACCCTAAATAATTTGGGAGATATAGTGGCAGACCCAGCATATTCTCAGCCGCATTTGAAGATGCAAATACACCCCCCCGCCGATGACTTGTAATGTTGTCTTTTTTAATTCTTCCCACAAAACAACTAGAAGTTTCAGTGTTATTTAGTCTGAATAACAGAGAAACCATGTGACTAATGTTGGCCCTTTACCAAGTTGGCTTCATATAAATGGTTCATTTTTGTGATTTGTGATTGTGGGAAACTTCATGTATTGCATTATAAAGGTGACAAGATTCTACATTTAGTTGTCCAAAAAGATAATCATGTTGTCCAGTTTGTTTGATTTTTTAATCCTGGTATAGGTTCATGTACCATGGGACTTTCCAGAGTCATCTGCTTTTAATGTTCTAAAATGTAGGTCCTGGGGAGCTGTGCCTAGGTGTGGAGGCCATGAGATCAGCTGCTTCTAGCTATTTTAAGCCCCCAAATTTATAACTATCATGTTCAGGTCCACTGTATCTTCTTTGAAAATGTATGGTCATACTTCAATATCTTTTACTTTGAAATAAATTTGGCTTCTTATCTGTGCTCATCAGTGGGTGAAATTCTACTGTAAATAACACTCGTTTCACTTTTGTTATAAGAAGAAATATATCAATCATTTAAAAAGTCTCTACCAATACAGGAGAGGTCAGCACAACTGGACTAAACCAAAAGCAAAGAAGTCTCCCGAATAAACTGAACTCTTCGAAGTCCAGTGTAGCAGGGGCGGGGGTTTGGGGACCACAGTTTCAGTGGACATCTAAGTCAACTGGCATAATAAAATCTATTAAGATAGCATCTTGCATCCCACGGCATCTGGGGTCTTAAACGCTAGCAAGCGGCCATCTAAGCTGCATCAATTGGTCTCAACCCACCTGGATCAAAGGAGAATGAAGAACACCAAAGACACAAGGTAATTATGAGCCCAAGAGACAGAAAGGGCCACATAAACCAGAGACTACATCAGCCTGAGACCAGAAGAACTAGATGGTGCCCGGCTACAACCGATGACTTCCCTGATAGGGAACACAACAGAGAACCCCTGAGAGAGCAGGAGAGCAGTGGGATGCAGACCCCAAATTCTCACTGAAAGACCACCAGACTTAATGGTCTGTTAGCCCAAGACAGGAGCCATTCCCAAAGCCAACTCTTCAGACAGGGACTGGACTGGACAACAGGATAGAAATGATACTAGTGAAGAGTGGGCTTCTTGGATCAAGTAGACACATGAGACTATGTTGGCATCTCCTGTCTGGAGGGGAGACAGGAGGGCGGAGGGGGTCAGAAGCTGGCCGAATGACACGAAAAGAGAGAGTGGAAGGAAGGAGTGTGCTGCTGTCTCATTAGGGGGAGAGCAGTTAGGAGTATATAGCAAGGTGTGTTTAAATTTTTGTATGAGAGACTGGCTTGATTTGTAAATTTTCACTTAAAACACAATAAAAATTTTAAAACAAGTAAATAAACAAACAAAAGGTCTCTATCAATGCACTCCAAAAAGCTGATAAACTTCCAGCTACACCTATCACAAAAAAGTAATGATTTTTGGCTTTATTGTTATTGCTGCTCTGAGCAACATGCAAGTCAGACACATAAAAGGACTCTACCCTCCTACCCCCTACCCCACCCCTCCCCCAAAAAACCCAGAAAAGCCTTTATAATAAGCCCTCTTGTAGAGGAAAACAATGATTTTCTGTGGAGAAGTATCATTAATGAAAAGATTTGCATTTTAGGAAAGTCTCTTCTTAATTTCCTGTTAGCTCTTCAGTTAAGTAAGTGTATGAATCTATGGCTAACTCACTGTTAGCTGGGTGGCCCTAGGCAAGACACGTAACTTCTCTGAGTCTTAGTCTCATCAGCAAAGGACAGGGTTGTACTCCATGATCTTTGAGATCTTGTCCTGGAACATTCTTTGGCTCTGACTTTTGACATAAAAAGCACTCAGAAGTCACTAAGACTGGAAATACTCACTATCAGCAGTAAATGGGAAAACAGTGGAAACAGATCGTTCTAGGCCACTGCAGTATGGTGAACTACCATTATGTCTACAGTCTAATTGCTCCTCTATTCAGAAGGGAAATAAGGTATTATTATTTCCATTTTAGAGATGAGGAAATGCAGGTTCTGAGATGTCAAGGGGCTTGCTTAAAGTCCCGTTAGTAAGTAATACACTGTCTTTCTCCAGTTCCCATGCTCCTTCTGCAGTATCCCATTGCACTTGGGGGTAAATGGCCATTTTAGTTTTAGGTCACATCCCACGTCATCTCCTGATTTAGATCCCTCCTCACAGTGTTTTGAAAGGATATATTAGGCTAGCTTTTGCAGATTAGCACTCTATAAAGCTACATTGTTTGAGGCCAGGATCAGGGAGATGCCACCAGCAAAGACTCCTGGTAACTGCCAGGTATCCTCTTTTTCTAGATCTCTAACTCTTAGGAGTTATCCTTTTGCCTGCAGCAAGCAGCTGGGTCCCATAGCCAAGCACGAAGCTCCCCACGGCTCCCTACCACCGCCACTGAGCCCCAGCCTTGATGGTCACTAAAAGGCAAATGCCCAGAAGCCTAAAGCATCAATGTTTCTAAAAACACCCTAATGAATACAGGCTAAATCACCTCACATATACAAGCTCCCTAATGATAATGGTCAGATTTGCTATATTTCATATGCAAACAAAATTTTCTTTGGTATTAGAGGAGACACGGATGCCCAGGAGAACAAATCAGTGTAGAGGGTTCACATCATCGGTAATCTCTCCAGTAAGGATCACATTTCCTCCTACCCCTAAACCTATCCCTTACAGCCTGGGCTCTAAATGAGAGAATCCCATACACGCAATGTATTATGAATGATACAGCATGATTCTTAGAGCGGCTGGTGGATTCTAACCACAGATCTTTCAGTTAGCAACTGAGCTGTTAACCACTGGGCCACCAGGGCTCCATACTCATAAAAAAAAAAAAAAAGGATTAGAAGTCATCTTATATTGTGTGAGACAGCTACATAATAGATGGATGTAAGATATTATTCACATTTATGGCAGTAAGGGAAACCCTCGATGAGATGGACTGACATGATCACCGTAATGACAGGACTAGGCAACATTTTGTTCTGTTAAACATAAGGTCACCATGAGTTGCAGCCAACTCCACAACAACTAACAACAACAGCAGCAGATCACAGAAACAACGTTAAGGCAGAAAACATCTTTCATACACAAGGCTGGGCGAATGAGGTACCATAAATAGCCTTATGGATCCCCTACAGCAGCCATTCCAGCAAAGTCAAATGGTTCTAATTTCTGTTATGGCAACAGAATGTACTAGTTCACAGCATGGGGAGTAACATGAAACAAACATGATCAACTGGTATGAAATAGAGAAAAATTTAAATATTTGCTAGTTTCCCTGAGAAGTCCTCCAGAGACAAGTCAGCCTTATAACTCACACAGAGAAAGTCAAAAAAACAATTGCAATACAAGTCTCAGTGGGACCTGGAAAAATTAATCCTTGCGCTAAACTTGTCCTTTCAGCTCTCTATATTTTTGGCACTGCATACCACCTGAATAGCAAAGATAAAGCCAGACCTCTCCCTCAATGGAAAACAGTCTTAATTTATCACTTGTGAGGCACTACTAAGTAACATATGTGGGGGGGGGGAAAAAAAAATTAAACTGTCAAGATTTATTCTCTAAGACTCCATAAAACTCACAGGTCCCTGATAACACGGACTTTATTACTTCACTTGGGCAGTTCCAAAACCAGAAACCTCAACCTGCGATAATGTGTGATTAAACTTCTCCAGTAGGTCACTGTCTCACCTAAAATGTCAAAAGAGCAGTCCACATGGATGGAGACCCACTAACCTTAGGCAACTTCTGGAGGTCCTTTTCCTTTTTGGTGCACAGTGTTAGCTCGCACTGCAGAAAGAGCAGGGAGGTGTTGAAGATGGACTTAAAAACGAAGCTGAATCGCTTCTTATCCATCTCAGCTTGCGGGAGAGGAAAGTGTACCCTCCCGGGATTGTAGAATTTCACAGATTCATCTTTAGGACAAATATTCTCAATGATGGTATAATCAGACATCCTGTCTGGGTTCGAATATGGAGAGATAAAGCATGTTTGGATGGCAAATCCCAGTTCTTGGTCAGCCTTAGTAACAGATACCTACAAGCAAACAAAAAGATCAAGCTGGAAATGAGTTAGCATCTTATTTTTACTTCAGCACAAGGGTAACCCACTGGCATAATCCTTCTAATGAGAGCCATTGCTTCATTCTCATAACATATAGTCTTCTTTCTAATTACAAAAGTAACACACATTCTTTGAAGAAAGAAATGTTTTCCATTTAAACTAAATGTGGATGATGGTAATGAATTATATAGTTCAAATGCCAGCCTGGAAGATTCCAATACAAATGGAATATGTCTCCTCAATTGTCGTAAGTCCTCTGGGAAATAAAAATAAAAGCGTACCATGTACCTAAACTGAATTTTCCAAAATAAATAAAGCACCAAAAGGAAAAGCCCCGAGGTTCATAACACTGTATCGTTTGTAAGGTGAGTTCTTTTTTAAAAGTGCTCAAAAAAACAAAAACAAACCAAAAAACCCACAGAGGACAGAGGTAGAATGTATTTAAACCTAAACAGAGAGGACTAAGCATCTAAACTGTGACAAATTAGGGGGAAAAAAACCCCCAAAAAACCAAACCCCTTGCTGACACATGTCGACCCCATCTGTTACAGAGTAGAATTGCCCCAAAGGGTTTCCTCGGCTGCAATCTTTACGACAGCAGATCAGCAGGCTTTTCTTCCATGGCGCCACTCGGTGAGTTTGAACTGCCAACCTTTAGATTAGTACTCGAGTCCAAACCGTTTGTGCCACTAAGCCTTAAACATTACGGTAACTTCAGATTCATTGGCGAGCAGGCAGGGTTGGCCTCCGGTGCTGGATGTGAGGGACGGTGCAATCTGGTGGCGATCACGAGCCTGGCAAAGTGTCCCAGCTGCTCACAGGTCCAATCGAGGCCTTGCCAAGTACCCTCCCACCCTTCTTTCTTTAAGCCCAGGGGTATTTTAAGGGAAATCTAATCTGGAAACATTTCTGACTCATTTACACTTCCCTCTTACAAAACATTTGTATGGGCTAGGTCCAAACCTTGTTAAGGCTCTTTTCTTTAGAAACAGGAAGTAGCGTTTGGCCAAGTGTAAACAGAATTCAAACCTCAAGGGTCCTGTACTCAGCTAAAAACCCTGGTGCAGACTGGATTGTCCATTGGGTGACACATGGCTCACTCGGCGAATTGCCCCTACTCTTGGTGCCTCATTCCTTAACTAAACTTAGGATCAAAATTAACTTAAAGACTTTAGAAAGAAAGTTAATATTTAACCATAAGCCAATAGCTTCGGAATCCTTTCAAATGACAGGTAGATATAAACAAACTTTTCATTCTGAGATACTCAGGGGGAATCCCTGACATTGCAAGGGGCTTTGAGTCCTCAGCACTAATGTGAAAGATTGTTGTGTGGTTAACTACTGGACACTCAACAACGAAGAGGATAACGAGGAGCATGCTAATAAGATGACAACTGCTTCTTCAGGTGTCTTAAAGCTTACAAGAAGTTTCTGCATACACTTACTCATTCACTCCTGGAGAATAATCTTGTGAGATAAGTATTTTCATCTCCATTTTATAAGTGCAAGAAAAATCGAACACACAGGATAGACGACTTACTCAAAATCATATACAGCAAGTACTGCGTAAAACCAAGTCTCAAACTCGGGTCTTCTGAACCCAAGTCAATTTTCTCTGTCCTACTTCACGTAGCTACACAGTCAACTCAACCAGGACCAACATGTGTCCCTGGTGAGGATTCTTTGCAAGAAATCTCTTTAGGAAGTGGTATTTGGTTATTTTTGTAGTATTTCTGGAAAAGCAAATAGTTTATCTCAGAGAGATGGCAAATTCCATATATCCTTTACTAAAAAGTATCCTTTAACATGAATTCAAAACCCACATTGCAAAAATGTATAACAGAAGAACTGTAAATATTTCCTTCTAAAGAAAGTATGAATTGATAGAATGTCTAAGGTATCCCAAAAAGTTTTTTGGAGGAAAAATGTTATCAGTAATCTTTTAATCTAAAATGGACTGGAAATGAGCAGCAAAAGTATAGGCTTTGGAGTGAGACAAGCTCAGGGAAATACTGTGCTCTGCTGTTCACATGCTGGGGACCCTGAGCCTCAGTTTCCTCATCTACAGAATAGGCACATTAATACCTATTAGATGCAGTTTTTCTGAAAATCAGTAATGTAAAAATTATTTGCAAACAACACAGTTCTCAGCTATTTAATAAATGCCTATTTTAATAGTACTATTCTAGATTTTAAATTATTTTGGTTATAAATAATTTCTTTTTAATTCTCCAGGCCAAAAGAATAGCTGCCATCATATGACCAATTATCACCCAGAGATGACCAAAGAACAGGTGGCAAAGCTATGATACCATTTGTCTTAAAGGAAAGGATGGTGGTGTAGAGAGAACTGGGGATTCTGGGAGGGGATGTGAAAAAAGACTGATGGCTGGGAGAGGACACCTGGAAGTAGTTCTCCAGACCAAGTCAATGATTTAGTAAGTTTTACTTGACCTAAGTAAAACATTTTCCTATCAGCACTGAAGTCAAACTGGGAAACAAACGATTCGTCGTGGTTGCTATTCTAATTAGCAAAAACATTTACAATTTCTCTCTCATTATTTTTGGTGGTTTAAAACAACTTTAAAATAAAGCAGTTTATAACATGGCCCCCTCCCAAAATTCTCTTCAATACATTTGATATTAAAAATGGTAGCAAAAAGATTTAGTCCATTTCTTTTTCATCACTTGGCATCACTGGTTAAATTTAACTATGAAAAATATAGATGATGAATGAAAGGATATAAATGGGAAAATAAAATGAAAAAATAAAAGGAAAATAATAATATATTTCAAGTCAGGCAGTATTAGGGAGATGGGAGAGAAAACCCAGAACACCCAGGGAAGGCTATTCGAGGACGTTTGGCCACCAATTAGCATAAACCAGCGAAGTCATAAATTAGCAAAGCCAGGCACACACATTTGGAAAAGCACAAACTGCACTAAGGCAGCGCCCCTACAATCCACAGCACAACAGGAATTGTTTACCAACTGCACATGTGGACTATACAGCCAGAAAAGCACGAGAAAAACTGCGATCCTGGATTAGACGTGATCTTGAAGTAGAAACTGCAGGTACAAAGCAGTGTATTTTTTCCAGTGGAGAAAAGAGATGCACCCAAAGAAAGAGAAGACCTCCGATGAGAGGGATCAAAAAGGAGTGACGTGTCAGAATCCATACAATCGAGGAAAACAATGTGTAGAGCCAGTAGGCTCTGTTCCAGAGTCAGTGCACATGTGGGGCTATTTGTCTTTCTAAAATAGGAATATATGCACTGAAGTCAGTTTTAATACATGGAAGTATCCCATTTTGAGCCCATAAGCTTCTCATCCCTCCCACAAGTACAGCAGAACACCAGCTTGCAACTTAGAGCCAAAGCTAGCTCATCAGAGGATGGCCTTCCTATAAGACCAGGAGACAGTATGCCCGAATGAAACACTAATGTCATTTGTTGTGCCAACCACAGACATCCTGGTGCCATAAAGAAATTTATCTTCTCTAGAAACCAGTCTGCGAACCTCAGTATCGGCACAGCTAAGAGGTTACATTTTCTCGCCTTTCAAATGGCGTTTTGAGGACAGATGATGGTAGCATCCAGTAGGTAACAGTGTGGGCTCTGGAGCCAGACTGCCTGAGTGTGAACTCCAGCTTTTCTAGGTACTAGCTGTGTGACCTTGGGCAAGTCCATTCCTCAATTTCCTTATCCATAAAATGGGGTTATTAACAGACCTGTCTCATGGGATCAGATTAATCTAATCTAGTAATTAATTACTACAATACTTATAACTGTGTTTGGCATTTTGTAATCTGCAATAAACGTTAACCAAGAACCAAACCCACTGCCGTCGAGTTGATTGCAACTCATAGCAACCCCACAGGACAGAGTAGAACCACTCCCACAGGGTTTCCAAGGCTGTAAATTTTTACAGAAGATGACTGTCACATCTTCCTCCTGCAGAGCAGCTGGTGGGTTTGAACCACTGATCTTTCAGTAAGCAGCTAACTGCTTTAACCAATGTGCCACCAGGGCTCCTTCAACATTACCACCACTACTAAATATTTTTATACTCACTCTACAGACTTTATGCTATGAATGATTAAAGGAAAACTAGTTGATATCAAGTCGATTCTGACTCATAGTGACCTCGTGGGTGTTGGAGTAGAAGGGTGTGTGATCTGTAGGGTTTCCAGCGGCTAAGTTTTCATAAATTGATTGGCAGGCCTTTCTCCCAAGGCACCTCTAGGTAGATCTGAACTTCCAACCTTTCAGTTAGTAGCAGAACATGCTAATCATTTGTGCATCCAGGGACTCCTGAGCATGATTATCACCATTATATGAAGGAAACAGTTCTAATAAATTTATAGATATATTTAGATAATGATTTGAGTAAAAAACAATGTTCATGAGACATTAGGTGCCATCAAATCAGTTTCAACTCACAACAACCCTATGTACAACAGAATGAAATACTACCCAGTTCTGCACCATCCTCACAATCATTGCCATGTTTGACCGCATGATTGCAGCCACTGTGTCAATTCATCCCGTTGAGGTTCTTCCTCTTATTCACTGACCCTGTACTTTACCATGCATGATGTCCTTCTCCAGGGAACTGTCCCTTCTGACAATATGTCCAAAGTACATGAGATGAAGTCTTGCCATCCTCACTTCTAAGGAGCATTCTGGCTGTACTTCTTCCAAGACAGATTTATTCATTCTTCTGGCAGTCCATGGTATATTCAATATTCTTCACCATCACCATACTTCAAAGGCATCAGTTCCCCTTCAGTCTTCCTTATTCACTGTCCAGCTTTCACATGGATAGGAGGTGACTGAAAACATCACAGCTTGAGTCAGGCGCACCTTAGTCCTCAAGATGACATCTTTGCTTTTCAACATTTAAAGAGGAAACTTTTGCAACAGATTTGCCTAATGCAATACGTCATTTGATTTCTTGACTGTTGTTCCACGGGTGCTGATTATGAATACACGTAAAATGAAATCCTTGACAACTTCAACCTTTTCTCCATTTATCATGATGTTGCTTACTGGTCCAGTCTTGAGGATTTTGTTTTCTTTATGTTGAGGTATAATCCATACTGAAGGTTGTGGTCTTTGATCTTCATCAGTAAGTGCTTTAAGTCCTCTTCACTTTCAGCAAGCAAGGTTGTGTCATCTGCATAATGCAGGTTGTTAAAATGAGTCTTCCTCCAATCCTGATGCCGCATTCTACTTGATATAGTCCAGTTTCTTGGACTTGGATTGAATAAGTATGGTGAGAGGATACAACCTTGGCACATACGTTTCCTGATTTTAAACCACGCAATATCTCCTTGCTCTGTTCTAACGACTGCCTCTTGGTCTATAGATAGGTTCCTCATGAGCACAATTAAGTATTCTAGAATTCCCATTCTTCACAATGGTATCCATAATTTGTTATAATCCACAGTTGAATGCCTTTGCATAGTCAATAAAACACAAGTAAAAATCTTTCTCAAGATATGGTGGCACATAGCATTTCATTCAAAAGTGAGTGCAATTTAAAAGATAACAGGCAAGATGGTTTGAAATAGACCATGGCTAACTGACATTGCAACTACTGAACTACTGTCTCAAAAATGGTGAGGACAAGCAAGGACAGGGCTTTATTAGTAGAATTCTCACTCTGCCAACTTTTTTTCTTTTTTTTGTAACATTCATCCACAAAACACTCTCTTCATTTAGCATTATGTAGCAAGTTCTAAAATTGCCTGCTTTGGTCAGAAATCAAATAGAAAGTGTTTTCTGAGCCAAGCCCACACACAGAGTCAAGGGCCATGAGGATGAGCAGGAAGAGGTCCCTTGCAGGATAACTACTGAGTTCTTTATCTAATGTCCCAGAACCACAACTCAGTGTTAACCTAGCAGCCCAAGGCAAATGTTTGGGTCTCACCTCAACATAAACATGTCCATTCTCTGCCACAGAGAACACCCCCTGGGAGGGCACCAGAAAGAGGTCAGTGTTGTACAGTTCCATGTTGAAGGTGATATTTCTGTTGGGTGGGTCCTGGAAGCTACTGGGATTCCCCACTTGCCGAAGTCTGCAATTAAACTGGAAAAACAAACAAATATGGTGATAAATGACAGTCAAATGAAGGATGAAGGCCCTGTAGCTTTATGAGCTTTGGCCTTTAACGTTCAGTTTCATATTTTGACAGTCCCTAACCAAAGCCAACCAAAAAGACAACATTCTCTACAACCACCTTCTGAAAACAAACACATACCAACACAATTTCAGGCCGGCTGAAGAAGGAGACATCACCTTCATCCATATCTCCCAGAAATCCATTATCACCTGACTCCAAATCTTCATAACCATCTGGCCAACCGCTACTATCACCAGGGGATGAAACTTGCATCACAATCTAGAACGTAAAGAAAGCACAGTCAACCAGTGTTATAAAAACATTAAGCTGCCTGCAATTGTTTCTACCTCACATGAACATTCATGTAGTAATTCAGGTGTAAACGGAAAATCTGACTTAAAAAAACTCCAAGTTTTTGGGATTTCATCTTCAGAGAGATGATGAATAAAGAGAACAACAACGCAGGTTCAAATTAAGATTTGCATGGAAGTACATTTCTTCCTTTGTGAAGAAATACAAATTATTTCAAACAGCAGGAAAACACTAGATACTGAAATGGGGTTGTCAATAGACCTGTACTGTGAAGGGGTGGATTCTCCTTAGGGATCTTTTTGTTATTTCTGTCCTTCAAGATTTTTATAAAGTGTCCTTTGAATTAGAAACGAACTTTCTAATGTTTACTATTGAGCCAGTTTTCTTCTCATCTTTTCTCTTGCTCAATTCTTCCTCAGGATCTTTCTGTATGGATACAGGAAAGCATCACATTTTATTGCAGGACAATCTGTCTTAACACTGGTTAAAATGATTATTCCTGGGTTAGTTTTAGAGAAGATGAAAAAATTCAACCAAGGACCATACTCGTTGAGTCTATTCTGACTCAAAGCAACCCTACAGGACAGAGCAGAACTGCCCCTAGGATTTCCAAGGAGCAGCTGGTGGATTCAAACTGCCGATCTTTTGGTTAGCAGCTAAGCTCTGCACCACCAGGGCTCCAACCAAGGACCAGGATCCATAAATAAAACTGTAATTTTTTATATATGTAGTATAGCTCTATGGGACTCCTTAAAGTAGTCACACTTTCCTTCCCCCCCCCCCGCCTTTTTTTTTTTTTTGCAGGGGAGGGATTCTGTTAGGATTCTGAACATGTCACAAAATAAAAACATGTATTAAGTATGAAAATTACTCTAAGCAATTATAATTGGAACAAAGAGCTAAACTTATTCACTGAAGGAAGCAGGATGGGAAGAGAATGAAGGAGCACTAACTCTATTCTTTCTAAAGTCCTCAAAAGAAAAGTATCGATACAAAGGAAGCAAGCACCCAGGGTGCTGGTTATCCTGGGTATCGTAAATAAAGAAAATAACAGTACATAAGAAGGAAGGGAACTTAAGGCCTCTCAATAATACATGTCTCTCCTGAGGCAATACTTTTTTTTTTTCACATACAGATTATTATAGCCTCTCATTGGTTTTAATTTGGACACCAATTTAAAATGCTAAAATCAAGTACATCAGTAATATATGGCATTCACTGTATCTGGAAAAAGTGGATAACTGTAGAAAAAACAGGATAATTATAAGAAAATCAGTGTTGTAATTGGCAAAACAGTGTTTTTTATAGAAGCCAATGGTTAATAACTTCTTCAGATAATAAAAGGAGATTAGCTGCGCTGGCCTGGAGTTGGGCAAGATCAGTGGACTAGAAATCAGGAAGCTGGATTCAGTCCTGGCTCTGCCATTAAATAGTCCCTTGATTCTAAGCAAGTTTCTTAATTCTCTGGAGTTCAATTTCCTCACCTGTGAAATGAGGAAGTTAGATGAGATCATCTTAGGGTTCTTTCCAGCTCAAATAAAACTAAGCTTCTCTGAGGAGCAATGAACTCAGGCTCACAGGAGAGCCAGTCCTCATATGAACCCTGATTACCAATCTCTACTCTGGATTAAACAACTGCATCTGTCAACCAGCAGTGATAAGAGCTAGCAGCTGCCCATGCCCCAATCCCACAGCAAAACTGGATTAAGAGTTAGCAGCACCCCACCCCTGGACTAAGGGGTAAGCACATACACACACATCGTGTCAAAGCAGAGTACAGGGATATCTGAGCTTGGCCTTTGCCATCACAATTAACATTGCAAAACTGCGAAATTAACACTGTGAGGTTTTAAGATTTCATGTTTTGAATTCTTTTAATATTCACTGCCTAGTCTCTACCTCCAACAGAATGGGTTTATTCCAAATAAAAACGATTTAGATGACTGATAAGAATGATTTCCAGAAAGTGAAGGCTAGCTATTGCAATGGGTTATCATTAGGACAATGTGGAAAATCTCCCTCCAAGTAACTTCCACTTCCTCTCTTAGAGGTGAAGAGAGACTTAATAATTTCTTAAAGGCCTCTTTCAGATTTCTCTCTTTCAGAGGGAGGGAGGGTCTTCTCACCTCTGGACAAAATGTGAGGTACGTTGGCTTTCTCTCTTTTTGAGGGAGGGAGGGAAAGTCCTCCTACTTCTGGACAAGGCTTAAATGAGGTCAGAGAGACCACATGTCTGGTTAGCTCAGTTGTATGGAGGTACTCAACTGTAGCCCAAAGCCTTGGATTTTATCCCCACAAGGACCAGGCCATTTGACCCTTCAGCTTGGCCATAGAGAGATGTAATTATCTTGCCAGTGAGCCCTTTGCTGGATTCAGTTCTGGAAGAACTTAGAAGAGGCAGAAGAGATCACCACAAATGCCCCAGCCAAGAGAATGGGGCCTCCCAACTCCCACTGATTTGCCAATAAAGGAAATAACAGAAGAGTTCAGAGTCAAAGTGCATCACATTTTGTACAGAACTAACACTTGGCTTTGTCCAGGCTTGGAGTACCCCTCTCATCATTTTCATAGAAATTTTAAGACTCTGTTGATAGAACGAAGGCTAATGATAGCATTGAGCAAGGCTTTGGCGAAGGGCAAAGCTTTGTTCTGGAGAACACTCACAGAGTTATAGTAAACCATGCCGTCAGGGGCTGATCGACGGTGCTGAGTACCACAGCCATTCAGAGGAGACTCCAAGACGAAGTGGGTGCCATTCATCTTGGCCTTGCAAGTAGGATCCAACAGGGTGAGATCCATCCCTGAGTAGCCACTGGCCTGAAATAACAACCATCCAAGACATAATGGGGGGCCCACAGGCAGTCCTGCTGAACACAGTTAATGGGTTTTTCCTTTTTTTTTCCAAGTAAAGGTTGCTAGAGGCTTGCATTCCCCCTCCCCCACCTACCTCTTCCCGGTCTACTACCTCTCGAGATCCCAAGGACTGTGTTTTCTTGGCCTTGGAAATTCAATAGCAAAATACTGACACACAAGAATCTGCCCCCCCTTTCCCATCCCCCAACTGAGAACAACAGGAACCGGGTGAGAATTGCAGCCAAAGGAAGTAGGCCCATCCAACTGAGAAAACAGTATCAAGTCTCCGGAGTTTAAAAGTGACAGAGCTAGAGGGAAATAACTAGCAAACACTGGGGGCAAGATGGGGAGGGAGGTAGCCCTCTCTTCTTTAAGTAACTGCACTGACCTGAAGAGAATCTTTTTCTACAGCCACAGTCATCTTTTCATTGTCACATTTGACTGATAGAGCAACATTCATGCTCCCTTGCACCTCTTCTGGCTCTCTGGGATCAGGAAACATTTGCATGCTGGTGCTGATGGGGTCCTTTGGCCGGGGGATCCCATCTTCTTCCCCTTCCTTTCGGCCTCTCCTGGAGATGTCGGGGAAAGGAAAGGGGAAGCCTCCATCTCGGCCTCCCCCTCCCCGGATGGGTGGGTTGTCCAGGCCAGGCAGGGTGCCATGGCCTAGCAGTATTCGCAGCTCCGGGGGGATGGTGTGGACTTCCTCATCTCTCATCTCCTCTGGCGTGGGGAGGGGAGGTGGACAGAGAAGGCAAAGCATAATTAGTGTTTCATGATGCTAGGCTACAGCACAACCATCATCAAGAGAGGCAAAAACAGGAGGAATAAGCACAGGATGGACATGTGTACAATAAACTTCTAATAAGCAATGTATAAAAGAGAGTAGGAGTCTGTAGGCCTGAATTCTAGAGTCCTGGTGTTCTCCATAATTAGCTGAGTGACTATGGGCAAGTGGCTTACTTCTCTGTGCCTCTGTTTTGTAACTTTTAAAATTAGGGGATTGGTTCTCAATTTTAGCTACACACTAAAATCACCCTGGGAGGTTAAAAAAAAAAAAAATCTCTATGCTCAAGCAGCATCCCAGGCCAATAAAAAACCAGACTGTCTGGGGATGGGATCGAGTCACGAATGTTTGAAAGCTCCCCATGTGATTCTAATGCTTAGCCAAGGTTGAGAACCACTGGGTCAGGTGATTTCTAAGGCCTACAAGCTGCAAAAATCTATGACTAAAAAAAAATTATGCTGAACAATATTATTCCATTCAGATTCCATTGGAATTCTTTGAGTCTACAGGTTCTTTAGAATTGTTTCTCTAAGGATTTCTTGTGATAATATACGTATTTTAAAATTGTTTTGCCACCCCAGTATCTGGGCACCCTGGCCTTTCCAAACTTAGCCTTCATGAGGAAAAGAGAAAGCTACTTAGGCACACTTATCTTTTTAAAGGAAGAGACCTATTTCTATACAATCAAAACTTGTTATTTTGTCATATTTTCAACAGTCTAAAGAAAACAACCAATAATTTTCACTGCATTCTTTACATCTACTACCTATAGCCAACTGATGTACACTTAAGGTCAATCTATTTCAGGGAAGTTGGAAGTAAAGATAACTGGTGACCATTAACTCTCCTTCAATACTGTCCTTTTGAAAAGGATGGCACAGGCATATGAGTTCGAAAGAAATCAAAGCTTCAAAAGGTTTTAAATTTGCACTCTAACAGAAACCGAGGTCAATCCTATTATTCCCTCCATTTTACCACGGAGGAACCTGAGGCTCAGAGGTTAAGCAACTCCTCCGCCTCCCCAAACCCCATCACAAAGTGAATAAATGGCAGACCTGGAACTTGAACCAATATAGGGCACTCAGTACAGTCCATGAGGTGAGGAACAGGACTGAGGATCCAAAAACTTGGGGCTCGAATTTTGCTAGCTCCAAGACTCTGGTAAACCTCAAGAATTTGTTGAGCCTATGTTTTTGCTCCATCACATTGGGGTAATAACTCCTCCTCTCCTTCTGGGTGAGAATGAGAAAGCTCAAGCATAAGTCCTTGTGACTATTTTCCTACAAGATACAGCCACCAACCAAGGACTTTTTTCCAGTAGTCCTCTCTGCATTCTCAGCCATAAGCAGTCTTTCAATGCCTATGACAGGAAGGCCAGGCTTAAGTTATTCCTAACGCAATCACGGTGAATGTGACTGGCTTAAGTCTATAACAAAGTCCTCCAACACGCAATCGACTCTATTTTGCTGAAAATCTACATAAAAGATATTTTCAAGGAAATTACCTATCACAATTCCAGATAATTTAAAAATGTGCAAAAAAAAAAAAAAAAAAAAAAAAAACCACTACATAAGCTGAGAGAAATTGTATTTTAATACACTTTAAAAAAAAATCATACTTACCATTGTTTTCAAGCTGAAGGTGAAATCTATTAGCCACAGGAGCCATTGTGTATGATATTACTGGACTATAACCATTGTCCAAAGCCCACTTAACCAGATTCTCTTGAGTAGAAGGAATGTCATCTCTTATTGATTTGGTCATTGTCATAGATCTTTCACTCTCTTTCCCAAAGCCAATACTGTTAGGAGACTAAAGATAAAAGCAAATTTTCACTTATGAGTCTAAAAGTAAACAGTGCTTTAAGTAATATTAATTAAATATCTGAATCCAGTAGATTCTATACTGTGGGTCAGGTAATTAATTATTCATTCTTTTGATCCCAAATGGTTAACAACTCAACTGCTAAATGAAAGGTTGGTGGTTTGAACCAACAGCTGCTCTATGGGATAAAAGACCTGGTCATCTGCTCTCATAAGGAAATCCCATGTGGCAATTCTACTCTGTCCCATGGGGTCGCTGTGAGTCGAAAATCAGCTCAATGGCATACAACAACAAGAACACTGGTGTGCAAACGTTTAACAGCAGATTAAAAAACATCTATTCATGTTTGACCATACTGTTTGGGTTGCTTAAAATAATCCAGTGACAACTAACCAGCTACATACTAAGTATATCTAGCCTGTCACTGTAGAGTTAGGTTAATGTTTAAATTAACCTAATTCTACAGTTAAATGTTAAATCGTGAAATTCCTAATATTAAACTGTTAACATACACACACACACACCAAATAGCAGAGCCTTTCCCATCTTATTTTTATTTAAAATTACGTATAAAATATACAGATGTGCATGCAGTACTGTCAGCATGTGTCTCTGCTTCCCCCTCCTGCACCCTAGATTTAAATGAAAGAAGGTACAAGCTAGTTACTTCAGTGCTAAGACCATTCCATCCTTACAAACTGTGAAATTCAACATAGTGACACAACGAATGTTTATAATTTTCATCAATTTAGCAATCCTATAATTGTATTTATTTGCCAATTCTATTAACTGAATATGCTTAGACTTTATGTTCTAAAATAGTAATTAAATAATTTCAGTTACGGTCCCTTTAAATACTAACATTTTGTCCAGCAATACAAATAAGTCATAAAGTTGGCTTTCATTTAAATTGAATGCTAAGAATCTTCCTAGGAAAGGCCCTAAAAAGGATTTTAACCCTCATAGTAAGATCCTTCACCTGACAGCTTTGCTTGTGTGTTGCTGCAGGCTGAAAGCTATGCCACTGGTATTTCAAATACTGGCAGGGTCACCCACCCATGGTGGACAGGTTTCAGCACAGGCTCCAAACAAAGACAGACTAGGAAGGAGGACCTGGTGATCTACCTTCGCAAGAAATTGGCCAGTGAAAACCTTATGGATAGTAAGAGAACTGGATTGACGCCGTAGCTGCAACAATGGGCTCAAACAGATCAACAACTGTATGGATGGCTCAGGAATGGGCAGCCATTTTGTTCTGTGGTACACAGGGTCACTATGAGTCAGAACCAACTCGATGGCACCTAACAACAGTAAGATCCTTATTACACCTTTAAGATGGACTCTGAGTACCCAGGACATATCCAAAACAAACCAAACCCAGTGCCGTCAAGTCGATTCTGACTCATAGTGACCCTATAGGACAGAGTAGAACTGCCCCATAGAGTTTCCAAGGAGCACCTGGCAGATCTGAACTGCCAACCCTTTGGTTAGCAGCCGTAGCACTGAACCACTAACGCCACCAGGGTTTATAGAAGGTAAATTTCCCCATCACTCGCTGACTCCTGTAGCAGTGGTCTTGCCAGATGGGCAGGGAACTGAATGCTGCAGAGGGGATGCCAAAGTGAAGGCACCACATTTCCAACAACTGCTCCAACAGGGCCGACCAGCCCTTCCAGCACGCAGATTATGTCATTTTCATGCAGCATAAAAACTGCTTTTATTTCCATGCCCAATTATTTTCCCCTGCATACATGCAGCATTTTTTCCTAAATTCCCCATTTGTTTCCCACTCTGTTTTGCCCCTAACGTGACTAAATATTAATCCTTTCCCACTGTACAACCATAAAAGATTCACAGGCTCTAAGTTCCCTTGGCCTCTTTGGTTGTGGGATATTGGCTGAGGACACACATATTTCAATTCGAAGCTTAAAGGACCTCACCCGGTATCTTTTTCTATTAGCCAAGGTGCTTATCTGAGGGAAACCTGCCAGGTTGACCAGTCACAGCCACTGCCCACAGAGGTACCTCACCCGGACAGAGCTTTAGCAAAGTTCTGTAGCTATTTACAACCTTACTTTCATGGGTTCAGAAAAGTCTAGCTCTTACTCTGATTCAGAGAAAATCCCTTAGGGGAGTAAAGGATTTAAAAACACAACTAAAATGAGGTAAAGAAGGATCCAATTTGTTCTTCTTCTTCTTTTTTTTTTTTTAATATTGTATTGTTTTTTGGTGAAAGTTTACACAGCAAGTTAGATTCCCATTAAACAACTCATACACAAAATGTCCCATGACATTGGTTACAATCCCCACAATGTGTCAGCACTCTCACCATTTCCACTCTGCCTGCCCTGTTTCCATTCATCCAGTTTCCCTGCCCCTCTTTGCCTTCTCATCTTTATTTTTGGGTAAATGTTGATCATTTGGTCTCATATGGTTGATTTGTTTAAAGAAACGCATTCCTCATGGGCATTATTGTTTATTTTATAGGCCAATCTATTATTTGGCTGAAAGGTGACCTCCAGGAGTGGCTTCAGGTCCAAGTTAAAGGGTATCTTAGGGCAATAGTCTCAGGGGTTCCTCTAGTCTCTATCAGTCCAGTAAGTCTGGATTTTTTTCATGAATTTGAGTTTTATTCTATACTCTTCTCCCATCCTAACCAGAATCTTCTATCATGCCCCTGGTCAGAACAGTTGGTGGTGGTAGCCAGGCACCAGCTAGTTCTGGCTAGAAGAGGATGTGGTTCACGTGGGCCATTAGTCCTGTGGACTAATTTCTTGAGTCTTTGGTTTCCTTCACTCTTCTTTGCTCCAGGTGGGAAGAGACCAATAGTTACATCTTAGATGGCTGTTCTCAAGCTTTTAAGACCCCAATGCTACTCACCAAACTAAGATGTAGAAAATTATCTTTATGATTAAGTTATACCAACTGGCTGACCTGTCCCCCAAGACTATATGGTCCTGAGCCTTCAAACCCAGTAAATCAATCCCATGGGGTGTTTGAGTATATCTAGGAAGTATCCCTAACTGTGCCCCCTATGTGCTTTACTGTATATATGAATACATACGCAGCAATACAAACATGTATATACATGTGCTCATAAATACACCTATCCATACACGCACATGTACTCCCCTACGCCTTTCCACAACCATATAGCATACCTATCTACCTATGTAACCACTCACGTATTTTTTGCTTGCTATTACTGTTGTTACAAAGTTGTATATGTTATAGCATTTACTGTAGTTGTCCTTTAACAGTTTGTTCTTAAAACTCTTTATTCATTTAGTCAACAGTAATTTCTTCCAAGGCACAGCTTCTTGCAGCCTGGCCTCATCTGCCCTAGTTCTTTCATGTCATTAGACAGCTAAGAAAATATTGTATTTCCAGAATACTATCAGCATAACCGCCACCTGTCCTTTTGTACCAATATGGAATGATCTGTTTACACCTTTCCACATTAAATGCAGGACCTGTCAGTACAACTCATATTGATTATGCCAAGTGACTTACAAGGCTACAAATCTATCTACACCTCTGTAAAGCAGCAAGGCTTGGAACAATGGCAGGTAAGTCGGTTCCAGCAGCGAGGAAATTTCTCTCACCCTTTAGTTCTAGGAATCCCCAGGCTTTCCCAACCTCCAATGGAACTACTCCAAATGACAGTGTTCAAGGAGGTCTTCACCACTATCTTTCCCAGACACATCTTCCTGAGAGATGAAGAGCAGGTAAAGAGCCTGAGTGTCTTCCTCCCCTCCCTCCCACCGCGGCATTAGAACTCATTAGGGGGTGGGGGGGGGAGGGTGGAACCAGAGAGTGCAGTGCATATTCTCACTAGAATTTTTTTAAATATCTTTTCAAAGAACATGTTGGCCATTACCCATCTTGAAGTTCTGAGGCCACATGAAATAGTACCACAGGGAATCTCGAACATGTTTTCTCCATCCATTGTTTTATGTTTCGGGGGTTCTTCCTGCCATAAAAGTAATTATACATGGTCCATAAAGGGGCCTGAAAAATAAGCCGGGGCTGGGCATGGCAATGTGGACACTTCCAGTATTCCCATTCTTGCCCACAACACAGCCCTTTGTGTCTCTTTTTGACCATTCTGTCATTTGGAGAACACATTCTGTCCGTATCCCGCCCAACATACACGTGCACACGCCACACCATGTTTAATGGTGCTCTTCATTCAATGCACCCCACCAATTCTTTCCAGGAAAAGTCCACAATTCCTTTAATGGACATTTTTCTTTGTTTGCGCTTTGTTTAGGGAAGTATCATAATAGTTCCTATAGACACACATTTAAAGAATGGCTTATGGAGAAAAGAAGTATCCCCTTTTTATGCCAGGCACTGTGCATTCCCTATGTTACTGTATTTAATTCTCCCAGCATAAGGAGATAGACATCACTATTCCTTCGTTAGGGAAGTGGAGCCGGAGACTCCCAGAAGTTAAGTAGTACATATAACTGTGAACTGACCATGTGCAGGCATCGTGCTGAGCGCTTTAGGTAAAATATCCTGTAATCACTTAACAAATACTTGTTGAATGAATGAATGAGCTAAGCCTCACAATAACTGTCAAGGTGAGTACTACCATGAGAGCCATTTCACAGATGAGAAAATAGACTCAATTACACTGCTCAATATCTATTGGAATTAATGACAATTGGAGATGGGATTTGAATCCAGCCCTGTCTGGCACAAAGCCAGGATCCTTTCCGCTCCACCATGCAGTCTTCCAAAGAAAATATCAAGATCCCTATAAAACAACTCTCCTTTTCTAAGCACTAACTTGTCCCTTTCTCTTAGCAGATATCTTTCCCCCCTTAGCACAGCCAGGATTCACATCTGAGACAGGGAGTTAGGAAATCACAAAGCGTGAAACTGGGGGAATAAAAAAGAACATCGTGAAACATTACCTAATTGTTTAGTAATGTTGTCATGCATTGTCCAAAATTGGCCTGGAACAGGAGTACAGCCAAAGAGAGAAATATAAACAGATCTTGTACTGGGATGAGCGACCTCGTTTCTAGCCTTTCTGATTCATATGAGAGATGAAGACACTCAACACGAGCTCCCTGAGTGCCACGGACCAGGCACACATATTCAGAGACAGAAAGAGCCATTGACGGGTCAGGGCCAAAAGAACATTTACACGAGAACTCCAGCAGGGACTTAAAAAGTACCGTATGTTTTTGCCTTTCAAAGCATGATTCCCTTTCCTGTTTTTGTTATTCTGAAATTAAAAGCATTTGGTTGGTGTGCCAGGCAGCAACAGCAGCAGACACCCCAGGTCACCAACACCCCTCATGCCATGCCAGGGAAAGGCCATCAAAACATCTCCAGCTTCAGAAAATCACGGCTGGGCTTTGTGCTCAGCACCAAATTAATGTATCACCGTTACACATGATGGCTTACTGGGATTTGCTCAACGTTTTAAAAAAAAACCACAGGAACCAGAAATTATTACTTTAAAATTAGGATGTGTGTGCTCGTGGCTTTGTCTGATGCCTCTGGCAAGTGCTGTTACATGACGTTGCCTAGGGAACTGTTAGGTTTGTTCATGGCTGTATCCCCCGGGAAGGTGCCACGAATGAATGAATAATACCAAAACCAAAGGCATCCCCCCACTCCAAAATCCTGAAAACATAAAACCTACCCCAACTGATCCAACGAAGGTAGTAAAAGAGGAATAGGCCACAATTTAAAAAAGAACAATGTACCAAAATTCAAATCTATAAAAGAGATACTAAAGAGATAATTATCTTCTAATAATTGGGCAAGGGGATTTTCTTTTTCTTTTTTTTAAACTTCTCAACATAATTCATTCCAATATTTCATCAAATAGTTACCTCCTAAACACATCTGAAAGAAGATTTATTTCACCAACTTTGAACATTCAACTTTTCAGGAAATGGGCTGCTGCTGTCTGTCTGCCCATGTCAACCAGCCTCTTAAGTATATCTCCTTCAGGAAATATAATGTTTACGGAAGACACTGGGGTATATTTTTCAGCATAATCTCATATCTCAATTACTGTGATTCTTTTTTTTCAGTGTTTCACCCTTGGAAGTTACAAGCAAGTGACAACAGGCATGTCAAAACCATCTATTTATCTTAAAAAGAGAAGTCTATGGTGTGAGCTGGGATCAGTCTATCTTCCTCACCTTCTGTGAGCACCTAATCCCAAAGTGAGATCTGATACGCAGGGCCATGCCACTGAGGCCCTTGCAGGACTCTCAGTCATAAGGGTTTAATTATGTTCATTATTCCACATTTACTATGACTGGAATAATGAACCTAATCAAACCTTTCATGACAGAGATGTTCATTATTCTATATTGGCTATGACTAGGGGCAGGCAGTGGTCGTTCAGTGGTAGAATTCTTGCCTTCCATGAGGAAGACCTGGGTTCCATTTCTGGCCAATGTACCTCATGCACGGTCACCACCCATCTGTCAGCGGAGGCTTGTGTGCTGCTATGAAGCTGAACAGGTTTCAGTGAAGCTTGCACACTAAGACAGATGAGGAAGAAGTGCCTGCTGATCTACATCCAAAAAATCAGCCATTTAAACCCTATGGCTCACAATGGTCTGATCCTGTTGTACCTGGGGTCACCATGAGTCAGAGGCCAACTCGACAACAACAACTATGACTTGAGAGCACACGTATATATTTCAGGAATTTCACTGTGGCCCAGGGAGGTTAAGGGGCTTGCCCACATTCTCAATTTGTAAATGCTGGAGCCTGAACTCAAACCTGGCTGTCCTGACCCCAGCATTCAGGCTTCTAACCACCACACCATCTGCCCTTGTCAGGAGAAACCAAGGAGCAGCCTATTTTGCAGAGTGAAAATAACTGAAAGACCTTAGAGAAAGCTCTAAGAGATAGGATCTTTGGGAAAATAACACATATAAACAACAACTTAAATTACTGTCAGTCATTGAAACAAAGAAATGCTCCAACTTACAATAACTTTCAGGTTTCCCTTAATATCGAAAGATTTGATCACCCAGTTGACAGACTTTTTGCACTTCAAGATCAAGATGAGATTTTTGACCACCTCAGGATCCTTTCGAAAAGGTCTTATGTCAATTATTATATCCACCTGGAAAGCACTGTGAATGGAAAACAAAGGCAAAGTTAGGACCCAAATGCCAGAAAGTTGCAACCATCTCCCCTCTTCCAAGTCTTCGTGTTTCCAGTGTCTGGCCAGTTGATTAAAAAGCTGGAGTGCATCCCAGGCAAATGACATGTGCAAAACAGATTGTTATTGCACACATAACAAAATGGTTTTACATAACAATAGAAACACACACCCGCTGCTAATTAGCCACTGAAACTTTTCTCTGGAAAAAGAAAAGTGGTTACTTAATGCAGCCACTGTTTGAAATGGACTTGAAGAAACCAGTTTACTTTTGAAGCAGAATTGTTGCTTTTCCAACCTTCAACACCTCCAAGATGTAACTTTTCAACTTGCCATGTGTTCAAATTCCTTCAAACTCAGACGTGAGTGGCAGTTCGGTGAGTGGGGAGCGGCAGGGATGAGGAAGACGTGGCAGTAAAAAACCAGGAAACCTCAGAATAAAGTAAGAGGTAAAAGGCTAGAGAATTTCTTGACTTATATAAGGTTTGTTTAAGCCATTAACACTGCTACAGAATCAAATCTGCATTTGCTTTCCCAAACTGCTGGATATACACTTTTTAAAATAAAGAAAACAGATGGTCAACCAACTGATTACTGGAAAATTGATGAACATAACCCAAATTTCTAAGAACTCAGTATAAAAGAGATTTTTTTTTTAAACCAAACAATAATACCTCTGTCATTATGAATTTAAGGGAAAATCTTTATTTCCATCTTGGTTTTATACATTTGTAAAGCATAAAATGGATGGTATACTGAAACGAAGCCCTAGGCTTAATATCTAAATGCATTTGTCAGATTGCTTCTACTCCCATTCCCTTTTAATTTTCCACAAAATTCGTTATGAGGGATAGAGTAAAATCTTACCAAAACCAATCTGTAGTTTATTTGCTTTTGAAATCCAAATTTGATTTGAATATTAACTTTTACGTCATTGTACAACATAGCTTCTCAGAGAATAAAATACTTAGGAATAAATTTAACCAAGGACATGAAGGACTTATACAATGAAAATTATAAACCTGCTGAAAGAGATTAAAGACTAAAATAAATGGAAAGATGTTCCATGTTCTTGGGTTGGGAGACTTATATTGTTAAGATATCAATACTACCCAAAGTGATCTATAGATTCAATGCAATCCCGATCAAAATTCCAACAGCCTTCTTTACAGAAATGGAAAAACCAACCCTCAACTTTATGTGGAATGGAAAGAGGCCCTGAATAGCTAGAGCAATATTGAAAGAGAAGAACAAAGTAGGAGGACTCACACTTCCTGATGTTAAAACATATCATACAGCTGCATTGATCAAAATAGCCTGGCGGTGGTGTAATAGACACACAGACCAATGGAATAGAAGCAAGTCCAGAAGTAAGCCCACACATCCATGGTCAACTGATTTTTGACAAGCGTGTTAAAAGTCCGTTTGATGGGGAAAGAAGAGTCTTTTCAATAAATGGTACAGAGAAAACTAGATACCCACATGCAGAAAAATGAAACTGGTTCCATGCCTCAAAAACCATATACAAAAACAAATTCAAAGTGGACTAAGCACCTAAATGTGCAAAAAAAAAAAAAAAAACCCATAAAATTCTTAGATGAAAATGTAGGGGCAATGCTGTCACGCCTAGCTTTTAACAATGGATTATCTAATATAATAACAAAAGCAAAAGACAAATAAATGAGACCTCATAAAGATTAAAAATTTTTGTTTATCAAGACTTTACCAAAAAAAAAAATGAAAAGACAAGCTATACCAACTTAGAGAAAATCTTCAGAAACCATATATACTTTAAGAATCTAATAACCAAAATATACGTAAAACTTTGACAACTTAACAACAAAAAGACAAACAACCTAATCATAAAATGGGCAATAGACATTTCACCAAACAGGATGTTCAAACGGCCACCAAATACATGAAAAAATGCTCCACGTCACTAGCCATCAGAGAGATACAAATCAAAATCACAATGAGATACAATTTCACTTCCACTGGGATGGCTATGAGCCCTGGTGACACAGTGGTTAAGAACTTGGCTGCTAACCAAAAGGTTGACAGTTCAAATCCACCAGCCGCTCCTTGGAAACTCTATGGGGCGGTTCTACTTTATCCTATAGGGTCACTATGAGTTAGAATTGACTCCACAGCAACAGGTTTGTTTTGTTTTGTTTTGAGAATGGCTAAGATAAAAAAGGAAACCCTGGTGGTGTAGTGGTTAAGTGCTACAGCTCCTAACCAAAAGGTCAGCAGTTCGAATCTACCAGGTACTCCTTGGAAACCATATGGAGCAGTTCTACTCTGTCCCGTAGGGTCGTTATGAGTTGGAATCAACTCAATGGCAGTGGGTTTTTAACAGAAAATAACAAATGATGTGGGAAAATTGGGACCCTTCACCATTGCTGGAGCCCTGGTGAGATAGTGGTTAGGAGCTACAGCTGCTAAATAAAAGGCTGGCCTTCGAATCTACCAGCCACTCCTCGGAAACCCTGTGGGGCAGTTCTACTCTGTCCTACAGGGTCATTATGAGTTGGAATTGACTTGGCGGCAATGGGTTAACCACTGCTGGTGGGAATACAAAATGGTACACTTGTTGTGAAAAACAGTGTGGCAGTTTCTCAAAAAACTAAAAATAGAACTATCATATGACCCAGCAATTCCACCCTAAAGATCTGAAAGCAGAGACTCAGAGACTTGTACACCATTGTTCACAGCAGCACTATTCACAATCACCAAAAGGTGGAACAACCTAAATGCCTATCGATAGATGAATGGACAAACAAAATGTGGTACATATATACAACAGAATACTACTCAGCCAGTAGAAGAAACAGAGTCTTGATATATGTTACGATATGAATGGAATGCGAAGACGTTATGCTGACTGAAATAAGTCAGTCATAAAAGGACAAATATTGTATGACCTCACTTAATATAAAAAGACAAGAAAAGGTAAATGTATACAGACTAAAGTTTATTAATGGTTACCAGGGGTGGGAGGGAGGAGGAAAGACAGGGCTAACAGTGATGGAAACATCTCATTGATTAAGGGTAGGGTTGCGCAGCCGATTATTGCAATTGCTGTCAATAAGTCATAT
Organism: Elephas maximus indicus; assembly: GCF_024166365.1. Taxonomy (NCBI): domain Eukaryota; kingdom Metazoa; phylum Chordata; class Mammalia; order Proboscidea; family Elephantidae; genus Elephas; species Elephas maximus. Next base: position 150,641,165 of record NC_064821.1, on the reverse strand, counting down.
ACCTATAAAAAGTTGAACTGGCAAAAGTTGTGTGATCGATACATTTACAATAACAACAGAAAAACAGCTGCTGAGGCTGCTTATGTACGACCAAAAGCCTTATGGAATTTGGTTCCTTGGTTTGGAGGTTTAGGGTCATGGTTTCATGGGACAACCCAGTTAATTGGCCTAATAACTTGTTTAGTGCTTCTGTTCTACCTCCTAGTTTGTTGTGTAGTGCCTGGGGTCTTAAAAGATTTCAAGCAGCCATTCGGGGCACAACTGGTCTCTGTTTGCCTGGGGCAACAGAAGAAGGAGGAGAGTCAGGAATAGGAGGAGGATATAGAATGTGTGGCTAATTGCTTCCATGAAAAACTGGCTCCTTTGCCATGAGACCAGAAGAACTGGATGGTGCCCAGCTACCATTGTTGAATATTTCAATCAAAGAGTCTATAGACGAATCCTGGTCAAAGGGGGTAAAATACAGAACAGAATTTCAAAATTTCATCTACTTCAGACTTTCTGGAGCCAAAGGGGCAGGCTGTACCCCTAAAACTATTACCCGAAGATAATCCTTAAAACTTAAACCAAAAATATCCCCTGAAGTCTTCTTAAAACCAAACAACAGCTTAACTAGTAAAAAAGTTCTACCTTCAGCATTATGCTATTTTAAGAATAATGCTCTCGAAAGATGAGATAGGAGCCTTAGGGGACAGTGAGTTTATGTTAATGGAGGGGGAAAAACTCAGAAAAGGAGGTTGAGAATGGTGGAACAACTTGAAGAATGTAATCAATGTCACTGACGTGTACATGTAGAAACAGTTGAATTGGTTTATGTTTTGCTGTGTATATTCTCAATAACAACAAAATAATTCTACAACACAAATTTAAATTATTAAGTTACTAAAGTTAAAGTTACTAGTTCACATAAAATGTGGGCTAAAATGAGAACAGGGCTTATCTTTTCACTTTTTTCTTTCAGCTTTCAATTCCCTAATCATTCTTGATAAAACCTCACTGCTGTTGAGTCAATTCCAACTCATGGTGACCCTATAGAACAGAGTAGAACTGCCCCATAGGGTTTCCAAGGCTGTAAATCTTTACAGAAGCAGACTGCCACATCTTTCTCCTGCAGAGCGGCTGGTGGGTTTGAACTGCCAACCTTTTGGTTAGCAGCAGAGCACTTTAACCAGTGTGCCACCAGGGCTCCATCATTCTTGATAATCAAAGCCCACTGCTGTTGAGCTGATTCTGACTCATAGCCATCCTGACAGAGAGGGTCAAATTTCCAGCCCAGGGGCAGGAAGATGATGGCGGGAGAGGAGCAAGAACCTAAGTTTTTGTATCTAACGGCTCTTTACACACACACACAGCTTTAAAACAACCAGTTTTGAGTGCAAAATCACTCTGCGGACACTACAAACAGACCTTTATTAAAAAGAAACTTATTAAAATGATAATTACATTACCAAGACCCAGCTTTGCAATTTTCTTATCAGGTGTAACTTTAGCCAAGGGGGATAATGATGGAGCTAGAGGAGCTGCGTCCTGTAATTAGTACTCAGAAGTCTAGAAACGGCTTCAGGAACTCACACCTAGAATATGACAGAGCTAGAAACAGATGTGGAAAATAAAATACACCGTTGGTGCCCTTACTCCTTTCTTCAAAGCTTCTGTGAGCCACACCCTAATCACCAATGGTTCCTTCCCTTTTACATATGGAGGGCAGACTGTCCCCTCCTCAAATCAGGAAAGATCTTCACTTTCATGTCAGTTCAGGAGAGAACCCACATGTGCACACATTTACACTCACATTACCTGTAGGGGTTAGTGTTGGGGGTGATTAACTCGATGATGTGTACTTCCTTATCCCGGAGCTGGCTGGACATCACACAGCCTTCTGCTGCCTTCGGCTGAAGGTACTCAGCAAGGTAATTGAGAGAGAGAAAATTCTTCCCTATGTTACACGTGGGAGGGAAAACTTGATCTGAAAGTAAAGAAGACAGGGCAATCTGTCAAACCACCCAGCTACATGGTCACCAGACTCAAAGCAAAGTGGAAGGGGAGTTGAAACTGAGCAAGTGCAGGACACAGGAGACATTGACCAAAAAGGAGGGGCTTTATTTAAAAAAAATTTTTTTTCAAACACTGCCCTAAAATGCCTCCATTATGGTCACCAAAACCATTGCCTTCAAGGCGATTCTGACACAAGTCAACCCCATGTGTCACAGAGTAGAACTGTTCTACAGAGTTTTCCTGGCTATAATCTTTATGGAAGCAGATTGCCAGGGCTTCCTTCCATGATGCTGCTAGTGGGGTTTGAAAGGCCAACCCTTAGGTTAAATAGCCAATGGCAAATGGCTTGTGCCACCCAGAGACTTGATTTATCATCACCAGTGACCAACACTAGTGCCTCCTTTTGTCTAAATTTTCTCTCCTTTCTTGTTCTCTGTGATATATATTTGTCCTCATCCATCTCCTCCGACTCATCTTTCAGTCTCTTTCACTGGCTCCTCCTCTTCTACTCATCCTTTGAAAACCAATGGTGTTCAATTATTGGTGCACACTGCAATGCACCTGTTTGGACCCCATCCCCAAGAGTATGATTCAGAAAGTCTGGGTGGAAAGGAGCACAATGTTAAACACTCAGCTGCTAAAAGAAAGGCTGGCGATTTGAACCCACCCACTGGCTCTGTGGGAGAAAGACCTGGCGATCTGCTCCTGTAAAGATTACAGCTAAGCAAACCCTATGGGCAGTTCTACTCTGTCACATGGGGTTGCTATAAGTCGAAATTAACTCGATGGCACCTAAAAACAGCAGACTTCATTTCCAATAGCCCATGGTCACTAATTAGAAATAACAGATTTAAGAATCATAAAATTGGTCCTTAACGAATTTCACAAAAAGTCAGGGTGGAGCTAGCCAGCTTTGTTTTTTTTAAAGCTCCATAGTTGATCCCGATGCAAAACAAGGCTGAGAACCTCGGTTCCTTCCCCAATACTCTTTTTTGCCTCATATCTTTGTACATGACCTCAACCGCTCCCATGGCTTCAATTAATACCTGTACCAGGACTCCATTTCTGAGCCCTAGAGCTGTACTGTCACCTGTCTACAAGCATTTCCTGCCTAAAAATATAGGTACTTCATGGTCAACATACGTGATGGGTAAGGTTATGTGTCACTTTGACTAGGCCATGGTTCTCAGTGGTTCAGCAGCTTTGATATAGTCACCATCCATGAAATGATCTGTTGTAAGCAGCCAATTAGTTGAAAGAGGAGTTTCCTTGGCGGTGTGGCCTGCATCCAATATATATGGATGTTCTGACAAAGCTCACCCTCCCTTGATCCTGCATCTGACTTACCATCCTCTGACCTCTGGTTATTGGGACGTGGGCCAGTAGCCTGCCATCTGACCTACAGATTTTGGGATTCGCCAGCTCCTGCAGCCTGTGAGCCAGCAGCCTACCATCTAATCTGCCAGTTTTGGATTTGCCAGCCCCTGCAACCACACGAGTCAGGAGTAGCCACCAGCCTGACACCTGACCTGTGGATCTGGGATTTCCCAGCCTCCAGAACTGCATGAGCCATTTCCTAGAAATAAATCTCTCTGTATATATATTTATATATATACTCTTCACTGTTTTTGGTTTTTTAGAGAACCCAGCCTAAGACATTTGGTATCGAGAGTGGTTCTAGAGGAACAAAATCATAAGGAGGCATTTTCTGAATTGGTTCTGAAGTCTGACTAGACTTAAGTCGCTGATGACTCTGCCTCCAGTAGTAAAGAGGGTACTGCTAATCCATGGTGTGAGGTGGCAATAGAAATAATGCAAAATATCACCACTAATGGATCATATGTTTGTGAGAGACAAGGCTCTAGGTGACTGCATATTTGATACTTTTCTATGATTATGTCAGAAAGAGAAGTATAAGGAAACTGGTTGGCTCATCCTGCTTTCTCTAGACGAAGTGGGGAAAGAAAGAAAGGAGCTCAGGACTTCAGAGTCACAGCTCGAGCACTGCATAAAAGGCCTGAAAGTTGCCAGTTATGCCTTGAAAGAAAGCCTTATTTCTTGTAGTAACAGAGTTGATACTGCCAAAAACAAAACAGAGTCTTATCATAAGAGTGGCTGAATTACAGTGCCAACTAATTCCCAACATGGGATCCTGACACTCGGGATGGGGCCATTTAGGCAATTGGCAAACTAGGGACATTTAGCCCCTAAACTCCATTAAATCACTCCTGCCAGTAGAACCAGCCCTCTCACTCTCATGTGAAGAGATTACTCCATCTTTGTCTGCTACGCCACCATCCCAAGTAACCGTTACCCCTTCCACCCCCATCTGATAAGATTAATCCAGCTGTGCCTGAAGAGTCTTTGAGAAACCTGGGGTGATGACTGGGGCATCACCTGAGCCAGATGCCTTACAAGACACTGCTGACTGTCCCCCAGATATACCATCACCCACTTTTGCTTCTAGACCTATAGCTAGATATAAGTCCCAGCAAACCTCAAGAGGTGAAGCCCAAAGTGTGAACCAGGAGAAGACATGTTTAACTTCAAAAGAACTGCTTGATTTTTCTAACATAAACAAACAGAAACCTGGGGAATATGTGTGGGAACAGCTATTAAGGGTGTGGGATAATAGTGCACAAAACATAAAGTTGGATCAGTCTGAGTTTACTGATATGGGCCCACTAAGCAAAGATTCTTCATTCAGTGTTTCAGCTTGAAAGGTCAGGAGAGGATCTAACAGTTTATTTGGTTGGTTCACCGAAGCATGGATTAAGTGGTGGCCTACACTAAATCACGTTAAAATGCTAAACCTGCCTTGGCATACTACAGAAGAACGTACCCAAAGGCTTAAAGAAATTGCATGTTAGAATGAATTTATTTTGTTGGACCCATAGACCCACCATGGAGTACCCGGAGGACACACCTTCTACCACAACAATGAGGAACAAATTTGTGAAGAGGGCTCCAATATCCTTGAAGAAGGCTGTGATTACTATTTAAGTTAGATTTGACAGTGGGAACTGCCCTAACTGAATTAAGACACCTAACTACAATGGGGATGACTGAATGGTGGCAACCTGTGGTGATAGGAGCCAAGGAGCGGCACTTAATTAACAAAGACAACTTGGGTGTGGTTACCATAACGGACAGCAGAGTCAAAGCAGTAATCAGAATAGTCAGATTTGTATGGACTTAGTTAGATTTGACAGTGGGAACTGCCCTAACTGAATTAAGACACCTAACTACAATGGGGATGACTGAATGGTGGCAACCTGTGGTGATAGGAGCCAAGGAGCGGCACTTAATTAACAAAGACAACTTGGGTGTGGTTACCATAACGGACAGCAGAGTCAAAGCAGTAATCAGAATAGTCAGATTTGTATGGACTTATGGCATTTGCTACTCAGTCATGGTGTCCCTAGGAGTGAAATAGATGGAAAATCTACTAAATATTTACTTTATCTGTACACATGGAAAAATTCTAAGTCCAGTGAATGGAAATCTAATTTAAATCACCAGAATAGAGAGTTACAGCCCCTCAGTCAACTCCCAGACTTGAGCCAGTTGACAGACCCACAACCCCCTAAATGAAGGAAAGGCCAGGTTCCCATAAGCAAGGACCTTGCTACATTGCCAAAAATTTATACTATTAATCTCTCCTAGCCTTCCCCAAAGGGATATATGGCCTTTTATGAGAGTGATTTTCATTGGGGAAAAGGAAATAATCAGACTTTTCAGGGGTTACCAGACACTGGCTCTGAACTGACACTAATTCCAGTAGACCCAAAACGTCACTGTGGCCCACCAGTCAGAGTAGGGACATATGGATGTGAGGTTATTAGTGGAGTCTTAGCTCAGGTCCATCTCAGTGGGCCCAGTGGGTCCACGAACCTCAGTTCCAGAATGCATAATTAGAATAGACATAATCAGGTGCTGGGAGAACTCCCACATTGTATCCCAACATCTGGAGTAAGGGTTATTATGGTAGAAAAAGCCAAGAGGAAGCCATTAGAACTGCCCCTACCTAGGAAAATTGTAAACCAAAAGCAGTATTGCATTCCTGGAGGAATGGCAGAGATTACTGCCACCATCAAGGACTTGAAGGATGCACGGGTGGTGATTCCCACCACATCCCCATTCAACTCACCTATTTGGCCTGTGCAAAAAAACAGATGGACCTTGGAGAATGACAGTGGATTATCGTAAACTTAACCAGGTGGTGACTCCAATTGCAGCTGCTGTTCCAGATGTGGTTTTATTCCTTGAGAAAATTAATACATCTCCTGGTATCTGGTATGCAGCTATTGAGCTGGTGAATGCCTTTTTCTCGACTCCAGTTTCGAAGGACCACCACACCACAGAAGCAGCTTGCCTTCAGCCAGCAATATGCCTTCACTGCCCTACCTTAGCAGTATATCAACTCTCCAGCCCTATGTCATAATTTAGTCCACAGGGACCTTGATCAACTTTCCCTTCCATGAGACATCACACTGGTCCAGTAGATTGATGACATCATGTTGACTGGACCTAGTAAGTAAGAAGTATCAATGACTCTAGACCTACTCATAAGACATTTGTGTGCTAGAGGGTGGGAAACTAATCCCACAAAAATTCAGGCACCTTCCACCTCAGTGAAATGTCTGGGGGTCCAGTGGTGTGGGGCATGTCAAGATATTCCTTCTAAAGTGAAGGATAAGTCATTGCATCTGGAAACCCCCACAACTAAAAAGATGGCACGATGCCTAGCGGGCCTCTTTGGATTTTGGAGGCAATATATCCCGCATTTGGGTGTGTGATCCTGGCCTATCTTTTAAGTGACTGGAAAAGTAGCTACTTTTGAGTGGGGCCCAGAACAAGAAAAGTCTCTGCAACAGGTTCAGGCTGCCGTGCAAGCTGCTCTGCCACTTGGGCTATATGATCCAGCTGATCCAATGGTACTTGAAGTGTCAGTGGCAGAGAGAGATGCTGTCTAGAGCCTTCAGCAAGCCCCTACTAGTGAATCACTCTTACGATTTTGGAGCAAAGTCCCGCCATCCCCTGCAGATAACTACTCTCCTTTTGAGAAATAGCTTCTGGCTTGTTACTGGGCCTTAGTAGAGACTGAACACTTAACCATGGAACACCAAGTCACCATGCGGCCTGAGCTGCCCATCATGAACTCGGTGTTGTCTGGCCCAGACAGTCATAAAATTAGACGTGCCCAGCAGCACTCCAATGGAAGTGGTATATACGAGATTGGGTCTGAGCAGGACCTGAAGGTACAAGTTGCACGAGGAAGTGGCCCAAACGCCACTCCTGCCACATTACCTTCCGTCTCCCAGTCTGCACCTATGGCCTCATGGGGAGCTCCTTATGATCAGTTGACTACAGAAGAGAAAATTCGTGCCTGGTTTACAGACGGTTCTGCACGATGTGCAGGTACCACTCGAAAATGGACAGTGGCAGCACTACAGCCCCTTTCTGGGACCTCCCTGAAGGAGAGCAGTGAAGGGAAATTTTCCCAATGGGCAATGCTTTGAGCAGTGAACCTGGTTGTTCACTTTTCTTGGAAAGAGAAATGGCCAGATGTGTGACCGTATACTGATTCACAAGCTGTGGCCAATGGTTTGGCTGGATGGTCAGGGACTTGGAAGGCACATGATTGGAAAACTTGTGACAAGGAGATATGGGAAGACCCATGTAGATTGACCTCTATGAATGAGCCAAATAAGTGAAAATATTTGTGACACATGTGAATTCTCACCAAAGGATGACCTCAGCAGAGAAGAATCTTAACAATCAAGTGGATAGGATGACACGTTCTGTGGATACTAGTGAGCCTCCTTTCCCAGCCATTCCTGTGTCATTGCCCAGTGGGCTCATGAACAAAGTGACCACGGCAGCAGGGAGGGAGGTTATGCATGGGCTTGGCAATACAAACTTCCACTCACCAAGGCTGACTTGGGTACAGCCACTGCTGAGTGCCCAATCTGCCAGGGACACTGTGCAGTCCCTGATATAGCACCATTCCTGGGGGCAATCAGCCAGCAACCTGGTGGCAGGCTGACTGCATTAGACCACTTCCATCATGGTAATGGCTGCATTTCGTCCTTACCGGGACAGACTCTTACTCTGGATATGGGTTTGCCTTCCCTGCATGCAATACTTCTGTCAAAACTACCATCTGTGGACTTAAAAGAATATCTTATCCACCATCATGGTATCCCATACAGCACTGCCTTGGATCAAGGGACTCTCTTCACAGCAAATGAAGTGAGGCAATGGGCCCATGCTCATGGAATTCACTGGTCTTATCATGTTCCTCATCATCCTGAAGTAGCTAGCTTGATATAATGATGAAATGGCCTTCTAAAGACACAATTATGGCATCAGCTACGTGGCAATACCTTGCAGGGTTGGGGCAATGTTCTCCAGGAGGCTGTATATACTCTAAACCAGCATCTAGTATATGGTGCTGTTTCTCCTGTATCCAAGATTCATGGTTCCAGGAATCAAGGGGTGGAATTAGAAGTGACACCACTCACTATTACCTCTAGTGACCCCCTTGGCAACATTTTTGCTTCCTGTCCCCATGACCCTATGCTCTGCAGGTCTAGAGGTCTTAGTTCCAATGGGAGGAATGCTCCCACCAGGATCACAACACTGATTCCACTGAACTAGAAGTTCAGAATGTCACTAGGCTACTTTGGCCTCTGGATCAATAGGCAAGGAATGGAGTTACCATATTGGCTGCTACGACTGATCGATCCTGACTACCAAGGGGAAATTTGATTGGTGTTGCATAATAGAGGTAAAGAAAAGTATGTGTGGAACACAGGGGATCCCTTAGGGCGTCTCTTAGTACTGCCATGCCCTGTGATTAAAGTTAATGGAAAATCACAGCAACCCAATTCCAATATGACTACTAACAGTCCAGGCTCTTCAGAAATGAAGGTTTGGTTCACCCCACCAGGCAAACAACCATGACCAACTGAGGTGCTTGTGAAGGGCAAAGGGAATACAGATTGGCTGGCAGAAGGTAGTTCTAAATACCAGCTACAACCATGTGACCAGTTGCAGAAGTGAGGACTGTAATTGTTTTCAGTATTTCTTTGTTGTTTTGTTATATGTGTGTCAGTGTGTGTGTGTGTACAGATGGTAAGTATCTTTTGCATTCGTCCCTCCCTTACTCCATTACTTATTATAAAATATAAGACGTAAGCAGGGCTACTGTATTTTCGGTTTTATGCATGTTCATTGTATCATGTTAGGTACAGGTATGACTTCATAATTGTCTTTACTTAGAGATTATTTATGGTTTAAAGAGATGTGTACAGTTGACAAGACGGTGGCCAGTGATGGGTAAGGTTATGTGTCAACTTGGCTAGGCCATAATTTTCAGTGGGTCAACGGATATGATGTACTCACTATCCATGATCTGATCTGTTGTGAGCAGCCAATCAGTTGAAGGGGGAGTTTCCCTGAGGCAACTATCCAATATATACGGAAATTCTGCAAAGCTTGTCCTCTCTCGATCCTGCATCCGACTCAACATCCTCTGACCTCTAGTTCTCGGGATGTGAGCCAGCAGCCTGCCACCTGACCTGCCGATTTTGGGTTCATCAGCCCTGCAACCATGTGTGTCGGGAGAAGTCTCCAGCCTGATGCCTGACCCACAGATTTGGGACTTGCCAGCCTTCACCACTGTGTGAACCAATATTCCTTGAAATAAATTTGTGTGTGTGTGTATATTTTTTTTTTTCACTGATTTTGCTCCTGTATAGAACTCAGCCTAAGGTAGCATGCTCAAAAATGAATCTGTTATCTGTCCTATCCCCAAATCTGCTCCTCCTTCGATAGCTGCTATTTCAATAGGAGAACCAGCCACCTAATTAATTCTCTGGCTTGCATGTAGAATTGATCATTCCCTCACGTTTAGTCCCACGGCACTTTATACCCTAAAGGCTAAAGGTAGGAGTTTGGGGGAAACAGTGGGGGCAGAATTCTACTCTTTTTTACAATCTTGACACAGACAGTTAATGTTTACAAGGCCTTTTACAGTCTGCAAGGTGTTTTCACAAACAACACCTCACTGTGGTAAAGGCTGCTTCACCACCTCCACCCAGAAAGTGATACAAGTGTCGATTTTGAAGACACTCCCCCAACGACACATGCCATTTACACAGCACTGTGGTTGATGGGATTTCCATCCAGTGCCTTAAATGTTTAAGCAGAACTTGAAAGAAACTGCTGGCCGTGTGACAGCTGGGACAAGTGTCAAGGAAGATCTAGGTGTAGCAAGCTTTTTTCAGAAGCAGTAATTTATCAGAGCCCTACCATTTTAATAAAATACACATCTGCCTTATTCATATAATGGACAGGCTGCCAGGGTTCAAATGCACATGCAAGTCTCACTCCGGGGTAAGGAATCAGCCCAGGAGGTCCCAGGGTTGGGTTGAAACTGCTCCCCTGACTTGTGCAGCATGCCTTCTGCTGACAGCCACAGCACTCACGGCAACATCCGAGCACCGTGGCACCCCCATCCCTGCCCCAGAACAGAGGGGGCCATAGCAGCTCAAAAGGCCCCTGCTTGTAGGCTCATTGCAAGACAGCGTTGGCTCTGTACTCTGGATTCTTCTTTAGAGACCTCCTCAGAGAGAAGAGCCCAGGGCCCTGCTGGCTCAGGCTGCTGGCTGGAGCAGCCTCCCCTCCACATCTGCTAAGGGTTTTGCCAGATGAGCAGATGAGGTATGCATACCCTGTGGCTGCAGCCTGCGGATACCTCCCCCAGATCACAGGATGGAAAATGATGTTAGGACTGCAGGGCTGAAAGTAAACCAAGAATGGGAGGAGCATGTGGGCCAAGGACACCCAGTCTGGAACTCAAGAGACTAGGACCTTCCTGGAACTCTCTCCTGTATATCCAGCTCCTAGGTGTGGTTGGTTTGCATCTGGCGTGTAGTAGGCATAGGTTAGGTATAGGTTTCTGGAATTAATGAACCATAATGCAACACTTGAGACAACAAAAATCCACCCATCTTGTGACCCTCATAAGCCATTAGGAAAGGTTTAATTGTTCAAAAGTTGCTGTTATTAAGGGCTCAAGTCCCAGATGCCATTGTCACCAAGGTGAATGAGCTGATCGTTTTTGTTGTGTGTGGTTCCCCCCTCCCCCAAATACCTGGCATCGAAACTGACACCAAGTGCCAAACAGAAAGGAAAACCACAAAGGGGAATCCCCGGGTAGAAACCTGGCAAGTTGGGGGAAAAGAAAGTCATGTGCTTATTTGTATTTTAGGAAAGGTTTGACAAATGACTTTGAGACCCAGAATTATATACC